>NC_056538.1:28857272-29458636 GCF_910596095.1 Thunnus maccoyii | reverse complement strand
CACGGGAGGAAGGAAAAAGAAGACCGTGAGCTAGAAAATGTGGATGTGACCGATGCGGGCTTCAAAATATTCACAAACACGAGGAAGGAAATGCATTAAAGATGTTTGTTAGTCCTCTGTGCAAGAAAACACAGAGAGAAACAAATGCACAATGTAAATATTCAGTTTTTTGCATGTAACACGCTTTAGGCTGCTGCACGCTGTTGCTCACAGAGGAGGGGAGTTGTGAGAGAAACACAACGCAGTGAGAGGCGTTCCACGTCCAGTAACTGCAAAAAAAACCTAATTCAAAGTAAGCCGATATGTAGAATCTGAACTTTAAACACCTGCAGAAACCAATTACTCATCAGCGTTCCTCATTAAATCCAGCCCAATACCACCAGTCACAAACCAGTGGAGCTCATCAGTTTACAGCTGCCGTTCAGTATCAACGCGGAATGACAAGAAAGCATTTGGAAGCGTACAGAACGGCTCCTTGACAAAATAAACTGGGACCAATTCAGAATGTCAAGCATAGCATCATACTGCAAGTTCCTCCACCTCCGCTCAAGCTGTCCAGGTCGGCGATCACATTGAACAAACGATACAGACAAGACAGAAAAAAGAAATGATTCTGAGTCTTATTTTCTTAGTTTTGGACACCGCTGTTGTCATTGTAACATGTGACATCACTAGTCCAACCGGACAGGAACACAAGCAGTCACTTTGTAAACAAACCCACAGTTTAACTGAGCAAAGGCAAACAATAAAATAACTTCCTCGTCTGTTCAACATAAACTTCCACAATTAGATTTTGCAGAAAAACTTTATGGTTCCACCCTGACGTACCGTATTTACTGTAGTAGTGCACACACAGATGTTCTGCACAGTGAAGGATTAAGAACTGACATTTTGTGTGCTTATGTCACCTTTATTTTTACAACACAAGTGATCATCTGATCATCTCCTGTTGGCTCCGAGTGTGTCTATCTGAGTTGAAATCACCACAGCGCACGCTCAAACGCTGACAATCATCAAGTTGATTTAAGGAAGTGTCACGTAAGGAAGCACATGCAGCACTGTGAAAGAAATTCACGCTCTACGTAGAGCAGACACACTTTTCCTGAACACAAAGGTCACTTCTGTTCTGCTTCATGCGTGAATTTGCATTTTCTCAGTTCCCATGTGAGTGTCTGTTGGACAGTAGTGCACCTGTGAATGCCACTATGTTTTTGTAGTAGTTTGCCTAGATAGAGCCGCAGCTTATAATAAAAAAACCTCCTGGAGCTTCTCTGTATGATGCTGCTGAATCCTGGTGGCTTTGATACTGGCAGTAACTCAACACTTCCTGAATTCCTGTCAAATCTGTTTAAAATCTTTTGGGACCAGTACATGTCTAGTCACGTACATCACGGGCAAACTGCAAGTCATGTCTTACTGGTTTCTCGATGCTGATGCTGACCATTAAAACCACACAGCATTTGATTCAGACACAACATTCATGTACTTGTAAGTTCCTTCTTAACTTAAAAGGTGATTTGCTCCATGGTTTGAATTTTCAGTTATTTCAGTTGAGGATGCATGGACACGATTTCTGTAATCATGATTTAGTGATAATAATACGCTCAAAGCTGAACTCTTTAAATTTTTAAGTAAATTCAAACAAAAAGCTTTCAAATATTTGTGAAAAAAACAACTCAGAATGTCTTTAACATTGAGGAAAAACCAAAAAACTGTGACTAAATGAAGAATAGGTTTCAACGCATCCTCTCCGACATTTTAATGTCACTGATAAATGATATTTCTCCTCTAAAATCTGTATTTTACCTGCATATTCTGTCCAGAAACTGAATGTAGTCGTTGTATGAGCTGTTCTACATATTTCACCCCGTTGCTGATCAGTAATTCCTGCGTCTTCTTCCATCTTCACTCACATTTTTGTGGCGTAAGTCAGCGTCCAAATTTCAAGTCTGCTCTCTGGCAACCAGCACTTAACTCACATGGATTGTACCGCCTGTGAGGACGGTTACTGACATTATCGGCAGTTGTTGTTCATTTATACAAATGTGTACTGATGTAAATAAACTGGATCCAACATACAGTGTATGTATTACCTGAATGAAACAAACCTTGAATGTTTTTGCAGAGGTGAGTTTACTGACTTTCCCCTCTTGCTTGTTTTTATAAACCCGGCTGTGCGGTTTCATTTTTTTTTTTTTTTCCACACTGAAAGGTGCTTTTGATGCTGCCAGTCATAATAAAGATAAGGTTGATGCTGCAGTTGCAATCACTGTGACTTCATTTAGAGCGATGAAATGAAAGGAGTGATTAAAACATCCGGCCTCTTTTCCTTCCTGACAAACAGTTACAGTAAACATTTCATACATGCTGCACTGATAGGCCGCTCCTGCATCGCTCTATGTTTCACCTCAACATCCTGCTTCAACAGGAAACACATCAAATTCAGGTTGCAGAAAGAAAAAAACATTTCATTGTGACTTTTAAGATAACAAAAGCAGCCATATTTGCATTTATATTTATCATAACATCAACTGAAGTACTAGCCCGGCATGAAGAATGTGAATCCACTCTGCTCTGTGGTTAACCGTACATACTGTAGTTGCACTGGGTGTGTCCCAGTAATGAATGTGTGTGATTAAATGTGATGCAGGATGTTGCTTCAAGCACTGAAAACTTTCTCTTGAAAACTTTAAATTGTTGTCTTGGTCAGTTTAGTTATTAAATATCGCCAAAACAGACACATAATTCTTTATAAAAACAAGCTCTACATCTTATGACCACACCAATGACCTTGAGCTGCGTTTGAACAAAAACAGGCTTTGCGAACACAACGATCGCCTCGGGTGAATATTATTAATATCTGTATGTTCCTGCTATCCAAGATGTTGAGATATTTTATCTTCAGTTGAAATCAACAGTGATGGAAAGTCATTAAGTGCATCTACTCAAGTACTGTACTTATGTAGGATTTTGAGGTATTTGTACTTTACTTGAGTTTTTCCATTTGATGCTTCTTTCTACTCCACTACATTTATTTAACAGCTTTAGTTACTTTTCAGATGAAGATTTGACACAATGGATAATATAACAAGCTTTTAAAATACAACACATTGTTAAAGATGAAACCAGTGGTTTCCAACCTTTTTTGGCTTTTGACGTCTTACAAAAAGCAGTGTGTAGTCGGGGTCACATTTCACATGTCTATGAGTTGTTAACAGCTCCACCAAATAGTGATTTTTCCCTCTAAACTTCTCACATGCTTTCATTTCAATAAATGTTCAAATGATCCAATATTTCAGCAAAAATCAAAGATTAGAGAAAAAGTCCAAAAACTGAAAACAGATTTGTGTATCAGAACTTTGTTTTTTCCTCTTTTCTCTCCCATTAATCATCTCACGACCCCTCAGATTTATCATCTGACCCTTTGGAGCGGCCTTTTACTTAAGTAGGATTTTTCATGCAGGACTTTTATCTGTAACTGGAGTATTTTTACATTGCTGTATTTGTACTTTTACTTAAGTAAAGGATGAGAGTACCTCTTCCAAAATGAATATCCATGACGACAGATCACATGGTCGGTCTCTGGTACTGTACACCTTACTGAATAAATAAGCATTGTAACTTTAAGATAGAGGCAGTCATTCCTCTACAGGTCTGTCAAGTTTTACTAGCTCTGTTGTGATTCATGTGATTTCTGGACTACCCGGCTGGTCCGTCCTAAATCTCTCTGAGATGTGTGACAACCCTGCTCTCACTTAATCACTCAGGCAGCATCCTTTCCCTCCTCTAACCTCCAGGTCACGTATCTTCATTCACTGGGTGTTCAGACTTAATTCCTGTGAAAGATAACTGGCTCACACTCTGCAGTATTGTGGTAACTATCAGTAAACTTATGATCATTATCTTTCCCCTTGCTCTCATTGACAACTTTGTCTCATGATTCCATAATAAGAAGCTCATGAACCCACCGGACATCTCTGATTATCAGTCTTTCATATGAGACTGTGTGTAGAAATATGGGGGATGTTACAGGACAACAGACAGGAAACGATCTGTCCATTGATCAGTATTGAAGAAACCCTCTCGCTATGGATTTATGTTTTCATCTTAACTGACTCAAGTTCAAAGTTTCAGCTGCAACCATGACACGTGGCAAAACAAACATACCACTGTATCATCACTGTAGACTCTGGAGGAGTTTTATCTCCTAAAATTAAAACAAACATTATGTGACATCTGCATGTGATTGTAAGTTAAGTTCTTGTGAGGATGGTTAAAAAAAAAAAAATGTTGCGCTGCGACGCTGCGTAAAAATCACACCATGCGTCTTATTTTCGCTTTTAAACTTCTCTGTGCACTTTTGTTCTTTGCACTCACCGACAGTGGTGACCAAAGTGTTGGCGAAGAACATGGAGGATATCAGGTCCCAGTTTGAAGTGACGGAGGAGTTTTTGAGGACGGACACACCGTACTTGTTGGCCGTCAGCACCTTAACCAGAAAGCGTTCGAGGGACGCGGCGTTGACGCAGCTCAGGTTGAGAAACTCCTGCTTCAGAGCTTCCATGTCATGTCGCAGTTGGTCCTCCACCGGCCGCTCGATGCAGGAGAAAACTAAAGCTCCGAACAGCAGGTAGATGACATAAAACACTATGAAGCCTGTAAGCAGCAGCCATGACTTGCTTACAGAATGCATGTCTTGTTTTACGCCCGAATAAGCATCAGTGGAGCGTCTGACCGGAGCGTCCCTCTTACTTGTATGACTTTTTTCCTCCGTGTGGGAACTTTTTTTGGGGGCTGTCCTAATTGAACTTGAACCCCTCCTTTTTTTACCGTATCCTCCTCCCACAGTGGAAACAAGGGGGGGGTGTGTTCTTCCCGGGTTCTTCCCATAATCCGGGATGTGCATCCTGGATCTTGGTGAATGTATTGTGCTGTCAAAAACTTCTGTCACAACATCATTTCTGCGTTTTGCACTTTTACACCGATAACTGCTGAGTCTGCTTTGGCTCAAATATAAGTTCAAGCAAACTTTGAACTTTGCAAATCCTGTAGGTTGTTTGACAAAACAGTTTTTCATAACACTTGCAGTTTCATCAAAGACTTTTTTTTATTCTACTGGAATGAAAAATAATCTGTCTGCTGCACAGTTAAGACTAATTTCCCCTAAATTTTCCCCCACATTGTTAGGGGGAGTCTTTTAAGACCCATTAGCAAAATTAACAGTTTTATTATCAGGTTGTTTTATTTACATTTATCTTATTTTTCATAATTCTTTCCAATGAGCTAAAAAATGTGTTATTTTCTTTGCCTTGTCTGAAACAGGAAAGAGATATGTAGAGCTGCAACGATTAATCAATTAATTAATCAACAGAAAATTAATTGCCAAGTACTTTGATAATCAATTAATCATTTTTGAGTCATTCTTTTAAGAGAATAAATTAATTAAATATACATATTTTCCGGTTTCTTTAGTCCTCTATGACAGTAAACTGAATATCTTTGGGTTGTGGACTGTTGGTTGGGACAGAACGAGACATGTCAGGTTGCATCTTGAGCTTTAGGAATCAGTGGTTGACATTTTTCACCATTTTCTGATATTTATAGATGAAACAACTAATTGATTGACCCAGAAAATAATTGACAGATGAATTGATAATGAAAATAATCATTAGTTGCAGCTCTAGAGATATGCCATCTTTGTTTGGTTCAATCTAAGAGTTGCAGATTTGTGTGTATGTGTGTGGGAAGTCTAACCCAGATGTGGCCCTCATCTGGTTTGTTGTAGTTTCTGGTTTTGCCCACATTATGTCCGCCAGAAGAAAGTAGAAGACAAGAGCCGCAGTCTGGGTTCCATGTAAACCCACGTCTGTTAAACCCCTGCTAAATAATTCTATTTATTCATCTAATTGTTCAATAGTCTTTTTCTAAGTTAAAGTCTAATGTTTGCCAGAGTTTCTTCTATCACTGAGCTTCTAATCAACCTTAAACAACCTCAGTCTGGGTCAGTTCCCAACATGGTCATGATGATCTAAACGCTTCTCCACAGTGTTTTTATGCTCTTGATAAGAGTAAAATTTTATAGCACGGACATTGAGCTGCAAAGTTTGGTATGAAAGTGGCAAATTTTAAGGATGTGAAGTACTGAGTATTGCGTATGGGTAACTCCAGTGTGTGTGTGTGTGTGTGTGTGTGGGCTAGGACTTCATATCGTCTGTAACTGTGCATCAGCATCAGTTTGAGCTGTTGGAAGAAGTTGTTTTAATTTGTTTTTTTAAGTGTGGAGTTTTCATGCTCTGTTTTTGCATTGGCTTCCAAACCTGGAACATAGTTTTATGTAACTTGTTGATACTCCTCGAAGCACTAAACCCACAGCTGGAGTTGAGTAATCATAAATATTTAGGATGAACTTCCTTCAGATTGCATATTTTCACATGATGATTTATTGAGTTGAGCTTAATTAAACTTATCCCAGTTCATAGGAAGCTCAGATCTGAATTCCTGATTCGCTGGGCTGTAATGTGGCTTTTGTTTCCATACACACACAGAGAGGTTGCTAGGCACAATAAAACACCTTCACCACGCTCTGTCGCTTTGTCCTGCAAGTAATGGCTGTCTTGTTTGTGTTGTTTATGTAAAATGCCGGCTGACTCATGCAGTGTAAACGGTGAGGTCAGGGCGGTCTGCTGCCTATAGGCCTGTTTTCTACCTCGCAGTACAAAGCTCTGTTATCACGGTGCAGCAGACAGTCTGCTGCTCTGACTCAGCAAATAAAACGGTTTAACTCTCTCCTCACTGATCTCAGCGTGCAGGGACGTTTGTAGCACTTCATACAGTGTAATCATACTGATACTGACTTTAATTAAAACGCGAATCAATTGATGTCTTCGACCTTTGATATGGTGGAATATGTTGATATACTACAAACAAACCACCTACCTTGCATTTGAATATTATTTCCTACTTATTTAAAGACATTCCTAAGCCTGGACACTCTATATATATATATAGGCAGCTGTGTCCAATGATACATGAAGGTATCATAAAGGTATTGCTATCATATCCCTCGAGCTGCACTTTAATATATATACAGCCTCACTGTCTGCACAAACAAGCGTGAATGAATCCATGTAAAGACACATCTGGACACATTACATAAGGTGTTATGTGTTGTGTGTTATTGATAAACAAACCAGAGCAATAGATGTCACAATGTGTGTTTGTCTGGCTCTGTGTACTGATGGTGGTAATGGTATAACTACAAGTTTTTAACCCGTCCTCTTAAAAAAAAATCTTTTTTTTTTTACATAATATATATTTGCATCATTATTTTGATGTCCTCATGCTGTTTTCCTGTCACTGGTTCCTCATTAGGTGCCTCCTAAATGCATTATGCAGTAGCAGCATCAAGAGTAACACTGCAAAATTGGATGTTTAATCTCCAGAACTAAATGGCGATTAGTCTGACATATGAAATTTTACATAAACCATCCTTATACAAAGTCCTCATGGACAGGATTTAGATATTCTCCAAAAAATTAACATAATTGTATATCACTATGTCTATTTTACCAGATGCAAATGAAATATTTCACTAAATCGACACATTTTAGAGGAATATGCAGCCTTGGCCGAGGTATGCGCTCTCTTTGAGGCTTTTAGCTGATTATCTGGCAGCAGTATGAACCTGAAATACCATTTTCACATTTGTCATGTAAAAAATTAAGCTCATGCTTGCATTTAGAAAAAAAAAAGAACAACTTTGGATAATGGATTGGGTCAAGCAAGGCGACAAAGAGTGAAAGGAAAGGTTCAAGTTTTTCCAAGTCTGTACTGATACAATACTCTCATTGATAAGAGCTCAGCTAAACAAGACGTTAGTGAGGTGCTTCCATCCATTGTTTCATTTAAAACAGTTAGATCTGTTTAGGAAGTAGACAGTTTCAATTCTCTTCCAAAAGGCCCAGACAAAGGTGTTGAGTATCTTGTAGTGGTTAACTTGCGTGCAAACTGGTGGAAATGAAACAAAACATTTATACACTACACATGAACTTCTGAACGTCATGAGGAAGCGTCAGTCATCACGCAGTATCATTTTATTATGTCAGTTAACAAGGCGACAAATCCTTCTTGCTCATTTGAACAGATCAGAAAATATTTATCTTTTTTCTTTTCAGGAATTTATAGTTTGTACAAATGGCAGACGCACACACACACACGAGATTGTTTCTGAATTTCATCACAAATGATTTGAGTTGACGAGTGAAATATACAACATAGAGCAAAATCAACTGTCTGAGGTGATAATATGTGATAGTATGTCTAAATTAAAAATGTACAGTGTGTCACTGAAATGGTCACAATGTGAACAATATTATAAAAAGAAAATACTGTTTTGATTGGCAGCTAGATTCAAGTTTTGCAACAGTGTTGCGTTCAAATGAATGTACTGAATGAGATAAGCAGAGCGGAAGCCAGACAGAAAGAACAAAAAAAAAGAGAAACGTCACATGCCAGAATTTTTGTTTGAGTCCACTTCAGTGTGTCTGAAAAA
Source organism: Thunnus maccoyii (assembly GCF_910596095.1). Lineage (NCBI taxonomy): Eukaryota > Metazoa > Chordata > Actinopteri > Scombriformes > Scombridae > Thunnus > Thunnus maccoyii. The sequence goes on along the minus strand of NC_056538.1, from coordinate 29,450,085 downwards.
CCACGAGGCAACATTTCCTCTCCAATGTGTCTGATTCGCTGCTGTAACCTTGCAAACACTGGCTTGTTCACTGGCTGCTCCTGTTGGCACAAACTGGAAGACAAACTGGTTTCTCTGATGAAGCAAAACAAGTTTAAGGTTAATTCCTTGTTGTAGCAAACACACAATGAAAGCACATGCATCACTCTGGAAAAAGTAAAACAGAATTTAAGAGTGATAATCACATCCAGAGCCGTCGTTAGCACTCTGAAAGTGACTTTATAACTGGCATATTTGGGAAAATAACGCTTTACTTTGTTTTTTCAGTGTGATAACACAATGTTCTGTTACTTGTGACTTTCAAAAACAAGAAAAGGAAGTTAAATGAGTTGTGACATTTGCATGAATCCAGCTGACATCCACGTCTGTAGAGTTATGTTGGCGTCCGCACAGACTTTTACACTATAGGTTTATCTGTTGTAGGGAGGAAAAACTAACATTACAGCCAGTTTGAGTAAAGATTACCAGCCATTACAAGGGTCAAGCCACCATGTTTGTCATTTTCTTTTGTTCTTTAACAAAACAAAAACATCATTTCTGGCTACTCTAACTCTAAAGATAAGTTGGGATTTAGTATTTTATATCCAACCTGGAACTGACTAATACAGAAGTGCTGAAAAGCAAATGTTCCTCTTTCACAGTGACTAAAATTATTAATATTGTTGAATCCCCTGTAGCATCATAAACTGTAGCTCACTGCTAAAGTGATTCAGTTAACTGATTATTTGAATGCTTGTAAGTTGTAACAGAAATCAGTTGCTTCCCTCCATTTCCGCCTATGACATAAATGCTGCATCAGTGCTACGAATCTTTCTGACAGAGCTGCTCTAGAGGAAGAAATAATCTCTTTGGTAGAGTTAGACATCAGAAGGTGGAGTCAAACAGACAATATTTTGACTGAAACTTGTGGTAAAAGGGGGAAAAATTAAGAGAAGAAGTGTAAAGTGCTGCCAAGTAAAAAAGAATATACAGTATGTATATGTACCCACAAAGAATGAGGTTTGCTAGTTAGCCTAGATGACCTAATTGCCTGCACCTATACAGTTAAGACAGTCAGTAAGCATACAAACCTAAAAACAATGATGTGATATTGATTTAAAATAAATCTTTAAGTTTGTTCTTTCCAAGTTATGGGTATTTTGGCTCCACTAGTTTAGATTTAAATTAAACAATGAGACAATTTCCACCCTGAACAGCACCTCTGACAGAAATATTTCCATTTAATTAAATCTAAATCTACTCAGATAATAATAAAAGAGAAGAAAATATCAAGGCATGCTTCCTCCAACATGGTGGCGAGTACCTTGTACCTGCAGGTCATCACGCTCCAAACAATCAGTCGGCTGTTTTAGGGTTGTTTAGGGTCTAAAAGGAAACTCAGAAATGGGAGGTTGGTTGGTGGTGAACAAGGTGGCACATGTGTAATGAAAACACTCCGCCAGGATACATCGACAGGACCTGGAGGAGACAACTTCTGACATAAAACTGGAGTGCATCGCTTCATTTTCACAGGTTACATCTTCTCACTGACTCACAGGCTTAAATAACCAGGGGAGTGTGCAAAGAGTCAAAAGGTCAATCAGTAGTTGAGTCCAAAGACGAGCGAGCAGACGGGACACACGTGTTGTGAATCCAGAGTCTTGAGAAGATGATCTGTTCTGCCCTGCTGGGGTTAAAACCTGCAGTTCTTCAGTCCGACCACAGCTGCACCCCGCTACAGCTACTCCATAATGTTTCTGTTGTAGTCATATGACAGCCGTCGCTTAGCGGCAGCGTTCTGAGCGTGCTGATTGGCCGAGGGGAGGCCGGGAGAGAGACGGCGATTGGCTGTCCAGGGAACAGGTCTGCTTTCCTGCGAAGGTAGAAAGCGCAATGATGAATGTGTGACGTCAAGACGACTGAACAATTATTAGTTGATTAATTGAATAATTGGTGAACAGAAAATGAATTTATGAAATTTATGATAATCAGTTTTTTTAATTTATCTAACAAAAACACCAATTATTCTATGGTTCCAGCTTTGTTGCATTTCTCTGTTTTTTACTGCAAATTGAATATCTTTGTGTTTTGGACAGCTGGTTGAAGAAAATAAGCAGCTGAAAGACTAAACGTTGAGCTCTGGAAAACTAGAAGAGGCTTTTTACACAATTTTCTACACAATTTATTGATTTAAAAATAATTTGTTGCAGCCCTGTCCTCCTCTAATGTAATCGATAACCCTGCACCTGCAAAATCCACTTTATCACCAAAATGTAAAACTACAAACAAGTACTTTATATCCTTTTTATTTCATAGTATATTTACTGGTGGCAAATGTATTTAATTGTATGAATATATCATTTTGTTTGTTTACAATGCATTACAGAGCAGTGCAGCAATAGATCACGATTATATGAAGATGAAGTATAATATAACAAACTATTTCCTGTCAGGCTTTATTGGCTTCTACTGGAATCCATCTGTACAATATTCAATGTTTAAAACATTATATTGTAGTAGACAAAATCCTCAGTAATTACCCAAAAACAAGAAAAGACCAAATCAGAAATTCACTGCTATTCACTGATAACAAAGAGGAAGTTCATGAAAAACTAAAATAGCAACTCAAGAAAAGAGAAGAATCAAACAATAAAACAACTGAACCTTTCACACAGTGTGGTTTTTTATTTTTTTACTTTCTTCCCCTGCAGAAAATGTCTACAGTAGGAGTAAATCACACATTTCCATATTTAGCAGGTGCTCTGTAGTTTTTCTAACATGGTTTGGGTCCAGCTGTGACACCAGTCTGGTCCGTTCATTTATCTACGACTGTAAAGTGTTTTGCATATAACAACGGTCACAGAATTTGAATGAAGCTGCCAGTCAGTCAAACAAACCAAACCAAAAGTTCATTTTACAAGCTAACAAATTAAATTTAACAACCTTGAAGCTTCACAAACTGAACACTAAGCGCTCTGTGCTAATTCCTCTGTGTAAAATTAAGGGGTAGAAAGCATTTGTGTGTGTTCAGAGAGGGAGCATTTACTGTAAAATTAAGATTTTTAAAGTGTTTCCTCACAGAATACAAAACAGTGAACCACGTCAGCATGATTTGGATCAAGTGATCAAGTCGTACTTTGTTTTTTTTGCAAAAAAAAAAAAAAGCCTCGGTGCTGTTCCCGTGTTTTGTCGGTGAATGAAAGCCGTCTTTACTCACAGTGTGGGGGTGCTCCAAGTGTAAAGTCTTCAGCAGCAGGTCACGAGACACGCCATTGGCTCTCTTATATCTCTGGCCAATCATTTTGTTCAAGTCGTGGAAACTGTCCAACAGCCTGAGGGGTCAAGCACGAACAACACACAGAGGAAACAATGATATCATGTGATGAAAGGAGGTGTGAGTGTGTTTTTGTCTTAAATTATGAAAATAACATACTATAATATCTTTATTATATCTACACCGATTTCAAAGGTTTTTCTTACACACTGACAGGTGTGCAGGGAAGTGAATTTACAGAGAAATACTCGACAGCTGGATTAAAAGTGACAGTGTGCAGGACTTTATTTTATATGTGAACTCTTCAATGAAACTGGAGATTCAGATAAGCACCTACAACATCCATGTAATTAAGGATTTTCATGGAGAATTTATGCTTCACTTCATGGTCTAGATTCTGTTTCCGCCCTAACAAAGATAACGCTTTTTATTTTTTTTGTTGTTGTTTGTTAATGTTTTTGTTGATAAAACCTATGATCCTGTATTAAGTCTGAATTTGGTTGCTCCACTACACAAATGTTAATATTTTAACAGCTCATATTAGTTGAAATGTAAAGTGCATAAAATCCTTTAGGCTCACAATCAATCATAACCACAGTCCATGTTCTGTTTACAGTGGTCTAACCAGGACTTGTAGTTCATCACATGAGCCACTTGATGGCCACAATTTATTACATTTTTTTAAGATATTTGATCTCTACATGATCCCAATTCAAAGTTTTACAATAAAACATTGAATGGGACCTTTGTTTAAAATTTTTCTATGATCTGCTGCTTTTCCTCTGCACCACCTTGTCTTAAATCTTGAAGAATAAAATGTGGTCAGAAACCTGCAGACATGTTGCGGATTAGTGGATTAGTAGATTAGTAGAATACCCGACTGAATTCCCCCCAAAAAGTTAACTGGCATCTTTGAGACACACACACACAAAAAACTCTGGATCTGCAGAAAGTATTTAACGCTTTAAAGCATCAGTTACACAACTTATCTCTACCTACAGCAGGTAGTAATTACAAACACATTTTCTGCAGTTTGTACTGTACTGATGTGTTTAATCCCACTTTAACATTATCTAACATAGCCAGAAGTTGTATTCACTGTATTAATGAGATTTTTTTCCCCTTAATTAAAAACAAAATATCCCACATTAGAAAGCAGATATTTTCCTCTAGTGTAGTCATTTTTAGTTCTGAGACCTGCTCATCTCTTACACATTTGCAGGTTTCACTCTTTAAGGGATTTGTCTGGCAGTTTTCTACAATTTAACTATCATCAATAAATGTCATGTGCAGAGCCAAAACATCAATCAATTGATCTACTTGCAAGTATTGTGTGTGTATCCAAAGCCTGATATATTTTAATCCTCTGTGTCGTATACCTCCCTCATGTATGTTCAATATAATGCACTGCAGTACACCACAACCACCACCCACTACGACCTTAATAATAAATCTAAAAGCGAATTATCACCTTTCTGACAATGTCAGCAAAAACTGAAAATGTATAAGCTTCATAAAAGTAGAATTTATGGCAGAGCTGTTGTATTGGATTGCATTAATTTGCACAGGTGTTTCTAATAAAGTGGCTGGTGAATGTATATGAAAGCAAAAACAATTAAATGCGACATGTGCAATAAATAATTCAATTATATAATAGTGCAGGTTGAATGCAAAACACAATGGCTGCCATCTGTGGTGCCATCTTCATAACTGTGAAAACAGCTCCAAAGACTGAAAACTTGATTTAATTTTAGAAAAACATGAGATTTATCAACAATAAGACAAATCCTTTAACTTGCTGTACTATTGCGCTGTGTTCGTGTCATGTCAGATTAACAGTAAATACGAGCTTCCAACCGTGAAAATCCTTAATGTCAGTTTCCTGTTGCTTATTACACGCAGGTCATGCAGGATTTCCTGGGCTCTGATATCTCTTGTTACAAACTAGAGGAATGTTTCAACACATGCAGTGAAAACCGCAGCAGATCGATTGATGTAGTAAGTAAATCCAAATTATTCGGTTACAGGGAGAAAGTTTTCCTACCCCTGGTCCTGGCTGGCTCTGCCCCTGAGGAGCTGGGTCAGTGTGGGAACAGTGTCGAGGTCACAGGGGTCACTTGAGGACGAGTCAGGCAGCGAGGGGAAGGCCTCAGCAAAGAGAGCCACCTGCAGGAGAGACAGAGACACCTCATCACTTCCTACAACAATCGACTTTTCTCCTCCTGAGCATTTAAACAGAAGATTCATGAGATGACTGGGGAGAAAAAAAAAACAAGTAAAAACAAGATGCATCCATAATCCATAATGAAGAACAATAAAAGACATTTTGCAGCACTCTTCAGTTCCTCCCAAATAAATACTTGATTTTCTTCAGCTTCTCTTCATGGCACTATAAGCACATGAAACAACTCATTTAAAAACAGTTTTCTCCCACCAGCATCCTTCACTGAGGCTTTTAAGCAGAGCTAATTTTTCATCTGCATCTTTTCACTGTGTATAATGTCCACTGGGAGCCTCTTCCTGCAGTGCTGGCGTCTTCTTTTTTTTTTTAAAAAAAGAAAAAAGCACTGAGAGCTACGACTGATCTAATGTGCGGTAGAGAGTTGTACAAAATATAGACTGATTTTAATCTAAAACTGTAGTCACTCAGCACAAGACTACTGTATGTCAGGCTGTGTTTCAATGGTTGCTTCATATGTGAACGAGGTTTTAGTTCTGGTTCCCGTGAGCCAAGAAACAAGAGGCTAGAATTTGCTGCGGATCTGGATCCTGGATTTTACTTATTTTTTGCCTTTTTTGGACAATGACTAAGACAGGAAAGGCTCTGAGAGGATGTGACATGAAGGGGAAGTTGCAGTTAAATGGTAAATGCACTTTTCCCACCAGGCTACAGGGTGTTGTTTAAAAATATTTAAACACTTTCTATTATCAAAATAACAAGTTTAGAGAACTGCATTGCCTCAGTAGATGTAACATCAATGGTGGAGTACGGGGGCCTAAAAGTGACCCAGGAAATTAATAGATAAATGTGTAAATAAATACATGAATGTGGATGAAAAACAAATGTATAAATAAACAAATAAATGTAAATAAAAAAAGTGGAACTAAATAAATATATAAATAAATGAAGAAATACATATTATTTATTTATGGAACACTTATTTATTCATTATTTTTTGGTATCATTTATTTAATTTATTTAAAAATAGCAACAGCACACAATAAAAATGCGCCATTATAAGCAAAAGTCCTGCATTCAAAATTTATGTTAAAATCCAGTAAAAGTATTAGCAACAAAATATACTTAAACAATAAATAAAGTATAAACTATTGGATCAATAAATTCACTGATTATTGATGCATTGACATGTAAGCAGTACTATTTTGTTGGTCGAGGTTAAACTAATTTTAACAGCATCATATTTTATAAACTGATTGTATGTTTTCTATGTAAAATATTAATCTGAAAAGTAGCTGGTAACTACAGCTGTAAGATAAATGTAGTCGGGTAAAAAGTACAAAATTTCCCCCTAAAATGTAGTCAAATAGAAGTGCAAAGTAGCATGAAATGGAAATACCCAAGTGCCTAAAAACTGTATATAAGTACTTGAATAAGAAGCTCTCTGAAGGCTTTCTAGGTTGTGTTTTGCTAACAACAGTGTCGAGTTATGAATGAAAATTAAATTAGTTCTTTAAGACTCCATTTAGCCCTTAAATATACAGCCATACAGTATATAAATAGTGATAAACAGTTACATTTGTCCAGTAATGGTATCTTGTAGTTGTTGTTCAGTCTGTCATGTTTTAGTTTGTATAGTTTTAACTCACACAGATAATAAAGCGCATACATCCTATTTAAGATAGTAAAGAACTGGACAGCTCTGTTTAACTCAGATGTCTATTAAAAGTCTTCCTAGCTGTATTTGTACAAACAGCCACAAGAGCTCACACAATTCATGGTTTAGCTAAATTGATTTTTACTTACTTCTGCTTTCAAGTGGCTTTGTTAAATACTATAAACCAAAAGAAGTGGCTTCCAGTGGACACGCGGGTTAAAGATGCACTTCAATTATTTACCGAAATCATTTACGATCAGTTTCTTTTAGACGCATCTGGGATAATATATAGTGGTCCTCTGGGTTACAACTGACCTGATTAAGGTGGCCTGGATTTATATACAGAGAATATTCCATTTACTTTAAGTTTATTATTATTGATTTACTTTGGGAGCCTCGGGGGCTCTGCAGCCAGCAGCCGGCCTGTGTCAACACACTCGTTTTAGTCCTCAGCTGGAAGTTAAGAGAGGAAAGGACAGTGTTGTCGCAGGAGCTCAAATTAATTGCACAAAGATTTTATGAGTCAAATAGCTGTTAATGGATGCTTTAATTGAAATAGTATCGCAGCACCATCACTACGAAGACTTGAGGTTTGAGTTGACCTGGTGGGAACGCATCATGCTTTAACCCTGGCTGTCATTGTTTGTGAGACATAATTTCATTTCTGAGCTGTTTTTCTGTGGACAGACCGAATAAAATACAGTGGACTGGCACCACTGCTGTGTCGCTGTTTTATTACAGTAATCTTAAGGCAATATTTTACTTTGGGACAACAATTTTCTCTTCGACTAGATACGGGAACAACCTGCCTCTAACATTATCTGTATCTGATCTGCAGGTACCACTGGCATTTTGGGATTTTCGATTTTCTGTCTGACTCTCAAGTTCAGTGATTGCAAACAGTTCAGTCTGACTCATACTTAAAAAAAATACTCACACTAAGCCTGAGGGATTTGAATGTTTTTTTGTGAACATTACAGTTTGCAATCAATATATTATTAATATCAGTATTTTTTTAAAAAAAAACATCTGGACAAACAAACAGGATTTAGGCAGAAAAGTTCTATTCCTTAATAAAATAACAGAGGTATAGTTGATGCACCTATTTATGGAGCATTTTTGTAGTTGGCATGTTCTTTTGACCAGACATGGTCCACCTGCTATTAAACTAGAGCTACAACAGATAATAGCAGATAATATCTCTGGAACATCAACAGTAAAGGTCAGGTCGAAACAGGCAGAGATACAAATTCCTGCAGAGACGGTAGCCTCAATAGAGTGAATGCAGCCAGAACAACTTTCCATTATGTTCATGAAATATCTACAAAGCTAGCAAGTGTATGCTCATACATCCATCTTTGATCCAGGGCAGCAGGTCCACACACCAAACTTAATCTCAAATATAAGTGATGTGTTTATCCATTTTTGCACATGGCTTATTAATTTGTACACTCAGTTTGTTAATCTTTGTGTGCTGAGTATTTTTTTCCACAAAAACACTACTGGAATGAACTGAACATCACAGGTCGCCGATACAGAGGTCATAACCGGGTGTTCACATTCATTCTCAATGGTAGCTTGGCTGAAATGACGCACAGAGACACACCAAGTAAAGAAATATTCAACTTTGTGCCGATGACTTAAATGAACCAACCGCAGAGGGTTTGTGAGTTCTCAGAGATCTGAACAAACTGGTTTCTACTTTATGGATTAATGAAAGTCATCTTATTACCGTACCAGATTCTGATTCGCAGAGAGTCCGTCTTTCCTCTCCTCCGCAGCGCTGGTCGGCCACCACTGTCCCGCTACGTCTCGACCTTCATCTGACAAATCCTGAGAAAAGGCTGTCCAGGTGTCGTCTGATTGGTGGAGTGAGCTGTCCGTCCAGCTTGGTGTCCAGTGGGTCGACTCCCCGGTGATGGCGTGGTTTCCAAGTGCTGTTTTCAAGACACAAACACACACACACACACACACACATGGTTAGTCCTACAATGTAGATGTCCCTGTAGTGTTGTGGTGTGTGCTGTGAATAGCGGTCATGTTCCCAGAAGGCTTTGCCCTCATTCAGATGACCTGGATGCATGACCAACTCAACCCACATGGGGAAGACAGTCTGAGACCTCAAATGTTTCACTGCCCTTGAAAATTAGATTAATTATTTGGGTCAGTTCACCCAAATGAAAAAAACAAAACAAATAATCTTTCCATCTCACCCCCAGTGATTTCGAGCCATGCAAGTAGTTTTAATAAACCTTGCTGAGAATTTACCACCGAGATTTCGACTAACCTCCCAAGTAACAATGTTATTTTTCTGTCTGTCCTTATCAGAGCTGCAGCAATTGTTTGATTAAATCAATTAGCTGATGAAAAGAAAATTAATCTGCATCTATTTTGATAATTGTTTCAGTCATTTTTCAAGCAAAAAAAGGCAAAAACGTGGTGTTGGTTTCAGCGTCTCAAATGTGAGGATCTCATGAGAATTTTATCGTACTTTGGGACATTTCATAGACGAAAAGATTAATCAAGAAAGCAATCGGCAAATTAAACTTTGATAAACCTTTTTAGACGAATACAATTAGCTTGTACAAGCCCAGAAAGATCTCCATTTATACATCAGAGGTAATGTGTCTGATGTTACGGTATTGGATCGGTATCAGCCTTAACCCTGTGTTTTCTTATTAGAATCAGTATCAGGAGAGAAAAAAATGGGATTGTTGCACCCTAAAACTTCTTTTTTCAGCAGCCAGATCTCAAGCAGCGTGTGATACAGTAAGTTGTCTTCCCTATCACGTTATTCACATTGACAGACTTTGTTGCACGGAAACAAGTGAATGAATATTTATGTCTCATTGTGTCGTCTGTTGCTGTAAATGTTGCCTGCCGTTGCTGAAGAGTCACCTGCCGTATCAGACACTGCGGGAGAGTTTGTGTGTTTGACTTTAATCACACTGTAACATCCCGCTAAGAGGAAACATTTCAGTGAATATTTGTGTCGCACTTTGATTCCCGCTGCCTTCAGGATTTCTTTTGTTACCTTCCATTGCTCAGACGTTACATGATGTCTCTATCTATTGGACACATCGGTCGTCTTTGCGTGTGCTTGTGTGACTCTCTCTCTCACCCGTTGCCCCATAACCTGAGGCTGACTGGAGCTTGAAGTTCCAGGCCAGCCCTGTGTTTCTCCTCCTCCCACCCTTTTGCTTTCACTTAACCCAACTCTGAATGATTAATATCATGTAGAGAGAGGGAGAGATTGGTTAGGAATCCAGGTCAAGCCAGACTAGAGTCTCATTTCTACTGCAGGGCCAAGTGGTGCTGACTGTACCAGGCCAAGAAACAACCCTGCATGTTTACAACAAGACCACAAACATTGTTGGTTAGCTTATTTCATATTTAATCACATTAAAGTTGCAACTAATGATTCCTTTCATTATCAAATCATCTCTGTGTTATTCTATAATGTCAAAGCTGTCAAAAGTGTACAAAAAACACCACAATTCCTTCTTTAGTCACATCTTCAGACTACTTGTTTTGTTAGACCAACAAACAGGCAAAAATATTCGATTCACGATGATATAAAGCACAAAAAGCAGCAAGTGCTCAGATTTGAGAAGCTGCAGCCTGTGAATGTTCCAGTATTTCTGTTTGTTTGTTTGTTAAAAGAGAAATCAATTACCTAACTCATTGTTTCAGCACTACAGAGTCCATGGTTATAGTCGGTAAACTAGTTGAAGCTCATTGCATTAAAAAGACAAAGACAAATGAGGTGTTTTACATTAAAACCAAACTTTTTTGCAAACCTGCTTGTGTTTTAGATGTTTTTAATGTATTTTTTTCCACATTCTAGTCAGCCACTGCTTTCAATTCATCCCTGTATGGTGTGAAAATCAATCAGCAGACTCATTAAACTTGTTTCAGTTGAGTAAACCATTAAAGTGAACATTACAGGTTCTATATGTAGAATTGCGAATCAATTTATCTTTTTTTATTGCCAATGAGTGAACGGGTAGTAATTTCTCTGTTGCCTGTAACAGCCTGTGGACTGATTCGTATGTGAGGGGACCAGATTTTCCACAAAAGTCCAACAGAAGTGACCTTTTTGCACGCTCCCAGCTGACTGACTGGGAGTAAGAGATGCTTTGCTGAAACGTGGTGCAAAACACAACTTTAGAGATCTTTTATGTAATTATGAGAAGTGTAAGCGAGGAAAAAAACATCACCGCGCCACGAACACTAAAATGTTGACTGCAGTTCATTTAACGGCCACAGATGTCACTAATGAGAAGGGATTTCTGATTCCTACATATAGCACCTTTAAGTATGCATTTATTTTTGTTATGGGGTAAGGCAGAGCAGACTTTTTAAATCAATCTGCACTGTGTTACCATTCGGCAATAATACTAAAATTAAGGCAAATATTAAATGCATGGTTAACTTGAAAAAGTATTAGAATGGTCCTTTAACTCATGGTCAATGTTTAAAGCGCCCGCACTGATAAATCGTCAGCAATATGTTAAAATAATTGCAGAAACGTTTATAGGCAGGTAAACTGAGATGGCATAAATCATGAGTAAACCCCGGCTTAGCCTTATTTGGCCCTGCAGTGGAAACGGGGCTTAGGTGATTAACTGGATGGAGCATAATGAGGGAACATAAGGGCTGATTAACACACTGGCTGTTAGAGAAAAACAAAAAGGCACAAACACTCAAAGATGTCACACCCAGCTGCATGTGTGTCTGCATCATGAGTACGTTAACTACATCAGAGTCGCCTGATTTACCCCATAATAATAATAATAATGTAACTGCAACTCGATTTTTCATACACGCACATAAATGAATAGAAACCAATGGATGTCTGGTACAGTAGGAAAAGTACATTCCAGCACTGCAACTAGCAATTATGTTTATTAGCTCTTAATCTGCAGATTATATTTCTGATTAAACGATTAATTTTCTGTTGATCAACACATCGAGTAATCGACTAATCGTTGCAGGTGTACTACATTTAAATTTCTTGCACACAGCAGCATGGCTCTCAGAATGATGTTATGTAAAGTATATATGTGATTTGTAGTTAATGCACTAAAACATGCAAAGCCACATGCATTCCTGAAACTGTACAAAAGGTTAAAAATGCACTAATACTCTCAGCGAGTGTTGTGTTACTCCAGCAACGACATAGAAAGTGCTGATATTTTGATGTCTCTAAACCATACATTTTTTTTACTTCTTTAAAAAACTCTTTACTTTACTTCTGAAGCCTGTTAGTGTCAGACTTGTCCACCTTAACTAAAGATCCTGAGACAAACAGAAAGGAAAACTTACTAATTCTCCCAAAGGAGAAAGACAGTGAAAGAGAAAGAAAGAGAGGAAGGGGGAAGGCCAGCCAGCAGACACAGAAACAGAAACCAGCAACCGTGAGACTCACCAACACTCTCTCTGCTCCCACAAGGCACTGAGGCAGACATAGCGAACCCCTTGCTCCAGGCCGGCTCTCCCTCCGCCTGCATGAACACTCCAAACTCATCTTCTTCTTCCTCCTCCTCCTCCTCCTCCTCCTTCCTCCCCTCCTCAGTGGCCACGGTCTCCTCCTCACCCTGCGTCTCCTCTGGGCTCTCCAGCTCTCTCCCGTGTCTCCTCTTCCCTTCCTGGCCTCCTTCTCCGTCTCCTGCCGTCGTTCCGACCCGCCCCTCCACTGCCTCCAGACAGGGCAGGCCGGTTGCCATGGATCCCAGGGGGGGCAGAGAGGGGGCAGGATTAGCCGCTGAGAGTGCAAGAGAGGTGGAGGAATCAGCACAGGCAGCATTAGTGACGTTAGCGCTGGTCTCTCCGCTCACTTCTCCGTTTGTTTGTCCGCAGGTGTCTCCATCATCTTTCTTCCTGCATCCGTCTCCTGCAGGCTCCTGTAGCCTCCAGTTGTCTTTCAGAGCACAGTTTCTCTTTACTTCTTCACAGTTATCCTCCTGTACGGCCCTATCATCTTTCTTTCCTTCTGTGTACCACTTTTCATCATCATCACCTTTATCGTCCACATCGTTCAGCTCGCTGCAGGTGCACTCCCTCCTCCAAATCTCCCCGCCTCCATCCACTTCCTCAGGATTTACTCTCTTCTTTATATTCTCTTCCTCTGACTCATCTCCTCTATTTTCCCACACCAGCTCATCTCTCCGCTCTGCTCTGTTATGTTCAGTTTCACTACAGTTGTCGCTGTTATCTGTTATGATCCCACTGTCTGTCTCAACGACGGAAGGATCTTTGTGTCTGAGACCTGGAGGGGAGGCTTCGCTCTCCTCCGGTTGCCTGTTGTTGTCCTCGTTTTTAAAGAAAAACAGAGGTTTTCTGTTTTTGTTGAACTTCTCGTTCACAGTGTTGTTCCCGCACAAGTCATGAGGCTCGAATTTGCAAACATCCGGTTCATCTTCACCCCCAATCCCAGGGTCTGCTTCCCCTTGATACCCCTCAAGGTGCTCTTTGCTGTCCTCTTGCTCGCTCTGAACCCAACAAGCCTCATGTCCTGCATTACGGATGCTGCCCTCTACAGGAGCGGAGGGCTCAGTAGTTCTGGTAGGGGAGACTGCAGTGCTGATGGAAGCAGGAGAGGTGGAGACGGAGACGTCCTCAAAGCAGTTGGACACGACTGAGAATTCAGCAGGAGTATGACTGATGCTCCCTTGCTCCTCTTCAACATCCACACTCTCCATCTCTTCCTCTGATTCTCGATCTAGTCCCACATGATCAGAAAATCCATTTACATTGGGTACTATTTCTTCACCGGGGTTTTCAGAATAGAAACCATTGTTTGTATCCTCTTCTTTCTCTGAATCCTTGTTGTGAGTTGTTTGCGTCTTCGGCTCCTCATTTTGCTCAGCTGATCTTATCTCTCCAACATCATAGCCGCTTTGGGAGTCTGGCCGAAAGTGTTTAGATTCCAGGTCAGGGTTTGGTACAACCAAAACAGAGTTAGAGTTTTCTAACCCATGCAGGCCTTCCTTCTCTTCCTCCTCTCTCTTTTGCTGCTCCTTCCTCATTCCCTTCACCTCACTGTTCAGCCTGGTTGGGATGCCTCTCCTCGGACTTTCACCTTCCTCATGCTCCTCCTGGCTCTCCCTCCTCCGTGCTTTCCTTCCACACTGAGTACAGGTTTTAGGAGAAGCATTATGGCAGCATCTAGGACTCCTGCATGCCCCCTCTTTCTCCTGTCTGGCTCGCTTGCCGTCCTGTTGCGGGCTGGGAAACTGTTTGCTATCCAGGCCTCCTTTGTCTTGCTCTTCCTGCCTTTCTTCCACAGTGATTTCTCCAGCAGGATCCTCCCTGCTCCTCTGCTGCCTCTCTCTGCTCGCGCCTGTTTTCTCTCGGCCTGCTGCATTACCGGACTTCCTCCATCTCCGGCCAGATCGCACTCTAACCCGGTTTGCTCCAGTCTGTGCTGGCTGAGTTGGCCCATTGTCCCTCCTCCCGGCTAGGGTGTCTCTGCCTCCTCCTCCTCCTGTCTTCCCTCTCAGCCATCCCCCGACCACACTGGAGGCTGCGCTGGTTGTCACACCAGAACCGGGCTTAGCCGTTGAGTACAAACAGCTTCCTTTCTCGGTCCGGAGAAAGAGGCATTGAGTCTGTGTCTTCCCGTTGCCCTCTGACGTCTTCAGAGTGGCAACTGTTACCAAAGCTCCGATCCCAGTCTGTCTGGCATCCAGCCCCAAGGGAAGCCCGTACCCCATGCGACCCCACTCCCCGCTCAGGTACACATCTGCAGGCCTGGGGCAGGAAGTTGAACTCCCTCTGCCTGAAGGTGGAGCTGTGGGGGCTTGTCCTCCTCCCAGCAGACCTCCAGCCTTCCTGCGGTTCTTGGAACACAGGGCCCAGGCTCGGAGGCCCCGTATCAGCGGCAAATCTCCCAGACCCAGCTCCAGCCGGCTGGGGAAAGGCAGAGAGGCTCTGGAGCACTTCTGGAGCATCTCCCGGGTGGAGCCTGACATATTCAGGCAGGGGTAGTTGTTGTTGTTATTCTGCTGGAGCATGGTGCCTGTTGTTGGCCTCATCTATGTTTTATTGTTTCGTCCTCGCTTATCCTTTATTAAAATGCAGCCTGTCAGGTCGAGTCGAATTCTCATTTGTGAGAGGGAACGCTGCCACTATCAAGAGTCTATTCTTGACTCAGAGTGTGACAGCTCAAAGGTAGAAAGATAATCATTTGAAAAAAATACACAGAGCATTATGAAATAGCTGAAATACTCTCAAGAAATTCTTAATGATTCGCTCTGACAATGAAGAATGTGGCACTGCAAGAGAGAGCTGACTCTCTTGCTAATTTCATGTTTTAACAGTTCCTTCTGACAAAAGCAAAGACATCTGATTTTTTTTTTTTTTTTAAAAAAAGCAAAAAAACAAATCACTTATTTTCTTGACAAAGAGCTGGAGATGTGCCTCTGCTTCCCTTTATCACTCCTTTACGTTCTGACGAGGAGAAACGCCCCTGGTCAGACACGCAACTGTCAGTGCTGATGACAGAGAGGATAATGAGAAGTTTGTTTTCTTCCAGACTCATGCTCAGCGATGGCGTCTTCAGAGCTTCACTGTGCCCTCCTTGTCGGCTGGCCTCTCGTCACCGAAGACTGACTCAGCTGTCACAAAACAACCTGGAGGGGAGCGGGACAAAACAAGGAATTAGAGTATAGTAGGAAAATCGGATGTGTGCTGTGTAGATTTTAATAGCCTGCAAAATAGAGAAACCATATGTAATGAAAATGTAAACGTAAACATAAACGAGGCATGTTTAACTTCAGATAAAGTGATTTTGTTTCATTTTAGTTTTTGCTGCTAAACCAAATAAAACTACAGATGAGAGAGGAGAGCTCAGTGGATGACAGCGATCCTGTTTGTGGGGGTGTGAGTCTGTCAGAGGTCACGCATCTGAATCCAAGTGGCTTCTTTTCATGCTACTCCTACACAAACAGGCCTTATTTTTTTTATGTAGAATGTGGATTCACGCCATATCCATCATAGTACAAATTAGACTCGTTGTTGCATCAGCCATACAGACTCCACTGATCATCAGCAGGACTAAAAATTAAAACCCAGGTGGTCAGAACCCATAAATTCACTCCTCATGCCTACACAGTTTAAAGGATTTACTCAAAAGTGACTCAATAATCCGCCACATAAGAGGCAAAAAAAATAGGTTTGGGCCACGCAGACCACACTTAGCCTGCTCATATCAGCAGCATTGTGTACCACAATCATGAAGATGAACCACGTCAAACCACATTGTACCAGCAAAACCAGTATACCTGCCAACATTTCCTGAAAGGGATGCCAGAAGAAAAGCTTATATTTTCTCTCACCTTATTCGAAACCCCGGGGTGTCTCAGGTCCAGGCTTGGAAATAAGTGTCCTTTACTTAACGTCTCCCTGCTTCCTTATTCTTTACAGAAGCCTATTCAACCCTGCTCGGGCTCCGGAGCATCCTTCAGCGGGATCAGCGCCACCGCATCCTTCCAGTCGGCCTGCAACCACAAGGCTACAAATCTATGAAACGTGCATTCAGTCCTGTCCCAGCGTCTAAATTAGAGCACCACAAAGGTGTTTTTTTCTCCGTGTCTCCCTCTCACTCGTTCGGCCATTGCGCATCATCTCATCGGCATTGTGCGTACGCCGCATCTTACCGCAGTAGCCTCCGGTGCGCTCAGCGAGCAGGATGACGGAGAGCTAATTTGACTTGCAGCCCACTCACATGTATGAGGGGTGATCCGTGCCACGGAGCAGCAGGGAGAAGTGGGGATATCGGAAGTGTATGGGTGTGGTTGATGCCACAATCCGGGAGAGATGGCTGCAGTTTGTGCCTCTCATGTGTTACTGTTACATCGGAGTCACAGAGTTTAGTGTCCAGTTTTCCAAAAAACAATCTGGCTATTCTTGAAAAACCCTGATGATCGTTTAGCAACAGTCACTGCTGTTCTAAAGGTATTTCCAAAGTCCTCAAAGATTCTTGTCTTCTAAATTATTTTAAATAATTAGGGCCTGAGCCCAAAGGGCGAAGACCCTATTGTTTTTATACATGTTTTTTTCACCTCTTTTCCAAGTTGCAACTGTATTTCCTCTCCAGATTAATGAATATTACATACAGATCCTTGCTTTTTTAGTAAAACAGAAGCACAATAGAATGCATTACTTTGGACAAAAATATAAAATATTGGAAATTAAAGGATCTATATGTAGGGATCAGAAATTCCTTCTCATTAGTGACACCTGTGGCCGTTAAATAAGCTGTAGTCAACATCCTGGTGCTTGTGGCACGAGACTATAGCAGATCTTGTCTTCTTCCTCGCTTGCACTTCTCATAATTACACAAAAGATCTCTAACGTGTTTTGCACCGTGTTTCAGTGAAGCATTTTTCCCTCCCATTCAGTTACACCCCCCCCCCTCCGTGCACTCCCACAAACATACATGCAAAAGCTCCTGCTGTGCTGTGGCTGCTGGTCAGTGAGAGCAAATCTGCACAACTTGCACAAATATGCGTTAATCAACCACCTGAACCTGACCCGACCTGCAAACCGCCAATTTTTTTTTTTTTTACCAGCTGTGTTTACTAAACACTGGTAGGCTCAGAAGTTAGCCAGGTAGCAACACGCTGTGGTTTTGTTTTGAAATGTGTGCTTATTACGACCTTTGGACTACCACAGGAAAAACAAAAGGGGTAAATTATGTTCTGCTATCGCTCTGGAGCTTGTTTTCTGCTCCTTTGTTGAGGAAATAATGTTGTTTTTAGCTGTGTGTGCGACTTGTCATTGCGAGGGTGTTTTGTCGTGAAATGCGTAGTGGTTGACGTAGCTAGCTATCTCGTTAGCTTGAGAGCTAATATCTGCAGGGTGTTTCTTGTTGGATAGCACCATTTTTGTTGTGTTGTTATGCCGGTCATTTGTTGATGTTAGCGGGAGAGAGGCAAGGCACTTGGGAAAATGTCAAAATGTCAAAAACATCACTTCTGTTGGATTTTCGTGGAAAACCCTTCACATAGAAATCAGTCCACAGGCTGTTACAGACAACTGAAAAAGTCGGTGAAGGTCTCGTTTTTTATGTTACATTACTACCCGTTAACTCATTGGCAATAAAAAACGATTAATACATGTAAATTGGTTCACAATTCTACATACAGAACCTTTAATGTCAATATATACACTATCATATGACTGGTAATAATTTTTTTTGTTATACATAAGTGTTGCACAAGTTGGTAAAGCATTTCTGGCTCCCATGTTTTTTGAATGAGGAAAAAGAGGTGCAACTTGGAAAGTGGGTTATAAAATGTCTTTTTATCAAATATTTTTCATCCAGATGATAAAAAGAGTCTGGAAATACTGTACCTTAAGAACAGTGGTAAGTGTTGTCAAACTTCTGGTATTTATTTTTTGTAAAAGCTTGTGAATGTAATGATAAAACATGAGAGGCACAACCTTGGACTTAGAGAGAAGAGGAAAGAATGGAAGAAATCTCAAAGCATCAAAACAGAAAGTAATAGAGTACAGAAAAAAAATCTACAGAATTATTCCACAATTACAGAGTGACAATGTGGATGACAGACACAGTATATGAATGACATTCTCCCCAAGGTCACATGTAAAAACAATGCAGTTAATCACATGATAACATTTTAAATAAGACAGCTCTACATTTACAGGAGGGTAAAGATAAAACAGCAAACTGAAGATGATATTATTCTGGATCCTGGAATTGTCTGGCTTGTGTTTAAAAAAAAAGTAGAAAACTATTATTTGACAATGACAGCAATGTTTTGGGGGTGTTTTGATCAGGTGTGTGCTGTCCTTAAAACTGACAAAATAGTTCTCAAAATAGTAACAGTTGCAGCTGATGACGCTGCAGTCTCTCTCTTCTCGCCTCTCTTGTGGCATCGTTTACACCACATACAGCATCAATCTCACCCTCACACACACTCATCCTTGCAGCCTACGTCGCACAGCATCATCACAGCAGTGGATGAGTAGATTGAACACACACACACACACACACACACACACACACACACACACACACACACAATGAAAAGACGTGATGCACCCCTGCACATAGTCCATCACTTTCTCCTCCAAAGTCCCCCCTTTCAGACATTATTCAATAAGTCTCATTTATAAGCTTTTTTTTGTCTCTGATCCACAGCAGAAAGCTCTTATTTTCACTGAATTCACAGAATTACAAAAATCAACTCAGCTTTGACTGATTTAGGCTTATTTTTAAAGGTGAGAATAATACATTCCTTTAGATTTATTGCTGTAGCCTACTTTTGTCTCTGCAGGTGATTCCCAGAGTGCTGATTTTTAGTAAAGTAATGAATCATAATGCCCAGCTGTATTTTCTATTTGATATTTACATGTGAGAATGATCAGTCCTTCTGTATCTGCTGCTTTTAACCAACCACGACTGACTAGAACCACCATCTTCTTTTATAATGACAAAGATGGTAAAGCTGCACTGAGAATAAGAATAACTCTTGAGGGGTGTGCATGCTGTCACCATCACTGTGTCTTTTTTCTTACTACCACTAGGGGACACCAACTGACTTTAAGCCTAAATACCTCTTATTCCTTTTTTTAAAATTTTTTTTTACATTGCATTCAAAATCACATGCATAAAGCAATTAAACTAATACAACCCTGATTGGTTGAAGAGAAACTTAAAAGGAGAAACTTATTGTATCTGTTGTATTTAAGGATTTTCCCCTTAAATCAAACATTGACATTGGGTTCAACATTCAGTGAGTATTTCAAGCTAACCTATTGGTGTGCAAGGACTGCAAGTACTCTGTTGACCTTCCAAGATAATCAATACCAGTGAATTACAAAGAGCAGCTTTTTTGCGACCCGACCTAGGGGAAACCCTGGCGCAACATGAAAATGAGAGTCTCCTCTTCCCGGCTGCAAAGACCCACCAGCAATAAGGAATTTTTCAGCCCTTTAAATGTTTATTTCATACTTTAAGCTTCAGGATGGGTAAACAGCAAAGCAACAAACAAAAAGGAGCTAAAGCTTATTAGCCTAAAATTACCTCATTAAACCGAAAGAAACAAAAGTACAAATCACTGACCTGACAGAAACAGGAGAAAAGAGATTAAACAAAAATGCTACCCACCCCTAATAAAAATACTCAGGGTAAGTCATATTTATAGATGGATACTAAGTTAGAATTTTGAGATAAATTTTGAGATAGTAAGTTAAAATTTAGACTTACTATCATTGGAGTTTCTAAAGTCTGTGTGGGAAGGGGATTTGGGGTTGGCTTTGACAACGGAGCAGTGGAGAAAAGCCTCAATATGTGCCCAGCATGGCCTCATTCAATTCAAGGTGCTGCATCGGCGTCATTACTCTAAAGTCAAACTCCCTAAAATGTTTCGAGACGTAGACTCAACCTGTGACAGATGCAGCACATTCATTCTGACAATCTCAATCTTCAAAACACTGTAAGATATTTTCAAAACGGTGATTCAGCTGGATCCTATGATAACCATTTTTGGCATTGCAGGAGAGAATAATAACAATCTTTCCAGAACTAAACTCAAACTAACAGAATGTGTCACTTTGTTAGCATGGAGATTGATCCCTCTCCACTGGAAGAGTCTTCATCCACCGAGCTGGACTCAGCGGCTGACGGAGGCGATGCAGCAAGCTCAAACTGGAGGAGATTCACAACACATGGCTGCTCCAATACATTTGAGAGAATTTGGAAACCATTTATGGATTACATAAGAGCTAAGCTCTAACTTCCCACCCTCCTGAATGTGACTCCAAATGGAATAAGTCACATTTATTTATCATCTAGTGTCTATTTCTGTCTCTGCAGCCCATCGTAATGACATAAGGCTTTTACTTTGTACATCTGCCTGTTTGTTAGTATGTTTTTCTTTTTCTTCATTGTTTTCTTTTTCTATTGTTGTATGGCTGTTCTGTATGTTATTAAAAAAGCCAATTAAAATATATTAAAAAAATATAAAATTTGGACTTAGTCAAAAGTTTGACTTACTAGGTCAAAATCATGATATATAAGTTAAAATGATGACAGGTAGCCTTAATTAGCCAAAACTATCTTAAAACGCTCACTTACGGAGTCAAAATTTTGAGTTATTACAATATTAAATTGAGGAGTAAAAATTATGAGATAGTAAATCCAAACTTACAAACCATGAGCACATTTATTTTTTATCACTACCTTTTCATCATGTTTTTTTAAGTAAGGAATTTGAATGTCAGTGGGTGTACTTTGCTAAGCAGCAAGTTACTAAAGGCTTCAGCTGCTTGTGGACCTGCAAAAAATAAGACTTGATTTTGAATGGACTTGTGATAGTCAGAAAGAGACACCAGGAAACTTAATTGAAACCGTTTTTGTGTGAATATTATTTTTATTGATGTAACATCTTAACCAACAGTCTCTCCAATGCAGCTTTGACAAATACTTGGCACTGAAACCCTTATAGTCTAAAAGAAACAAAAATCAAAGACTCGATTAAACCAGAAAGGTAAAAATCTCTATACACATAGATACTACTCAGTGCGTGTTACCTTGACATGTCACTACTCTTGTTCCAGCTTTTTGAAAATCTATTTTTCACCTGCAACACAGGCATTAGTGTTAAAAATTGTTAATGAAAAACGTGTGGGAGTGGATATGTTAGGACTTCTTGATTGCATTTCATCACACATTTTCATTCCATCTACCAACCAAGTAAACTAAAGTCAACCAAGTAAAGTAAAAAGTCAGGTGTTCATTCTCAAATGCTTTACATCTACTTGAAAAAACAGTTCGTTATTTAGAAAAATCTGATCTTGTGAAACTGTTATCTTGTAAGTAAATGGCTATAGGTAGTGTATTTTAATTTTATGTCAGTAATATTACAGTAGATGTTTTTCCTCTGAAAAGGCAAGTACTGCATTTGGGAATGAAACCTAAATGTCTGAATGTAGAGACAAAGACAGCACAAGGCTTTTCAAAGCAATTTGGGGGTAAAGGTAAAGGCACTTAAAATGCTTCTGCTAATCTGACATTAATCTTTTTTAATATCCAAAGTTTCTTATAATATCTTAAAAAATATGCATATATTAAACAGAACAATGTCAGATTATCAAAAACAAGGAAAATGTGCCTTGGTCCTCTTGACTTGATCCCCTCTGTACTGTCTTTAGAGGAAATAGTGTGTTACATGATGGCTTTAGTACAACATCAAGGCTTGCCACTCGTTAGCCAGACTGTCATTGTAGCAGCCTTATGGTAAAGTAGTTTATAGAGGGTTAGTTATTGTTACAGGGTCAAGTTAAAAAGGTTCACATTTTTACCTTTAAAACTCCACTCAGTTATTTTGCTATAGCGTCCAACAACACTCCTAAAGCCCCAAATTTCCTCCCAGCTCAACGCCAATGTTTCGAAACTCAACACAGTTCACAGCTGAGTTTCAAAACATTAACGTCAGTCAGGAGGTTGATCTTGAAGCTAAAACCCCAATCATAAAATATACAGTAGTGTAGAGTCTTTTTCTGGCAGTGTACAGGAAAAATAAATTACATTAGCAGCAGGTTGACCTAAATGTTCGAGAGCAACCTGTAACCGGAAGGTCACAGGTTTGATCCCCACAGCAGAAAAAGAGTCCAGAGTGTCCTTAAGCAAGACTCCCTACCTGCTCACTCACTGTGACTAGCTCTGGGTAACAGCACCAGCTAATTGCTTAAAATATAATAAAACTATATGGCAGAAAATGAGAAAAGCCTATAATCTCAAAAAAGCTCACACTTCTTGCTCAAGACAAACATAATAGGTTATCAGGTCCAAAAATATAATTTCTACTCCTGACATTTGGTGAATATGAAAATAATTACATTTTGTACTGAAGGGATACTGCTTCAAAAAAGCAATTATAAGTTGTATTTACATAAATATTTTTCTGGCCTGTACTGTAGTGGTTCAAAATGAACTATTTTGAACTTATTATAAAACCACAATCAATGATGCTGATGATCAATATGAAAATATGATGAGTCACTCCAGCGTATTTTGAACACATGAACAACAATAAATTATGAAGCAATCTGACATGTTTACATTCAGAGTGAAACCTTTAAAACCAAACAAAATCTGATAAATAATTTGGACTAAACTAACAAAACTTGAATAACAGTAACAAAAATAGTCACATTTAAAATGAAAAAATGGAAGTATATATTACTCTGCTGCTGTAATAATGACAATAATGCTGGTTGATGAAATGTCACTGCTTTTCATCACATTCATACCTCACCTATTAAAATATAAAATAAAGACTTTTACTCAATAGAGGTTTGCCATGTTGCAGGCTTAGCTTACAAGAACACTGCAACCTCAGCAAAGAAAAACAAAAAAATTATTAAAAGACATTTAAGATATCGTTACAGCATCCTCAGAAGTTCTCAGAAGTCCGTCACCTGGTGAGTTGTTGTCGTGGTTGACGAAGATTCACTTGTTCGCGTTTCAGTGGTAACCATTTGGTGGGTGACTCTGGAGGTCTTTGTCACCATGGTGACTGTGCCTTCCTCGGTGGAGGAGACTTGGTGCTCTTCGGACATTTCCTGGGTGGTGAAGTCGATTCCTGAGGTGTGGAGACAGAAAGACCCCAAGACGTTGGCCTCGCCTCCAACCTCCCCCTTCCGCTCGGCCTGAGGAGAACCCTCGGGGGTTATCTGGAGGAAGCCTGGGGGAGTAGGTGAAGAGAGGAGACAAGGAGAGGAAATTAGAGGAAAGGAAACAAGGAGAGGAGAGAAGGACAGGTGGAGAAATCAAGAGGACGGAGTGTAAGAACGGAAGAAGGAAAAGACACTCAGTCTTTTGTAGCAGAGACAAAACAGGAAGTGATAAATTAATAATTTATAGAACAAAAACTGACAAAACAAAACACACCAAAATTAAAAGCAAGGACGAATTATGTAAAATGTTTTGTATATTGGAATAAATTCTGTTGTAATAGGTATAAAACATAAAACACACATACAAAAGCGTATACAGCATATACATAATATGAGCATTATTGCTAATTTTGGATGATTTGTGCGTTATTCTCTTTTAAAGGAGTACTCAAGTGGTTTAATATTGCACCTCCATAAAGTTGTGAAGGACTTGTGAAAGAGAGATAAAGTAAAGAATGGTCAAAATCAGTGTAGCAGATATACTGACTTTTAGTTTCCTCAGTGACTAAGAACCTTTTGAAGAACTCAGTTCCTCTACCTGCATTTCCACCGGAGGAACCAGGGTCTAAATTAAGTTCCAGGGAGATTATTTTACTGCCTGAAAAGTCCCTGCTCGGGTGCTAGTACTTTCCAAAAGTACAGGAACTTTAGGGGCAGAGTTTGCAGTATTGCTGATTGGTCAAACACAGACACTGTAGATGCTTCAACTTGTGTATCGCTTCATTCATAAAAAAAGGAAGTACTCTACTGTTAATATTAGGACGAGAGGAGGACAGTTCTCTTTTGTTTGTTAATGTTAAAAGTAAAGTTAGGCTTTGTTGTTGGCTCCCTGACTCGTTTTAAAATATAACGCCAGTGAGCTGAGAGCATCAGTGAGTGAGTAAGAGAGATCGCTGGTGGTCTAGCGAGCTAGAGAGTGAATGAAGAGAGGGAGCGGTGGTAGGGAAAACAAAGCCAGTGAGTGAGAGAAATAAAATGTTATTTTCTGATTGTTTCATGGAGGTTATGTTCTAAAGCACAAATTAATAACCTTCAAACGCTCAACAGATGATTTACTGTGGAGACAGATGTTGTTAGTTTCATTTTCCTCCTCTGTATTTCTCCTTTTCATTCTTTCATTACATCAAACTCATGCAACAGTAAATACAAAAAACAACAGGTCAAATCTGTGTTGTCTTTTCCTTGTGTGAATGTGTGCATTTTTTTAAATTCCTCATGGGTTGCATGATCTACCTGGTTCCTCAGATGTGGAAACACAAACAGTACTGCACAACACTTTGGACTTTTACTTCCAAGTTTAGTTCCTGAGATTAGTTCCTCTGGTTTCAAAGTACCTGGAACTTCTGGTCAAAAAGGGGCTAATATGGGTCCTACACTTCCCATAATGCAACTCGAGAGCAGGGGTTTACCAGGCAGGGAGGGTCCACATCTTTCAAACTGAATTCCCCTAGTTTGTCATGCAGTGGTCCATTGAAAATCTGTATTTTCTGAGCCTAAACAGAGATAACCCTGGTGACATCAATCAAGTTTTTTTTTGGGTATGGACAAAGAACCATCGGAGCAAAAGAAGACAAAACAGGCTCAGTAGTACTAACCATGAATAGCAACCATTGAAATGTAAAGATCCCCCTTTAAATAAAAACTGATGAGGTCATATAAAAATAGATTACTGTATATATCGATTTTGGAAATAATGGGTTCCTCTTTAAGAAAATACAGTAAATAAAACATGTTTGACTTGGATACTATCAGCCTTCTGAGTCTCTGTCAAGTTTTCAAATATCTTGTTATCTCTTTATCCTTACCTGTCGAATGTGGCTTCAGGGTCAACTTAGGGACCTTGAACCAGGGGGAAGACTCTCTCTCTTCAGACTCCCACTCCCTGCTTTTGCTCTCCACCTCGCTCCAAGTCTGAACCTTTGCTGAGCTTAACTCCATGGTAAAACCAGCGGGGGACTCTGAGCTGTCCCTGTCCAGCATATCTGTTCTGGCGTGAGATGACACCACATCCTTTGAGAGCTCCTCATGGAAACCTGCAATCTTGGATGATTTTACTTTAAGTTCTTTAGCTTCTCCCCTCACTTCTGCTGGTGATGAATCTTTTCCCAGTTTTGCACTAATTTCTGTGTGCTCCTCCCCTGCAGTCATCTTGCCATATGGAGAGGTGAACTCCACCTTTGGAAGTTTGATTTTACTACTGAATGTCCCTTTATTGTCCTTGGAGCCCTTGTGAGGACTTGCATCTTTTTCACCGTTGAGACTTGAACTTGAGCCTTCGGCCTTGGCAGTAACATCAAATGACCCTGATTTGCCCGGAGAAAATGACACTTTAGGCATTTTCATCTTCCCTCCCTTTGACTTCTCCTCTCCCTCCCCCTCTCTCTCTGCTGATTTATCTTTGGACTTCTCAAAGCTTGGCTTCATTTGGATTTTGGGCATCTTCACTTTGACGTCCTCTGTTTGAGCGTTAGCTGTTGTCTCCTCTTCTTGGAGGCTTGCACATGCAGCGTGTTCATCTGTCTGAGGAGGATCAACCAGGACAAAAACAGCTTTCTTTACTTTGGGCATTTTAGGGCCCTCATACCGAATTTCTGGCCCATAGATTCTTCCTTCAGGAGAGGAGATGGAGGGTAATGGGACACCAAACTTAGGGATTTTGACTTTCTTGCCCTTTTCTGTTTTGTCCTGATCTTCATCATGTGATGTACCAATATCAAACTCTATGTCTGGAATCCTGGGAACTTTGATTTCTACAGTGGATGATGAGATGCCAGCTTCTCCCCCCGTTCCTAAGGTGGCTGAGTCTTGATTGGTTTTCAGACTAACACTTGGTAAGGAAATCCCTGGCACTGGCACTTTGTCCTCTGTATGTCCGTTGTGGCCTGAGATTGTGTGACCAGAGATTTCTGGTTTGCTAACTTCAGCTTCAAGCTCAAATCTTTCTTTAACTTGACCATTGTCATCGTCACCGTTTTTGCTTGTTTTCACTTCTGCTGTTAAATCTTTGCCAGTTTTCTTTTTTGGCATTCCAATCTTGAATTTTGTACCTTTGACTTTAGGCCCTTTTACTTTTCCCGTTGAGTTGAGATCCAAGTCAGGTAGTTCAACTTTTTTCTTGTCCTTCTTGCCGTCTCCTCTATGAAGTCCTAAATCAAGCTCTAGGTCTCCTTTTGGACCTTTGATATCTATTGTCGGCATCTTGAGTTTCAGACCTTTGTGCTCTCCCTCAACATGCAAATTAGCTTGCCCATGAGCTTCTGTGTCTTGTTTGGGTTTACCAAGTGTCACATCAATGTCCACATCTGGTGATGTGACTTGTGGCGCTTTAATTTTCCCTCCTGTCTCAATGGTTGGTAAATTGATCTCTGCTTCAATATCCATATCCTTACTTTTACCTTTTGGAAGTGAAATATCAACCATTGGCATCTTGATATGTGGCAGCTTTATGGCTCCTCCCTCTGCTTCCACTTTCTGTTCAGGTGTGTCAATATTTATTTTTCCTTTAGGGAGAGATATGTCAACATTAGGCATCTTGAACTTTCCTTCCTCACCCTTAATTTCAACTTCAGGACCTACAGTCTTCCCTTTAGGCAGTGAAATATTTACAGAGGGCATTGTCATGTGAGGCATTTTAAATTTGCCTCCCTCTCCCTCAATCTCCAGCTCCGCCCCCTCAATTGTGCCAGATTTTCCTTTAGGTAGAGAGATGTCAACATGTGGCATTTTCATGTGAGGCATTTTGAACTTTCCTCCTGTACCTCCCTCCATTTCAACTTCTGGACCTTGTACTTTTCCTTTGGGTAGAGTGATACCAACATTTGGCATTTTCACATGAGGCATTTTGAATTTTCCTCCTGCATCTCCCTCAATCTCAACATCTGGACCTTCAACCTTTCCTTTGGGCAGTGAAATATCAACTGAGGGCGTACTGACATGTGGCATCTTGAATTTCCCACCTTCCCCTTTGATCTCCACCTCTGGGCCCTCAATCTTTCCTTTGGGTAGAGAGATGTCAAGATGTGGCATTTTCATGTGAGGCATTTTGAACTTTCCTCCTGTACCTCCCTCTATCTCAACATCTGGACCTTCAACCTTTCCTTTGGGCAGAGAAACATCAATTGAGGGCATGCTGACATGTGGCATCTGGAATTTCCCACCTTCTCCTTTGATCTCCACCTCTGGGCCCTCAACCTTTCCTTTGGGTAGAGAGATGCCAACATGTGGCATTTTCATGTGAGGCATTTTGAACTTTCCTCCTGTACCTCCCTCCATTTCGACTTCTGGACCTTGTACTTTTCCTTTGGGTAGAGTGATACCAACATTTGGCATTTTCACATGAGGCATTCTGAATTTGCCTCCTGCGTCTCCTTCCATCTCAACTTCTGGGCCTTCAATTTTTCCTTTAGGCAGTGAAATATCAACTGAAGGCATACTAATGTGTGGCATTTTAAATTTCCCACCTTCCCCTTTAATCTCCACCTCTGGACCTTCAACCTTTCCTTTAGGCAAAGACATGCCAATATCTGGCATTTTCATATGAGGCATTTTGAATTTTCCCCCTCCATCTCCCTTCATTTCAACATCTGGACCTTCAATTTTTCCTTTGGGCAGGGATATATCAATATCTGGCATTTTCCAATGGGGCATTTTGAACTCTCCTCCTGTACCTCCCTCTATTTCAACTTCTGGACCTTGTACTTTTCCTTTGGGTAGAGAGATGTCAAGATGTGGCATTTTCATGTGAGGCATTTTGAATTTTCCTCCTGTACCTCCCTCTATCTCAACATCTGGACCTTCAACCTTTCCTTTGGGCAGTGAAACGTCAACTGAGGGCATACTGACATGTGGCGTCTTGAATTTCCCACCTTCCCCTTTGATCTCAACCTCTGGGCCCTCAATCTTTCCTTTGGGTAGAGAGATGTCAACATGTGGCATTTTCATGTGAGGCATTTTGAACTTTCCTCCTGTACCTCCCTCCATTTCAACTTCTGGACCTTGTACTTTTCCTTTGGGTAGAGAGATGTCAAGATGTGGCATTTTCATGTGAGGCATTTCGAAATTTCCTCCTGTACCTCCCTCTATCTCAACATCTGGACCTTCAACCTTTCCTTTGGGCAGTGAAACGTCAACTGAGGGCATACTGACATGTGGCGTCTTGAATTTCCCACCTTCCCCTTTGATCTCAACCTCTGGGCCCTCAATCTTTCCTTTGGGTAGAGAGATGTCAACATGTGGCATTTTCATGTGAGGCATTTTGAACTTTCCTCCTGTACCTCCCTCCATTTCAACTTCTGGACCTTGTACTTTTCCTTTGGGTAGAGAGATGTCAAGATGTGGCATTTTCATGTGAGGCATTTTGAATTTTCCTCCTGTACCTCCCTCTATCTCAACATCTGGACCTTCAACCTTTCCTTTGGGCAGTGAAACGTCAACTGAGGGCATACTGACATGTGGCGTCTTGAATTTCCCACCTTCCCCTTTGATCTCAACCTCTGGGCCCTCAATCTTTCCTTTGGGTAGAGAGATGTCAAAATGTGGCATTTTCATGTGAGGCATTTTGAATTTTCCTCCTGTACCTCCCTCTATCTCAACATCTGGACCTTCAACCTTTCCTTTGGGCATTGAAATATCAACTGAGGGCATGCTGACATGTGGCATTTTCATGTGAGGCATTTTGAATTTTCCTTCTCCTTGGCCCTCCATTTCTATTTCAGGTGTCTCTATTTCAGCACCTTCAACTTTTGCTTTAGGAAGAGATAAGTTGATGTTGGGCATTTTCATGTGAGGCATTTTGAACTTCCCTCCTGTACCTCCCTCCATTTCAACTTCTGGACCTTGTATTTTTCCTTTGGGCAGAGAGATACCAAAATCTGGCATTTTCACATGAGGCATTTTGAACTTTCCCCCTGTACCTCCCTCCATCTCAACTTCTGGGCCTTCAATCTTTCCTTTGGGCAGAGATATATCAGCATCTGGCATTTTCCAATGGGGCATTTTGAACTCTCCTCCTGTACCTCCCTCTATCTCAACATCTGGACCTTCAATCTTTCCTTTGGGCAGTGAAATATCAACTGAGGGCATACTGACATGTGGCATTTTCATGTGAGGCATTTTGAACTTTCCTCCTGTACCTCCCTCCATTTCGACTTCTGGACCTTGTACTTTTCCTTTGGGTAGAGAAATGTCAAGATGTGGCATTTTCATATGAGGCATTTTGAATTTTCCTCCTGCATCTCCCTCAATCTCAACATCTGGACCTTCAACCTTTCCTTTGGGCAGTGAAACGTCAACTGAGGGCATACTGACATGTGGCGTCTTGAATTTCCCACCTTCTCCTTTGATCTCCACCTCTGGGCCCTCAATCTTTCCTTTGGGTAGAGAGATGTCAAAATGTGGCATTTTCATGTGAGGCATTTTGAATTTTCCTCCTGCATCTCCCTCAATCTCAACATCTGGACCTTCAACCTTTCCTTTGGGCAGTGAAACGTCAACTGAGGGCATACTGACATGTGGCATCTTGAATTTCCCACCTTCTCCTTTGATCTCCACCTCTGGGCCCTCAACCTTTCCTTTGGGTAGAGAGATGTCAAGATGTGGCATTTTCATGTGAGGCATTTTGAATTTTCCTCCTCCTTGTCCTTCCATTTCTATTTCAGGTGTCTCTATCTCAGCACCTTCGACTTTTGCTTTAGGAAGAGATAGGTTGATGTTGGGCATTTTCATGTGAGGCATTTTGAACTTTCCTCCTGTACCTCCTTCTATTTCAACATCTGGTCCCTCTAATTTACCAGTCTTTCCTTTAGGCAGAGATATGTCAATATTAGGCATTTTGACATGAGGCATCTTAAACTTTCCACCTCCATCACCATGTATTTCAACATCTGGTGTTGCAAGATCTCCAGATTTCCCTTTGGGAAGGGACACATCTATTGATGGCATTGTAATGTGAGGCATTTTGAATTCTCCTTCACCTCCCTTTAGTTCCACTTCTGGTCCTTCAATCTTTGGAAATTTTCCTTTTGGCAGGGATACATCTACATCGGGCATACTGATTTGAGGCATTTTGAACTTCCCTCCTTCAGTGTCAACTTCAATGTGACCTCCTTCAATGTCGCCTGTTTTTCCTTTAGGAAGGGACAAGTCAATATTGGGCATCTTGACATGTGGCATGCTGAATTTGCCTCCTTTCTCAGTCTTTGCATCATGCTTTACTTTAGGCAAGGACACGTCCAGGTCTATTTTAGGGATGGAAACGTCAATTGTTGGCATTTTGGGAATTTTGAGGTTTCCCTCATAACCTCTGAGATCAGCCTCTGAGACATCCACTTCTGCTTTGGGGAGAAGAACTTCAGTTTCTGGTGTTTTAGCTGCTGGTAGAGACAGCTCAACAGAAGGCATCTTGACCTTGGCCTTAGCTTCAAAGTCACCGCTTGGCTTTCCTAAATCTCTTTCTTTAGAGCCAAATCCTGGGATGGAGAACTTGGGGAATTTTAGTTTGTATTTTGATTTATCATCTGGGCCCTCAACATTGATGTCTGGTTTAGGAATGTCAATTTTCCCCTTTTTCATTTTAACATCCACATCAGGAGAAGACACGGACACACCTGCATCCTTTTTGGATAATCCGAATGAGGGCATTTTGATTTTCGATTTTTTCACCTTGACTTTTCCATCCCCATCAAACTCTACTGATGGTGCCCTAATTTCTCCTTCCACATGTGGTGGGCTGAGGGAAATGTCACCCTTGGGGCCTTCTCCTGATAGTGCCAAATCACCGCTCTTAGACTTTCCACCAAACCTGGGAAGAGAGAAACTGGGGACTTTAAGGGAGACATTCGGCAGATCAAAGCTGCCCCCTGAAGAAGGCCTGCCTCCCTCTGCTTTCAGAAGCTCCACTTCAACATCATCACCCTTAGGTTTGGCGCGACCAAAGTCTAGATCCACCTTCGGAGCAGAGATGTCAACTGATGGTAGTTTGACAGTTGGAAGTTTGAGGGATGCACCTGGATCTTCTACACCACCTGTCTCGATATCCACACCCTTAACTTTCAACTTGGCTGGTTTAATGTTTCCTTTGAGACCAGACAACTCCACATCTGTTGATGCATCAGGAACACTGGCGTCCACTTTGAGGCTTTTGTCTTTCACACCAGAGGGGAGGCTGAGGTCAAGATCAAATTTGGGTAAATTTATGTCAATAGTTGGCATGTGGAGCCCACTACCCTTTTTACCAGACAGATCAACTTTTGGCACTTCAACCTTTCCCTTTGCAGATGGTCCTTCAATATCGATATCTCCCTCCACTTTTCCTACTGGAACTGAAATATCAACGGCTGGCATTGCAATCTTTCCTCCCTTCATGTCCGGTCCTTCCACTTTCACATTACCCTCTGGCAGATTTATCTTTGGAAGTGAAACATCGAATTTGGGCATTTTGAATTTGCCTCCTTTCACCTCAGGACCCTCAATATTGAGGTCGGCTTTTGCCTTTCCTTCAGGTAGTGAAATATCAGTACTTGGCAAGTTTATTTTTCCTCCCTTAAGTTCAGGACTGTCTATGTTGACCTCTGGACCTTTCATTTTCATTTTAGGAAGAGAGATATCAAGAGAGGGCATATGGAACTTGCCTCCTTTTCCACCATGCCCTTCAATTTCCCCTCCTACTTTTCCCTTGGGGAGTGAAATATCAATGTCTGGCATCTCAATCTTCCCTCCTTTGATATCTGGTCCTTTTATTTTGACATCACCCTCCGGGAGACTCACTTTTGGTAAAGACACATCAAACTTTGGCATTTTAAACTTACCCCCCTTCACCTCAGGGCCCTCAACATCAAGGCCACCCTCAACTTTTCCTTTGGGGAGTGAAATGTCAGCAGTTGGTAAGTGAACTTTTGGTAATGACATATCACCTTTGACTTCAGGTCCTTCAATATCAACATCAACTCCTTTTGCTTTTATCTTTGGAAGAGAAATATCAACTGAGGGCATGTGAAGCTTGCCTCCCTCACCACCGTGCCCATCAATGTCAACATCTACCTCTGCCTTTCCTTTTGGAAGTGAAATATCAACAGTGGGCATTTGAATTTTGCCTTTCATATCTGGTGCTTCCACGTTGGCATCAATCTTTGGGAGACTCACTTTTGGTAAAGAAACATTAAATTTGGGCATTTTGAATTTCCCCCCTTTCATCTCAGGTCCTTCAACATTGAAGTCCCCCTCAACGCTTCCTTTGGGAAGTGAAATGTCAACAGTTGGGATGTCGATCTTTCCACCTTTTACATCAGGACCCTCAAGGCTGACATCTACCTCTGGAGATTTGATTTTTGGAAGAGAAACATCAAGTGATGGCATGTTAAGCTTTCCACCTTTAACTTCAGGACCTTCAATATTTATCTCTGGTCCCTTAGCTTTCATTTTAGGAAGAGAGATATCAAAAGAGGGCATATGGAACTTGCCTCCTTTGCCAGCATGTCCTTCAATTTCAATTTCTCCCTCTGCTTTTCCTTTGGGTAATGAAATATCCACATCTGGCATGTCAGTCTTCCCTCCTTTGATGTCTGGTCCTTTTATTTTGACACCCCCCTCTGGGAGATGCACCTTTGGCAATGAAACATCAAATTTTGGCATTTTGAATTTCCCTCCTTTACCCTCAGGAACTTGGACATTTAAGTCACCCTCAACTTTTCCCTCTGGAAGTGAAATGCCACCTTTCAGTTCAGGTCCTTCAATATCAACATCAGCCCCCTTTGCTTTCATTTTAGGAAGAGATATATCAAAAGAGGGCATATGGAACTTGCCTCCTTTGCCAGCATGTCCTTCAATTTCAATTTCTCCCTCTGCTTTTCCTTTGGGTAGTGAAATATCTATATCTGGCATTTCAATCTTCCCTCCTTTGATATCTGGGCCTTTTATTTTGACATCCCCCTCTGGGAGATGCACCTTCGGCAATGAAACATCAAATTTTGGCATTTTGAATTTCCCTCCTTTACCCTCAGGAACTTGGACATTGAAGTCACCCTCAACTTTTCCCTCTGGAAGTGAAATGCCACCTTTAAGTTCAGGTCCTTCAATATCAACATCAGCCCCCTTTGCTTTTATTTTAGGAAGAGAGATATCAAAAGAGGGCATATGGAACTTGCCTCCTTTGCCAGCATGTCCTTCAATTTCAATGTCTCCCTCTGCTTTTCCTTTGGGTAGTGAAATATCTATATCTGGCATTTCAATCTTCCCTCCTTTGATGTCTGGGCCTTTTATTTTGACATCACCCTCTGGGAGACTCACTTTTGGCAATGAAACATCAAATGTTGGCATTTTGAATTTCCCTCCTTTACCCTCAGGAACTTGGACATTTAAGTCACCCTCAACTTTTCCCTCTGGAAGTGAAATGCCACCTTTAAGTTCAGGTCCTTCAATATCAATATCAGCCCCCTTTGCTTTTATTTTAGGAAGAGAAATATCAACTGAGGGCAAGTGAAACTTGCCTCCTTTAGCCACATGTCCCTCAATGTCAACATCTCCCTTTACTTTTCCTTTTGGGAGTGAAATATCAATAGCTGGCTTGTCAATTTTTCCTTCAATCTCTGGTCCTTCCACTTTGACATTACCCTCTGGCAGGTGTATCTTTGGAAGTGAAACATCAAATTTCGGCATTTTGAATTTGCCTCCTTTTACCTCAGGACCCTCAATATTGATGTCAGCTTCAGCCTTTCCTTTGGGGAGTGAAATGTCAGTGTCTGGCACATTGATTTTTCCTCCCTTAAGTTCAGGACCTTCTATGTTGACCTCTGGTCCTTTAGCTTTCATTTTAGGAAGACGAAAATTAACAGAAGGCATATGGAACTTGCTCCCTTTTCCACCATGCCCTTCAACTTCAATATCCCCTCCTGCCTTTCCTTTGGGGAGTGAAATATCAATGTCTGGCATCTCAATCTTCTTGCCCTTGAACTCTGGTCCTTTTATTTTGACATCACCCTCTGGGAGACTCACTTTTGGTAAGGACACATCAAATTTTGGCATTTTAAAATGACCCCCCTTCACCTCAGGGCCCTCAACATCAAGGTCACCCTCAACTTTTCCTTTGGGGAGTGAAATGTCAACAGTTGGTAAGTTAAACTTTCCTCCTTTAACATCAGGACCCTTGATGCTAACATCTACCTCTGGAGACTTAATCTTAGGGAGTGACATATCACCTTTGACTTCAGGTCCTTCAATATCAACATCAACTCCTTTTGCTTTTATCTTTGGAAGAGAAATATCAACTGAGGGCATGTGAAGCTTGCCTCCCTCACCACCGTGCCCATCAATGTCAACATCTACCTCTGCCTTTCCTTTTGGAAGTGAAATATCAACAGTGGGCATTTGAATTTTGCCTTTCATATCTGGTGCTTCCACGTTGGCATCAATCTTTGGGAGACTCACTTTTGGTAAAGAAACATTAAATTTGGGCATTTTGAATTTCCCCCCTTTCATCTCAGGTCCTTCAACATTGAAGTCCCCCTCAACGCTTCCTTTGGGAAGTGAAATGTCAACAGTTGGGATGTCGATCTTTCCACCTTTTACATCAGGACCCTCAAGGCTGACATCTACCTCTGGAGATTTGACTTTTGGAAGAGAAACATCAAGTGATGGCATGTTAAGCTTTCCACCTTTAACTTCAGGACCTTCAATATTTATCTCTGGTCCCTTAGCTTTCATTTTAGGAAGAGAAATATCAAAAGAGGGCATATGGAACTTGCCTCCTTTGCCAGCATGTCCTTCAATTTCAATTTCTCCCTCTGCTTTTCCTTTGGGTAATGAAATATCCACATCTGGCATGTCAATCTTCCCTCCTTTGATATCTGGGCCTTTTATTTTGACATCTCCCTCTGGGAGATGCACCTTTGGCAATGAAACATCAAATTTTGGCATTTTGAATTTCCCTCCTTTACCCTCAGGAACTTGGACATTTAAGTCACCCTCAACTTTTCCCTCTGGAAGTGAAATGCCACCTTTCAGTTCAGGTCCTTCAATATCAACATCAGCCCCCTTTGCTTTCATTTTAGGAAGAGAGATATCAAAAGAGGGCATATGGAACTTGCCTCCTTTGCCAGCATGTCCTTCAATTTCAATGTCTCCCTCTGCTTTTCCTTTGGGTAGTGAAATATCCATATCTGGCTTTTCAATCTTCCCTCCTTTGATATCTGGGCCTTTTATTTTGACACCCCCCTCTGGGAGATTCACTTTTGGCAATGAAACATCAAATTTTGGCATTTTGAATTTCCCTCCTTTACCTCCATGACCCTTGACATTTAAGTCACCCTCAACTTTTCCCTCTGGAAGTGAAATGACACCTTTAAGTTCAGGTCCTTCAATATCAACATCAGCCCCCTTTGCTTTTATTTTAGGAAGAGATATATCAACTGAGGGCAAGTGAAACTTGCCTCCTTTAGCCACATGTCCCTCAATGTCAACATCTCCCTTTACTTTTCCTTCTGGGAGTGAAACATCAATAGTTGGCTTGTCCATTTTTCCTTCAATCTCTGGTCCTTCCACTTTGACATTACCCTCCGGCAGGTGTATCTTTGGAAGTGAAACATCAAATTTTGGCATTTTGAATTTACCTCCCTTTACCTCAGGACCCTCAATATTGAGGTCAGCCTCAGCCTTTCCTTTGGGGAGGGAAACGTCAATGTCTGGCATGTCGATTTTTCCTCCCTTAAGTTCAGGACCTTCAATATTGACATCAGCTCCCTTAGCTTTCATTTTAGGAAGCGAGATATCAAATGAGGGCATATGGAACTTGCCTCCTTTTGCACCATGCCCTTCAACTTCAATTTTCCCTCCTGCCTTTCCTTTAGGCAGTGAAATATCAATGTCTGGCATCTCAATCTTCCTGCTCTTTATCTCAGGCCCTTTTACTTTGACATCGCCCTCTGGAAAATTTACCTTTGGTAACGAAAGGTCAAATTTTGGCATTTTTATCTTTCCCTCTTTCCCCTCAGGACCTTCAACATTTATTCCAACCTCACCTTTTGCTTTTGGGAGTGAAATGTCAACAGTTGGCATGTGTAAATGTCCACCTTTAACATCAGGACCCTCAAGGCTGACATCTACTTCAGGAGATTTGATTTTAGGCACAGAAACATCAAGTGACGGCATACTGAATCCTCCTCCTTGAACTTCAGGTCCCTCAATGTCAACATCAACTTCCTTAGCTTTTATTTTAGGGAGAGTTATATCAAGTGAAGGCATTGGAAACTTGCCTCCTTTGCCCCCAACTTCTCCCTCTATTTTTCCTTTTGGAAGTGAAATATCAACAGTTGGCATTTCCATTTTTCCTTTCATCTCTGGTCCTTCCACTTTGACATCACCCTCTGGCAGGTTCATCTTTGGAAGTGAAATATCAAATTTTGGCATTTTGAATTTACCTATTTCCCCTTCAGCACCTTCAATATTAATGTCACCTTTGAATTTTCCATCTTTTCCAGAGTGGATGTCAATATCAATATCTCCCTGTGCTTTTCCACCTTTGATTTCTGGTCCCTCAATGTTCATGTCACCTCGCTTTGATTTTATTTTGGGGAGGGAAACATTAATTGAGGGCATATGAAAATGTCCTCCTTTACTTTTACCCTCTATGCCACCCTCTATTTTCCCCTTTGGAGGAGAGATATCAACTGAGGGTCCCTCAAGGCCAATATTTCCCTCAGGCATCTTCATCTTTGGTAGGGATACATCAAATGTAGGCATCTTAAACTTGCCTCCTTTTGCTGAGGGTCCTTCAATATCTATCTTACCCTCAGCTTTTCCTTTTGGAAGAGAGATATCAACTGTAGGTGTGTCAATTGCCCCTTTAACTTCAGGTCCTTCAATATCAACCCCTCCCTCTTTGGATTTCATCTTTGGGAGTGAGATGTCAAACGTGGGCATCTTGAACTTGGCTCCGCTACCACCACTGCCCTTGAGCTCCATGTCGCCCTCCACGTTTGCCTTGGGAAGTGAAATGTCAACATTTGGGAGTTCAGGGCATTCTAGCTTCACCTCTCCCTCAGGCAGCTTCATTTTTGGGAGAGACACGTCTACAGAAGGCACGTTGAATTTGCCTCCTTTTCCATCACTGCCATTGATGTTCAAATCTCCCTTTATTTTTCCTTGGGGAACAGAGAGATCGACAGAAGGCATTTTGATCTCTCCACCTTTGATTTCAGGTCCCTCCAGAACAACACCTCCCTCAGGTGATTTCATTTTTGGAAGAGATATACTATATGAAGGCATTTTAAACTTGCCTCCTTTTCCCTTGATGTCAACCTCACCCTTGGATTTACCTTTTGGTAGAGAAATGTCTACTGATGGCACCTCAACTTTCCCTCCCTTAATCTCTGGACCTTGTAAGTCCACCTCAGTCCCAGATGTCCCTATCTTAGGGAGTCTGACATCAAATGAGGGCATTTTGAACTTCTGTCCTTTTAAAGATGGACCCTCTATTTCAATGTCTCCCTCTATCTTTCCTTTTGACAAAGATATATCAGCAGAGGGCATCTGCATCTCACCTCCACCCTCAAATTCTGGACCTTCTATGTTCGCGTGAGCCCCTGGTTGTTTCAGCTTTGGTAAAGAAACATCAAAGGTAGGCATTTTGAATTTTCCTCCCTTCACAGCATGCCCTTCTACTTCAATGTCTCCTTCCATTTTACCTTTGGGCAGAGAAATGTCAAGTGTGGGCATTTCAAATTTACCACCTTTCACTCCAGGGCCTTCAATGTCGACGTCCATCTCAGTTGTTGCTGCTTTGCCTTTGGGAAGGGTCAGGTCTACTTTGGGAAGCTTGAAACCCCCTTCAACCTCTTGTCCTTTAATATGTACTTCTCCCTCTGGTGACTTAATTTTTGGGAGAGATATGTCAAAATCAGGCATCTTGAACTTCCCATCTCCGCCAACGTAATAGTCCATATCCACATCAACGTCCCCAGTTTCCACCTTCGGAAGAGAGATGTCAACAGACGGTAGACTGAATTTCCCTCCACCCTCTGGATCTTCAATATTCACATCTGGTGATCCCATCTTTGGTAACGTGATATCAACTTTTGGCATAGAGATTTTGGGCCCTTTAAAAGTGCCTTCCACCTCATCAGGGATTCTCCGTCCAGTGTCCAGCTCTAAATCAACGCCAGGCACAGAGAGGTCAACGCCAGGCATTTTAATTGCTGTCTTCCCAGCTGCTTCATACTCTGGGAGTGAGACGTCTATGTCAGACTTTCCCTTCATGTTTGGTAAAGAAATGTCAACAGAAGGCATTTTAATAGATGCAACATTTCCTGAGAGATCTCCTTCCATCTTTGGTTTGGTAAAATGTGCTTCAGGGACACCAATATCACCACCTCCTTTGATTTCTACTTTTGGAGGTGTTATGTCACTGTCAGGCATTGTTATCCCTTCTGTTTTTACCTTGATGCCACCATCTATCTCATCTGAATGACACGAGAGTCTAACTTTGGGTAGTTTCAACTTTGGCATTCTGAGCTTTGCATCTCCTTTGCCTACATCTACATCAACTTTTCCCCCAGCTGCCTCTGCATCAACCCCTCCTTTGACTTCAATTTTAGGAGCTTTGATTTCTGCCTTTCCCTTCACAGCTGGCAAAGATGCCTCACCTTTTCCAGAAGGGATTGAAAACTCCACATCAGGTGCATTAAACTTAGCTCCTCCCTTCTCCACATCCATATTGCTGCTTTTATCACCAGACAAACTGAACTCCACTGATGGTGGCTGGATGTGCACATCTGGCGGCTTCAGCTCCAAAGATCCAGTTTCCAAACCCGAGCCGGACTTTGTGTGTTTGGTCTTAGGAAAGTTGAGTCCAAACTTGTGTCCTTTTCCTTTGGTTTTCACTTTAGCTCCAGGT
This sequence comes from Thunnus maccoyii, assembly GCF_910596095.1. Taxonomy (NCBI): domain Eukaryota; kingdom Metazoa; phylum Chordata; class Actinopteri; order Scombriformes; family Scombridae; genus Thunnus; species Thunnus maccoyii. The sequence goes on along the minus strand of NC_056538.1, from coordinate 29,410,364 downwards.
ATCTCAGATGGAGAGATATTCACCTGTCCCTCGAGTTGTCCAGTTTCCACTTTTCCTCCTGTCTCTGCTCCAGTGTAACTCTTTGCTTTCATGTGGGGAAACCTGGTAAAACATTGTAAAGAAGGGAAAGAGAGAAAAAGAAAGACATTGTAATATTGCCAAAAAAGATACAAATATTCCTAAATGCTCTGTAAAAAATAACCATTGTGCATGTAGCCATTTCAACAAGAAAAGCAAACACAGAAAAAACAAAAACAAGACCAACCTGATCCTCCTCTTTGCTTTCACTGCTGCTCCGGCTCCTTCTGCTTCGACTTTTGCGCTCCTCCTCTGTTTGAATTTGGGAAGAGAAAACTCCACATCCACGTCACTCATCTCCAGCCTCGGGGGTGTTCCCTCTATCACAAGCTCCTCTCTGCGCTTCTCTTTCAGCCTCTTCAGTCCAAAGCGGCCGCCTCTCTTCTTCTTGGCCTTGAATGGCTTGGTGCCTTTCACACTCTGAAACGTACACAAACACACATGACAAGAGGATCAGTCACTAACATCTGAAGGCCTGCAAACTGAGTATGACAATGCTGTTCAGATGCTGGCTTTGTGTACAGTAGCTAAAAGTATTTAACAATGGACTGTGTGTGGGAACTATGGTTTAAAAACTATGGTTTAAATTTACTATGAATCTCTGATAGATTGTACTAAATGTTTATATTAATTGGGCCACATTTTAAGTTACAATTGGATCTGAAAGTTAAAACAAAACCCTTTAAAAACATTGGGCTTCAATGAGGCATAACACACTGACATTGCTACTTTATTTAAACTACATACCACTCATAAATAAAGAATATAAATGATCACCATTTTGGCCATCTTGGCTTTGGGTCCTTTGACCTCCAAACTGGGAACTCGAGGCCTCACGCTGACCTCAGCTCCAGGGATGGTCCTCTTCAGCTGGAAGCTGACTTTATATGGCTCCGCACACTGAAGGATTTTCAGAGCGTCTTCATATTTCACGTTGTCGAAGTAGACCTTGGCACTTAGCAGCTGGTCACCTACAAGGAACAGTATGAATTGTGTCCGGTGTTGAAACTGTCAGAGTCATATGTTAAACTTCCCCACCAGTCCATCTCAGTTTGTACTTTTATTGAGTTGAAGTCAAAACATTGAAAAAAAGATGTCTGCACACCTGAATATGTGACAGGTGCATTGGAGGAAAACTCTTAACTTTGGATAGTTAGGTGTTATATAGATGTTGTGATGATAAAATTGTATGATTGATGATGAAAAGTAGAACTTATTTGCCTTTGTCATTTTCTAATCCTTTCATAGTATGCTTTAAAGAAGAAAAAACACGTCTTCTTTACCTAATTACCTGGATGGCAGTATGTGTGTTTCCTCAAGGGGAATCATCAACAAATTGAACAAATTTCTGTGGTCTTCTGATTGGGTGATTTAGCGAGCATCTATGTATTCATATGGAACTGTTGGGATATTTGCCCATATACCTGATGAGGGTCGAGTAGATGGAAATGTCATAAGTCAATAATTTTTTTCCTTTTAATTCAAATTGGGTTGGGGTTAAAAACCAAAATTCTAAAATCGATAATGTATATTTTGTTGTGTCCTCTACTTTTCCAGGGAGAAATGTAGTGCAGTACTAGGACTATTAGGATTATTAGAAAACAATTCAAGGACAAGTAATAAAAGTAAAAGTAGTCCTTAAAATCAATATAACACAAGACTGTTGTTTTACATTTTTATGCAAGTAAATTAGCTAATCAAATATGCATGGACCAATAAAAAGTGAACATGCAACAACCACAGAGACAAAATCAGGCTAATCAGGTTAATTAGGAGGTAATGGTGTGAAATTTGTGCTCACATTAAATATAACCAGCCTAACTTTTTAAGCATCTTTTGTGTAGTTTGTCAATTTCTCTCCTCATTAGCTTATATTCTGCTTAATACTGTTGCACAGATGCACCATTAGCTGTGGCCTCTATTTACATTAAAACAATAGAAGTGCAAATCTTTGATACATACAATGTATGTATATATGTTATCTATTCTAGGCCATGGTTTGTTACCATGAGATACTAAAGATATTGTACAAGTGAAACTATGACAAAGGAAACAAAAAAAACAAGTGAAGCTAAGGAGCTTTTCTCTCATCTAAAGTGTTCACTGCCCTCCGGTGGTCACAGTGAGGAACTGCAAACACTACATAATTACGCTCTTCACTCGCAGAGTATCCTTTTGTTGACTGTACCTAAGGTTCGAACAGAGATTGGTAAAAGAGCTTTCGTGTATGCTGCTCCTTATACTTGGGATCTTCTACAAAATGAAAATAAGAATTGTTGTGTTTTTGTTAGCTTAGAATGAGCCCTTTATATCTACAGAGGGAGCGGGTCCTCTTCCACGGAGCCCGCCATGTTTCTACAGTAGCCCAGAATGGATAAACCAAACACTGGCTCTAGAGAGGGCCTTTTATGTTTTTTGCAAGTTTTGCGGCCACCATAGGTTCTCCTACACACTTGGAAGGGGAGGGTGAGCGGAGGAGTATTCAGTTGGTTGCAATCTGCAACTTCACAGCTAAATAACACTAAATCGTACACACTGGTCCTTTAAAATCACCGTCACTGGTTTCTCATGGCAGGTTTAAAGCTTTGCTGCAGGAACTCATCATCTATCTGCCAACATCAATGGGATTGCTAGGAGGTTTGTAATGCTTCAAATTACTGTTGTTTCTCAATTCAATTCTAGCATTACGGTTGTATTTTTATTTTTCTATTTTATTGTAATATTTATTCATGATTTTATTATCTTATATTGACTAATGAGAGGTCTATCTGTATTACTGGTTTTTATGTTGTTTGTCTAAAACTTTATGTTGCTGCCTTTCTTAACCAGGACACTCTTGCAAAAGCGATTTTAATCTCAATGAGGTTTTCCTGGTAAACTAAAGGTAAAATAAGATTTGTGGCAAGTCACTTTTGACACAATTATTACAATGACAACAGCAATATTAATACTGGTAAAAAACAAAAACAAAAACAATTTTCTGGTCTGGTGATCATGCTATAATGTAGAATCATGGGTGATTTACTGCCCTCCTGTGGTCACAATGAGGAACTGCAACACTACAATAAATGCATGGCTAACACTGTTCATCAGTGTAATTGTTATAAGTATGAAAATGAAATAGTTATTATTACAAATAACAACAGCAACACCGGTATTGGTATAAACAAAAACTCTTTAAAAAAGTTGTTTCAGTAACAGGTTTCTGCTCTGGAGATCATGCGCTCATGTCTGCCCTCTAGTGGCTACAGCAAAGAACTACACCAAGGCCAGAATGTCAAGTCAGACACACCATTTCAATTCCAGTATTACATTCAAAATAAAAAGTGACCAAACTGCAGTAATCTGAGAAGAAAGTCACTTTTGGGGTATTTAAATAGACTTACATTCATTTCCTGGAGACTTACCCTAACCCAAACCATAACCACTGACCCAAAGATCAGTTTTTGCACAAGCTGTCCCCAATCAACTGGTTAACTGGTTGATTTCCCCGCCCCCCAACACACAGTGTAGCTTAGAGCTTGCAGTGTATATGTTTTCACCTTATTTCCTGTTTGGATTGTGTTTATTTTAAAGCACTTTGTGAGGAGCGTGTTTGCTAAAAGTGCTCCCTAAAAGGATAAGATGTGACCGCAGATACCTTGCTGTAGACTGAGATGTTTAGCAGCTGGAGAGTCTTTGAGGACATCCTTGACAAAGATCCCTCGCTCTCCTCCACCAGTCACACTGTAGCCGCTGGCCCCAGCCTCCGCCTCTGTTTCCACCACGATTTCCACTGGGATAGAGGCTTCCTCCCCACTCTGACACACAGACATCACAAACACATTCATGTAAATAACTTTTAAATATCTCCTGGAGTCCACAGGAACAAAATTTAGTCCAAGATAAACATTTTATCTCTGCATTATTTTGGTCTTTCTTCATTTGTCGTGGTTAGATCTCAGGCTCTTAGTTGTATGTCAGATTTAAACTTGAAGGTGAAACCCCCCATTTTCCACGTTGTAGCAGAGCGGCATCTCATTGGCTGACCAGGGTAACTCAAACACAACTTATTATGAACTTCATTTATTGTTGTGGTTGCAGTGTGACCAGACAACTCAGCATTTCTCAGTGGCAGAACATGTCTAATGTTTTACATGAGTTAAGCTTTAAAGGCAGGATCTTTCATGTATAAATTCACTGGTCTTATCACTCTGCATCACATAGCTCCATAAAACCAACCCGAACACAACAGGAACATTTGAACAGTTTCTATTGATACTATCTGGGGGCACCAGTGTGCAAAGTTGCATCATGCCGCTTTCAGGAAAAAGTCATGCACAACATGAAAAACAGAATATATTTCTGTCTTTTTTCTTTGCTCGGTAGATTAAAATTGTTCTCAGTGCATGTGGGCTTTACCACTGTTTTATATCTTGTTTCACTTGCTTCAGTGAGTGCAAAATTTACTGTACTGTAATTGTCACTTCACACTTTGCTATTGAATCCATTTCATCCATTAAGCTGTCATGGAGAAAAGGTCCTTCCATACACTTTTCCAGTGACTGACCAATTGAAATACAGTAAGTCTCCACTCAAAGGAAAACGTGAATCATGTACTTTATCTTCATTCAGAAAATACATTAATTTATGCATTTTTTTCTTGTAAGAGCTGACCTTCGGACCAGTTATAGAGTCAAACTTTTCATAATAAGGATTTCAGTGACTGAGTTTATGAGACTCCTGCTTACTGTCTGCTCGTCTGTGGCCTCTGAGTCCATCTCTGGTTGGGCCAGTTGGCAGGTCGACTCTCTCAGATGACTTCTCTTCTGGCTCAGCACCTGTTTCAGCTCTGCATGGAGCTTCTCCTTCTGCTCCTGCAGCCAACACAGGAGAAACAGGGTGAGATTTTCCACAAAGCAGGTAGATCTCATGATGCCAAAAGAACAGACATCAATCAAATGGCATAATCAATAATTATTAATTTGGGAATATTACTTTTTTCTGAAATATGTTATTATACTCCACTGCCATTTCTTGACTTTATACTCTACTAGTCAGTCTTAGCGAATTACAATTATAAATTACAATTACTGTTGTTACATAGTGTGTGTATGTGCCTATATATACATGTATAACTGTTTATGATTTTACTTCCCTGTTACTATTTAAATCATCTTTGCTTTCCTTTTTGTAGAGTCAATTTGTGTTTATTATTATTATCCTTTAAAGGTGCAACTGGTATCATTACGACTATTAAATTAATGAAATGTGATTCTCCATCAGTTACACATTAATGTAATAGAGTTTTTCATTTTCAGTGTGTAAAATTCATTAACTAAACACATTTTCCACAGTTATGAAAGCTTTCTATATTTAATTTATAACTTGTTTCCTGTTAATTTGATAATTATACACTACAGAGACTCCTGAAATCTGATCATCTAACTTACATGGTGCTACATTTGAAAGTCCAGTGACACAAACAAGGTGTATATGTGAAATGTATATATTTATAGCTGTAAAAAAATATGTTTCATCGTAGTGTTTTGTGTAACTTTGGTCTTGTTCCTGTTCTTTGAGCTTGATCAGCCTGTTAGCTACACTGACACTCATGTTTGAAACCAGCAGGTGTCACCAGCAGCGCCGCATGGTTTCACAAAAACTCTTGAAGCGCCAACGTGCAACTTTTTGGTTCATGAATGTGGGTCAGAGTGTTTACAGCTGCCCTGAGTGCCTGACACCTGCGGATGGTTTCAGATCTGCCACATTCAGATGTTTTGTGTTGTCAAACTTGCAGCCAGCGACCACCTGCTGCGGCGTGAAAAGGCCACGACTGGCATCTTTGCTGAGCTGGGAGAAATGAAAGGTTGTTTATGTGGTGGACAATGACCTCAGCAGATTGGGCCTGGACTATTGTAATCCAGTTTGTATGGGTCTGTTGGCTGCTGGGGTCAGGAGGTCAATCACAATGCTGAGTCCTCCTCTCCAAATATATGTGAATAACAGTGTAGCTCATAAAAATGTCAACTTTATGTCAATAGCACTCTCCTCGGTACAAATACTGTACATTAAATCACAGTATGTACATAAGCATCATCAACACTCTTTGTTTCTCAATCAAGTTGTTCATTTCTACTATTTCACATTGTTCACAGCAGGAAAACTCATTGCTCTTGTATGCTTGTCAGCTTTTTCAATGGAGAACAGTTGTTTACCACTTGACCGCATTGTTCATATAAGTTTATCTGCATTATTCATCAACTCATACACAACCACATAAATTTTTAAACCTGTAGTGACCTGCAGTTTCGGCCACACGGGGGAAGCGAAAAACAAGTAGTGAACACAACACTGACATTTCATCACCTTTTAGGTTGATTTGTTGAACTTGTTAGCAAACAGTTGCTTATTTCCACATCCATCAGTTACGGAGCAACATTATCATTCATTTGGAGTCGTGTTTCTGTCCACCTGGTGAATATAAGTCCCATATTCTCTCTCTTTAAGCTCTGTCTTTGCTCTCTACCAGCTCCAGAGAGAAATATCTGGCTCTTTAGCTGCTAAATGCTCCACTGTGTTCACCAGCTAGTCTACAGCTAACTGTGTCTGTTTGTGTTTGGTGGTGAGCAGGTAGTGTACAGTGGCTTTTTAGAGCTTTTTCTCTGAAAACAGCTGAGATGTCTGCACCAAATTTCATATCAATCCATTAAAGTCAAGACCAAAGTGGTGGAACAACAGAGAGATATTAGAGCCAAACTATTAGCACAGCTAAAAAGGAGAAAAACATTTTTTTAAGGATACCTTAAATCTTATACCTTACATTTTATTCTGTTCCTTCTTCCTCACCTCCTCCTCTTTTCCTCACCAGACACACTTTATCGAGACAATGAAACATCCCTGGAGATGTGTGTATTTATAAATGTGTTCTCTGTTTGTGTGTGTGTTGATGCAGATAGGTTTGTGTGTGTATGTGTGAGTGTCTCACCACTCGCTCGGGGGTCTCCTGTTCGTCTGCGGAGCCGCTGTGGTGAGGGTTGCGTTGTGGGGCGGAGGGGGATCGATTAGAGGGGGGCGACCGCCTCTTGTCTTTTACCTGCACACAGAAACAGATAGTGTTGAGCCTCAGTGAAATGGTTTATGCAGCAGCAGTTTCCTGTCCTCTGTGTTTCAGTTTGATTTTTCCCTTTAACTGAACTGCAGGCTGTGGGAGACTCAACTGGGAAAGTATAAATATTTCTTATTTTTTCAATAATCACTGACAGTCTTGGCTTTCACGCTTCCACAACTTCAGTGATGCTGCTCAGCAAGAAGAAACCTGGTTGTATCGCAAATCTCCTGACTCCAAAATTTGTATATTTTTCATAATATACATGTGAGGCTCAGTCAGCATCGTCTGCATGAATAATATTTGTTGTACTCTGAGCCATGCTTGTGGATGTGGCCATGATACACCATAAAATCTAATATTGCTCTCGATAACAAACTTAAGTCAGAATACAGAGGCAGTTTCTAAAAAAATAACAACATAGCCTTTATCTCATTTAATGTCTGCAGTCTCTTGGTTTTAACCTCCTGTTCCTGATGGTTTAGGGTGCAGGTGCAAATGTAGTATTTGTCTTTCATATATATTAAACTCCCAATGACCTGTTTATTACATTTAATTTGAATATAGATCATCCAGTATTGTTATTATCATTATGTTGGCTTTAATGTTATGTACGGTTTGCTGTGAACTACGTTTTTATTTGTAATTGATGTGTTTTATTCCCCAGTCTGCCAAAGATTTTCTCCTCTGGAATAATTTAGTTGGACTGAATCATGAAACTGAACTGGATCCAGGTTATTTTTCCTCTTACTTGCCCTCTGGAGGAAACATGCCATGTTCCAGTTTCCCATATCTCCTTCCTCTCCTTGCTTCATAAATGCTAGCATAGTTAATCTTTTGAAAACATCCTGTCATAGCACTACCTAGTATTGTCAGGGTGACACTTGAACCAGCTTCCAGTTTCCGATGGAGACTGTGAGCTAAATTCCTAAAATAATGATTTCTATAATTATTCCTTTTATTATTTTTTTCTAAAAAGGAAAATGATCCATTTTTATCATTTTTGACAACCGAATATTCAACCCTAACCCTTCTCAGTTACTGTGTGAAAGCCAATAAATACACACTTAGCATTATAATCTAACCCATGCAAACACACACATTTACTCACATTCAGCAGCCAATGAACATGAAGCTGGAATGATTTAGCAGCCTGTTTATAATTTTAAGTACACCATCAAAAATAATACACAGCTCTCTTCATGAAATCTAATGAAGCACTTTAGTTAAACATATTAGATTAGAACAACTTTACATCCTCAGTGAAAGTAGCATAACAAACATAAACATCTGTCGACACTCATTTCAATCATCAAACCAAAATCGCTCCATTGAGTTAAAGTGCCGGCTGCTATTCAGAGATGAAGTGCGGCGTGTTATTACCGTGCGAAGGACAGATGGAGCTTTTAAGGGATTGAGCACATGGAAATACAACATGAATCCTTCTCAGTGATTACAGGTGTTGCTCATTTTGATCATCTAACCATCATTTCTTCCTTTAAGGGCTCAAATCTTTCATGTTTCACATTTGACTTACTCACTTTGGTATTACTATTTCTTATTAATCTCACTAAAATAAATATTGACAGTAGCATAGCTCCTTTATAAGCCTGACTGGATATTTTTAGTTTCCCACATTCTGGTATCAGAAGAGGAGGTCTGTGTTTACTTACGGCTGGATCTCTGGTCTGGCTGAAAACATGGCCGTCCTCTTGGTCTCTGTCAGAGTCTGTAACAGAAAAAAAACCCATATTATTTTGGTTATTGCAATGACTTTATGCTTATTGCACATATTGCAGTCACTCTATGGTTTTTCATCATGTTGTATACTGAGAGTATTATAGATAAAGGCACATAAACATGGTTTCAGTAGAATTAGCACCTGCCCATTAACCTCAAACTTCTTTCACAAGAGAAAAATGAATGCATAGAAAAAGAAATAGTCACGAAATTAAACAAAAAGCTGCTGATTAGTTATTTCTTTTATCTTTTACAGAGTGTTTATAGTAATTCTGTTTCTCTAAAAGTAAAACTTTACAAACTAATATACAGTATCGAACCTCTACTTTATCTGAAATTTTAATTTTACAGTATGATAATAAAACTACTTTAAGTTTATTTGATGTTTTTCACATTTTAAATAAAATGAGGAACAATTTTAATAGATTTAACCTCAGTGGACAAACTACATTTATTACAAGCACTATTGGTATGCAGACATTGACAGGTCCGTCCATATAACAGTAAATGTAGAAGTGTAGCATCAGATGTTCATGTCATGCTTGCGAATAAGGAGCGTCTGATATAGTGACATGGCTGTCAGTCTGAGACTTCTGGGACGGCGGTCTTGAGATTCTTTCCGTGTTCTGTGTCGTGCCTCTGCACCAGCTACCCGAGACCAAACCATCTGCCCACGCTGTCCCTTTCAGGAAACCAACAGTACCACTCAAACAGCCCCAAATCATCAATCACTGTGACACTGTCATGATACCAAAAAGTTTGCACTACTGTATATAAACGCCATTGCAAAAATATGTAGTTTTTTGTCAACTTTCCTATTTTTCACCAAATATGCTTGTTAAGGGCTTCACCTACACAAGACTGAGAGTGCTCTGTACCACACTGAACATTTATAGAGTAAGACAGCAACAACCGCATCAACCAGTCCACCGTGTCTCGAATCGAATCCCACCAAGCAGAGTGATGTGATTAAACTGATACCAGGAGCCAAACACTGAACTATTTCACCTAAAGTGCCAACAAAGACAGATACCGAACCGAAAGCTTCTGTCTGTAACTTGACATGATTACGATCCCACAGGTGTCATCAACGACTACTTAAACCTAATGTACACAAAATGTACATAATATGTGCTTTATTGGTGTTGGATATTGTTGACCAGCTACAGACTGGCCTCTGCCATTAATCTTTGAGTATTTTAACTCTTTCTAACATTGTCATATTTGTATTTTTAGATTGTCTTTGTGTGTGTGAATGAACTATATGTGTGCTTTGTTAGCAAAATAGCTTACCGCAACTTGCCCCTTGAGGGACGAATAAAGTGTTTTGAATTGAATGTAAACTTTACTTTTCTTTCTCAAGGCTTCAGTCAGTTAGTAACCACTGGCCATATTAAGAAAGAGAGAGATTAATTATCTCACATTGATTTGGGGGTAGCAGTGATGTAATTGGTGCAAATAAATACAGCAAAGCATCTAGTCAATAAGACTAGATTTTGACCAGATTCAATATCTTCCTTTCTGAGGCTTTGCTGCATGTCCACTCAGACATTTTCCAGTCTGGCAACTGTTTGATATTCAGTCACCATAGTTATCTGATGTGAGCAATAAAGGCAGAAATGATGCTGGCAGGAACCGATGAAGCTGAGGGTTTGTAGCGCTGACTGTAAAACAAACATTCACATTACTTTGGAACTTCACTTGCAACAACAGTGCATGTTCAGAATATTTAAGCAAACTACCAGTGGAGAAAGGAAACTTTGCGTTAGAGTCCTGCACAAAGAATTATTGCATGTATTAAAGATTTCAAAGCTTCCTTTTGCTCCTCTTAGCACAGAGTAGTGCTCTGCGAGAGGAATAAACAGTAATCCAAGCACCTGGGCAGTGCCTCGTCTTAAGGAATCATATTTCTAAAACTCGATTAGCTAAAGTAGTCAGTACTTTAACTGGAGAGTTGAGCTTAATGTGTAGAAGCCCCTCAATCCATCAGCAGCACAGCTTTTCTAGTTTGGAAATCACTTGGCTTTCTGTCACGGTGGCCCCCAGCTATCTCATTCCATGCGGTCCTGCCTTCATGTGATCACTTTTTTAACTGCTTTAGCTATTGCGTGTGTGTGTGTGTGTGTATGTGCAAAGGATAAAGCTCATCTGTGAGTGTGTGTGTGTGTGTGTTTGTGGGACGTGTAGAGTGTCAGCGTGGATGTCGGGCCTGTTTGGGTGGGTTGGAGGTATCTGGTATCTAGCAGGTCACGGGAACACATAACACACATTCACTGCTTCCCAGCCGTCACTGCGTCAGTCACGGAGCAACAGGGACAGGCGCTCATGGAATAGGACAAGTTTCGGAGAGACTGACGCAGTTTTAACAGGCAGTGATGAGTTCAGAGACATCAAAACCATCTGTCAGCCCCTCACTGACTCTACTGCTCCTGCAATGATAGTTATATATAAAAACACATATGACATTATGGGCCAAATATTGAGACTATCATGCATTCTTTCATTCTGTATTTATTCTGACAATAGTTACTGTTAGACAAATAATATAATAACAATCTTTCAGACACTGAGCAGATCCAGAACCAAATATTTTTACTCTATTGACATCTCATTCAGAATCACACGTCTACTAACTGAAAAACAGCATAAATAGATGGTACTTGTGCTATACGATGGAAAAAATTATGATTTCGGTGCATTTTTAAAATAGTAGGTAAGTATAAACTTACTTTAGAAATACCAACGGACAAACTTTTAGTCACAAATGTGTCAGACAGAGATGTTCAGCTTGCCGTGTTGAGAGAGAAGCTTTCTAACTATCATATCTGTGCTGACTGATTGACATTATATCAGGTAGAGCAGCGACAACAGGTGCGATCTCTACATTGCTGTACTAATGGCCTGCAAGAGGCGGTCACATAAGTACACATGAGCAGTCGTCACTGCTGTTGTTTCATTAAAATAAAGCAGACACAGCAGTGACAATAATGTGCACAATGACATTGTTGTCATTGTGCACATTATGTTGAAAATTTAGCAGCTCCAAAAAGTCTTTCTCAGTCATCAAAGTGGTAGTTTTCAGTTGGAAACAATGATTTTCCTTAAAAATGAAAGCTCTTAAACTGTAGTCACACCTCTAAAGGAAACTAGAGTCCCTCAGTTTAAGTTATAAGATGATTATCAGTTCGACTTGCAGAGTTTGCACCTGACGGCAGCTTTAAAAACTGCAGCTCTGAGTGACAGACAGACAGACAGACAGCAGCAGGTGGAGGAGGTGGCACTCCCTGGACGGAGAAAAGGAATGGAGGGATGGTGCGGAGAGGGGGCAGAAGAGGAGGAGAAGATTTGAAATGCCTTGCAGCCCAGTCTTATTATAGATCAGACTCACATCTGCAGGCCTCCACATGCCTGATGATCTCCCCAATCAGTATGGAACCTCGCCCTTCTGCATATGTAGGTGTACAGTAGCGAAGCGGGGGGGACACGCGGCTTCCACAAGTATTTTTATTTTGATGATAACCTCAATGTTTGTCAACATAGAAACATAGAGTCTCCATACTGTGAGCAGTTATAAATATTTCAACTTAATTTCAGAAAAAAATCACATTTGTTCCACCATTTAGGTGTCACGAATGACTGTAAATACTACAGTACCCACGAGGCTCAGCAGTCATTTCTTCTGCGGACCACACCCCTCTTCAATATGTTTGGCTCAGGCTGCAGCAGGCTCACTGATACACAGTAGCCGTGCCACTGAAAAATCTGATTTCATCCAGTTAAAATGATCCAAGACAGCTAATATGCAGCCAAGGAGTCTGAGTACTCGCTGCCTGACTTCTCTCATGTTGAATTTTGCATTTGAAGATTAGAGAACAAACCAGAAAGCTAAAGAGCGTGTTGGTGCTGTCAGCCGCTCCGCAGTTTGGATTAATTTGTCTTGAGTAGATTTTGATAATACGGGTGGGTTAGTGAGGTCAGAGTGGAAAAGATGGTGTGACGGCACCTTTCAACTTCAGCACAGAGCTTTATGCACAAAGCTTCTTCGTCAGTTTTACATGTAATCACACTGTGAAAGAATTAAGGACATTTACACACGAAGGCGCTGGATTGCTGCAACATTGGTCTCTTAATGTGGATTACTGATTAACACCAGTCCAGTGGTCTGGAGTTAGATGCCTTGATAAACTTTTTTTAAACTATTGCTTTCTCCAAAATCTGTGCAAGGCAGCTAGTGTATGGTTAAGATCAAGGAAAGACTGTGGTTAACACCAATTTTTCAAGTCGTAAATCAGGTGCCTTTATAAACACTGAAACAGATTTTGCTCGCTGTAATCATTCCTCCTGTTCATACTGACCATCAGAAAATCCCTTCATAATGAACTTTCAGTGTAAGTCCTCCAAAAAGGTGCAAAAATGTATTTAAAAGTTTGTCTGTAGCTAATATGAAGCTTCAGTCATTCAAATTAGTCAAATCAAGTGGATATCTGTCAAAGTTAGAGTCAGTTAAGCATAAAATTCCCTTTTTTTGTTACTTTTCCTCCAGTGTAGCTCAACAAGAAGAGAAAAGACTCAGTTACCCAGTTGATGTGACTGATTCAGACTGCTGAAGCCTCATATTAACTTCATATAAAGGTTTAAATACATTTCTGCACAAAATTAGGCCAATAAACGACCGGTATGAACAGGAGTAATGATTACAGCGAGCAAAGAATGTCTATATCATGTCATGTCTATGTCGTATGGGTACCTGACTGTTGTTTTAAGACAGATTTGAAAAATTACAAACCTGTCCTTTAAAATGTGGTTACCATTAGGCAACTCACACACCTTGTTGAGGTTAGGGAATGACTGCGATTACAGTTAATGAAAAGGCAAAGGTTAATTGCAGGTCTCTGATGGGACAAAACTTCAGTCTACTGCATGAAAGTCTGCAGCTTTACTCTTACTGGACACACTACTTCATGCATTGGCACTGAACCTTAGCAGTGGACGTAAATCATGAGGTGCAGCTTTGTCCAGTATAGACATAATTCCTCGGGACACTGAAGTTGCAAGGTCACACACTTTGTACACACAACCATCAGCTGTTTTTTGCAGCAGTATTAAAAACAGCATGCTACTTTGTTATCATTTATGCTGCAAGAAGTAATAAACACAGTTCGATTTAAATGTTTGAACAAACAACCAATGTCCTTTTCCTGGTGAGGACGTCATCTTGGTCCAGACACCGTTGTTCCACACGGTCCTGTGCTGACTTAAAGCAGAAGCCTTGCGAAACTGTCCCTGCAGCTCTAAATCCTTTTCAGAGGCTGCTGTAAGCCTATTAGAGATGGACAAGTTAATGATGTTATAGTTGGCTCAGTAACGGCAAGACTTGAGCAGGTGTCCGCCTAAAGAACACAACCGCCCATCTGCCCTTTAAAATGTTGATAACATTTCTTTGACACTGTGCCACAGTGATGCGGCACATGAGAGACAGCTGAGGATGTAAGTTTGTGATTTATTTGTGGATGGAGGTATTATCAACAGAGGCCAGATATCGACAAAAATAAGTTTTCTCCTCACGTACTTACATAAGAGTACACACACATAGAGGAAATACCGCAACACTTTCTCACAATTGGTGGCAGCCTGACTACATAACACAAACCTTATTGGATCTAATTTTAGGACAATCACAAGACCAGAGGATGGAAACGGTTTCAACAACCTGTAAATACTTCCACAAACAACAAAAATCAAACTGATATTTAGAAATCACCATCACTCTGAGAGCGGGAACAATGAGTGGGACACACATATATAAATGAAACACCAGCACATTGATGTTTTACTTATTTTGTCCCACACTTTCAGCATTATTATTTATTTGTACACTTGTATTTTGTGTGTATTTTATGTGTATGGAGGTAGCCATAGCACAAACATTTATGAAAAGCACTGATTCTAATACATATAGCGGTAAACTTGAAAGTTTAACAAACATAATTTACGTGAATTCACACGCATGGACTCAAAAACACATATGTAGACCTAATTCAATAAGGGGAGGTCAATTGGAAGTGCATGACAATATTTATTGTCTGTCTGAAAGACAGAATAACAGCATCACAAATTGTTGGAAAGTGGAAGGATGTGGCTGTAATATGTAGATGTAAAAAAAGGGAAGAGACAAACTTGAAGTGAGCAGAGAAAATTACACATAATCTGAGATAAATAAATACAAGAGGGAGAGGTTTTGATTGTGTTTGTGAGCTTTGATCAATAGACTACAAGCAGGAGACTTGCCGTCTTTCTCTCTTTCAAACAAATGAAGTACCGTCATATTGTAATCATCATGTCATCGTCACTATGTCTCCATGGCAACCTCTACTCAAACACTGCACAAGACTCAGGCTCTGAAATGCGAGGGTTGTCTCTGACATAAATAAATCCCAAACACATCTTGGCAGTGTACACTAAACATGAAAACCAATGGACAATATCAGGGAGAACAGTCAGATAAACAGCCAAAGATAGAAAACAAACGTGAAGATATGGCACCGCCGAAGGGTCCTTTCACCCAAATTACAAAAATACGTATTGTACCATTTACCCCTTGTGGTATCTAACCATGAAGACATTTCTCTGACATTTGAAGAACCATAAAGCTTATGTCACCACCAAAATACAATGATGGTGAACGGAATTTCATCTCTGTCAACAGTTTTTATTAGAGACGTTTTATTAATAACGGCAGTATTATACACATTGAACTGTTTACAGAGCAGTTCAGATGAACACATTGTTTGTGGAAAGACAAGTTTGGAGAGTATGAGAGATGTGGCATTGACCAGACAGGGAGTCTCCAACCAAAAGATGTAGTGTCTCTGGAGATTGACTCAAGAAACTAACAGTCAGGATATCTCAGTCATACATCAATTTTTCTGTTTTTCAGTTTCCAGCTGCAGTTTTTTATTAGCATCAGACCTCACTGACATTTAGTCATTTTATTATATATACTATGATGGCTAAAGTTAGAGTCTAGCATGGTGTAATTTCCAGGAAAAAAATAAGATTAATGCAACACAGACTTAAGGTCACTGTGATAAGGATAAAGGCAAACAACATCACTGTTCCTGATCTAGCTGCTGTTAGTGAAGCAATAATAGACTCTATCCTCAATGTTGAAGGTGACAGACTGTTTGTTCATCACAACTGGCCAGTGCTGCTGCTGCTGCTGCTGCTGCTGGCAGAGGATCCTCAAGAAATATAGAGCTCATCTGTTTTTGTAATGATGTTGTGTTTGCATCCATAACTACCCTAAATAGAGCAATTTTTGTAAAAGCAAAAAGGCGTAGATGCTACAAATACCACAACACCACTAAACCTACAGTGATACAGGGTGGAAACGTTGAGGGGGGGGAGATGCATGTATTGTGAGCACACTATAATAACTGGATGGACAAACTGTGCTGTACCACTTTGGGAGCTAAAGGAAGAGAAATCCTGTGGAGCTCAACAGGGCATTGACAGCGCCACGGCTTCGACTCCCACTGGGGCCGTCCGAGCTGAAAATTTAGGAAGCGGTGTTGCTGTGAGCCAATTTAGATAAAAGCATCCACCAAATGGAATAATGTCCAACCCATTCAAGATTAGTGAGATAGATCCCAGCGTGTCTCCTGTCCATTTGAGACATCAGATGGACAAAACAAGGCACACCCGCAGGCATGAGCCTCTGGACAGGAAATGCCACCATATAAACAGGAAACAGCGATATTTTTGACAGATAACTGTGTGTGTGTGTCTCTCCCATGGTGAGACACACACACAGCTCTGGTCATTTGAGGATAAAAAATTTCCATAGACTGTCAGTTGTTTCTTCCAGTTCAGGGAAAAGGTATGTTTAGATAGAATCTCAAATATTAAATGACATGTACTCCCAGTCATTTGTTTACATGAGTCTTCCTTCCTGTAAAATCCTCTCGGCTCTCTGTGTACGCCGAGGGAAGTTCACCCTCATACGTACGTCAAACGGTGTTTCCTCATGAGGTCTCCCTCCCAAGCCGCCCAATCAACTCTTGACCCTTCTTCCTGGTCTAAAATTAACCCCACCCACAAGCGTAACCACCACCACCCAAAGTCTGTCGCCAGGAAACTGCTATCATCATCCATCATTTCATTTTTGTTGTCATTTACTCTCAGCTCATGGATACACACACAAATTACTTTGAGCTGCTATTTATTTTCTTCACATCTTCCAGAGCAACATGTCACCTCAAAATAACAGCGATTACAATTTCTTAGAGGGTCCACATTAGCAAAATGCTACAAGAGTTTGACACCTAAAATGTTATTTGTAGCACCAGACTCAGAGCTGCGATCCCTGTGACAGTCTGTACAGACAGAATTAGAGGAGAGTCCAGTTACCGGCATCCATTTAAACAAGCCCAGCTGGAGTGAACAGGGGTTTGGCAGCTACTATTACTATGATGCAGAGACATCAACATTGTTTTACATACCATAAGGACAAAAAATATTACAACATACTCAAAAAAACAATGAAATCTGCTGTTGTACATACATATACTTAAGTCACATAACTGGTAAGTTCAATATAACAACTGAGGGGAATGCTTGACCTTTGACCCAAGGTTCCCTTATGTAAGCTCACAAAAGCAACAATGAATGATATTGCAAAAGATGGAAACTGATTGCATTTAGGCTCAGTATTTTCTCAAAAAGATAAGAAGCTTGTCTATATCAGTAAAAAGGTCCTAATATGTTGTTTTGGAACCACCACCACCCAAACTGGTTGATAAATCTGTTTGAAAGAGACAAATGGGAATCTATTATGCTGCCAAAGCCAAGAAAAACAACCAACCACCAATGCCCATGAGCAAAAGTTCCTGCAAAACAGAATCTACTTTTCAGAAATTAAGCTAAGTATCACTATCAAATAATTAAGTCAGATATATATAAGCATAAATATCTGTTGCTCAGAAATGATGCAGTGCATTATGTAACCCAGCGCCACGAATGTGCTTGTTATCCTCCGTCACCGAGCGGGTGAGTTGTGGATCCGGTAGCCTCTGTACCCACATTGGGCCGACATACCAGGCTGGTGGGCGAGCTCTCCGGTGGAGCTGGAACTGGGGGGCAAACAGATCCTGTGACCATCACACTGCAGCTGTTGTTGCTGTGTAACATTACGACAGGGGCTATTTGAAATGACCGTACTGCCACCAGCGGCTCTGACAGCTCTGCAGCATGAAGCCGTATCATTACAACCAAGGCTGCGTCAATTACTGCTTTTACAAAAATGTATTGTTTTATGGCAAATGAATCACATGGGTAACCTAGTCCTCCACACATTTTGTTATTGTGTGCAGAAAACTCCATTAAAGTGTATTACAATGAGATTGAGAATGATTTTCAAACATAAATGAAGTTATTATTGACTAAGACATAATATAACAATCTGTTTCTAGGTGCTTTTCTATAAACTTGATGGTACTCATGGTGTTGTCCAGTGTTGGAGGCCCCACCCGCCTGCTACTCCTAAAGGTTTGAATAACTGTTATGCATAATTTTCAAGTGTTATTTGACCCATTACAAAACACTCTTATAAACTTGGAGTCATAGTGACATGCCACGCTGCAAATAGTTACCGTAAGCCTTAGTGAATACTTAAGTGTTTCTGACCAGCAAATGGCATGTTGGAATAAACACAAGCGGCAGCTGTCTTACTAAAACTGTCTTTGCATTTAAACAGCGTGCTATTGTTATGCTCTCCAAAGTCAGCAATGTGGAGTCTGCAGGCTGCTGCATAAACTATTCTGCACAGCTCACAGCAGCTACTAGGCTGCCAAATGTTAAAGCAATATTTCAGACAGCCAAGTTCTCTGCCTGATTAAAACTTCATTATACAGGCACAAAATAATGATAACAAGGAATTGCTGAAAATGCACTAATACCTCTACTACTCCAGAAAGTGAGCCGTTTGTACCTTCAGCTGTAACTGACACCTGCTTTCTTCTCTGCACAAACCAGCCATAAACCTCTTGCAGCACATTTTCCAAGAGCAACACCAGAGAGCCTTCAGGTATCAACAGACTGCACTGTGTCACCAGGACAAACTTTAATAAACTTCATCCAACCAGCCTACCTTAATTCTCAGCCTCAGCGTGCCTCCCTTCAGAAGTTCAGAGGTGACAGACCTCCACCTGCAGCCGCAGAGCTTCAATCTCAGCCTTTCTCTCTTTTCTGATCTTCCTACGACTATCTCTCTATTATTTACTTCCTGTCTGTCCTCAGCTGCTCTCCGTCACTTGTTGTTGTTGGTATTTTTAATCTTTTACCCCCTCTCTGTCTATAGCTTTTGCCCCTTGTCACCAGCCAGCCTGTTGCTCCCCTCACTGAAACCTCAGGCCTGGCCCAGGCCCATGGCATCTCTAGGAGGGACGCATCCAGCTGCCTGATTGGCCGCAGGGCAGAGAGATGCCCCCATATTAGGGCAGCAAGAGGCGGGGCTGTACGACTACGATAAAGGAGGGAGGAGAAGAAGATAACAAAGTTTGTGACATAGTAGACTGTCTGTCTGAGTAGTGAGACTACTGACTGTCTCTCTGTCTGTCTGTCAGATGCCTGCAGCATGTCTGCACACAAAAACCAGTAAACCTGTGGTTTTATGAATCATAATCAATGTTAAATATACCACAAAAGAGCTGACAGACACCAAAATAGAGCTGTGATAGTGGATGACTTTCACTTCCTCAAAGCTGATAAAACAAGACTTCAACACCTTTAAAACTATGGTATATTTATTTTAAATTATTTGAGGCCAAATCTTTTTTTCATTTTACCTCAGAGATCAGCACAATTGTCCAAAAATGTGATTATAAAAATGCTGTTTAACTATAGGGACTCCCTTTCCTGTTATCTATAATAATTTAAAGTGAAATCATTCAACAGGTTGATCTAGCTACATCAGCAATATTGAGTTAATGATATATAATTTCTGAAAAGACTGCAGGCTATAAAATAAAAGCTTAAAGGTTAGTCTTTCTACTTTGGATAATGCTCCTCCTCATCTACAATCTGTATGCTCCTGAGCTAGCAGGAATTGCTGGAGTGATTGACCCGCCTTCACGTTTTGATCCCGTAAGTTACTCGACGGGACAGTTTCCAAAAGTGTGATGCATTCAGTCCATGGTGATGAGGAATCATTTGGATAAAAACCCAGCTGATGCAGGTTGTGTTACATTAGGTACATGGGATTTCTTTCCAGTAAGTTGTCAGTATTAATGGCTGTTGGTGTTTTAGATTGCTATGTCCCAGCTGAGTTATCTGTCTTCAAACCTGGAAGCCAAAATAAAACAGAAAACAGGCAACAATCAAATCCCAATGGTCTTTAAATGTCCGGATGAACTTTCCAATAAGTGATGATGTTGCTATTTTTATCCTAAATGGCTGAAAATAGGAGCAGCAGGCCTTGGATCTCGTTTTAGAGAAAGTGTGACGCTTCCTTTCAGGGACACAGCTGCTGTTATGTGATGAATGCTGTGTGTGTGTGTCAGCATGTCTCTGTGTGTACATTTGTGTTCCTGTCTGCATTTCTATATGTCAGTGTGTATCCGTCTTTACATTTGTGCATATCTTTGTTTGTTTCCTTTCCCGTATTTACAGATGATTTGTAGTAAACCATCTGGCTGCAGAGTTGAGGTTAATATGAGAACGTTTAGGCATGCTGGGCAGCGAGCCAAAGTACTGCAAACTGCCAACTACAAACCACAACCCCAAAATATTACCTGTAGTAATATGATACTTTGTTGATTCCTGTGGCTAAATTCTCTTTTCCTCTACAATGAGGTCACCCAGTTAGCTGCATTCAATATCTTGCTGAAGGACACTACAGCAGGGTGGATGGTGGCCAACATCACGATCCTCCGGTTGAAGAGACCGAACCCGTACATACTGTACTGTATCCAGTCTCATATTCAGCACCTGACACCCAGAGAAGACACTAAAGGTGGCACGAACGTGAACAAAGCAAGACTGACACAATTTCATGTTCAGTGAGGTGAAATGATGTTGAAAACATTCACTTCAGGGGAATAAATTCAGCTGGATAAAAGGAGTTTAACTGACAATGTAAAGTAAAACCCAAACAGCTTTAGACACAACTCTGTCAAGACTGTTTGCCTGTAAATTCTACCCATAAATGATTACTAACAGCAAGAAAAATGTCTTGATATTTATGAAAACCATCAGAATTTTTCTTTCTTTATTTTCTTTTCTTCATGTACTGCATGTATCCCTTTTCATCAGCTGTGTTTGTGCTGAGACAGGAGAGAGGGAAACCCCCCCAGGAGTCTTTGGAAGTTAAAACTCTCCAAAGAAGATGTTGATGGTACAAACAGCCAATTCAACGCAAACAATTCAACATAAAATCAACCAAATAATCAGTAAACTAAAATGTAATCAACGGTCTGCACACTCATACAGGTGCTCCCACTTATTCTGACTGATTTCACCTCAGGTTGAAGTTGTATGGAGCCGAGTTACTGATTGCGGTAACTAAAAAGGATTTGATGAGGTCTCGACTCAATAAGCTTATTAATTATTCACAGTGAAGACGACCTATTGCAGCCCCTGCACACCCACTTTACACCTGCACCAACAAGTCCTCCAAATTAAATGATAAATATGTTGTCTGACCAAGTGCACAGAACGACAAACAGGAGCTTTTTCTAATCTTGTGTCCCTGTCAGCAGTAATCGGCAGGACAACATCATTTGTCTGTGCTCTCCAAAACCGTTACAAATCACTGTTAAAGTGTGGGTTAAAGTTTCTACTTCCTTAAAGTTGTCATCATGGCTACAATAACAACCATAGGGTTAAGGTTAGGGAACAATCGTAGTTATGTTGCAGTTGAAAACAGGAAACAAACTGCGGTCTCCTGTGGAAAAGTCCACCGTTGGGTTAATGCCTCTAACCACCGCTCCTCCTCAAAATTAGAAAATATATACGTCTGACTGCATAGCATCTGTCAGTCAAACATAAACGGTTTTTCTTGGGAGGACAGTCTCACTTGCACAGGTGTTTTGCCTGATCAAACTACTTCTCTGGACTGTGAGGATGTGTCCAAACTGTACTTGATTGACATCTCCCCTTCTCCTGTTTGTTTTGTTGCACCTGTTAGGGCTGGACAACTTTGTTAGTCTTTAACTGGAGCAAGAGTGTCAGGTTATACTAGAAAATAACTAGTTAGTATGACGTTACGGAGCCAAAATGAATGAAAACACGTGTTTGGGTGCACAGGGCCATTAAGCCTCTATCCAAGCCCCAAAGCTTTATGAACCACACCACCCCTGCCATCCAGCGCAACTGTACCCAACCCACAGCCTTACAGATTGATATGTCTCTTGCCAGAGAGATGGGCAGAGGTGGTGTGGGTGGGGGTGGGGGCAGGGGTGAGGGTTGCTGTCAGCACAGATCACGCAGCCAGCACTGTGTCAGCTAACATGGTCATTGTTGCACAAAGCCAGGATTTAGATACAAGTGAGGCCTGGTACCCTGAAACAAGGGCTGGGCTGGAGAGGGGAGGGACGGAGGGTGAGAGTGAGGAGAAAGCATCTGGATGCATATCACCGTTATTATACTTATATGCTCCCATATGAAACTTAAAAAAGTATTTTTAAGGCTGATGATATTGTGTTATACTGTGCAGGGACCTGCACATAGACTGACAGAGGAGAGCAAAAGGGGGACTGAGGAGGGGCGGGGTTGTTGTTGGGTGAGGAGGGTGAGGGAGGATGGACAGCCCGGTTGGCATCGGGCGCGACATTCCACCGGACGCCAGCTAGCTATGCCCTCGTCAGCGCTTAAATGGGCCAGGAAAGTAGAGCAGGCTCTGTGTGTGTGTGTGTGTGTGTGTGTGTGTGTGTGTGTGTTACAGTGAAAAACCAGCCCATCCTCAAAAGAAAAATGAAAGTATAGTTGAAAATTCAGCTGGCAAAAGCGACCTACAGTTACGTTTGAACGACAGACGCCATCTAGCGGCCGTAGTAATTACGACCGAAGTGACGCGGTTCAGATGACGTCAATATAAAGCAGGGTGGGTGGATGATAGATGGATGGCAAAAAGTGGACTTAACTGCAGGAGAGCAGCTGTTTGCTTCCCATTTCCAACCGTGAGTGTCACGTTTCTCACCACGAGTTGGGACAGTTTTTTTAAAAACCGTAACTATGATTGTTGTGGTGTTTACTGTTGCCATGATGACAAAGGTTGCCTAACTTTAAGTAAGTAGTAACTTTAACCCACACCACATTTCAAGTGATCATCTTAACCCAAACCAGGATCTTTCCCTCGACCTATGTGGTCATTTAATTATGAGGATCTGTTGTAAAGAACATGCCTGGTCTCAGAGACGGAGGATAGCTACCAGTAGTCTATTAACTTTGATTTATGCCCACCGACGGCCACAGAAATGTAGTTCTGGTTTAACAGTTTAACTCAACAAGTCAACAACTTTTCTAGTAACTCAGACCACAAAGTATGTTATTCTGCCTTCAGATTGTGAGCTTGTGAGGTTGACATTTTAACATATGAAGGACAAGATGTGAATAACAATAATAACGGACGTTGTCTTGTTCCCTTTTCAAAAAAAAAAAAGTTTAGTGATTTTGTGATTTTTTGCATTTCAGAGATACCAAGATCAAAAAAGGTTCAACAACATAAGTAATTTAAAAAGTAACTTTCATGAGCTCTGACACAACATCACAATGCAAAAATCCTAAACTCGTAAATTATCACTTACAAAGTCATGAATACCAAATCAGTGGGTAAACAAGACAAACACGATTCAACTTGACAGCACCATTACACCGCCAAACCGAGGAAACTGACTACAAACAGAAAATGGACGTCTTGGTGTCTTGATAGAAAATATAACAGACAAGGCAAAGGTGAAAAAAAACTAAGTTATTTATTTATTATATCAAGACACCTCAGAGTGTATTATTGCCTCCTAGATGCATCACAGTAACCTGAGATGTGTTAGTTTGTGTGTCTTTGTGGGAATATGTTGAGTATGTGTCCTTAAATAGAACACTGTGCGCATTTCCTTCATGCAAGTGCATGTACACACACACACACACACACACACACACACACACACACACACACACACACACACACAGTTTGGGCAGATAAACTAAACAGTAACTGAAAACTGTTGTCAGTGACACAATGCTCTCTTCCTGCCCCGGCTTCGCCTTGACCTGTGACTGGTCGACCTTTCAGTGTGCCGAACTGACCTCAGGCTATTAAAAGAGAGGAATGTGAGGATATGTCTTACTATAGGTTCCCTTTTAGATAGCTGGGGTTTATTGTACAGTTTGCATAAAGTATTAAACTAGTGGGACTTTAACAAAGACAAATGTCATCTGCACTACTTAAGATTCTGTGGATTTGCCTTGTTTGCTAAAATGAGCTAAAATGTAGTTGGATGGAAGTGAATTAAGAACAAAGTATGAACATTTTTTCCATAGAGAGAAATACCTGTAATTAGCAACTAAAGTCCAACATTTAAGGAGCCAGATCATTTTCTCAAGAGACACCAGAGCTAAAAGAACAGTGAGTATGTTACATTCATCAGATGAGCAGAAGCACGACTTTAACAGGATGCTCATGTTGCTCTGTGTCCAGTGGACATATACATACTAAGTCACTTATCTTAAATTCTCTACTAACTCTGTTGTGACTATTTAGAAATTGTGTAAAAATGTATGTGTCTCTCACTACGTTTTCCTTGAACAGCTTTAGCTTGGACATCAGTTTCACAAGGTTTTTTTCTTTTTCAATTTTGTGATGCCACTTGCTACAAAAGCTCAAAATCATTTACTTTTGGGGGTTCACAATATTCATTACTCAACTCACTACTCAAACTGAATTGAGGGAGAAACAATTTGCTGCTAACGAACAACAAGTGGTAAAATCAAGGAAAAAGAGAGAATAATTTTGGAAATGTGGGAACATCATAATATCCAGTTTATGTGTGAACAGTGAATTTACACATCTGGACAATAGAAATGCAGCTTTTGGCATGTTGACCTGAGAGAGAATCAACATAGATGTGTGTCTCTTACTTGTGTCCCAGTTTGTACAACAACGTTTTAGTGCAAGAGTAAGCAAATAAGAGGTGCAGTGTGAGTTTGATTCTGGCTAATTTGCAAAGTTGCATCGCTATTAGCAACCTCATCAATTGTTTTGTGATCACAGTATCACACATGACATCATATTCGGTATCATCACAAGGAGTCACAATAGAGTCAGATGTGACCAAGCATAAATGTCAGTATCAGCAGTCACTAGGACAACAAAAAAG
Source organism: Thunnus maccoyii (assembly GCF_910596095.1). Taxonomy (NCBI): domain Eukaryota; kingdom Metazoa; phylum Chordata; class Actinopteri; order Scombriformes; family Scombridae; genus Thunnus; species Thunnus maccoyii. The sequence goes on along the minus strand of NC_056538.1, from coordinate 29,385,089 downwards.
ACCAAATGACCACCTGGTCCACTCCAAACCAACCAAAAAACATCAGTAAGTACAACAAGTCCAACAAATGAACACACAGGATGGCTCTGAAGTATTAATATGTGGTATATTTAGGGGGATATGTAGAATATAAAACTTGCAATCAACCTAAAATAATGTGAGAATTTAAGTGGCCTAACAATATTTTGATAACCACGAAACAACTGTCATAACTCCTCCAGGGTACGTACACGAAGGGGAGTATAAAAAGTAGAAAAAGTACTTCTTGAACTAATGTGTATTCAGTCTGCGAATGATCCACATGTATTTATTTGGTGGCAGCATTGAGCCACACCTCATATGACTCATCATCTGACTCTCTTCATGTCTCTGAGTCTCCATCTGCTGCCTCAGTGCAGGTCTTTCCAGGCATCAGCAACAGCTAAAGAGCCTGAATGTAAACGCTACTCTGCATTAAAAAAAATGTGGTCCATCAAAACTGTTCAGATCAGTGAGCATATCTAAAAAGCAAAAATACATTTTCTCACCACAAATGTGAGCCATGAGTAGAAACAAGTTGAAAAAAAAAACTGCCTAACTTTAACCAAAGTTTTAACAAAATCTAACTCTATTCCTAATCAAAGCACCCAAAACTCAAGCATTGTAGATCATCTTTCCATATGATAATCAGGAGAAAATGGAAAGTCCAATTCATATTTTTATCACATAATACCATTATGTGATGGAGTAGCAGGATCCTTCCAATTTTTTTGTATAAACAAAACATTGTGCTACATAAATTTTGAGTTCCTTTTAGGAAGCTGTTGATCCAGACCGGTAGCCAAACATAGTTATTCGAAGTTATTCATCCTGACCTGCATTGGAGGAAGGCGTCCAGGTGACTCTGAATATTCCACGTAGACACTCACACATGGTCTGCAGGAGGAAGCCGGTGGAGGAAACACACCGATGGAGCAGCCCACACGCGGGCCTTGGGGCTGGGAGAGCTGGGCGTCAGAGCTGGGGGAGGCAGGTGGGTGTCGGACAGGATCCGGGAGTTGCTTTGACTGTTTGGACCCACGCTGGAGCTACACTGTCAGTGTGGATCACAAATAGAGAGAAAGACAGAGAGAGAGAGAGGGTGGAGGGGTCCCGGGGTTGGGAGAGAGGGATGGATGGATGGATGCATGTATTGAGAGAGAGAGACGGATGGAGAGCAGAGGGAGGAGGGGTGGATGGATGGATCGATCGAGAGAGACAGAAAGACAGAAGAAGAGAGGGACTGTCTCATCAGTGTGTGTAAATATCAACATATGGACCACTGAACTTTCTTTTTCTTCCACAAACCACCACAGAGTGAGAGATGGGTGAGACTTTTGGGTATGTGTATGAGTGTGTTTGTGTGAGGGAGAGGCGACAGCAACGAGACAGGACAGAATAGGGGTGTATTAGCACTAGTGGACAGTCAGCAGTTTGCGCCGTCCCCCTGTAAAGCCCTGCTCCATTGTTTGTGGTGCTGGAGGCTTTAGCTGTGGCCCAGCAGGGCCTTGTTACTGGGCTTAGAGAGGCTGGACACTGGATACCAGTCAGACACAACCACAGCCAACAAGCCTCTGCTTATTGCAGTTTATTACTGAGTGATCAGAATTAATGTAAAGAGTAAGGCTTGCATTCTTCTATATTTTTCTCCTTTTCAACTACACCAAGACCAACAATGTGTTAGTCCATCTCTTAACACTTTCTGACCTGAGCCGGTCTGTACCTCTCAGCCCCGAGGCCATTGGTTCCTGCAGAAGATGTAAATCTTTAAAAATTGTTCACAAATAATATGGTTTCATTTTTAGGAAAAGGCTCAACAGCTTCCTAAAACAACTGCAGTTTTTTGTTAATGTTAACAAAACAGGATCAATTCTTTGTTGGTTTTGATCTTTTCAAGGGATTTGTTGACAATAAGTCAAATCTGCATCCAGTAACGCTTGTATTAATCAAAACTTTGTTTGTATTGTGTAAAAAAATCAATAACACAAAATTGAAAAGTTTGTTTTGATTTTCCAAATTTGTGTTTTTTAATATTTGTTCATTGGCACATTTTGTTTTTCATATAATTGGAGAGTTTTTAAAACAACTGAATGTGCTTTTGTAAAGATCTCTGCTGCTGGATTTGGGTGTTATTAATGGTATTTCATTATAAATAAAGTTTAAAACAGTTTGCTCTGGGGAGAAAAACACTGTGATGCTTGGAAGCAGGCATGATGATGGGCGGCCTCACAGGCGATCCAAGTTTTGAGAAGAGTTTAGATCCTGGTTCATTCACAGTAACCTGATCTCACTGCGAATTCACACTTGTTTTTAAAGGAAGGTTTTCTGATTGCAAGATATACTGTATATTACTCAAATGATGATGGTGTGGATTGAACCAGGTACATTAACAAAGCACAACCAATGAGAAAACAATACAATAACTGTACCTAACATTAACCGAACCTTGACCAAAAACTGAACAACTAAGCTAAACTAGCAGGCTTTGCTGCAAATTGAAGTGAATTAATTGAGATGTGTAGTTATGTAATAATCCTTTTCATAGGATATCATGTGAGCTGTTGCGAGAATATGTTGTATTGTGTTTGTAATTTCAATTTATTGCATCAGCTGCTGATTTCCCCACATTTGTTTGACATTTGTTGATGTCCAGAAACATCAAAGAATGGAGCTCGGAAAATCGTTTGTTGCCATAGTGAGTGGCGTGCCGACTGGGGTCTACATGAAAATAACAAATCAAAAAAGAAGAAAGCCATGTTTACTGTTTTTTTTTTTGGATAAAAGTGACACAATTCTCATTTGCGTCTGTGGTGATTATCACTAGATGTGATGATTTGACCTATGTGACTGATGATGATGATGATGATGTAAGTCTTGCAACAAACAGGGAGAATGCTGATGTGATGGCTCCCCATCTGTAGATCCTCCACCACTATTTATTCCTCACCTCTGTCTCCATTCTGTCCTGTCTCCTGCTTATGTCACAGTCCTGCCCAGCCTTGCGTCTAATCAGAGGAAGAACAGTCTTCAGCTTCAATCCTCTTCATCTCTTCAGCTCCAGCCCTGTCACACAGCCTGGCTCATCCTCTTAGATGGTATTTCATGCTGCATCATGAGCTCAGGAGTTAAAGACCCAGGGAGTCATTTGCTCCTTGTAAGATCAGACCAAACAGTTCGTATTTTGCAGGTAGTTTTGCAGATGACTTGCATTAATTTAGCCACTGATGCTTGTGCTTTGTGTTCAGCCCAACATCCCAATCATATTGCACATTTCTGCAGCACATGATTTATGTAGAAATCCAATTCTTTAGTGAAGCACAAAGGAAGAACTGTGAAGGCTGTGATAGACATCCAGATTTTATGTAGAAAGCAGAGTTTGTGTTCAGTCAACCTACAGTGAATGTTACATTTACATTTAAATGTCATTTGGCAGACGCTTTTCTTCAAAGCGACTTATAAGCGGAGCGAGACAATCGAGCGTCAGAGGACATTGAATCAAAAAGAACTGTGGTACAAACTCTCAAGTAGCTGACCAGACACAAGTGTAATAAGAAGGAGTGCTGGAAAGTTTTTTTTTGAAATTTTTTTATTGGATTATTATTTTTTTTATTTTTAATTATTAAAGATCCCCTCCAGACATGTTTAAAGATGTATATAAAATACTCTGCTTTGAATAATAATTTGTCTGATGTAGTTTTTCCACAAAAAACGATTAAATTAAAATGGCATCTTCTCCCTTTCCCTCATTAAAAATTTGAGAATCTGTGAATATGCAAATATTTTTCATCTCAGACTTTTAACTATTGGACACAAGATGCCTCCTACTTCACTGAAAAGTCAAATTCTCAGTGTTTGTGCACTGGAGGCTTCAAGTTTTCACATCATGCTTCTGTAAATTAAATATCGGACCAAGATCGGCTTCCAAACCAGTTGTGATGTCACAAATCATGCTCGTAGGCCCCGCCCCTTAAAACTGGATTTTCAGTGAGCAAAGACAAACTTTCCACTTTCAACAGATTAAATGTGAAAACAGCCTTCTAGTGTCAAACTCTGCACATACATCATTCAGCACAGCGAAGCTCCAACATTCAACTGTGGGAACAAGAAGCAAAACACATTTTTGAGTGGAGGGGGGACTTTAAAGTAAGAAATAAGAAATAAGAAATACCATAAACAACGTAGTGCAACAATCAACAAAGTGTTTAAAAGGTTAAAGTGTTGAGGTGTCAACAGATAGAGCCGAGTTTCCAGGCGTTTCTTGAATGCACCAATGGAGTCAGCAGACCGTAGGGAGCCGGGCAGCTCATTCTACTATCGTGGAACCAGAAACGAGAAGAGTCTGGATCGTTATTTTGTACCAGGCAGTGATTTTATTACCAGATACTCATTCATTTGCAGACCGGAACAGACAGGAGGGGACACACCACCTGATAGGTGACTCAACGTAGGAGCGTGCAATTTGATTATTTCTTTCTTTTCTGATAGTTAGTAGTAGTAGGAAACATGGGGGGAAGAGTCAGAACATCAATATTGGACAAATCTGCAAAACCCCAGAATATTTCCAGTAACAACAACTGTCTTAACGTCCAGTTCCAGTGTTTTAAAGAATTCTCACTTTCTACAATATCTGCGTACAGCAACTATAATGTGTGGAAGGCTAGGCAACCAACACTACTTGTTTAAGGTTACGGATGTCCATCCTGACCTTCACATTCTTATTGCAACATAAAGGATGCACTACTTCCTGCAATGGCACTGAATGTCAACATTTGATGTAAATCATGAGGTGCAGAATTGGCCGATATGGATGTAATTCCTATGGGGTATATGGAGGGATACTAGTCTTACACAAATATTTGAGGAACAGTTAATGATTGGCATTGAACATTCAAAAACGTTGTCATTCAATGTAATCTGCATGCTACAGTATGTGAAACTATACTAAATTAATCTCACATAAACTGAAGTTTAGATGGGAATTAGGCCATTAGTTTCCTGTTATGAAATAAAGTGCTGCGAGAGTTTGACCTGTTAGAAGTCACAGGCTCATTAATGTCATCAGGATTCATCCTCTGAGGACCAAATGTACCAAATACAATCATAGTTAATCAATAACTATTGAGATAATTCACTCTGGGCCAACAGATATACATCGGTAGAGCTATGCTGCTAACCTAAAAAACAAGAAATCCAAAATGCATCTCCGACAGGTAATTATTTAAATGTCTTAACTCTCAAAAGCATCCGAGTTAACCTGAGTTAATTTCTAATCATTAAAAAAATGACCTCTAATTTAAGAAATTTGTGATTTCTACCCTGCAGAGTAAAAGAGAGAGAAAGTGTGTGATGCTTCATCAGGTCTCAGGGTGATAAATGTAGATTCTGTACTCATTAGAAGCAATGTTTGTCTGCCACATGCCTCAGTTAATCCCTACAAAGTGCAGAGTAGTTGAGAGCTGAGTCATCGAGGATGGATCCAGCACACGCACACACACACACAAACACACACACACACACACACATACACACACACACAAACACGCACACACAGTTAAAGCCCTGAGAATCTTGTGGGTTTAACACAAAGTGACTCAGAAGGATCACACAGGTTTTCTTCTCCCGATGCCCACTCACAGCTCAGACCTGGAGGCTTATAACTCGGCGACGGCGCTCCTCTACTTTTCCAACCTTCAGACGGATGAATAATTTGTTTTGAGCATGAATCGTCATTTTGTGAGGAGTGGGACCGCAAGCAAACCAGAGCACACTGATGGAAGAAACCGACTGTTTGTTGTTGTTCACTGAGCAAATCTCAGTGGTTTCAACGTGATGATTTACTGTACGCTGCAACTTTTGGGGGCCACTCTGATTGGCAAAGATGCTCAAGCAGTCCCCCTGTGGAGGGCTGTGTTGTGAGAACGTCTGTCACAAACTCAAATGTGCCTAAAATTATATCTTTCGACAGGAAAATGAGGTAGAAAGTGACTATTTACTCTAGAACTATTTAGTTCTTGAGTATAGAAACCATTTACCATTCAACATAAGAATAAAAAGATGATGGGACATCTTTATTAGTAATTTTATTTCTTTTTTTCCCTTCTTTTTTCTTCTTTTCCTCCTGTCCTTCCTTTTAAAGAAAGCAATGTCTGTCCGTCGCTCAACCTTTCGACTCTCCGTCCACACTGAAAGATTGTTTTTTTGCCCCGCCAAAAGTCTCCAGAGACGAGTAATTCATAAAACTCAGCTTGTTGTTTCAGTGTGTACAGGGAAAACTGAGCTTTTACAAGAATGATGACGTAAGCGGCTCAATGAGAGCTGTGTGGCATTTAAGTTAAGAGCTCTGGGGGCCAACAGTGCTACATTTAAGCAGTGCAAACAAAGCAGGCAACATGAGGCACAAAAAGGCAATATTAGGTGCCAAGACAAGAACAAAACACAAACAGAGCAAGGACAAGACAAGACAGTGCAAAGATAAGGCAAAAACTGTGCAAAGATTAAGTGCATAGATGTAGGATGTTAACATTATTTTCACTGTAGTGAAGCACAGCAGTTGAATTACTGCTGGTTAACATGTAGTGTTTATGAGCCGCAATTTCATACTTGTTCCGTTGTCTGATGACAGAAACAGAAAAAATATGTAAATGAGCACAACAATATTGTGTATTCGGCTGTTTTAAAACGCAGTGTAGGTGACCAGAGTGAGCGAGAGGTGAATGAACGGAGGTTGAATGGGCTGTCACTTGGCAGAGTAACTGGTTTTCCACGAACAATAACCTGGAAACGCTATTGTGGTGTTTAAAATCTAGAGGGCTTAGTGTTGAAATAGTCTTTTGTTTCTCCTTTGTTGCTTCCATCTATTCATATGGTCTTATTGCTTTCCCTCTTTCCCTCTTAACTGCCTTCTTTATCTCAATTAACTGATCTGAGAGCAGGAAGATCCTTCATCTGACTTTCCATACTTAAATAGATTTCACTGCCAACATTTATCTTTTAGTCCAGTAAAAAGAATATTTTTATGCTGTGATATTATCAACATCACCTTGTGGGATTTGTGACAGATTTTATGAAGAGGCGTTCTTCGAGAGGCCCATCCATCATTGGAAAACAAGTTTTGGCAAATTCTCCTTGGTGCTTCAGAAAAATATCCTTTGAATTAACAAACTTAAGTGAGTCACAGCGGGGACCCGGTGAAACAGGTTGGTTCCAGCTCTTCAGGGCTATTTATGATGAATCGAATTAATGTAATTACATGGGAAATGTGCATGAGAAATTATCTAAATTGGTTGATTACGTTCAATTGCATATACAATGTTTATTTAAATCTCATTGAGATCAAAATCTCTTTTGCAAGAGGGATGTGAGTACAGCATGAGGGGACGAGGAGAGGGACTGAGAACGCAGAAACAGAAAGTTTTTTTCTCTTTGAGATCATGTCTCCTGTCCTATTGGGGAACCTGATGAGCTCCAAAGTCAAACAAAATGAGACCTAAAGAGGGTTAAGGGTTGTTTTTGCTTGGCTTTTTAGCCATGCTAGTTGCTCTATGGATGGCAATGTTGAGCTGTGAGTCAGTCCGCAACTTTGTCTGGAATATCTCAACAACTACCAGATGGCTTTAAAGGCCTGCCATCCATTTTGGTGACCTCAGAATGAATAGTAATATGTTCTCATCTTGCACCATCACATCAAAATTTTAATGTGTCAAATACTTTAGTTCATGAATGCCTGCAAAACTAATGACATTCCCATCAGCCTCAGCTGTGCACTGTGTTTAATGCTGATTATGTGTATGTGTTTAGTGTGTGATGTCAAGAATGCTAAACTATGATGGTGATAATCATAAACAATGCTAAACATGAGCATGTTACCATTGTCATTGTGAGTATGTTAGCATGAGGATATTAGCATTCAGGTCAAAACACTGTGGTACCGGCAGAAAGAACAGCCCATAGACTATAAAGATGGACGTAGTGAGCAGGTTTAAAGCCCAGAGTTGCAGCTTCTGGTTGGTGCCATCTTTTCCATTTGGAGCCACAACCTTCCAAATAAGGACTGTGGGGTGTTGCCGTTCAGGCTCTGCCAACAAGCCCTGCTACCGAAGTGAATGCCAGCTTACTGGAAACACAGAGCAGTGCACACTTGGGCTCATGTTAGCTGCTTTAGCTAAATTGTGCTAAGAGGGCAGGCATCGTAATCAAGTTACAGTAAACTTACTGAAATACTGAGACAATAGTCTGACTCAGTGTGAGTCCTGGAGCCGGGGAGAGCAGCAAGTGAGCCACATGACATCAATGCTACTATTAGACTTCAAATCTTATTAACAGAGCAATTATTTCCAAAATGACCATCAGCACATCATTAGAGGGCCTGAATTTAGCTGTTGAGACCATAATTACTTGTTGAAAGAATTACTGTTTTTCTAGAGAGAAGTTGACACTTTTTGAATGAGACAATTGGAGACAGAGATTTTTTGGGGGGCTAGTATCTAGCGGCCGTCGGTGGCATTTAAGTATCAAGTACTTCTGCATTGGCTTAAGCCTCAAGCCCTGGTAGTTCACAGAGCTTCCACCATGGCTGTAGACTCTTAGTCTCGTTTAAAGCTGTTTTCCAGCATGTCCTCAGTTTCTACAATGACTGTGAGGTTGGTTAAAAGTACAATGTTATGCTAAGCTATTGATAAATTATCAATACCATTACCAATGACAAAAAGACCCAAGTTGTACAAAAATAAGAAAAACCTTTAATGTTTGTTGTACCTCTTGGATTTTTCATAATACATTTATGTAAGTACTTAGGTATTATCCAGTTTATGATTTAAAAAGCTGTGTCTTTGATGAATGAACAAAACTTCTGCTAAACACTGTAGCATACAGTCAGTCCAGTTTGGTGCAGGGTTGTGATTTTGCAGTTCTTCTCTTGCCTGAAACACGGCTGCTTGATCATTCCTGGGGGAAAAAGGGAGGGAGAGTCCTTCAGTTTAATATCAATACTCAAACATCAATACAACCTCAAAGGTTATAAGTTGTTTCAGGGTCCAACAGAGACAAGCAGCAAGTCTCTCTACTTAACATATTTTAGATATTCAGACTCATATTCACAAGTAAAAGCAATTTAAATTTCTAGTTGGACTAAAGCCACAAGTAATCCGTATTAGGAGACAACATTTGAGCAATTTAACCAGATCAAAATCCAAAGACTTTATATTCACTGCAGGTTTATTTTTCATTTATGTTTTGGCCAAGTACCGTCCCTCTGTTCCTGGGACAACTTTATTCAAATTACTTGTATAATAACTTCTGATAATATAAGTAGTAGCATTAGTTATTCAGTTATTTACATTTCTTTGACTATTTGTTAAAAAAAACAGGTTTGAAACAGGTTTTGCTCGCTGTAATCATTCCTCCTGTTCATACTGACTATTAAAAGATCATCTCCAAATGCAATTACAATGTAGGGTGATGGGGGACAAAATCCAAAACCTTGTTGTAAGAATAAATCTATTTAAAAGTTTATTTGAAGGTATTATAAAGCTTCAGCCATCTGGGTTAATCAAATAAGTCTTTTTAGTACAGAATTTCCTCTTTGTGTCTCCTGTTGTGTTTTCCTGTTCAGCTGCAGTGGAAGGATCCTAACAAAAAGAGAGAATTTGACACTAAAAAGACTGTAACTCTGAAAGATATTGACTTGATATCGACTAATTTGGACAGCTGAAGCCATAAAAGTTTATTTGAAGCCATCCAAATTGTCTTCAAATAAACTTTTAAATATATTTTTTGCTCAGAAGGAGGCTTGTAGATTTTGGCCCCATCACTTACACTGAAAGTGCATTTGGAGGAAATCATCTGATGGTCACTGTGAACAAGAGGAATCATTATAGCAAGAGAAACATTTGTCAATATTCAACAGGGCACCTGACTATTGTTTTAGGACAGACTTGAGAAACTGTGAACCTGTCCTTTAATTAAGGACTTACTCACACAGGTACGAGGGTTGTGTTTTCTGACTGTTTCTTGTATGTAATGTGTTGATGTTGTGTTTTTTTTAATGGTAGAATAATTGCCAACCCCAACAGCAACTAATGGGGATCCTGATAAACAAATTAACAAATATGTCTGCAGCTTTGAAGCAATTATTAAAGTGCCTCAATCTATAATAAGCCATCAATTAAAAACAGAACAATTATACACAAGGACAATAAACATCAGGTACAGAGATTTTTTTTTCAACCTGGCAAACAAAAGAGGCTCATTACTGATCAACAAAAGCATTATTTAATGATTAATTAAGCAAAAAAAAGGTCACCATAGTTTCAAATGATAAAACCTATAATTTTATAAAGTTTGCCTCATAAAGAATTGGTAGCAAAGTCACGTATCACAAGCCTCCAACCAGTGCTGAATATGTACTGGAGCTCCATTTCCTCCAGACCATGGACAGGTAGAATCAGAACCAGCCATGTGAAGGGACTCCAGAGTTTACTGTTCGCACCCTCGTCACCACATCTGTCCACTGGGAGGACACCGTGGTAATTAAAGTGCAAATTGTGTTTTCTCATCCTAAAAACACACACATACATACCGTCACATATATGAGGTTGATACATGCACACACAGACACACACAGTACCTGCTTCAGTGTTGGTAATTTGGTCCATCCTGCAGCAGAAACATCTGCATGAAGAGTAACAGAAACAAGATATAATCTGTCACAACACTGCATAGTAAATTAGTGATGGTGTCTCTAATTTTACTGGGTGTTCCTCGGCAGCGCACACGCACACACACACACACACACACACAAACACTGAAGCCGTCCCCAGGCAGTGAGACTCTTTCCATTACAGCATTATCTGGGTGGTGCTGCTTGATGCTGCAGCGATAAGTGCAGATCTGAACAAACTCTGAACAGTAAACTTCATTCACTGGTCATTTGCTTGTCTTTCAAATTAAAATTCTGTCTGCAAACAAACATTGCATCATTGTACCTACAGGTTTTACACTTATGTTGAATGCTTTTTCTTATTTTCTGTTTTTTTTTCACATTATTAGTTTTAGTATTAGTCTTCATTTTGCTCTTATGCTTTGTGCTTTATGCATAGTTGTTGTTTGTTAGTTTGCCTGGTATTTCCAAAAGCTACTTAACAAAAATCTTGTCTAGAAAGACAAAGTCATTAGCTTTGGATGTGGATCCGATAGTGCTGCACGCCCACCCCCACCCACCCAAAACAAGCAAACAAACGAACCCAAAAAACAAAAATCCTTTCCTGAATCATTTTGCTGAATTTTTGTAGGTGTGGCATATTTCATATAAACTGCAACAAATCTGCAACACATTTTTTAACACCGCTTGAACATAAACCTGCAAACTTTTATAACATTTAACTTGCAGGAGGCACTGCAGCAACATTTATAATTTCAAATTACTTTATTAAGTAAACTAAGTGGTCCAGAAAAATTGGAGGTGCCAAGACAAGAATGACCTTCACAGACCTTACATATTTTTGTGTAAAATGTGTAGTTCAGTGAACACACACAACCTGACTAGAGGGAACACAACTGGAACGCAACTGGGAATTGATTTTGCCCATCGGGTCTCACCAGTAGGCAAAATCTCTACCCCTGCACCACCTGTTTTCATGAGTACCAATGCTGTTTTGGTGCATCAAATGCTGACAGGTCCAGTTAGATTTCAGTATAAACTTAAATCTCAACCTTCCACACACACACACACACACACACACGCACACTTCATGGGTCACTGGATGGGTGGGGCTGGATGGCTTTGGATGCTTAACAGAGAGACAGAAATAACCTCCTGGGTTGGGCTCTGCTGCATTCCTCGGCCCCTGATGACACTGAATAGTTTACACACTGGGAAGTGACATGTTGGAGATACCTCAGGGGACGTGTGTGTGTGTGTGTGCATGTGTCCAGGTTTAGCTATTTGTGAGGAACCGCACTTGGCAGCCAACTATTCTTGATAGATGTGGCTGCTCTTCATAGTGAAAAAAGCTTTCAGTGGTGGTTCAGATTAGGGCTCGGGTTAGAATTGAAGGTTCATATTAGACTTTGGCATATAGAGATTACGGTTATTGTTACCAAGAATTCAGACCTAAAAGAGCAAGTGGCTGCACTGATGAAATCCAGTCCGATTCAAAATACAGAGAAACTCTGATCTAAGATGTGATACAGAGCAGACTGAGCGAGAGGAAGAGACAGAAAGAGAGAGGAAGAGACTGAGTGTGACGTAAATGAGATGAAACATTGTGCGTCTCATCATGGATTCAGTATATTTTGGTTAGAGTACACTCTGGGTCTGTGGGAGCGTAGTTATCAAAGAGCAGCCTGGTCTACAGTCAGCAGAGACTGGGTGTGTTTGATTTGCACATTTAGACACACCCATAAACACCCTGATCCAGTGGAACACGACTGGACATACCTAGTTGAAAAAAACTGCTCAAAATCTGGTCTAGACTGTGATTCAGACTAAAAAAATAAAGTACAAGTGCCTGTACAGTAGGAGAAATTGCTTATTTAACTCCATTGTGATGAGTAGTATTTACGTGAGATGTAAGTGACACCCCCCAAGACTTGTCTGATGATTTTTTTCTTTTTAATTTTCTGGTGAAATTCATAAAACTTTGTATAAAGCAAAGCTCAGATTTTGAGTTCTACTGGACTGCTACTGAATCCCAAAGAACAAGAGAGATTGTGTTAAATTTAAGACAAGAGAGGAGCTGGGACGCTGTATGACAGTTTAAACCTGCAGCAATGCTGCACACAAGTGTTTAAAACCTGCTACTGCAACATGACAGAATCAAAGTCTGTGCATTTTATTTTTTTTATTTTATTTTATGTGCTCCTAGTGAGTTCATGCCTCTAAATCTGCTTACTGTAACGACTTGTCAGCATTTAAGTGCTCTTAGTTAGAAATAAAAAGGAATTATTTTATTATTTTTTATTATTTTAGTGTTTTATTTGTATGATTTATTTAGAATATAAAATGCATGACAGATTAAATGTAATGATTGATTTGTTTATTGGCTGAATGATTGAATTAATACAAAAGTGCTATTATTCTATAAGTTAAAATTCCCATCAAAGAGTTTCCATTAATTAGCACTTTGTAGCATCACTCACTTGAGCTCAACTTGAAATTGTGATATTTAAAAAGAAATTCTTTTATGGAAAACAGCGTAAATAAGTTTAAATCCTAAATTAGATATTTGTCATTTGAAAATAAGAATGTGTAAAGTCATTTATTCTGCTCTGCTAACATTATGGATTGTTGCAATATTATTGTATTGGGTAACAGAAACTCATTTGTTCGACGAGACAATAAAAGTATTTATTAAGACTTTACAGATTTTAAGTTTTTCCAATATTTTCCTTTCACGAGTTGTTCAAACTTTCTTTTAAAAAATCATCAAATATTTCCAGACACGAGTGAACTGGGTACAGAGAGGAGTTAAACAAAGTTGTATGTAGAAAGAAAAGTGAACATGTTGTACCTCAAACAGCCCGGAGAGCAGAGCAGAGCAGCGGGACACTAGAATGACATTAATGGAGGCTTTCATCTGGGCGGAGGCGCTGAAACTGTGAAGACAGCAGTTTGAGAGATGACCAACAATTCAACCATTGACCTCCTCACACAAACACACATTTATGTGACAGAATATCGTTTCTCCTAATTATAAAAACCAGAGGAGAGTGTAGGAAAACTGTATCAGGCATATGATGGGTTTATTATTCTGATCAACAAGTGAAACTTTGATAATAACTTTAATTTGAAAGAACTGTGGTGAGCTGCAGTGTGACACCGTTATAGCTCACTAAGAGGCTCAGATATGCTGTGTCTAATAATACAATCAAGTAGTCAAGGTCAACTATAAGTTGATGGCGCCTTGTATGGTAGTGTTTTGTCGGTGCGTTCATCCAATGAACCAACCGGAGAGTTCACAGAGGCGGACGCGACAAAAAAAAAAAAACCTTTACAATTGACATTCAAATGAGAAACAATTTTTTATAACTTATTGAACTTGAAATAAATTGATATTCTCATACCTTCATTCTTCTGAAACAGCCGCCCTGGTTTTGGAGTTCTGCCTGGAAACTTTGCAGCCTCACCCACAGAAAGTCACATCTTTGCGCACCGAACACCGGCAGCATCTCCGCGCACAGACAAACACAAACAAACGTGACTCCTCCGTGATTACGGCTTCAAATATAATTATCAAAACAATATATAGTATAAATGCTGAGAAACGGCTCCCGTCCAGCACTAAATGCTGGGCTTTGCGCCGCCATGTCCGCCCTGCTGACCGGCGCCGTTAACGCTCCTCCTCCTGCTGCGCGCTGGTGGAGGCCCGGAGGAATGAATGGAGACAGAAAAGCCCAGCAGGTCTATTATAGAGTGTGGGAACAATGTGAGGGGCTCCACAGCAGAAACAACATCACAGCAGGCGGCCAGGAGGACAGTCCAGCTGCCCGGCTACTTTATTATTATTATTATTAATAATAATAGCAATAATAATAGTAATAACTTCTCTAGAATGTTATTACTGTAGAAATTAAAGCTAGCCTGAGCTTCTCGTTTGTGTAATAAAAGGAGCGTTTTACATTTGCCTTCTTAACACACTGGTAGCCATGCTTTACTTGAGTGTTTTTATTTCCGGAGAATGGAGACTTTGCTTAAATTTAAGAAGGAAATGTTGTAGTTTTTAGGCGTTCAGGCCCTGGAGGAGCAGGTGAAGGAGTTGTCTGTCCACGATGAGATGAGCGGCACTCATCCAGGGGTCATCCAGGTGGCCATGAGTCCTCAGAATAAAACCCTCCACTCAGGATTGAAAAGAGTCAAAGATGGAGTTCCCAGCTGGTTTGCACCTAATTGATCTGTGCAGGGGGGGTCTAACCAAAACCAGTCCAATATTTGCTTTATTTATTTTGTCCTTCGTATTACAGCTACAGGAGGCTACAAGAGCACTTTATTAAAATACGATAAAATCAGTAAAGCAATTTTGTGCATTTCCTGAAGAAAATGCGTGTGATTGCTGCTTTTTAAAAAATCTTGTAGCGCCACCTACAGATGAAAATGTACCAAATGCTGCAGACTTGTTCAGCATCCTCATCTGTACAACTTTGCTGAATTTGTTTGCCATGTAATACTGCATTTGAGAGATATGGCAGTTAAAACGTAATATGGTGGCGTTTTATTCTATTCTTCTAGACTTTTCATCTTTCTCTCCATTTTTTTTGTAGGGAGGCTTAAGAAATAAGGTAGCCACGTAAAGTAGCCTCAGCTGCATCCCATAAAGTAGCAGGTGAAACAGCAAAAATTGTGAAAGATTTTCCTCAACATATGAACAAAATGTAAATTTGAGCGGCCAGAGTGGTATTCTGGGGATAGCGGATTCTAACTTGACATCTAAATACACAGAAGCACGGTCAGACAACATAATAGGATCAATATGTTATGACTGGATAGTGTTTATAAAGGTTTTGGGCATAAAAAACATAATCTAGTATAGAGTAAGTGTTACAGGGGTGGGAGTAAAATGTATAGTCCTTGTCTTTCTGAAGTAACTCTGTCCATGCATCTATTAAACCAGTGTCTAGAATTAAGATTTTGGGTCGTACATATTTGCACAGGAGGATCTATCCATGATCAGGTTCATTATACAGTTGAAGTCACCAGACAGAAAACCTTGTCTCTTACAGTACTGACTGAACATTAAGATCATATGTGTTATAAAATGAGTTTAATCCTTATTTGGGCCGTACACGTTTAGAACAGTAGCGTGTTAACCATGAATTGAACCTGTCACCAAAATAAATCTTCCCTCTGGCTCCTTCACTTCCTGTTTAAGTAGGAACATCCCTTCCAACTTCCTGTTGAAAGGGACGTTCTTATTTATAATAATGGCTGTGCCTCTTTTATCACTAATATAGGAAGAATAATAAATTTCACCAACTCAGTCTGTTGTTCTACGTTCTATATCAGATAACCCAGTTTCTAGAAACATTGCCATAGAAACCTTTTATTTTTTAAGTGAGTAATATTTTTTTCTCTTTTAATTTCGTGACTAATTCTCTGAACATATCAGGTGATAAGTATGAGATCACTGAGTAAAGTTGCAGATATGAAAAACGATAAACAATTCAGGCCGGATGTGAGTAACAAAAGACCATAAGAGGACCAAAAAATAAAAAAAGGACCAAAAAATGTCCAAAAATAAAAAACACAGTAATGTGTCACTTTATGGGCTGAGCCTAAACCAGTATAAGAATATCCAGATAGACCCCTAATACAGCATAGCTAACCCCAGACAACTCCTGTGCAAGACACCACCACCAATATGCTCAATGTATGTAAGTTAAATAACTGTCAGGACTCAAGTCATGTTATAATCCTTTCATTAAGAAAAAAAGAGTAACATACATAAAACTGTAATCGTGTAATTTTCATGCAGCACTGACCTGCAGTCATGAAAATCAAGCTATTTTCAATACTCACTCACTCATTCAGCCTTTCACTCGCTCAGTAAGTTCTATTAGATCCTCCAGAATATTGTACAATAACATGATTGTACCAGATCATTTTGTTGCACTGCATTTGAACAGTCAGCTTTCTCTGTGAAAGTCACAACTCAGTGGAACGTCCTGCTGCCTGATGATATGAAGAGCTGCAGTTCAGAACCAGGTTGAAGAATCTGCTGCTCAGCTCTGTGGCCACTGAGTCTGGATTTGATGTCATGGTCTTCTCAAATAATCTTGCTTTTGGTTTGACATGCTTGCATTGTTGATTCCTGGTTGACATCGTGGGTGTATGTGATGTGCTGTTGTGTGTAGTTTTGTATTTTGTATTTTGTATAATGTGTTCTGTGTGTTTTTTGCTTTGTACTGTTTGTTGTGGTGCTGTTGTATGTTTTGATTGTGGGGGACTACAGATGTAAATTAGCTTTGAGCTAACTCTGGTGCAGTGCATCATTTATGTTAAAAACTGTACACTGTCCCGATAAATAAATACAATACAACCCCCCCCCCCAAACTCCTTCCACAGGGCCTGGTGGAGTTTACTGCTCTGCTCTCAGTCTCAGGAGGAAACTGCTGCTCCATGTTGTGAGTGATTGTGGTGTTGAAGGTTATGAGTCACACATGCATAAAGATTGGCAGGTTTACTCATTGGCATTTGTTTTTAGTTTGACCCATTTTCATTTTGGAGTTCAAAAATATTTCCAAACCTTGTGACTTGATATAATAACTTATTGGCAGACGATACTTCAAGTCATATCCTGGGTCACTAACTGGTAACATGGAGCACAGTGTTGTTGCTGTGCTGCCAATGGTAAAAAGTATATTAATCACTGTGCTAATTACTACACAATTGTTGACTCACAAAATGATCTATATAAAATATAATATATAAAATTAAAATTATTTGCAATGAAGTCAAATGAATCATTCATACTTGTTAAAACACTGAAAGCAATAGATTATTGTTTCACAATGTCTTACAAAAACATTCCACAAAGATCCAAAGAGGATCTATTTTAATACCTTTTTTTAAATCCAGTTCACATATATTGCCATAGTTTTCCTATATGATGTGAAGTATTAATTATAGTTAAAATAAAGTGGAAAAATAAGATGACACAAGGTGATAAAGAGAGAAGACTCATTGAGTGTGTGTGTGTGTGTCAGTATGAAATGAGTGTATAAATCACATCCAAAGATTAAATTTGCTTGCAGATGGGGAAACACCCAGGACCTGCTGTTTAAATGACAGCATTGCCAAGCCTGAGCTATCAGAACTTAAGTAAATGAATCAGTATGATCAAGTTTTCATATGTAGACTTTGAAATTGCACATAAACAAGGTTTGCAGCTCTGATTGGGATCAACTGTGTGTTTCTGTGTGTTGGACCTGCAAATGCTTTTACTGTTGGGCAAAACTGGTGAAAATTCACAGAGAACAGAAATTAGTGGCAGCAGGACTTGCTGAGTATGAGGATATATGATTTGTGAACAGAGTGTTTAAAGAAAGAGAGAATCTATAAGTTATAGAAATGTGAGAGCAGGGAGACACAGCCTGCTGATTCTAATGCAGTCAATGAGAGTGTGACAGCGATCTCCCTATCAATTAAGGTTTAGATCTCAAAAACTATAAGTTCTATGGGAAATATATTTACATTTTGAGAGAAAGGAGTCTTGTGGCAACATTTTAAGATATGTTACGTGCTTGAGGAGTCAAAACTGTGGGAGTGAGACGTGTTTTTCTCTGGTTTAAAAAAGTCACTGCTCTGCACGGTGCCTGATCACATGACACACTGATGAGGTCTGAAAACTGCTGTAAAAGCCCTCACTTTGGACTTCAATTGCTCTGAAAGTACGAAAGGTATCACAACACAGAACACAAGTCTGAAAATTCAAAGTTTTGTGAATTTTTTAAAGTTGGAATGGGGTCTGTAGGATAAGGGACGTCTGAGCAGTTGAGCTTCAAAGTGACAAAGGTTAATTTCTCCTATAGACTGCCATTATAAATTCTGATGTTTAAAAATTAATATAAAATCACTGACAAGCAATTAAACATCAATTAAAACAATTAAAAAACTTCTTCTATAATAGAATTGAAGGTAGAGGAATTTCCAGTTAATTAATTGTGTGAAAACAGTCGAGCATCACAGCTTTCATCCTGTTTATTTTATTATTTCACAGACAGAGTTTCCATTCTACATTAAAAGGCCTGACGCACTTTGACACAAGTCATTGTGGATCTTGAGAAGCGGATGGTTTCAGGCTCTGGAAGTCATTTTGGTTGTTTGTTTGTTGTGCACTCTTGGGTCAAAGTCAAAGCATTTTAAAGAAACTATCATGACAAGAAAGAAATGTTTTAGGATGTAATGGAAGTGTTCAGTTTCAGAACAGTTTATTTCACACATTTGAGTCTAAAGGAGAATTATCAGGTGTCAGTTCACACACTTGATGAAGTATGAAACAACCAGCAGTAAGTATAACTGTGTTTCTCTTTTATACAAGTTCTGCTTGTCCTCTGATGCACTTATCACACATTCAGATGTACAAAGATTTTAGTTTTTCCAAGAACAGAAGGTTCAGAATTAGTGTTTTTACCGAGTTAGGAGAGTAAGTGGTGAATTTATTCATCTCTGTAGCATCATACCACCGTGTAAAAGTGTCAAGACACTGATCTAAAAGTTATGCAGAGGCTTTTCACTAACAAATACACGGGGGTGGTAAATTCTGTTGAGTCATATAAATCCTTCTTTGCTGTAATCCCGCACAGGTGCTTTTAACATAATTGAATCGATCTATATATGCATCAGAGGGCGCGTTCATAACGTGAGACAGGCTGAAACAGGTTTGATTCAGAGACGTTTATTTAAAGTAACTGCTTTATAAAGAGGCAGGAGATAATGACATGTACATAATAACTGTCCCTGAGCATTTTATAAGCACACTGCTACTTGTAAACGCACTTATCTGGACGGTTGCCGTAACAACCACTCCACTAATTGGTAGTTTCAATCACTCCACACAGTGGAAATTAAATTAGTTCATCCTCATTAACTGCCGCTGCAAACTTTCAGTCTACTGTATGCACTGCTGACTTTAGTATTAAATGAATTTAAATTAAAAAGTGGAGTGGATTTTCATAAAGCCCATCTTATTTATTTTAAAAAGCTCATATTGTTTATAGTACAGGCACAGCACACCATTTTGAGCATTAATTAGTCCAAAATTCCAGCAAACTATAATAATCAGATAAGACAAACTCAAACTTTACTCCCTGAGATGAGCTGGGATAATAAATTCCCACTGAGGCTGACATTGTAGAAAAATATTGCATTGGGAGTGATCTTTAAAAACTAGAAAAGTGATCAATGAATCGATCCGAAAACATTGTGCCTCCACAAGAACCCGACCTGACAGGAGAGGTGAAACAGGAGAGGTGAAACAGGAGAGGTGAAACAGGAGAGGTGAAACAGCGCCCCCTACTGCTACTGGCGCTACATGACAGAAACCACACAATAGTGCAGCTGTGAGTTAAAACATTATTATCTGCTGTGACTGCTGGAGGCTTTTCATTAGAACTCTACCTGATCACGGTTTATCAATACTGGTAACATGTTGCAAGACGTTCTGACTGCTCACCTGTGATGTATGTCGCAGCAATCTGATGAGTTTTATGAGTAACTAAAATGTTACCAGGCTGGTTACTCACACATGTAATCCTTAAAAAAAAAACACATTCAAGTATCACTGAACATCTCCCAACAATGTAAAATTTGCAGTACTGGGCAGTTAACTGGTTTGATGGCCTGTTACTCTCCAGTCCAATAGGAGTTTGGCACTAAAGCTGTGATCAGCCGGGTTTACTGGAAGTCCACAATCTTCTTTTGGACCCGAGCAACCGAGGAAGCTCCTTGTTTAAGCTGACCAGTGCAAAATGTAAAGAATTTGAATACTAAAATAAAAGTGCTAACTAAAGCACTGCGATATGTGTTTCACAGAAGTGATACGCTGACGTAGACTGATTCGGTATCTAACTAACAGAAGTCTTCCAGGTTTGTGTGCTGGGTGACAGGAGTGCTGTAGTCAGAGCTCCAGTCTCTCTCAAACACAGCCTTCAGCTGTGATTGGACGGTTGGCTCCAGGGACTGTGATGCAGTCTGGTTGACGACCAAAGCTGAGCCAGCTGTGCTTACAAAGTAGTCACCTGACCAGTTAGATGTACCTGAAGACAGAAACACACAGATTATAGTTTTGACCATATATCACTGAACAGTGATGTGTATATTCCTTTATGCATATTTCCAGCCAGGTGCATGAGTAAATATACCTTTTAAGCGCATACTGTGATACATTTAAAAACTAGTTATCTAAAATCCACATTCACATGCAGTGTGTGTGCAGCCTTACCTATGTAAGCTATCTTGTCGGTCACCATGTACTTGTTGTGATTGACTCTGGCGTAGGGAATCTCTTTCTGCTTGGGGCTGGCGGGCACCACAAACAGCCTCTGCAGAAGAGAAACGAGTGATCATACATATAAAATCATTTCAGCGTACTGTAGCTTATAGAGAATATAGAGAGATACAGAAGCGCTACTTACCACTTGGATGTCCAGTTTGGCCTTGGGGTCGTAAACTGAGGCCAGAGACTTCAGGAAGGAAAACATGATGGGCTGGGAGCTGGACCAGCAGCTGATCAGCAGGCGCACGCTGACCCGCTTCTCATATGCCACTCGCCTCAGCTGGGTGTCAATGTCTGCCCAGTACCTGCAGAGGGCGCCACATGCCGAGTATTAGAATGCAATCACTTTTCAGTAATCCTGGTGCAAATACTTATATTTTCATGGAACAAAGAAACTAACTGAAGAGAATGTAACTAGACTATACAGTTATGTTATAATGACTTTTGATGTTTGCACTTAATTGCACATGTAGCTCTTTGGCACAATATGTTAACAGCTGGACATCAGTGGCATGATGCTTTTCTGATCGAACATGCTCGACACAAGAACACAGAGTTCCTGACCTACTTTACCTTCAGCAGCTCTCAGTGTTCACTAACTATGAAACCTAACTTAGACTCCTCTCAGCTATCTTTCTTGTGGTTATATTTCTTTCCGAGCAACTGCTGTACCTTTTAGGATGTGAGAACTCCATGGTGGGCAGGTAGTTCATGACAGCGATGTAGATGAAGCTCTCGGCATCCTCCATCACACTGAGGATGGACTGAATGTCTGGAGTCCTGCCAGCCGCACAGAAGGACGGAGGGGAGCTCTGAGAGAGCGCGAAGACAGCGGAGAGAGAAGAAAGAGACACTAAGTAAATTATTTGTTCATTTTAGAAACATTTTAAGCAATACAGCAGTCTTGATGGATGATAAACCAGGGAAAACTAGTGGTTTCATCCGTCACGCCTCTCATGGAGCTCACCGACAGGTAGACGCTGGACGGCGTGTCGTTGAGCGGCAGCTGGAGGGGGGTGTCCTTGTTGTAGAGGGTGGCGAAGCTGGTCGGCCACGGCGACGGGATCGACTGACTCTCCCCCAGGAACCAATAGGCTTCAAAGATCTTACCCAGGTCTGCCGCCAAGCAGCTGCAGTTGTAGACCACCGCGCCCAGCTCCTTCACCTGGAGGAGCAACACAATAATAACTCATCCTTCATTTTATTTATTTATTTATTTATTTTTTCCCGAAAGAAACGGCACTTTGTTGTTACACAGAAACAGAAAGAGTTTTATGGGACGTTGGTGCACTTTCAGAAAAAAACAGGATGCTTGTGGCAGTGACAGCTCAGCAAAAATGACAACTAAATATCTGATTATGAAAGCTAAAATTGAGTTGCGGTTTGACTCCCATCACAGTATCAAAGAAACTTTCAACTATTCTCGCAAGGCGTGTGATCGAAAGTTGGAGCCGATCCAACTTCCTCTTAAAAGCAAAAGACGCATAATATAGCTCGGATCAGGCACCAGACGACCTCTCATTGTCAGTTTAGAAGATGATGCCTTAGGATCCTTTTTCCCCACAGATATGAAAATTCACAAATAGGGTAAAAACATGTTTGTAAACCAGGTGAATTGATTGTGTGTGTGTGTACCTGTGTGAGGGACCTCCAGTCCATGTTGGCACTACCGATGTAAATGTGTTTCTTGTCCACCACCCAGAACTTGGTATGAAGGACACCTGAGGTCAGTTTTCTCATGTTTACTGTCCTGATATCAGCTCCTGAAACACACACACACACACACATATCAAGTATTAACACCTTAAAAACAAAATGATGACATTTTGCTATTTTAGTGGCAAGATATGTCGCATGACTCCAGTGCACCGTGTTAATGATCTAATATTTTCAGTTATCTTGTCTCCTTCAGGGTTGTGAAAGCTGGGAGTGGTGCACTAGAGAAGAGCATTGAAGCTCACACTCGCTGTGTGTGTAAACTGAGATAACACACTTCCTGCAATAAAGTTGCCAAAAAGTTGGGCCATCTGGTTCAAGTCAATATGACATTATTAATAAGAATATTTTTGTGATTTTTGTCGATTCTATGTGTATCACCATAACTTATATTTATGGGAAATAACACAAAAATAAACTGCTTTCCAAAAATCTTCACACATTTAAAACAAGAACTAATTTTGTTAGTTTATAATTCAGATTTTTACTGCATAAGTCATTTGAACATAATGCTATAAAACAATTACACAGTTAGTTCATATCATCACAATATGATTCCACAGAAAGTCATTAAATTCCATCATAATAAGGTGAAAGAAGACAACATGGCTGATATACTGTGTATGATACATATTTAACACCAACCCAAAACATCACGGTTGATTAATGGTTCTGACGCTCGCTGGTATAAAGAATAAGACAGACCAGACAGTCACCTGAGTCGTTGAGCAGTCTGAGGTCATTGTGTGGTTGACTCTCCTGCGGCGTGTTGACGGCGATACGAACAGACAACTTCCCTGAAAGCTCTGCTAGTTTCTTCAGAATGGTCTCACCCTGTGCACAGAGTACAAATATATTTTAATGTTAGTCACACTCATATTAGACTAATCAAGATAATTCTACGTATAGTTAAAATTAATTGTCATCCACTCAACTATTCCATGAACCATAATATAAACACATTCAGATCAGCTGTAAGGCTCTGAAAACTTGACCGTCAAACTAATTCTTTGATAAAATGATCAAAAACAACCATTTGACCATTCACAGTTCCAGCTGACCTGATAGGCTGTTGGCTCATGAGTGCCGGTGTCTTTGTTGGTGAGCGTCCAATAGAAGGAGGCGATGTCGAGACTGCTGCGAGCCTCACTGATCAGATTGAGCCAGGCCTGGTAGATGGAGGGGTGAGTGGTGCTGGAGTTAAACTCCAACCCTTCAGGGATGCTCTCCACCAGAAGGATCCTGACGGACGGAAAGTGATTAATATCTGTACTACGTAACTGTTGCTAAGAAAAATCTGACGTGATAATCAGTTTGAAATATAAAAGCTGAATAACAGATTGTGTCCAGATGTTTGCTTACTTGCAGGGGTCTGAACAGGACTCGGCCTTGCCCAGATGGAGGCTGCTGCTCGGGGTAGGATGGCTGGAGAAATCCCTCTGCGCCAGGACGTTATAGAGGGCCGTGGCGGCCAGCAACACGGTCGCCGCAGTGGCCAGCGCCATCACCCAGCGGGAATACTGGAAGGGGAGGGGCAATACTTTCTCACTTATTTGTGATTTAAGCCTTTTGGTGTTTTGTATGGCGCTAGGTGAACAAAAATAATTAGATTTGAGCTGGTCTGTGTGCTGTAACGTACCACTTGTGCTTTCCTGTTGGATTCTTGTCTCCTCCACTCCATGTCCATCAGCTGCAAGCATCACAGGAACACATTAACTCCATTATCTAAACACATTTGGAGGATTTTCCTTCCAAACTGAGCTATAAACCACTAATACAACTTAATGTTCCTTGACTTCCTGTTTGTAATGCGTCTTACTGTACATTTCTGTTGATTTCATTGGGATTATTTTTTTTAAAACCCAGTAGAAGAAGAAGATACTGTATGAAACGGAGATGTGATTCAGAGCTGAGAGGGTGAAAGGATGAGCTGTCTTCTTATAAAGATCATTCATGACAACCAGCAGGAATTTTCTCTTATCATATAAATTATTAGGGCTGCAACTTGTGACTATAATCAAGTGATGTTGTAGAGCCCAAATGTCAAAGTTAAGCAGAAAGGAAAAAAATGACAATGCTAAGAGAGTAACAAGTTAATAGAAATGCTTATTTCTCTACCAGTCAAATACTGACGTCAAATAAAGAAAAGCAAATAAATCTTCAAATTTTAGAGGCTTTAACTGGTAAATGTTTTCTATTTTTTAAGCACATAATCAAACCTAATCTAAAATAAAAATGATTCCAAACAGACATACATTAATCTTCAATCGGTTAATGTAACTAAGCACTACTAAAATAATCTTACCTCGTTGTAAGGGATGTCCGTCTTCATGTTCACAGACAAAGTGACTCTGATGTGATAGATGTCAGTCCTCTCAGCTCAGGTCAGATGATCCTCTGAGACCAAACAAGAGGAACAAAGAACAAGATGTTACTTCATATCATCATGTTTCTGAATATATATATATATATATCAACTGGATGTGACAGCTGAATAACTTGGGGAAAAAGAGCTGTTTGCCTATGAGATACTCTTTACTACTGCAGCCCCATAAATGTGTTTGATATGATTTAAAGTAGCTATAAGCCCCCCGCCGCCGCCCCACACACACTCACACTCACACACCATTGTTGCTCCTCTACAGACTTGACAAAGAGAAGGTTCTAGATGTTTTTAACACATCTCTAGCACAAAGCTCACACACACACGCAGGTCCAGCTGCTGACAAACATGCATGCAGGTCGGCCTGACAACGAGCCGGGCTCAAATCCACCATAAATACTTTATCATATATACAGTAAATACAAATAACTAATGCTCCTTTTTAAATATTCACATAATGACTTTTGGCTTGCATCTCAGTGGATCTAGTGAGTTAAATAAAAAAAATGTGATCAAGACAGACTGATGGACTTTGAGATCTTGTGATTTATGAGGTTTGATTGCTTAAACAAGAGGAAGTATAAAAGATTAAATGTTGAAAGTTAGTGTGACTCAGTAGAGCTTCTGCATATCTGAGCTGGCAGTCACGTGAGTCTGTCTCCTCTCAGAACCACATGATTGATCACAGCTGCTGTAGTGAGACAATAAAAGTGCACTTTTAAAGCATTTTCACACATCGACATGTGAGTTTTACTGTTTAAGACGTTGTTTTACTGTGTCACAACAAACAGTGTCTGCTACTGTTAAAGAAAGTCTTGTGTTGGTTTGTGACAAAACAAACATCCACATTAAACATTAACCAGAGCTCCTGCTTGTGTTCCTGTCAGATTAATATATACTACTGTTATGATTCATTTTCAGTTTGGTGTTTTTCCAGCATATCTCTGCTAACGTTAGGTGTTGCTACATACAGACGGATGACTTCCAATGCGATGCTTTCACTTCACACACAGGCTATGTTCCTTTGTGAAAGTGGAATCCTTTTGAAGAGCGTTTCGGTTCGGGATCACACAGAAGCAGTTGGAATTTTTTTTTTTTTACGTCATGCACATTTAGTAAAGAAGCAACCGGCTTTCCTCAAAGCTGATCTCAAAGAAGGCTAAACACTTCCTGCTAGAGTCATAACTCTACTTAGTGAGCTCTCTGTTTGTTTGTTTGTTTGTTTGTTTTAGAGATGATGAACAGATCTCACTCATAAAAAGAGTGAATAAATAGTAGGTTTTTGTTTCAACAACAAATTACATCATACAACTAATGTTACTCATTTGTGCACTCTCAAGAAGGAAGTATCTAATGAGTGAGTTCCCGGTACCCTGCATGCTCTCCATTACTTGAACTCACTTTATTAAAAAACGCTTCAGTCCTCACAGGATGCTTGTCTGTACATGTGAATATATACTCACACACTCTCACAAGCTTGTGGTAACTACATTTAGGAAGAGAGAAATAAATAGAAGAAAGCTGCTATTGTACCGTTTCAGCCACAAAGTACCTCTAAAAAGACCAAAATCCACATTGGGAGGTGAATTTGCTATACATGTTGAGCTGATACGAACACTCTCTCAAAAATGTGTGTTTTTTACTGAAAATCATCATGATGTTGGATCAATATTCTGATGTAAAAGATATTTTCTATGAGTTATTAGACACCTTGATTTAATGGAAAAAAAAAAGCTGGAACACATTCACACTCAGTTTACTCTTTTTTCTTTGCTTTTTATGAAGCATATATGTCTAAATTCAACATTCAAAAGAAACTGTGCCAGTTCTCTTTTAGGCCTGACCTGAGCATTAAATTACAACTGGTGGCAGCAGGAGACAAAGAAAGACTGTTTATCTGCGCAGAAGAACAAATCACATTAGGAGTAAACAGCCAAAATAAAACAAGTGACTCAAGAGTTTTGGCTCAAGTTGTAGAAGGGAAAGTGAGTAAATTACCGCAAACAAATAGAAAAGAGCAACACACTTATATGTGAGCTTGTAGCAAAGACTTTAAGTTCTTGAAAAACACATTAACTAAAAAAAAGTAGAGATAATATGGAAACCGTATCTTTTGTATTCAACTGTGCCACTTTATAAACAGTTAACTTACACTGTGACCAGCTTTTGGTTTATTAAATAGGCTAACTATAGGTTGACGGAGAGTTGCTGACAGTGCAAAAACAACAACAACAACAAGTCACTTTTAGCTATTTTAAACCGTCGACTCACCTGTTATCATGTGTCCAGGTTGATAAAAAAATCCCGCACACAACAGCAACGACACCTGTTCTTTACACGCAATTAAATTTAAAGTCGCTGTTTCGTTGTTAAATACACGAAAAACAAAGACGCAGCCCATCCACAGCGATGTAAACATCTATCTGCTCACAGACGTTACAGTGAGAGTGGGAGATGGTCATGTGATCCGAGCCGGACAGCCAATTGGAGGAGAGCTATGACGTAGATAGACGAGTTACAATAGCGCAGTTCTTCGTCTTCGCCACCAGAGGACGCCGCACACCCACGGCTGTGACACAAGGAGGCGCTGTCTGCATCCAAGACACACACATCCACGTACCCAGATCACCTAATGTGCAAGTGAAATGCGAAAAGTAGGATTGACTTGATGTTTAATTAAAAAAAAATCCTCTATGCATGACGACGGTTTTTTTTGTCGGATTAACCCAGGTGACGTCCAAAGGGTCAGGATCTTCTTGCCTGACCTCTGACCTGACTTCCTGGAAGGAGATCACCTGCTGCTCCTCCTAGTTGTGGGACAGGTAAGAAGAGCAAAGACAAAGCTAAACTTTAAATTCGTCCTCTTAAATAGAAGTATGAAATAACATGCATGGATGCATAAACTGCAGAAAAACTCTTAAGAAAGATTAACATCGACACGATGCTCCTGCAAACACTTGCAGGCAGTAGCACCTTGACATGAAAATGTTTTCCCCCCATAAAATTAAGGGTTTGAACTTAGCTATAAAAAAGAAACTGGTTTTATTTCATATTATTAGGCCTCTTTTCCTGCATGTTTTTATATAACTCTAAAGAATCATTTACAGATTATCTCCTAATTAACCTTTATCCGTCTAGCTGAGCTATTATATCAACACAACATTTGATTGAGGTTGATGACTAATGCATCTGCCCATCCTATCAAATATTTTTGCAGGTAACCACATTGACTATTATTGACATTAAGGCTTGAAGTTGGATATACTTCTACATCTTTGCGATGCCCTTTTGTAAATTGTTCTAACCTTAGTATATATGTGCCTCTCATGTATTAACATTATATTGGAGTCAGAGTTAAGCATCTATTTTCCTGTTTGCCTGAGATGAATGAACTAAAACTGGAGCCAGAAATAAAAATCTCTCCTTGCTCAATTTGTATGACATGAACTAAAATGTAAATATTATTATTATAATATATTATATTATATTATTATCAAGTGTAGTTGTCTATATTAATGTAACTTTCCTTTATATTATATTTTCATACTTAATAACACTGTCATATTTGTTGTATCTTGTATACAAAACAAGCAAGGAAATATATCAGTTCTCACTACCTGGATTAGGAAATAGATATAAATAAGTGTTACCATGTCATCAGGCATTTATATTTTGGTGAAAATGGTGATATTTTCATAAAGTTTATTAATATTTGGCCATGACGTACTTTGTGAATAGAAATTAATATGAAGGCCATACAAATCGCATGAACCCAGACAACTGTGTGCTGCTTGAATAGTTAAGTTGTTCTCAGCAGTTTCTCAAAGCCCCACATGGCATCCTCGTGCAGGTTGTTCTTCATATCTGCAACCCCTCGTTGCTACGTCCGTCATAGCCCATGTGATGTCCCAATACATTAGGCCAGTTATAAACTTGTTTCTTTAAACATACAGTGTCCACTATACATACTTGTTATTCTCTCTTCTTAGCTTCTGTTAAGCCTCGTTCGACTGCAGCCAGCTGAGATGACGAGAGATTCAGACAACTTTCTTCAGATACGGTGTTTGCACAGCTAGAGGTGAAGAGGTGAGAAATACAAATCCATAAAAGCACCTGCATTTCAGTATTTGTTTTTCCAGATGAAACTGGTATCGCTGGGCATGTGCATTTCCTTAAACGTCGGGCTGTACTGACCCACTTAATGTTATTTCTACTCATGTAACACTAAATCTCAGGATGCACATCAGTGTGTTGCCCTCTCGCTGCAGGTAACTGAATGAGTGTAGTATTTTGGAGGAAGCTGAGTTTATTATGTTGTTTAAATGGGGTTTTGAGTGTCTGTCATGCTGGATGACGTGAGGATGGATCTCTCAGCACACTAGTGATATGTGGCTCTTTGCTTCTGGTTGGCAGACTAGATGTTGCTGTGCTGACGGTCTTTTTGTTCAGCGTGGATGCAGTTTGGTCAAAAAATAGATGCCTAATCTATTATATGTTATACTAAAATGCACAACCAAACACAATTCATCATTATCACTCCACTTCTGTCATTGTAACTGAGTATTTTTGTGTATTTGGTATATTTT
Source organism: Thunnus maccoyii (assembly GCF_910596095.1). NCBI lineage: Eukaryota > Metazoa > Chordata > Actinopteri > Scombriformes > Scombridae > Thunnus > Thunnus maccoyii. Next base: position 29,355,399 of record NC_056538.1, on the reverse strand, counting down.
TGGAGTATTTATTTTTTACTTGAAGCTGGACATCTGTAACCATCAGTTAGTAAAGACAAGAGGAGCCATCTGGCTTTATGTTATGTTTACAGTATATTTTCTAATTTAAATATTTCCACCTAAAACTATCTAGTTTGAACTCTGTCCGCTCAGCCTTTTAAGTGTCACAAAATCTCTCTTTTTTAAAAAAAAAAGTAGGTGTTGAAGCTAATATTTAACTTCAATTATCAATGAAGTAACAGCATTTCCTTTGTGTGTGTGTGTGTGTGACACTCTAACACTCCACAATTGCAACACGACTTCCACAACTGGAAGCCAATAATCAATTAAAAAGGTGGAACAATAACAAATAGTTCTCAACCAGAAGCCAAGAAACGGACACATTTATCAGACAGCTGGTTGTGTACAGTTACTATCTCTGTGCTGAGTATGCATATTTGACAGTAAGTGCAGGCAGTTTCTATTTATCCACATTTACTGTAACATATAAAGAGAGAACAATGACAAGAGATATGTTATTAAAAACATAATGTAAAGGTCTGCTGCTGCCTGTACATCTAATTCACACCCCCAAAAATACAAATATAGCAATTCAGCTCCTCTGGAAACCTCCTTTTATCATGAATTCAAGAGTGTCAACTTGGCCTCAGTTCATTAACTGTAACTGTAACAGAAGCCACAGTTGGGATGGTTGTATTTCAACAGTGGGCGCCATAGTGCAAGTATAGATTTAGGTGTTTCTGAGCTCTTTAGACCATGAGTGATGGTTGGACATGGAGACAGCGGACAGGATAATAGAAAGGGAGAAGAGTAGACAGTGCGTTTTATTTCCACCAACAGCTCAACATACAGAATGACTGAGAATATCAGTTAAAAAACAGTGGAATGTGCCTTTATAAAAGGTGTGGTGAACGCTCATATTTCCTTTTGTTAGTGGTGAAACCTGCCATTTGATAAGAAAGAAAGTGCCAGACTGAAAGAATTTCAAGATTATCACACATATACAATGTACACACACACACACACTTTTCTCTCACCTATATGGTGATGTTATTGTTTTTTTTAATTTTTAGAGCAATATAAACATTTTCACCACAATACAGCTTAATTATTGATTAGGATATTTGTAAGTGTGTTTATTCCCACTTTTAGGTGTGTGTCATGGGTGTACGTACGTTTGAGTAACCATGGAAACTTGCCCAGAATATCCCAGACAGTTTTTTTTTTTTTTTTTTTACAACAACAGGGGCAGACTTATGGTGAGGTTATAAAAGGCTGACGTGCTTTACTTCCGTGCAATAGATCCTTTCTGCCCTACCCTGCCTGCAGATGCTTCTCTGCTCTTAAGTACAAACATAATGGATACATTCTCAATTTTTGCTCATCAGTTATTGTTGTATAGTATTGTTGAAGACATTAGTAGTCCAATTTGAATGTTGTTGCTTATGCTTACCATTTAGTTTCAATTGAATGCTCACACAAACGATGTATAAATGGTGAAAATCCAATAGAATCTGGTGAAAATGACACTGATTATGAGTTAGATTTCTTTTTATGCTACAAACAGAGCAACAGTCTTGCATTTTATTAAAAAAAAAAGTCATCTACACACATGAATCCTGTTGTTACTGCTTCGTTTAGAGGAAGACAATGCCAAACTACAGTAAGAATTTCGTTTGTAATTTATTGCTTTCTAAGTTGAGTAATGATGTAAAAATGAGCCATTCTGTAACTTGCACCATCACGACTGAAATGTAATTATGTGTCTGAAGTGTATCATAAAATCCTCCGCCTGCAAGCAGCTAACAACGCCGTAACAACGCTTTCGTTTTTCTTTTTTCTTTTTTTATCAACTTCCCGAATCGAGAGCATGCTGATAGCGGGTTAACGTACTACTGTAGCTTTTAACTTCGCTCTTGGAAGCCCATTTTCCCAGAGTAGGTGTGTTTGCGTCCCTGTGATGTTGCGTCAGGACTGAATCCGGTGAGCAGCCACCTGAACTTAACTGTGCCTCTGCTTTTCATTACTGGCAACACTTCCTGTTTTTTTCTCGATGCAGCTCTGTTTAAAGAGGCTTGAGCTAAATGACTCTCCCCTTTGGATTCTGGGTAACTGATACTCCAACGACATTCTTGCAGTTATCTTCAGGTGCTTAGATTGTTTTTGCATTTCAGTTTGTAGTGCAAAAGTCTCCTCTTCACTACTGTGTCATAATGTGGCTGTCTGAGTGTGATCTCGGGACCACCAGGTGCGCTTGAGGGGAGCTCCGGTTGTTCATTTAATCCACTACATATTCTATCATTTAATGCATTTACAATAATAACTGTTCTTCGCATGACTGGGATAAAAGCTTATCAATCTTATGTAATTGGGTCCAAGTCCAAATGTGTTTCTGTGTATATGACATCAAAATGCTCAGGAACTACTGCTACAAAGAACCCCCAGACTACACGAGTACAGTGCTTCCAGATAATCCACTAATCTCATTTAGCAAATGAAACCAAATCACAACAAATGATTCTATACAAGACTTGTTTACACCTGTTGGAAAAATGTGTGAGATTATGCAAATAACTAACGCGCTTTTTTTTCTCTCCTTTTTTTTTTCTATCATCTACGCAGTGAAGCGTCTCTCTCTCAGAGATTAGTTGAAATTGGATACGCTGCTTGTGGCTTCTCAGGCCATAAAAAACCACTGACGTCACGCTGACGCCTGGCTGATAATGGCTGGTGATCATATTGGTGGCGTAACCACCATGTGCTCTGACTGTAACATCCAAAAAAAAAAAAACCAAATGGAGCTAAGTGTGGAGATTTATATATTACATTTCTGTGATATTTCTTTATTTCTTTCTTTTACATTTATTTAAGTATTTACCGAAAATCAACTTATGAGATGCAGAAAGTTTTGACTTTTTTGTCCACGTACTGCTCTGATATAAATACAGTAACTCCAGAGTGGTGATTTAAATTAAAGCTGCTCTTGTGAACAAGCTTAAACCAGAACAGTTTTTCAAGACTCCTGACAAACTGATCATTAATCGAATAGTTGACTGACATAAAATTAAACGACAATAATATCTGTAATCTAACTGTTAATGTCATTTTGCAAAGAAAGCTGCCAAACATTAGCAGGTTGCAGCTCCTCAAAAATAAGGATTTGTTGCAGTGAAAATTCAAGTTTGTCGGTCAAAACAAGCAATTCGAAGACGTCATGCGGCTTGTGTGCTATAAACTTGTGATGTGCATTTTCCACATTTTTTTTTGCAATTATATAGACTAAACAAGTACTCTAGTAATAGTTAAAATAATGGACAGATTATCAAATCTCTCTCAATAACTGAAGGACTCTTGAATTTGTCTAATGAGCACTAAATAAAGAGTTATAATACTTGCCTGCAAAACAAATAATTCCCCCGGATTCAGCTTTAGTTATATGTATGTCTCATTTTCTGATCCTGGCTCAATGAAAATGTATTTTTATCTGATAGAAAGGACTAAATATCCGCTGCAGGAAAAGACTAGAATTAGAATAAGTGGTGCTGACTAAACTAATAGTGTATTTCTTAACACTGCAAAAAGAGTCACAGGTTCACACCCACAGGTTAGTACCTGATATACTGACTCACATCTTCCTGCTCTATGCCACGCTTCATTACTCATTCATTATTGATCTGTTTTTTTCTGGAATATTATCTCTCTCTCTATCACTCTCTCTTTCTCTCTCTCTCTCTCTCACACACACACACACATGCACGCACACACATGCACACATCTTCCAGGATCCTAGGAAAGCCAGTCATCTGTGCAGTTAAAGGATGTAGAGAAGGAAGTGGAACGGCCTCCTATAAATCAGTTGCCACCCAACTGACTGAGTGACGGGCCGATTGAGAAGTTACTCAACAAGTCTCGGCGGGAGAGGCGGGTCTTTAACTTCAACCCCGAAACTCAGTTTTAACCCTTAAACAGCACTTTTGAGGTGTACAGTAGACCCGACAAATGTCTAAACTGTTGTCACTCCCCCGGTCTAACTAACGCTAACGCTGAGGTACAAGAACTCACACAAACACACACTACACCTGGGCCACACCTAGCTCTCTCAGTGCAGTGTGCCACAACAAAGCATTCCTTCAAGTGAGAGTTGCTCAACTCCTGATGCATGATAACATTTAATAAACAGAATGAAAACTATACATTCCAGCGCTCTGTCGTTATGAATATGCGTTGCCATGTCAACAAATATTACTCCCCCTAAAGATAAGACTTTGCATCTACTTCAGTCTGATGCAAGTTCAACCTTGAAATAAATGCAATATAATATAATTTTTCCTCTCTCCATTACTGATTCTTGCATATTGTCTGGTTGCTTTGTACCTACACTTTGTACCTGGTGACATGACACTTAAGTTGATAAATTAGAGGTTAAATAAAATGGCAAGAAATTGATTTTGACAGTAAGCCAGTTCGCCCTGTTCACCCTCCACCCACGTCTGTCTGAGCTGGACTCAGTGACCAGGGGCGGGGGAGTGGTGGGAGGTATGTGGGTGACAATGGTGAGGCAGGAGAAGGGAGGGGGTGGAGAGGCAGGGGGGTGGGATGAGCAGGGCAAAAGAACAGACTGTTCAGCCGCAGTTGAAGGCTGATAGATAGCCTAGATACTGGGCTGGGGGTCAAAGACTGTCGTGTAATAAGGGGCAGTTATACTCTTAATGATGGTATTGTGTTGTTGAAATCACTTCCCTCTGTCTAGTTTTGGACAATTTGTGCTACTTGTCATGGAAAACGTCTGCGGAATAACATAACTGTCAGCAGGTTGTGGATTTGGAGGGTTAGGGTGACATTAAGGGAGGATGAGAGCAGTATGAGTGTGAAGAGAAGTGAATTTTTGGGTCTTTTATTCCTGTAACTTTGGGTGCTTGGGTGTCTTTTGCAGTTTGTTTATGAGCCACAATCATCCAATGACAGTGCAGACTTCTGCTAGAACTGGTTAACACCAGGCACTGACCCTGTGTGTGTGTGTGTATGTGTGTGTGTGTGTGTGTGTGTGTGTGTGTGTGAGAGAGAGACAGCTCAGACCAACTGAACAAAAACACCCAATTGTCTCTCTTATTTGACTCTAGACTCTCTCCTTTTCCCCCCTTGCTGTCTCTTCACATTCCCAGAGGAGGGAGTGACTCTTTGTCACTTCATGTTCACTTCCATTGTTCCATTGACTTTGTAGGAAATCTTCTAAAATTCACTTTGAATTCAGCTCAACCTTAACACACCTTAAGGACATCACTTTTCAATTTCGGGAAACCGGCCAAAGCAAAAACAGTCGTCGTCGTATTTAGGCAACCGCAAGTTCAGCTGCTGTCAATCACTTTGCTAGTGAAGCTAATAACTTCAGCTAAATGTTAACTGAAACACTCAAAGCTTCATTTGTGATTCACTTTGGTTTCAACCGATCTCATGTGATGAATTTTTATGGTCAGAATTGAATACTTTTCAACTTGGGTGCACTTGAGTGTTTTTCCAAAAATGTGAAGGTGCACCAGGCTGATAAAAACCAAACGGGACAGCACACAAAAACTCTTCAAACCAAGTAAAAAACCCACTAATAAAACGTGCCTCTTATTGTCAAAAGCACGTCCTGTTTGATTGGGCCCTCAGAGGTTAGTAAAGTTACTGGTAAGGCAGTCAGGCAATGCTGGAAATAGTTTCTTTTTCAGGATTCTTCTAAAAGTTGGTAGTGAGCAAGATGAAAAGATCAGTTAGGAGTTAGTTGGGTAAGTTATAAGATGCTTCGGGTAATGAATTAGTGGATGTAGCAGTTAGGAGGTGGAGAGGAGCGGTAAAGTCGAAGCAGGCAGCGAGGAAATGTAAGGTTTGATATTAGAAAAGATATAGAAAGTCACTGTTTACCTTTGTTAATGTGAGTGTGAATGTCTGATGTGTATACCGATGTGGTTAAATTAGAAAATGTGAAAAATCAAATAATTTGATGTGAGAATAAAAACAACTGGACCAACTGATGTAAAACACAGTGCTGCTTTTGATATTCAAATTCAGTTGTGGTTGCCTCAAATATCTTCAACTGACACCAGATGTTTAATCAATCATCATAATCCCTTTTCAGAACGTTCACATTTTCATTCATATTCCAACTCGGCCTGTTAACAAGAAAGAAGAAATCTCACGGCAGAAACGACTTAAAGCATGTACAGGAAGGATGTAAGTGTTCATCTCTTGTTTTGAAATTTCAGAGTGGACAGTAAACTTTTATGGTACAATCTAAAAATACCAGTGCGGATGCAATAATTGTAGCTTCTATCCACATTAGTGTGGACGTGGTCTGAGTGTTCAAGTGGACTTTGGGGGCTAAGTGATGTGTGTGTGTGTGTGTGTGTGTGTGTGTGCTAGCAGGCTACGTGGGTAGAACAGGTCAGATAGAGCAGGTAACTCATTACCCAGTGCGGTCGAACCAGGTCTGTGGGTGGGAAGAGGAGGGGAGACGAACAGGGGAGGTGGTGCATCCAGTGGTATATCTTTATATCCTCATTAGTTTAACCCTTAAAGCTTTCGACCCTAAACTTTACACCCTGACCATGAATGCGAAGGATTTCCTCTTCATTGTTGTGTTTAAAGCGTGCTTTTGTTCAGTTAAGACACAAGAAAAACAGACTCTGGGAGCCAAGCTCTTTAAGAAGGTGAAGATTCTGCGGTTTGGACAAACAAGATTTGGCCACTGAGGGTTTCAAATAACAACCTGTAGAGATGGATTGAAATGAAATGAGGAATTTCTTTAAAATGTAATCTAGTAACCTTATTGAGATATCCCATGTCAGAGATGAAAACCAAAGACATGTAAGGATCTGATGTGTTTTAAAAAAGAAATATTGCATTGTGAACAGTGCTTGACTGCCAACACACGTGTTTGTAATGACAGACTCACTGGTGTTTGCGTCAGTGTTAAAGGAAATAGTGTCAGATACGTCATACAATCAACTACGCAGGCAAACTGCCTCTTAACTCTTTTAACTGCATGAATAACGTTGATCTCACATCAGTCTCCCTCCTGTCCCGGGCTGTCTAGAATGAGGAAGTGAAGCTAAAGTGCTGAGGTTAAAGGTGACATTGGCTGTCATGGCAACCTCTTTTAGGTCAGTATCAGGGGTCTTATCAGTGCTCTCTAAACTTCTCTGCCAGACAGCGCTGGAATCAAAACGAGTCACCTTCACATTCCAGTTCACTCGATCCGAGGAGTCAAAATAATCAATAGCAATTATTATATTGCAGTAAAGAAGATTGGTTTACTGATTAAAGTTGTTCATTATAGAGGCTTAAAAAAGTGAATGATGATCACATTTATGTGTTCAGCTCTTGTTTCCAAGGTGAACAGATTTCAGCAGCAGAGCTCTGATTGGTCTGTGTGTTACATCACTTACGGTATTTCAGCAGGAGGAGTTTCCCACTCTGAAATCAATAAACCACAGCTGTACCACTGCTGCCACCACTGCAGTTACTGCTACTTCTAATGATAGTATTTATACTGCAATTACAAGTACTGCTAGAGCACTACTACTGCTATTAGTCATAGTAATAATATTCCTACTTCTGATACAAATTGGACTATTACCACTGCTATTATTACTGCCACTAATGCTACTTTTACTACTTTTTGTACCACTGGTACTCCTACTACTGCTTTAACTACTGATAATACAACCTCTACTATCACTAGTGTTAGTGGTAGAGGAAGTATCTGATATTTTATAGTAGTTCTACATTGAAATGTTGAGTAGAAGTACAGCAAAATGTACTAAATATGGAAAGTTAAAGTTACTCATAATGATGTTAAATTATTGATGCATTAGGCTGCGAAGACATCATGTGTTTCCCAGGAACTTAATCTTCAAGAGTAAATATTTGATTAAAGAAGGAAATACAACAAAATAACTGAACTCAAAAAGGAAATGACTCAAAGTTGCACACATGCATTTATTTATTCTCCTCCGCTACTGATGATACTACTATCATTCATGCTACTGCTGATAATGATATTAATGACCCTGTCATTACTGCTACTGTTATTACTATTATGAGTACTACTGACTATACCAGTACCAATAGTATTTTATTGCCCCTAGCACCGCCACTCCCACTGTGTGACTAATAAAAAGCTGGTTCTGCTCTTACAGTCATTTCTTTCTAGTGCCTCTTCACTGTATGTACACTACAGATACTGCTCATTATGAACGCTGGTGTTTGTGATTGTGGAGAGTTTGGCTTCGTGTAGTCTTGTCTGTTGTGTGTTGAAGTACACTGGCATCAGCTCAGACGCCGGTTCTCGTAATCGGGCAGCCGATGACACCGGTGGATTGTTGTAACGCCACGTTCTTGCTCATTTCCCTTTTCTTTCTTCTCGTTTCCTTCCTTCAGTTCATTGACACAACTATTAAAAATAAACAATATTACTAATTTAAGTGTAGACGACAAAGCTCAAGTCTCTCTCTCTCTGTCTTTTGCTGCCCCCACCCCCTTAAAACTCACTCTGCCTTCCCCTCTTATCAGTGTGCCTCCCGGCCAACCCCCACCCACCCCACCTGTAGCGCCAGGCCACATCGCCACTGTTACTCATTAACCAGGACTTCCTTTTATCCAGCCCAGACAACCCCTAGGTCACTGCCCGACCCACAGCTCTCAGTTTCAGATGCAGATCTCTCACTGTACCGCTGATATTGGACCCAAAGATGTGATCAGAAACAAAAATACAGAACAAGGGGAAGAGTTATATCCCTTTTACAAATGTGTGAAAGTTGTATTTTTTTTAAAACACTCTGTCGTTGCTGTAATCTGCTCCCTTTCCTGCTTATTAATACTGATCCACGCTGAGAGTTGTAGTTCTTGTTTTCTCCACATCACAGCCAGCAGCACAGGACTGATGGATCTGACTAATGGATTAGTGGTGTGTTGATGACTCACTACAGTCACTCGGTTTGTTTAAATATTTTTTCATGGGAGCTGAGAAGAGAAATGCGGAGCCATAACGGGGTTTAACAGGATTAAAATTGGATTACGGTCTAGAAGTGATTGAGACAGATAGAAAGAGGAGAGAAAACAAGCAAAAAAGCACAAAGACACAATAGAATCACGGTGTTTTATACACTTTCACTGGCTTTTGAATAATGTGTAAAGCCTCATGCTGTGAACTTCAGAAGGGTTTTCCATAAAGCTCAAATGATCCCACAATGTGAAATGAAAAAGAAGTGTAACAGTTGATAACTAACCTCCATTGTGCAGACAGATTACTGCCAGGTGAAAGTGGTGACTCACACAGGTAGTGTCTGAAATAGTTTGTTGACTTTGTTATCTGACATATTATAGCATATATAGAGTCCCCTACATGTTGTGTAGTAAACATAGACTTTATATAAAGATGGATGTAATGAGGTGTGAGCCGGTTTGAAGCCCAGAGTCGCAGCTTATGATCGGCGCCATCTTTTTGGTTTGGAGCCAGGACCTTCCAAATACGGAGGGCTGAGTTGTTGCCTTTCACGCTCTGGAAACACTGAGCTGTGCACACTTGGTTAACACACAGCAAACATCAAAGCTGTTAAATCTTCAAATCTTATTAACAAAACAATAATTTCCAAAATGATCACCAGCACACTTATTAGAGGGCCTGAATTTAGAAATTGAGACCATAATGACTTGTTGAGAGAAGTTGATGCTTTTTGAATGGGAGTCAGTTGGAGCATGTAGCGGCCGTCTGTGGCGCTTAAGGTACTTCCATGTAGGCTTTAGCCTCAAGCAGTGGTAGTTGCCGCTTGGTGGTAAATATTGAATTAGCGAATGATTGCGGACACAGAAGAAAACAACAAGTAGTTAACAAGCTATCAACTAATCTAACAAAGAAACAGATTGTTCATTTCAAATGACTTCCAAATACTTGCACTGCTTTTATTATTAACAAGTGGAAGAACCCTATAACAAGGGGTTGCTAGCTAACAAGTTGATGTAATAAAACCTGAGATATATCACTGGTAAGATGCTCAAATATAGAAGAAAAACACCATCAGCAGTTCTCCGCTGACCTCCGCTGTGGCCGACAGAGGATGCATTATGTCACATGAAAGCCTAACAACTACATATAGACTTGTAGGTAGTTAGGTGTGCAGTGGTGTGCAACATGCTGTGAACAGATGCCACTGTAGATAAAGACCCTCCCTCCATTACTGCCTGTCAGGGCGACTGTCGACTGAACTCTGTTTGATGTTAATGAGGATTCGCTTGACTCGGTCAGGTTCTGCCTGATGTTCAAAGCTCTGTCTCCGCGACATTGTTCCTCTTCATTTTGAGAATATCGTATGTAGATATGTAGGCAGGTCATTTGTTTAATAGTTTGAATAAGGAAGGACAAGTAGTGTTATTTGTTTCTTCAGCATATTTTGCTGCAATAGCCAGAATGGAAGCAGACACAGATCTCATGCCTCCACTTGATAAGATTTAGTTTCTGCTCAATGCCCAGACGATAAAGAATTATGTTAAAATAAAGAACCAGGGCGAGGGCAGGAGGCAGGGCTGACCAATCATTAATGCAGCAGGTATGCCCCATGTTGTTATCAGCTGGCAGGGAGCCAAGCCCCAAGCCGAAAAACAAAAAAAAAAAAAGAGGCTTATCAGTCGAGGTCGGCCCTGCTCCTGACTGCCCAGGCCTTGAGACCTCAGAGTGAACCAGGGAGACCTGACATGGGTTTGAGCTACTGAAGTTAAAGGGATACGCTGCGGCACCACAGCCATGACTTTAAGATTTAAGAGTGGACGAGATGGACACATTTAGCTACAGCTCTGTCACAGTAATCACTTTATATCAGCATACAGTAACATTTGGTGTGGTGTGCAAAATTGGAAAATGGCATGTTAAATTGATAATATCATTTTTGTAAAATATTAAAACATTTTTAATGTGCACATGGATCTAAAGCTGCACCAAAAGTCTGTTTTTTCTCGGCCTGTTACACAACTTCCTACCAAATTTCACTGAAATCTGTGAGCAGGTTTTTGAGATATCCTGCTAAGTAACAATCAAACAGCCAGGAAACAAAACCTCTTTGACAAAGTTCATGTGTCATTTTTTGTTTCTTAATTTTTTGTACATAACCATAGCTCAGTATCACCATTTCATATCAAGTATGCCAGTTGAATTAATGCTCCGTCCTACATGTAGTACAAATCCTGACAGAAGTTCTTGTCCTGTGACTGTCTGCATGAAAGCAAAGAATTGTGGGAGTTATATTAACCAGTCAGTGATCTTGTCATGGTTTATTTTTCAATGATCAATGACATCCTGACAATTTGAAATTTTAGAAATACAAAGAAGATGAGACGCATGTTTTGAAAGTATTCCCTGTGTAGCCAAAGCCTGATAGATCTTATTCCTCTGTGTGGAGGAGCTCTATTGTTCAAAAATGATTGAGAACACATCAGTTGCACTGGTGACATGTTCCTTCGATACCATGAACACACACACTGTAGTTTATTTGGACTCAGTCCCACATACTATGCACTACAGCGCCAAGTGTGTATCAGTCCTCTGCTGAAAATAGTCCCCACCAAATGTACTATTTCTTCCTGTTTTAGTTAGGTTTTATAAAAACTACAGTGCCCAGCTGTTTTCAGAAAATCACTCATGACCTTTTCAAAATAAAACAATATATTTGTGAGCTGTTTTGAAAGATTTACATCCTCAGTAGGACCCAATGGGTTTGAGGTTGAGAGCCACAGACAGGGTAGGCAGTCAGAAAGTATTGAGAGATGGGCTAACACATTGCTGGTTTTGGTCTTTTCATGGGATTTATGAATGTGTGTATATATATGTGTGTGTGCATGTATGAGAGAGTGTGTAATACTGCTGTCTTTTGTTGTGTTTTTGTCCTAATCTCATTTTTTTGACATGATCTTTGTCACTCACACACACACACTGTCACATACACACACTCACATACACACTCCGAGCCCTCTCCTCTCATGATCAAACAAGGGTGGGGTTGGGGCAGGGTCACTCTGAGGCTTCCAACTGATCCCATCAAAACCCATCAACTGTGGTCGGTGTGTGTGTGAGTTTGTGTGTGTTTGCACAGTAGTAAAAACCTGAAAGAGCCCCCTCCTCCTCCACCTCCTCCATAAAACCCTCCCACTTTACCCAGAACCTCCCAGGACACCCAGGTGTGACGGGACCGACAGACAGACACACAGACCCACACACACACACACACACACACACATGATTTAAGATAATAAGATACCTCACACATCACTTTCTCATCAAGCATTTTGTGTATTTATGTCCTCAGACAAATCTGAAGCTGTATTCCACTCTGTGTGTCTCACTGTGTATGTGTGTGTGTGTGTGTGTGTGTGTGTGTGTGTGTGTGTGTGTGTGTGGGCTGAGACCCCCGTCCCCTGCACTGACAGATAGAGCCGGTGCTATTAGCTCAGTGCCAGGTGAGTCTGTGAGTAAACAGAGCAGACAATAGATCCAGCCCATCTCCTCCTGTCAGCCTGACTCTGCCAAAGCCAGCCATTGTTCTACACAGCCTGTGTGTGTGTGTGTGTGTGTGTGTGTGTGTGTGTGTGTGTGTGTGATCTAACTGAGAATATACCCCACTGTATACAGATACAGATACACACACACACACACACACACACACACGCATGAACGCACAATACATGTAATGACTCACATGCAGACGAGTGTACGGTACATGTGTGTGTTTAGGTGCAGCTAGTTGAAGCAGTACTTTTATTTTATTTTAAACATTCTCCAGTAGATTATACACTTGAGTGTTTTTTTTCACACATGTTGCTCAAATGTAATATATCAGGATGAAGCCCTTGAGATGTACCTTCTCATTACACGTTCACACAAATCAGAATTTAAGAGTCCCCCTTTTATAAAAGAACATTCATCATGTAGATGTTTTTATACCATGGTTAAAAAAACAGCCGTATACTTTAAATTATTACGATAAGTTTATGTTAAAGATGAGTTTTATTATAAGCACAGCTTCTTTTTACATTTACTGTTACTCACCAAAACACATTGTGTGTGTCCTTGTTGTCTAACAAACATGCTAAATGCATTTTATTCCACATAAAACACGTGCAAAGCTTTTTTTTTTTTTTTGTAATTCAAACTTTTATCAAAAGTGATTTTTCTTAAAAGATGGAAACCTGCGTTGTTTACATCAATATTTACTTGCTAGCAGTCACTAGTGGTCAAAAAGTCCACAGGGTACCTTTTAAATGAGTTGGTGTTACGTAGTAAAAGGACACTAACAAATACGCCACTGATAATAAACATATTGAAGATGAATACTTAATTTAATGACGTACCTCCAGAATATTCTCAGTTCATGCGGAAAAAAACATTTTCACATCATATGAGTGATTTCTCTGTTTGCCTACAGAACTATGAAGTTGTACATTTGTCAAATAACTAGAAATTAGATCTTTTATGGGTAAATATCAGGAAAAATAAAATATTTTTTTGTAAAAGTGCACTCCCTGCAAGTTTAAAAAAAAAGTAAATGAGGGGATTTGGAGTTTGCTACAAAATTAGGGGGTGTATCTTCTCTTTAATGTTATGGTATATTGAAAATAATGATAGTAATAGTAATAACCTTTATTTATATGGCACTTTTCAAAGCAAGTTTACAAAGTGCTTCACAGATGTAAAAACAGAAAATACACATTGTGTGGTTAATGTTAAGGTAAATTATCCTGGTTAATGTATGAAGAAGGTTTTGGTCATTGTGTCATATAAATCCAACCTGTTTTTTAAAAAATATTAATCAAATACTAGAAGCTCCTACTGATATAAACCAGTATAACCTTCTTGTGAGATCAGGTTCTTACCCTGGGCCCTGTTAGAACTAGTGATATACTGGTGTTCATTTCATCAAGTGGGATATTTAGTGAGTAATATGAGCCAAATAATAATAAAAAACACCCCAAACATCAGGCCACAGACATGTTGCATAGTGAATACAGGAGATAACACACATCCTTACATAGTGCAATGACTCATTTGTGACTCAGAGGTTCACTTGCGAGGATTTAACAATGCTGGAACAACAGAGGAGAGAACATCTCTGACTGAGGTTAACATCCCTGCCCCTCCTTAGCTGTCCTCCTCCTCCTCCTCCCTACAGCCACCATATTGTGCAAACACACCATGTAAACAGCTGGGAAGAGCATGTGTGTGTGTGTGTGTGTCTCTCTCTCCTCATGCAATACATATGTATGTATGTGTGTGTGTGTGTTACAGACATATAGAGAAATAACTACAGGTGGAAAGAGCTTTAATAATAAAAGTAAGGAAGTACAACATGAAGTAAGAAGGCCAGAAAGAAAAAAGATATCATAAGGATTAAAAGTCAGATAGTGAAGAGGAAACACAGAGGCCTTTGTCTCTCTTATCCTCTCCTCATAGGTGTCTCACACTTTAACCCCATGACTTTTTCACCTCTCAAACCCCCAATCAGTCCCCTCTCTCCCTCCTCCTCCTCCTTCTCTTCTTTCTCCACACCCTACGCCATTCACCCCTTGCCATCTCGGCATCCCTCCGCCCTGCGCTCCATCCCAGTGCAAACACTCCTCAGTGCTACGGGAACAAAGCACAGATGAATAATGGCAGTGAAATGTCACCGTTTCTTCATGGCTGCCGCCTCCTCCCCTCGCTCTCCGCCAGGGCCGAGCCCGAGGTTAACCATTAACCAGCCAGCGCAGCACCTGAACCTGGAATAATGAACAGAAACTGAGAGGGAGGGAGGGAGGGAAGAGAAAGAATATAACCGTAAACCAGAAAAAGATTCTCATATAAATATCTGGTTGTAATAGAGAAAAGTGTCCCATCCTGACTTCCTAAGAGGCTACAGATTCAAGCTGTTCACCCAAATTTACTTCTGCTGTCGGGTTTAGCAGCTCAGTTTATAGCTGCACTCAAAGTAATAATATCTGAGTCACTAGTTTCTGATGTAATGTGAAATTCTTGCTTGAAAGATGTCATTTCTGATTGATTTTTGGCCTAAGATGGCAAAAAAATCTGAAGCTGTGAGAGTTTCTGTTTGCTGTTTCTTGATTCATGTTATGAACAGCTTCACAACAGTGTTTTAAAAGCTTAATTTCTATTTTTGTCGCTGTCCACTCACTGCCATGATGTCCTCGCTCTCCACAGGTGTCACCTGAACTCTGAGATCACCTGTTAGTCCAACAACGTGAATGGCGTTGTGTTGTCAGCCAATGAGGTTTGAGGTTCAGTAAGTGGTGCTTTTTTCTTTATTCTGGTCAGATCTTCTTATTTATTCTGAACTAGCTGTCTTTGTTTCTGCCAGGAACTAAGAAGAATATCCTCCTGTACTCAAAAAGGTTTCTATTTTTTACTTGAAATGCAACTACTAAATATGGTTAAGGGAACTAAAAAATGAGTAAAAGCTTTCATGAACTGGATGTAGTTCAATCACCAATGTGCTTCATTAACTGCAATACTTTTATTTATATGAAAATGTAATATAATATACATTTAAATGTAATGTTTATATACTGATGGAGTTTGCCTCTGGTTACTCTGGATTTAAAGAAACAGGGCCTCATTTCTCCAAAGCATCTCAAGTCTTAGATAACCGTAAAATCCATCTTACAAACCTTCTTAAACTTTAAAGGTTTAAGAAGGTGTTTGTCAAAAGCATCTTAGAAATGATCGTAGGTTAACGAATGACTCCTGCCCACCCACGGGAGGCGGAGAACATCCTCAAGAAGCCCCACAACTTGCAAGAGGAACCAAAAACTACACGTTTTATTTAAGTTTTCATTGTTTTGTCTCTACTGAAACCACTGATGTTCTTTGTGAAATGATATTTGGTGTAAAATGAGTGATGTTGATGTTTAAATGAGAAAGTAAAATTAAACCAACACACACAAAAATTAATTCAACAAATGATGCAGCGAGTTTGTGTCATCATCATCCTCTTCTCCTTCTTCTTCCCCCAGTGGCATAGTTTTAAGTTCTGTATCTTTTATTTTTTATTTATTGTTTGTTTGTTTTTCTCCCACTTACATACAGAGTAATCAGGTAAGTAAGTCTACTACAGCCTTGAGCAGCAGCTAAACGAATCAGAGTTGACTTTCTTAAACTAGCTTCCACCTTAAAACATGAATTATTAAAAAACTGGAAACTGAAGACTGTTTACTGCACATTAACTTTTTAGTTTTCACACTGAACACTTTCCTGGCCGTACATTTAGCATCTCAAAATCAAGATACAACAACTGCAGGTCTCTTTATTGGCTGTTTCATAGTTTAGATTTAACACAGAAAGTGATTAGATCGTCCTGTCGCCTGCAGATCAAGTTAAATGTGTGTAATTAAATATTTTTCTGCTTTTCTCAGTTGATTTTAAATCAGCTTTTTGTTAACTGTAACCTTTAAAATCTGTTTTTTACTCCGTTGACTTTCGTTGTTCCATAGAAATAAGAAACAGTTAGATTGTCAGATTGCGATGGGAGTAAAAAAAAAAGTAGATCATTTACATATCATTTACATATTAAATACACTAAACACTGCTACTAATGTAATGTAACTAAAGCCTTTGAAATGTTCCTTTTTTGGTGTGTTTTTCTGTTCTGTTCTTATCTCTGAAGACTTTAATCTCCCTCCATCTTTACTCTCTTTACTCCGCTCTCACCGTCGGTCACACACACACACACACACAGCCTCAACACGACGGCTCCTCTCATCATACAGCTTTAAAACTAATGATTACAACAATTATTACGCTCTCTTTCTCCCTTATTTCTCTCTTAGATGCAGACCTCTCCCTCCATCTCTTGCCTCTTGCTCTTGACTTTCCTCAGTATAAATACCTCGGTGTGTTCTCTCTCTCTCTCTCTCTCTCT
This sequence comes from Thunnus maccoyii, assembly GCF_910596095.1. NCBI lineage: Eukaryota > Metazoa > Chordata > Actinopteri > Scombriformes > Scombridae > Thunnus > Thunnus maccoyii. The sequence goes on along the minus strand of NC_056538.1, from coordinate 29,338,462 downwards.
CTCTCTCTCTCTTTGGCCTCTAGCTAACACTGGTACCTTTGTACGACTAACATGCCAGATGAGACTAAAATTAAATGCACTTTAATTGCCGCCTGTGCCCCCGGTATGTGTGAGAGGTGAGCAGGATTTACAGAGAGGAAATGATATTTTTAGGCCGCAATTTGGTGACGATGCCTTGATTATTTCTCTCTCTCTCTCTCTCTCTCTCTCTCATTAAACAGTAACGAGACGACATTTCAACTAATCAAATCTCCCGAGGGCTTTAGGAAGGAGCCGCAGTACGTCTGTGTGTATGAAATCATGAAATTAGAGGTAGTTATGTACTTACTGCAGACTCAACCAGAGCATGAACTGTTGCTTGTTTTAATCAAACGTTCACAGGAGAGTTTATAATTAGCTGATCATAAAATTAGCAGCTGTACGAGGTATCATCAGCCTTTCACTTCTTATTCATGCTGTTTATAAAGACACTGAAGGCTTGAAGAGAATGTTATCTGTGTGAATTCATGACAAAATATTTCTGATTCTGTGTCACCACAATACCAGTGATCACTGTAATAATGTAGTTTAATAGTTTACAATCAGATAATTAGCTTTTCTATTATGTTGAGTCATAGCGGTCGTGCACACACACTTCAATGAAAAGCTTCAGGCCAATGTTTAAATCTAATTGCTACTGATAATATTTGCTGAAACCTTTTATCTTAATAATTCAAGTTTTTATACGCCAGATAAACCTGTAGGTTATTTTTCCCTTTAGGAATAACTTCAGAAAGCTGCTGAACCGGTGGGCTGAAATTTAGAGATTAATAGCAAAGTTTTGGAGAAATATAAAAGATACATGGAGTGGCGGCGGCTCATCATTGACCTGAGTAGACAGATCTCTGTCTTTAGAAGTCCCTGGTTGATCCTTTGTCCGTCCTCAGACTGTGATCGACACATAAGAATTTAATGGAGATTCATGAAAGTAAAATCTATTTCATGGAGCAGACGCTGGCGCCTTTTACTTTTAGTTTTCCAAATTGGAAATCTCATCATCTGTTGAAACTGGACTAAATTTAGCTGAAAAGTTTTTTAGATTATAACCTTTATTTTAAAGGAATATGATAACTATCTTCCCAACATATAAATGTGAACAGATGATTTGTCAAAAGCGTTTTACATATATCACAGTGTTATATGTTGGTTTAACCACAATAACGGCAGCTTGTCTACTTCTGCCTACAACTCAGATTCATCTATAAGGGTCGGGACCATCACTGAGGGATATGAGATATGGGTCATGAGAAAAAAACATATTTCTGCTCCACTAAAATATGTTTATTTTTTCAGACTTAACTCTAATGTTTCATTTTTTTCTCTTGTGAATTACTAAGTCATTTTTTTAATCTCTTCAAGCCTCTAGAAATTATCCAGATAAAACAAGAAACTTTTTATTTTTGGAGGGTCAAACTGGTCACAACAAGTAGACAAATACAACCAGTGATGAGAATTTAGCCCGTATGTAGCACGTCATTACTGAATATATTAAATGGAGTCTTGAAATTATTTTTTCACATGTTGAAAGTCGTGTTTTTAGTTGACAGAATTAATAATGGTTATAATAATCTTGATGATGATTAACGTCTTTATTTATGTTGAAATAATACATGTAAGTCCTTTAAATACAAGTGAGATGTTCTGAGTTAGTGGACTAAAAATAACTGAAAAAAAAACCCACAGTTGCTTATTTATTCTGATCTGTAGTTTTTCTTTCCTGTGAAGAAATCAGAGGGCTCTTTGAGTCATGGTGGTTTTATAGAGAACCACCATGGTAACCAAAAACCTTGAAAGAACCTTCCTCTTTCTGGGCGTATAAGAAGAGACAGGGGAGGAGACGATGGAGAGGAGAGGGGTGAGACGGGTGGGGTGATGGTGTGAAGCCAAAGAGAGGGATTGGGATGGAGGTATAGGCGGAGGAGGAGGAGGAGGAGAGGGGGGGCCACTGGGTAAATAAGATGTCTAATTCATGGAGCGGATGTTTTGAAGGAAACAGACTGAGGATGTAGCTGCACTAACTGTACCCTCTGGGTCTCTCTCCCTCTCTGTGTTTTTACTGTGGAAATGAACTGAACTGGACCTGTTCTGTTTTGCTTTCACTGGAACCTCACCTGTACCTGGAGCAGGACACATTCTCCATTGATACAGTTCATTTCATTCTGTCTCCATACAAACCTCACTGGCAGAGTAATAGTGACTCCGGTTCCAAAACGTCCCACTCATTACTCTTGCTTTACCGCCTTCAGACTCAGAGCTGCGGCCAGCTGAGCCTGTAAAAAAAAAAAAAAAGAAATATCATTAAAATATGAGAGATTTGGAATGGATTTACATGTCAGTCGCCACCTTGAGTCTGTTTGCGTGTTTGTTAAACTGCGGCGGACTGACTGAAACTTAATTTCTAGCCAATTTCATCTGGATCCTCATGAACTCCGGTGTGTCCTACTGAGGCTCCTGTAGCTCCACTGAATCTGTTCAATTTGGGATCCAAAACTAAAAACAAACCGTAAAACCCCTAACCATGACATGGAAGAAGACATTTATTTAAAGGTATTTCAGGGTACAAAGATGGCCACTGATCTACTTTCTATGACAAACAAGCAAAACAAAAACACATCTTATAAGCATTTAAAAAGTCTGCGTGCTTAATTTAGAACAAGTATCAACAAAAAAAGGGATAAATATGATCATTAAACATAGTATTAAAATTATATTTAAAAATGTCACTGTAAAAACGCATCTTGGGATTTAGTGAAATTAATTGATCTTTTATTTTGTGACTCAAATTTATAGTTTCATTGCAAGATGATGAGCCGAACGTCCGGCTCGTTAGCTTATTAGCATATAGCACCTCCCAGCATGCATCACATTTGGTTTAAAACTCTCCAGAAACACTTTGTTCATGCACGCTGCATAAAGTTATAAGTACAGGCTTCATTTTAAGGGTTAAGTCCCCATTGTTGTCATGAATTCTCACCCCCCCCCCTAAAAAACAAAAAGCAGAAATAAGACAGCGCTGAAAACAGTTCACACAATAATGAATAGAAAAAGCTGCACATTCATTATATATTTACACCGATTTCTATTTTTCTGTTTACTGTAATATTTGTTTAAACTATTAATAGAGAGAACAAGGAAAAAACTTGACTCCTCTGTTTCCCTGGTGGTGAAATGATCTTTCCGTTCCACTCAGACCAGATTCGCTGCCAGTCTCTCGTCTCCCTGCTGAATCACGTCCATTCAGCCACATCATCATCATCTGTTTTCTCCTTTTTTACTTTGCTTGTGTCAACAGCTGTATTGAATACAGTATATATATATAAATATACAGAATATATGAGTCCATCTGTGAATTTATACTGTGGCGTTTTAGTATGAATGTTTGGAGGTGTGTGTCAAAATATTCTGTAATTATTGTTATTATGAGGTAATGTGCTCTTTAAATGTACATCCAGCTTTACAATAAGCTTTAGTTTACTACTCCAAAGTGTTGGAGAAGCTTTAATTCTGTTACAGCTAATATGACGGCCTCACAGCTATGAGGTATTCATCTATAAGGGGATGAGATCAACACGTCACAACGCTGTGCATCAGGAGACCTTGCAGTGTTTTAACAGAGCAAGATAAAGCATTTTGACAACTTATGAACCCGGATCAAAGAAATAAAAGATCTGAAAGGGATCAGGCTTTATGTAGCTGATTCTGACTCATCAAAAAATGCCTGGATCGAGCCTGATCCTGATCCTGATCCTGATCCTGCAGAAAGGCTCGAGATATTCCCAAAAACTGACATTTAGACACATATATTCAATGAAACACTTGAATAAGATACATAATATCTGAGATGTTTTGCATTGTGAAAATATTGTTTTTTAGGAATTCTGAGGTTACTATGTAAAAAATCTTGAATCTGACACTTTGCCCACTGTTGCTGAACATGTTGCCAGTTCTGAAATGTAAAGAAATAGTACAACAGTAAGAAATATGAGACATAGTAGAATGAGTCCAGTCTACTACGTTGGGTCAGTTGAGGTGTGTGTTCTTCTCAGGCGTCTGAGAACTGGCCTGACCTTTTTCACTTCAACCCGGTCCTTTTAAAAAACGGACTCTCGGCTTTCTATTTATCCTGCTATTTATGTCCGCATGTGGGGAAGGAAAGTGTGTTTTCACTTTACGGTGTGTTTGTGTGTTTTGTGCATGTGTGTGCATCTTTCAGTCTGTGTGTTCAGTCTGTGCGCGTATCCACACGTGAACTTGTATGTTTCTCGCACGCGTTTGCTGCTGTTGCGCGTTTGTGTCGTCGCTGTTTAATTGGATCCTCTTTTGTTTGTATGCATGTGTGTTTGTGTGTGTGTGTGTGCATGTTTTCTCAGTGTAGAAGCAGTAGAAGGGGAAGGGAAACTGGTGGTGGAGTAAAAAGTGAATGAATGGTGGTGTTATTTATTTGGTTTGGCGGACTGCACCTGTAGCAGTGAAAAATCACCCGCCGTATCACTAATTCCATCCTGTCTGAGGAAGGGCTGCATGAACAGAATGAGTCTGTGTGTGTGTGTGTGTGTCTATGTGTTTTATCTATTTATGGTGTGTGTGTGTGTGTGTGTGTGTGTGTGTGTGTGTGAGGCAGAATTTCAGCAGCCATGTGTAAAATCTCCAGTCTCAGACCAAACCTGCTGAATTGTAAAATGACGAACATGCGGCTCAGAAATTCTAAACGTTTTGAGATTTGTCGTTGTCCCTGCAGCTCACATATCTCTGTTTTGATTGACAGAAGTCAGATCCATCAAAGTTAATTCTAACTTTTCCAAACATTTCCCAACTTTTTGATTGGCTCAAAGGTCAGCTGCTGGGGCCTTTAAAATATCTGTAGGTGTTTAGTTATATATGAAAATATACCTGAGATTGATGCACAGTGACAACGACTCACAGCTGCTCCAGCAATGATACACACATAAATAAATACATGATACACTGATCCAAATGATCCTTATGAAGTCTGCAGTTAACTCTGAAGGATTCAAGGGAGAAAAATCAATGACACCCAAGTTAAAGTGAAGGTCAACCCAGGTAGCAGTCCTACACTGCTGCTGTCCTGTAGCTCAAAGTTAGATCATTCAACAGTAAAGCAGTTGTTAAAGTTTTTGTTTTACATGTTTTACAGAAAGTTATTGCTGACACAAGAGGAGGCTCTAGAAATATTGTGCTGAAAAACAAATTTTACAGAGCTACGTCTATCTTTTTTTTTTTTGATAATACGGATGATCATCTTTGAATATGATGCGACAGGAGCAGCAGGAAGTTGGTGCTGACCTGCACTGTGATGACGCTGCAGGACACCCTGGTTAAAAAAGTGACCTTGTACTCAGGCAGTTTAAATTATTTGGCCCAATATTGACCTGAATCTGATGCCTGTCTGTAAGACTCATGTCAGATATGTGTTGAATGAATCGACTGCCCGAGTGCTGCTAACTAATTCTGTCCAAACTATGGCTGCAACTAATGATTCTTTTCATTATTAATTAATCTGTCAATCAATTTATCTATTAAAATATCAGAAAATAGTGAGCCAGAGCTCGAGGTGACGTCTTCAAATGCCTTGTTTCGTCTTGTCAACAGTCCAAAATCCAAAGATATTCAGTTTACTGTCATTTATGACACAGAAATACTTCAAACCCTCACATCTGAGGAGCTGCAATAAGCAAATATTTGGTATTTGTCCTTAAAAAAATGACTAAAACTATTATTTGATGATCAAAATAGTTGCTGATTATTTTTCTAATTGATTCATCGGCTAATCGTTGCAGCTCTAGTCCAAACCTCCAAATTTTAGCTGAATCTGGCAGCCAGATCGGATCCAGAGATGTCTCATATTTGGCCCTTCAGTGCCAAAACGTAACTGAGTCCACCCACATTCGCTCTCATCTCAGCGCCATGGAAATACGCTCTGCTGGAAATATGTGTCACCGTGTCACAGTTGTTAACCAGCACACTCATCACACAAGAACTTTCCAAACTTTATAAGTATTTTATATTCTTTTTATGTCTCCAAAGCCGCAGTATATACAGTATACATCACATCCAAAGGCCATGAGCTCATCCTTCACCCTGACATGTTAACAACCTGCTGAGTGTTCATTTAATCAGTCACTGCACCGTCTCATAAGTCATGTATTTCTTCTTCTTTTTTTTTTTTTAATAGACAACAAGTTTTAATTAACTGTCTTTACAAGCAAACAAGCCCTGAGGCGTTTTATTTAGCTTCTGTTAGCCTCATTCATCGTCAAACAAAGCCCAGATGGAGGAGAAGGAAGGCAGGTGCTTGTCATGTGATAAATGGTTCATTTCAAAAGGTAATTTACAAACTGCTGCACATCTTTTTTTTGTTTTGTGAAAGGTGGGCATGATTATATGCGGTCCTCTCGGTAGCTTTAACATGAGCCGAGTCTATAGATGTTTAAACAAATAGGACGGAGTAATGACCCTTCAAGATATTGTACACCCTTCATTTGAATATTTAACTTAATTTATTTACATATTTTGCTTTCAAGAGTTACTGTTGGTCAGCTGTGTATAAAACATATTTGTATACTAGAGGACAGTAGCAACATTAGATCTAGTGTGTGTGTTAGTGCACATCATTACAGGCGCGTGTTTAAAAAATAAAAATCATATTCGATATAAGGGAGGTTGATATTTTTGGCCCATTTGGAAAGGTTTCATTTCTGTGAATGTGCCACCTGCTTTCTGAATGATACCAAAATTGTTGATGGAAGGGAAGGGCTCCGGGATATCCCTTCACCTTCCTTTAACTCTTATTAAAGTCTACAAATAACCAGTTTGACCAGTTCTGTCCCAGTGCTGCTCTGTTTGCTCAGAACCATTATCTCCCTCTCTGCTCCGCACGACTCTGTCACAGGATCAGTTACACGGAGCCTTTAGACGTTTACTTTGTCTGATGCTTTGATGTTTGAATCGGATGCTCTAAATGTAAAACGGTGAAACTGTTTATGCTTTAAAGTCGTTCTCTATTGTTGAAATAAGCAGAAAATGTTACCATCAGCTGGTCGGTCCAATCAAACCGAAGTACATATTGTTCATCCCTGTCTCCTAAATATTAAGTTTATAAACTTGCAACAACAAATATGTTTCAGAAATAGACAGTCACCTAGATTATGTTTTTTTAAATCAACATAAGAACATTTTTTTTAAATGAATGTATCTACAAAGGTGAAAAACATTCCTACTGGACGTCTCTGTAAGATGTTCACTGATATATTCACTATCGTCTTGTAGCAGATAAAGCATGACTCATGTTTTTATGGTAATGTTTAGACAACTCATGACACTGGGTTAAAAGGTTACAGAAAGTACTGTAGTTGAATATAGAAAATGTCCACAGTGACATGAGACACTTTAACTAAAGTGATTTTGTGGCCTAGATCTACGTCTCTATGAGGTCTGTACGGTATGACATCATAGTCATGGACTGGAAAACACCTCTACCAGGAACATAATCCACTTAGTGTATTAATTTCCTCCATAATATGTTTGACAATCTCATTTAGTAGCATATAAACAGTGTTATTAGGAGATAGGATGTTATTGTTTTACATCATTTTTTTGAATAGAAGAAAAACTGAAGTGGGGCCATTGATAAACTGTGTGAGATTTAAAACACATTAAACAAAGTTTTTAGTGTTGTTCAGTTTTTGTTTTGTTCATAATCATTTTTAAACACTAAAAAAGTCTTAAGATGCTGTTTTATTGACATGCATCAGTGCACGATTTGTACAATTTCCTGTTAGTATAAACAGTCAAGTACGTAGATTTCTTGTAGACTAACTGCAAAAGTAGTATTATCAGTTAAAAGGATGATTTCGTCCTCTGGGACAAAACAGATGGTCATCACGACTTATGAATCCTCTCAAAACCTTCTTGTGTGATTTCATAAAATACATTTATATCCATGAGTGCAACAGCATTCTCTTCTTCGTCCCTGAAAAGCTCACATTTTCAGTTGCTTGGTTTCAGCGTTGTGACAGTGATACGCTCAGCGACTGCGTGCCCTGCACTGAATGAGCCTATAGATACAGGGGCTTCTGGCCAAACTGAGGTTGAGGAGAAATTACGATGAGGCGAAATGCAGCATTTATGAAAGAAACATTGACTGCACTCGATTGCCTGAGATGATGATGGAGTTTGGACAGAGAGCGGAGTCACTGCAGTTCAATTTGTGTGTGTGTTGGAGACTACAGGAAGAGAAACTGAAAAGCAACAGACCATGCTGAAGAGACGCATGCACGGACACTCATTCAGTTACATAAACACTCATTCAAGCGTGAACATCCATACAAGGCACGCACACACACACACACACACACATACATTAAGACAGAAAGAGAGACTGAAAGAGAGACAGAGGTGGTGACAGGAAGAGACAGGGAAAGAGAGGGGCATTGGGAGAAAGAGTGTGTGTGAGTAATGCGTGAGTACACATTGTTAGCACGGTGAAAATCCTCACAGGTTCCTGGAAGGAATTAAAAAGGCTGACGTGACACCAGGATGCAAGACAGCTCTGCAGGGCTGGTCCCACCCCTCTGCTGATCCATGTCAGGGTGTGTGTGTGTGTGTGTGTGTGTCTTCACCATGTGGTTTTTCATGACTAGCTCCACCTGAAAAAAAGGTCAGCACATTTGCACGGAATTTTAAGTAGCAGTAATACAATGTAAATATCATCTTTTACAATTCTAAGTTCTGCATTCAATGAATTATTTAAAGGATTACTCCGCACAAAAACACTTTTGAAACCTGATATGAAAAAGTCATTGCCTGTAGTCACGTCGAAGAACACAGATGTCCATGGAAACTTCTCAAACCGCTCCTGCAGCACCTTCTCCACCATCATCTCCATATATACTGCATATAGTGATATATTGGCATCCTGAACACATGGATCAACACAGAAGAGCTGGATTATGTGGTTTGAGAGGTTTCTATGTACATTTTGCTGTGACTCTTGGTTGCCGTTGGTATCCATTGTAACGGCTGTGAAACAAAGCTGCCACCTCCACAAACAAAAAACCCTCTCAGAGTCACTCATTAAGCTGACAAGGGTCCAGTGTTTGTTCTCAATAAGATTAAAGAAGCAAGTGAAGCAGTTACAGCATCAAAATGTACCAGTTACACCAAGCATATGTGGAGGAGAAAATGATGACAATCCATCAACTGTTAAGATTTTGTAGACTGACTTCCTGTTTCAACTTCACCGTACTTTAGTCTCGACATTTTTAGCCACACTAGCGACGTGACTCTATGGATTCAAGTCCACCACTGTGGTCCAGACTGAAATATTTCAGCGAGTATTGAATTCGTTGCCATTAAATTTGTTCAGACATAAACGTTCCCCAGAGGATGAATCATAATTACTTTGGCGATCCCCTGACTTTTCCTGCAGCTCCACCAGCGGCTCAAATTTTCAATAATACTTTGGTTTATGACCAAATGCCAGTAAAATTCATAACACGCACAGGTAAGTGCTCTAGATAAACAATCATACAGGTTTCATATGTTTTAGATTTATCATATTTATGTTTGTTTACTCTGAAATTACATTACATTACATTCATTTAACTTTCTTTCCAAACTGACTTTGCTCTGCATTCATTAAAGTATCATACTTTTTTTTTTCACACCTCCTGATTGTGTTTTTTTATTGCGTTTTCCATGTCCCAGGTTGCTCCCACCGCTGCACAGAAACTCTACCCTCCCTGCGAGCTTCCATCCATGTTGATTTGATCTTTATTTGGCCTTTCTACCGCAACTCTTTGAATAAAGCTACTCAGCGCGTTTACGGGAAGCGCACAGCACAACATCACAACCGGCTCACTCATGCTTCCAAACCGAGCATTTCCAAATTAGTTTTCACAAAACCTGCCAATTTAGAGGGACGAGTTTAGAAATCTCTCTCTCTCTCTCTCTCTCTTGCTCTCTCTCTCTCTCTTCAGGACAACCTCCAGTACAAGTAGTGGCCCCAGAGAAGGTGATTCTAAATTTAAACCTGCAAAAAGGTAGCTTTGTAAACCTCAAGGTGGCTTCAGAGGGAGAGAAGGAGAGAGAGAGAGAGAGAGAGAGAGAGCAGGAGAGGGAGAAGAGAGGAGGGGGGGGGAGGAAAGTTGCAGATCAAGGAAGAAAAACGGGGTGGAGAAGAAGTGTGAGAAGGTACAGCAGGCTGGAGAGGACATGACTTAAATGATTATCGGATGACGATTATACACAGGCCACATAATGACCCGTGTTTCACTTGCGGTTTATATGTACAACTGTGACCTGGATTGCATTTTTTAACAAGTTTATGTTCCTCCGACTTACATGTGTAACTACATTTTGGGCTGTAAGAGCTGCCAAAATGTGGCTGACCACGCAGCAGGACTGTGGCTGAATGCCTCCAGTGTAGACACTTTTTTAACCAAAACAATGACCCTTTCCTAACTTGAGTTACCCAATCTTACCTCTACGGCAGTTGTCGTGCATATATTTGTTTAGGAGCAAATCATTTCTAAAATGTTGTCATTGAATGTAATTTGACGGTTTTGCAGAATGGTGTGATGTAAATGTTATGTTAAGATAAATATGGATAACATGCATTGTCCCTGGTTTGAATCTAGTCATGTTATGCCCCTCTATCATCTTCAAAGTTGAATATTATAGCAAAAGAGCAACAAGATGTAGCAAGAAAAAACCAGAAGCAAAAATGCCAGTTGTATGACAGTTTGGTCAGTAGAACATGGTGATGGCAGAAATGAACAAATGGCTCAGAATAGTCAGCGAGAGAAACAGAAAAGGAGAGAGAGGGTCCAGGGAGGGAGAGAAATTCCCCGTGCCGTGGCCGAGGAGCCGCTGGACGGGCGGCGTTCTCTCCGGCCCATGAAAGGTGTGATTGTCCCAAGGCTTCCCCGAGCCAGGAAAGTTCCCCCAGCGGCGGTCGGCGGCCCCTCTATCTGCCAGGAACGCAAAGCCGCGGCGAGAAACCCAGTGCCGGTTATGTCAGATACCACGTCGGGGGGGGACGAGGGGGGTTTAAGGAGGAGGGACAGGAGTGTAAAAAAAGCTGCTTTTCAATGTGTGTTATAAATACCTGAGAGAAACACACACACACATTGAGGGGACACAGGACACACACACACACAGACACACACAGAGGAGGACGGACAGCGGGGCCCTAAATGAGGCCGTCGGCTCAGAGCGTCTGAATGAAAAGAGAGGCAGCTCTCAATGTGTTTATTTTGACAGGAGGGAGCGAGAGTGGAGGGGGAGGAGGGGGGGGGGAGGGGAGGGGGGGGGGGGCGGGGAAGCAGAGGGAGACAGAAATGGAGAGATGAGAGAAAGAGAGAGAGAAAGAGTTAGAAGTATTTCGGGCCTGGACATTCCTTCACTTTCAAAAACAAAGTTCCAGTGAGGCAAGAGAGACAGAGTTTGTAAAAGAAAGTCCAGCCATGTTTTACAGATGCTTTTTTTGGAGGGGGGGGTGGGGGGTGGGGGGGGGTTGTCAATGTGAATATGCAAATATTTTGACCTGAAGGGATAAGGATGACTCAGATAGTTTACTCGATGTCTCACTTGATGATTTAGGTGCCTCATAGGTGGGGAGGGGGTCTGTGCGAGGGGGGGGGGGGGTTGGAGGAGAGATGGAACAATAAAGATGGTTTCAGGCCGTGGCGACTATTCAAATACACTGTGAGGTGGCCTGGGGGCTAACTGATCCTGCTCTGCTGTCAAGGACGCTGCTGTGTGGATCTTAACAGCGCTCATTAGCTTAGCAGTTGTTGTTTTGTTTTTTTTCTTTGAAAAAAAAAGTTGATTTTCAGGTATTTTTCGTGAGCAAGTTCATCATGTCGCTTCAGGGTATTTTCTGTCATAGAAGTGATGCTCTTATCTCTGCGGCAACTAGATCTATCATCCATCACACATGATGCAGGCCCCCTTTGAGTCAGTCAATGTCAAGAAGCATCACCTCAATATGTTATGTCAAATATGAAGCAGGAAAAAAAAAAGGAAGAAACCTCAGAAAGAGCAACGGAGGAGGGATCCCTCTTGTAGGATGAGCAGATATGCAATAGATGTCGTCTGTGCAGAATAAACCATAACAGCTAAATGGCAATATGGAAAATCAAGATAGAGTGATAACATGATGACAATGACTTGGAGGATCAAACAACTTCTAGGTGCTGCCAAAAAGTCGTTTATGAAGATGCTATCTGTACTGAATTTTGCAGGAAAGCATCAGTTAATAGAAATGAATCACTCCTATGATGCTTTCTCTCTCTGATTTTATAAAATTGGCGCCTGTAGAAGAAGTCTTCATTCTTCTCGAGAGACCCAACAGTTACATTTAATGTTTATTTCTCTACGACATCGTCCGCATTTCTACTTACGGCTGAATGTCGGTGGTTGGTTTGTGTTTTATATGTATGAACTACTGCGGTTAGTTTGACTTTGGTTTGCTGTTGGGTGTGTGCCGATCATAAAATTTTGATTGTGCTGTATTGTCATGATAAAAATTGTTTGACATTGTGCAGCCTGTGCTACTTAATGCCTCATCTTGCAAATAGTGTGATTATGATTAACTAAGCATCAGTGACAACAGCCTGAGTCTGGCTCCACAACGCCTGCAGCATTGTGGAGCCAGACTAAGTTGGTTACTTTTGTGGTCTGCACAACATTTACTTTCTATATTCTTTCTATATTTTATTTGTTTGTCTAAAGAGCTTTTCAGACACGGACTATGTAACATTGCTGGCTTCATCTATCTGTTAAAGTAGCAGCTTTCATTCAGACATCGGTGTCCCTTATGTAAATGTTCTTTATGGATTTATTCTGTGTGAGTATAATGATATGAAGGATGAAGAGGAAGGAAGGAAGGAAGGAAGGAAGAGAGAGAGTTTCATCAGTTCTCTCGCAGCCAGCATCAATGATGAATTTAAAACTTATTTTGCTTGTTAGACAGTGAAATCCTGTTTCTATTTTATCAAGTCAGACAAAAGTGATGAAGTAAAGTGTGAGATGAAAAATTCAACAACTTGTTGAAGTGTTGAAAGTGTTACTAGGTCACATCTAGTCAGATTGCTGTTGTGACTTTTGCGTAAAAGTGACTCAGATGCTTATTCAGACATGAGACTGGAATGTAATGAAAATTACAAAAATGTGTGTTTTTTTAGTGATCATTAATCAGTTATTAATAAAATCATCACAGCCATGTTTCCCCTCTACGGTGTCTGCAGTGGGCCAAACCGTCCAGCAGCGTGTTTTCAGTGTGCGCTGTGAAAATAAGTGGAGCTTTTCTACCTGAGCGTGAGAGGCTGTCAGACTCTCCTCAAGGAGCCCTGTTCAGCCACACACACACACACACACACACACACACACACACATACACACACACGCACAGAGTCCGGAGCCAGCAGACATAGTAGCTCTCATTCATCCTCTGGAAGCAGCCGCCTCCCCCGCTTCCTCCCCCCATCACTGGCCTTCAATCCTTTCCCTTGCTTTTTTCGTCCTCCCACCCTCCTCCTCCTCTTCATCATCCCCCTCCTTAGACCACGTCCATTTTGGGTTTTGGAAAGGTAGAATAACAGTCTGACTGATGAACAGACAGGACGGTTACATCCATAACACAATTTGGTCCATTAAGGACACCAAGACATGCTGAGCCATATTAGACTGTGTCCATGGCGACCTGTCGCCACACTCCTGCCTTGTTTTTCTCTGTTTTCAGTGGAGAGGATGCGATGTTGCACCACACATAACAGCACTGATGACTGGATGAGTTTGTAGCAGTGGATCAGGGCATCAGGTTGGGATCTTGCTGGATCTTGAGGATTGGTTCAACCTACCAAAGTGTCTTTCAGCAAGACACTGAATCCCTTCCAGCTCCAGCAGAGGTGCTCAGAAAATTTGGAAACAAAATTTCCCTGCAGAGATTGAAACATTACAACAAAAGAGATGTTTAGCTCTAAAAACTTCACATCACTGTGAAACCACAGACTTATACCAGTCTGTGTATCTTCTCTGTCACTGTAATGTTGATTGCATATTGAATGTTCAACATGGTGGCCCAGGAGAGCAAAATTAAAGGAATACTCCACCTAAAATCTTTAGAGTATCAAGAACTCACCACCTGTAGGTTGAAAAGCTTTGAAATGTTTCTATCTTGCTCCTTTGCAGAAGACCACAGCTGTGGTTAGTTTGAATTTGCTTCACATACATTGCCCCTGTTTCACAGCTAAAAAGTCCTTAAATGTTTATAAATGTATCTAAAACCATCATTGTGGCATAATCCACTTTTGTACTGTCTGTATGTTCCAAACACTTTATACTTTCCCTTAAAGATATATAAAAACACATTCACATAGGTACACATACTTCCATTTGTTACTAGTGTGTAGGCCTGCATGTTTGTCACGTTCAATCACATTTGCTCACGTTGGTTGTGAACAGATGTCTTCCTTTGTTTACTGCTTTTATTGAAATAAATAAAAAATATTGTGTTCACAAGAGCAGAATTCATGATTTAAATGGCTGATAGTTGGCACAAAAAAGTCTGCAGTAGAATTATAGTAACTTTAAATTCATAGTAACTATATTAATCCATAATACTGAACGTTTAAGGTCACTGCAGTACATTCATCCTCTCTGAGATAAGCAGGTCAGGAACCACTTCAGGTAACGTGGGCTCTTTCAGAGAGACAACAGAAACAGTAAAAGGGTTTTTTCTCTCTCTCTGATCTATCGTGGCAGCACAGTAGGTGGGTGGAGGGCCACTAATCTGCCCCAGCTGGGTGCTGCAGTAGCCTCTCACTGGATATATGTGTGTGTGTGTGTGTCGCTGTTAATTGGTGCTAGCCAGGGGGCCTCTGTTTTGAAGTGGTAGAAAAACAAATCATTCACAGTAACAGGTCGGTGAAAGTGAGAGGGACCTTCAGACTCCTCAGTAACACGTCCATGGAAGGGGAGGATCAGTCTGTAGCTGTCAATCATCCCTCATCTGTTCACACTGATGATGGCATGAATGTCTTTTTATAAAAATATCTTCAAAACACCCATTGCGGGGTTTTTTTTTAGAGGTGTATATTGTTTTAATGTGAAAAGCTTGTAACTATTTTTTGATATGTTGAAAAATCTATAAAAGTAGTTTGTCAGAAAAATCAATCAGGCTTCAGTTGAAAACCATGTGCATACTGTATAAAAGAGGCAAAAAATGTATTGTTTTTTCTTTTAAATTCATATCCTGCTGCTGTTGATATACATATATTACAGCTTCAGAAACAGAAACAGAAACTGTAACATAAAATAAAAGTGTTCCCATTTATTTTGGCTCATTTTCAGTTTGATGTTGGCACAGACATGCTGCAAAAATCCTGATGATATCTTAAAGGTGTTGGTTGTTCCGCCCGCACAGGTGGAAGCAACAAAACCGCTGCCAATCATACGTTGTCTGCACACGCCCAGACAGCCCAAATTACCTGCACACCTGTGTACAGACAGGTGAAAAACCCTGAACACCTGTGCAGATGTGATTTACATTTTATATACTAATTTTTGTATGTTTTTTTTGGTTGTTCTCGTGATTAAGTGTCAAACGGGATTAGCACTAACACACTTCATATCAACTGAGAATCTTTATCACTTGACAACCACAGTCCTTTGTTGAACATCAGGCATTTTGAGGTTGAAGCATCTTGCTCAAAGGCACGTTGTTGAAGGTGCCTAAACCTGCTTCTCTAACTTCTCAGCTACTTTTGCCTCCGCAGCACCACAGGCCGCAACCTTAGCTGTTATATTGTCCCTACTTACATGTGTGTGTGTGTGTGTGTGTGTGTGTTTGTGTGTGTCCAGCTGTACACACACACAGCTAATGAACTCTGAGTGCCTGACTGCAGTTGTCACAGTGGTGCGACTGTCTCTGTGTTTTTCGGTCAAAGGCCACAAAACAGCTTGATTCGGTTTCATTCTGGTCTGAAGCGGCCGGGTCAGGAGAGCAAAGTAGAGTCTGTTCGTTGCTAAAATTAGATTTTCAAGGTGGCAAAATACCAAACTAATAAATCTTTTAGTTCTCATTATCACCACAAACATTCAGGTAGCAGGCCGCTCATTTTTAACTGCACTGATTGTTAAAATGACAACGTTGACTGCAGCAGATTATATCAGCCAAGATGAAACTTTGACAGATTGTTAGAGAGAGAAGCTCCTCTCTGTAAACCCGGTTAAGCTTTCATACATATCATATAACTAAATGAAGCTTATCAACTTAATACTTCTGGATCAGGACCTTCAGTGTTTGGAGAAAACTGCTTGTGAAGAATAATGTGTGCTAAAGTGAGGCTGAGGCGCCAGATACATGTTTAATCAACATTTCATATCCGCTCATCTCATTTTCAGATTGTAGATTCTAACATTAATTAGGTTGCCAATAAAAACTGTTTACATCTCAACTGAATCTTCAGGTTATTTTAACTTTAGTTACCGATAAATGTTGAAAGTTAAACCTAAATGGAATCATATATACAGAAGATGAGGAGATAAGACGATACAAACATGTAGGTGCTCGCTTTACACTTTAGAATTTAGAAACAATAAATCCCAAAAACACTTGAAAAGCAGCATCCTCCTTATTATCCAGTTAGAAAGTGAACACCCAGAACATTAAGGAGCTCCTTAGACTGTTCAACCTGCCGTTCAGCATCCGACTCCTCTGTCTGAAGGGAACAAACGCTACATGAAGGGGAAGTAAATGTTTTTATTTGATGATTCATTTGGAACCACAAAATCACATTTTGGTCCTTTTTGTCTTTGCTGTAATATAAATGAAAGCTCACTGAAGATTGCAGGAGAACCAAACACAACAAACAAATCAAAAAAGAGCTGAACGTGTCATGAAAGAGTGTTTTACAGTCCAGTCACCTCAATATCATCTATATTTTCATCAGTGATCTAACAGGAGCTGAGAGATGTCAGTGAAGGAAATGCAGAAGATAATTAAGTAAATCTTAGACTTTTGTATCCAGATGTCTGGTATGTTTGTGCTTTTTCATTTAAGGTGTAAAAAAATTGTGAAAAGATTGGAGTTTGAGGTTGTACTGGTTTCCACCAGTTCGTTTATTTTGTTACCTGTAATGTGCAGTTTTAATTTTCCCCTTCAATATTCAGTTCTGGATTATATATCTACAGGCTGCCGAGATAAGCTGATAAAACAGCAGCTCCTGTGCTGTCAAAGAAACAATAAATAGTAAACCACAGATGAACACACAGGAGACAGATATATATACATATATATTAACAGAAACATATAGAGACTTAAAAAAATACGGACTAACACACAGGCAAGCAGTCACATATGTGTAAACACAACACACACACACACACGCACGCGCACACAGGAAACCGGTAATGGGTGGGGTCACTTCAACACTCACACCTGTGATGGCTGATAAGATAACTGCAGGGTATAATGTGTGCGTATATGTGCATCAGTGTGTAGTCGTACGTGTGTTAACTTTCATGCACCTGCGTACTGTATAATGTATATGTGTGTGTGTGTGTGTGTGTGTGTGTGTGTGTTGTGTCTGGGAATATGTAGCTGCAAACTCATATTGTTCCTCTTCTGCGGAGACGAGCTGAGCCGTCGGCCTCCAGGCCATCTCGCCGGCGGGAGTACTTCCATCGTCGTTCCTCGACTGAATGACACACATAGAAAAAAAATAAATAAATAAATCAAAGCAAATTTGATCTTCAGCTGGTAGGATATTAAACAATCAGAGATTGTCTGTGCTATAAACAAAGATTAATTCTCTGATTCGCAGCAAATATTTGCAGCAAGTAATCCGTGTCGCAAGTACGTTTGCTAAGTCATGGCTGTCATCCTCGTCATTCTGCTGCCTCCTCGCACACAGATCGAGTCTACACAGACTTTTGTTTGATTTGAAGTCGCATTTGTTTCTGTAAATGCTGCGTGTCAATTGTGTAAATTGTTGGACCGTCACACCACAATTCCTTACTAAATTTATTTATTTATTTTTTAGATTCATTAGATTTGGAGATCTGTGAATTTAACTAACTCGGGAAACCTTTCTCCCTCACAGAAGTCGTAATGAGTGCAACTCTTTTTTAACTGCTATTGATTGAGGAGATCCATTGTCTGTCAGCAGCCGGTTGACCTGACAAGTTTGTTGTCAGGTAAATCTATCAAAACAAAACAGTGTTCCTGAAGTGGGAACTGCATCTCCGCAGGGTGCCGTGAGGATAGATTAGATACAAGAAAAGATTTGCATAAAAAAAACTAGGCAACATTTACATCAGCTACACTGTTATTTTAGCTTTAATATATTCAAATGTATCAGAATGGAGGAATAAATCACTATAAAAATGTTGTAAATATGCAGTTGCGTCCGGCTTGTGCCGGTGATGACGTCTCCCGGTGACATATTTTCCAGGCAAAGAAATGCTGATACTCAATCTCGCATCTCAGCCCTAATTTAATAATGTCTGTCTGTCTTTCTTTTTCTCGCTCTCTCTCTTTACATAAACTTTAATTTAAGTTAAATAAAAATTTTGTGGCATTTTGGCAAATAGCTGTCAAAGTTGCTCCAAACCTCAGTTTGCTCTCCTGAAGCTTATTTCTTCTTCTTCTCTTCGTCTGAATCTGTTTTTATAAACCGGGATAAACTGGCGAGCTCCTAAATGTCGCAGAGAAAGTTGGCAGGACCTCGGACAGATGAAATGCAATTTTTTTTTTTTTACACAACTCGAGTGTTTCATGTCCTCTGATACAGGGATTTAAAAAAAAACAAACATGAAAACTGAACAAATAAAGTGAAACCTGATTCAAGGGAGGAATAAGAGCCTGACGAGGCCAAATTGGTTTCAAGCTGAGAATCAAAGCTCTGCTTCTCCAATGTAAAGTCAGGTTTGAATGTCGGAGCGGAGCCAGGTTCAACAGAGCAGTCTGACACGTCGCTCCATCAGATTCTGAGATTTGGATGGACGCTCGGTCTTTAAGGCTTCATCCATCTGTGAGCCGGAGGCAAACAAGCCTTTGACACGGCCTGTGTGTCTTTATGTGTCTCTTTATGTGTGTATGTGCAGACATATGTGTGTATATCTCGGTGTCTGTGATTTACAAGGCGGCCGACAGTGGTGGCTGTCATGTCAATTCAAGTAGTGTTGTCTTAAAGTCTAGTCAGTAGCTCACACACTCTCACACTCCGTGTTTGACCCGGCACATGCTCTCCAGATGTTGGTGAACATTCCTGAAGGTCTCATCACACTTGTGGACATTTTATGTCTCCTCACACTGTCCTGACACTGTCGCAGTCCAGCTCTCCGTTTGTTCAAATTGACTAGAGAGAAACAGGAGGCCCAGACTGAAACACCGGCTAATATCTCTTTGTTTCCTTGTCAATAAAACATGAAAAATTCTGGCTGGATATAAAATTGAGTGTTAATATAAACATCATGCTGCCAGAAAGATCTCTTGTTTCTGCTCTCAGCTGTCACAAAGGCCTGTATGAGACAGTATCCAGCAGGAAAACGCACAAAGTTTCACTAATTTAATTGTTTATTGAATTGATGTTAGAAGAACATTAATGATAATTGTTGTTGCTGTGAATGGTGGAGAAACTTTACTGTGAAAATGGAGGAAATTTGGTGGTTTGGAGGCACTATGAAATAAAATCAGGTAGTTTATCTTTAAAGTGCTGCTTCAACATGCATTTAGAGTATTTTATTTGTATAAAACAATTGATAGATATGTAAGAAATCTCATAAGGTGATAATAAATGTAGCTTCAAAGCTTAATGTTTCTCTGACTTTATTTTTATTCTAATAAAATGTTTGCTTTTATCCAAACAGCTGTTGTACTTTGAGATAAAAATATGAAGGTCAAAATGTATTTGTAATCTTTTTTTAGTGGTATGTATTTTAATTTATATTCAGATGTTAATTAAATATTATATTTTTCCTTTTTTGGGAAGAAAAGACTCTTCAGAGTAATGTGTGATGGGAAAGATTAATTATTATAATTATATGCTGCAAATATTGTGACTGAAATGATTGATTCTTCAGTCATTATGGCAGGTTAGTTTTTGTGGTTTAGGAACACATTTGCAATCTAATGCAATCCAATACAACAGCTCTGCCATAATATCAACTTTTATGAAGCTTATATTTTTCACTTTTTGTTGTCAGAGAGGTGATAATGTTTATTATTGAGGTCGTAGTGGATGGTGGTGGTTTTGTACTGTATAATGAAAAGTGTTCCTAATATTTTGTCCACTGCATTAACATTCATGTTTACGCAGTAATTCTAATAAAGTACTCGTTGAGCGTATAACTTATATTTCTCTTTGGAAATCCAATCAAACCTGTTTTCTCTACTCCCCTCCTGATGTCCTGCTTCGCTTCAGGAACCGTTACAGAGCAGTTTGGGATGAAGCACCTTGCTCAAAGGTACCTCGGCAGACTTTTATTGTTCTGATGATGTGTGGGCAGTCTGCCAGTAACCGGGGTTTCCAGCAGCATTAGCTTTGCCTGGGGTTACGGTAATACAGTCATTAGAGTTAGTTTGCATGTTAGTAGGCTGTATGATATCCAGGTCTGGGAAGCGGAGGTGATTTTGTAGGTCAAGGTTTATTTAAGTGATAAAAACAAACCATGTAGGGAGTTTCCCCTCTGATTCTGCTCACCAAGCTCAGCACCCGACATCATAAAATCCATCTCCGCAGACATACAAGAGCCAAAGAGATGTACAAAGTCCTGAGGATGTTGTACTTAACACCTCCTCCGCTGCATAACCAAACATCCTGAAACTATAGAGGAGAAGCAGGAGTTTAGCCTGAACACACAGCCAGTATATTAACGACGATATGACAGCTTCTGATCACCTTTCCGATCAACGGGAGGCTAAATGTAAGCGGACACCACACTCCGATAGGTTTGAAAACCACATGACTTGATTATTTTGAAATCCTCACTGTGTCACATTACATGGTCGACTTGACAAACCCAGCAGGTGCTCTGTGTGTAATCATAACAGAGACAATGTTACTCACGGAAATTAAGATAAGATAACATGAAACTTTAATGGTCCCTGGAGGGAAACTGGGTCAATGCAAACAGTCACAGGATGCAGCGAAGAAAAATCAAAATTAAACACAAAATACATATGACAGTAAATTCAGGGATCGTAAGATAAGCTTGGGAATTAATTTCTGCATGAAAAATGAATAAATTTATGAATTTCTGCAGCGTCATTTTAACATTTTTGTTTGCAAAAGAACAGAAAGGCTCACAGTTAAACATGCAGCTCCCAGCGCACCTAAACAAAGATCAAGGAAAGAGCATCATCTGAGGCGGTGCAGATTAGAACCAGCAACCCCTGACCTTTAACCTCCTGCTGCTGTTGCTGCTTTGCTCAACAGCAGAGGAGCCGCCTGCTGTCAGGGAACTTTTTTTTTTTTTTCTGACTCGCATCTGTTGTGTCCCTGAGTCAATGGTCATGTTTTGATCGATACTGTCCTCCCTGTCTGTCCCTCCCCACACACTCACACACACACACACACACACACACACATACACGCACACACGCACACGCACACACACCATCAGGTTAAATGTAATCAGCCACCTCCTCTGTGTTCGTCTCTCAGGCCAGTGGTTTTATCTCGGGCCTCTTTGCAACACCCACGGCCGACAGAGCAAAGTCCAACCGCTTATCTGTACCTCTGCTGGAGAGTGGCGCTCAGTCTGCCTGCCTGCCTGTCTGTCTGTCTGTCTGCCTGTCTGTCTGCCTGTCTGTCTGCCTGTCTGTCTGAATTACATACTAACTGACTGTCTTACGGACTGACAGTCTCTCTATCTTCTTTCCCAGTTGTACTTGTCTGGATGTATTTCTGATTTACCTTCTGACTGCTTCTTTGCAGCTTTTTATCCATCTGATTGTGTGTCAGCGTTTATTAGCTGCAGCTTGATCTGATTGTTGCACTCATTGACCTTTACATTTTTTTATTTATTTTTTTTTATTTCTTTTTTTTAATGTTACCATGTTTTAATTGGTTTCTATGTGAATGTTTACATTTTTAGGTGTGTCATCGTTTGTCTATGAAATGAGAACAAATCTTTAAAAAAAAAAAAGGCCCATCAAAGAGCCAAAGGTGAGGAGTTTAAATGTCTTATTTTGTTTGACCAACAATCCGAAACCCCAAAACGGTTTCATTTACAATCATATCAAACAGAGAAAAGCAGCAAATCTTCACATTTGAGAAGCTGGGAACAGAAGACGTTTGCCATTTTTGCTCAACAAATGACTGATTTCTGTCAGCCGACAACTTATTTCAGTTATAATAATGTTAAAAGTGAGTCCTTGCTGTCCTCACTCCTTTTTGAAGACCTCACATATCATTTTGTACAAACAAGTATAAATCTGTTGTGAGATCAGGCTCAGCTGTGTCTGACTGACTGTCTTATTAACTTTTCTTCTTCTTCTTCCTCTTCTTCATGAGCTGCAGCTCTACCTTTCTGTCTGCCTGTCTTTCTGTCTCACTGACCTCCTGATTGTCTGTCTGATGGCCTCTTTATAGCTTTTTGTCTATCTGACTGTTTCTCTGCCTGGTTTACTGCCAAACTGTCTCTCAGTGTTTATTAGCTATGTCTTGATCTTTTAAATTTTGCACAATTTTTCATTTGTTTACTCCTCTGTCGCTTTCAAAATGTGTTTTTTATGTTCTTATGATTCCATTTTAAGACTTTTTGAGCAGAACATGATGTATAACAGGTGCTACACTGATAATTCACCATTATGATGATTAGTTTGATGCATTTAAGTCCTACATATATGAATAACATTTTTTTTTACTACAATTATGCACAATTTTTTCAGTGAGATTAGGCTCCGATCTCGACTGTCTTACCATCTAACTAACTGTCTGTCTGTCATCTGTCTGTCATCTATTTTTCAGAAAAAAGGGAGAGTATAGCCCGAGGGTTGAACTGTAGGTGCTCCCTTCCTTCTCTCTCTCCCTCTGCTTCTCTGTCTTTCCCTCTCTTCTCTCTCCCCTCATCTCCTCCCTCTCCTTAGGCAATAACTAGTGTAAATAGTAGATCCACCTAACAGGATCCAGGATGCACTGCCTCATTTGCATTTGCACATCTTGAAA
Source organism: Thunnus maccoyii (assembly GCF_910596095.1). Classification (NCBI taxonomy): domain Eukaryota; kingdom Metazoa; phylum Chordata; class Actinopteri; order Scombriformes; family Scombridae; genus Thunnus; species Thunnus maccoyii. The sequence goes on along the minus strand of NC_056538.1, from coordinate 29,315,225 downwards.
ACACGCAACACCCTTTTCTTTCCCTGTCTTTCTTTATTCCTCTCTGTCTGTCAAGACTTTATCTTGATGAAGAGATCCGCCAACACCTGCTAAAAAAAAATCTTCAATGAATTACATGAATGTCATTGAAAATTATGAAAACGTTCTTGACTTTTCACTCTCAATCAGTTTCTGTAATATTTGTTTGCTAAAACTCGGTTTCAGCTTGTTTGGCTCGCAGAGAATGCAGCATTTAAAGCATCAAAAAAGGTCCCAAAAGGTTATAATATGAAAAAAAATGAAGGTTATACATAAACTACAGCAGCAGGAGAAAAAAACGTCTTATTTCTGCTCTTTCATTTGAGCACAGAAGCTCTTTGTGCAGGTGTGCATGCTTGCAGACTCTATGCTTGATTTACTGTCACCAGCAGTACAGCCTGAGGGCAGCTGTCATCATGTGTTCAACAGGGCGAACTGAAAGACTGTTGCACCTCAGGAGACAAATATCCATTTTAACAAAAAAAAAAATGACAACGGTGTCACCCTCACGCAGATCTGCTGCCCTGCTGACTCTTTTAAAAGCTTCTTTCAGATCTTTAAAAGCCAGCCACCAATTATGCAAAACCGCCACAAAAACTTATTCATCCTTTGATTAGATCTTATCTTTAAGAAGACTTTCCCACCAAAACCGTTTTCTCCCACCTCAAACCATGTTTTCACACCTTCAAAAAAAACTATCCCTGTAACAGCGACACTGTGGTTTTAACTCGTTTAAAAATTTGGCAACATCCCAGCATTTCAAACGAGTAGAATCAACCCCCGGGGTTTATTTTAATAGGGAGAAATAAGTGCGGAAACTTGTAATTGAGTACAGATTACTGATCCTTAGAAAATAGAGTGACAGCAGCTTCATGGTCATTTCTTCATCACAGCTTATAGAACCAGGACTCAGACATGCTCTGCTGCTCCGCTCTGCATTATAAGCTCAGTATAATGGTGATAGCCCCCCAAAAACAAAGTCATGACCACGTCTTATAGAATAAAATATTAAAGTTGCTTAATACAAGACACATATCTAGTTACTGTACATCTCTAAATACAGTAATCAATGCCAAATTATACTTTTATCTCACAATCATGCTGAATTCTGATCCTCTGAACTACACTTTAGGGTTTGACACTAATTTCTCACATTTGGTAAAAAGAAGTGAACAGTGGTGGTAAAATTAATTGTGATTCTGATAAACAGAAGGAAAAATCTTTGTTTTCCCCCCAAAAAATCATGTGCGATTCCTCCACATAACAGTCACAATAATGTGTGGATAAGATGCTAATCCTTTAAACTTTAAACAAAATCCTTTCTGCAGGTTATTATGTCCATTTGCAAAAGGAGATTAAAAGATAAGTTCTTCATGTGTGTCTTAAAACAATAGTCAGGTGCCTTTATGTACAATGAAACATCTTGTGCTTGCTCCTCCTGTTCATACTGGCAAGCAAGCAAAAACTGTTTCAATGTACAAACAGGAATGTGAGTATTTTTCTTAGACAGACTTGGGGAAAAAAAAGGTGAACTTGTCCTTTAATTTATTGTGACATACAGACTGTTATCAGCAGCTGGTATCTCTTTTCTAAGAGTCTAAGCGTTTGGAAAACTGGGTCAGCCGACGGTTACAACCGAGAGGTTACGAATGTAAGGGTCACGCTTAAGTTTTTCTTTTACTTTGTTGCAGAAATTGTTCCAGTTCAACTGCTGCATTGTTGCACCTTCAAAACCTAAAGCCACAGTATGTTATCAGTGGATTTACTCTAATCTGTTTTCCTTCATGAGAAAAGATTAAAAAAAACCCAAAAAAACCAGCCAGGACTGAATGTGACAACTATCAGCTTGGTCACCTGATTACTGCGAGGGGACGTATCAGAGTGACATTTTAGAGCCAGCCAGGTTGGTCATACCTGGAGCAGTGTGTGTGTGTGTGTGTGTGTCTGAGTGTGTCTTTGTATGTAGCTGTGGAGACCATATCAGGCAAGTGCTCGCCTATCTTATCAAGCCAACTGCTCTGAAGGGACTATTGTGCATGCAAGGTGACGAACTGCTTTAGATTCCCACTCAGACTACAAACCAGCGACCATTACCTTCAGGTGTGTGTTTTTAGAGATCCATATATTGATGTTGTATCATAAAAATTATCAGAGAAATGCTCTTAAGTCTCTGCAGCAACGTGTAGTCAATGATCTTTAGCATCGGGAACTACTGATCGAAACTGAAGTTAAAGAGTGAGACTATAAGTGACCCCACCCACTACCGGTTTCCTGCTAGGAATGGATGCTGTGTGTGTGCGTGCATGTGTGTGTGTTTGTGTATATGTGTGAGTTTGTGTGCTGCTGCTATATTTTTGAAGCCTCTGGCTGGCCTTGACGTGACAGAGAAGAAAAGGCAGCGACAAATACGTGACAACTCCGACAACACAGGGCTGGGTTGAGCAACTGCCAGCGGACGACAGACATACACAGACAGACAGACACAGACAGACACAGACAGGTAGACACAGACAGACACAGACAGACAGACACAGACAGACACAGACAGACAGACACAGACAGACAGACACAGACAGACAGACACAGACAGACACAGACAGACAGACACAGACAGGTAGACATGCAGACAGGTGGACAGGAGGCCTGCTGACAGCGCAGTGGAGCAGCAGACAGGAGGTCTGTACAAGGCGGCTGCAGAAACTAGGATCAATAAATGAACTTTTTACTTTGTTGCAGATGTAAAGGAAAGAAATCATGTGCAGCTTTTTATATCTTTAAAGTCATCATTTGCAACATTGCACATGCATCAATATTTTCCATCTTTATAGAGATATTATACAGTAGCGGTTCAGCAGGTTTCCATATGTTAGCTGTCTAGTGGCTCTTGCTTGGAAAAAACTCACGAACAGGAAGTGATATGTTTTGTGTTTGCAGTTTGTTTGGAATTAATAGAAAAGGAACTAATCGGTCAGCGGTCGCCGCCAAGGCCAAGAAGACACAGTAAAGATTAAAGAGCAAAACATTCTGAATCCCTCTCTCTTCTGTTTTTGTTTTGTTGACTTGCTGATAGTTTTCCTAGTGCAGGGTCAGAGCCAGGTCAGTAGTTTTTGGAGTGGTCCGGGTCTCGCTGTGTGTGTGTGTGTGTGTGTGTGTGTGTGTGTGTGATGCCGCCCGGGCCGATGGCCTGCGCAGAGGTCTTCTTTGAGGCTCTCAGTGTGAGCCAGCCGTGTTTAGTCTACCAGTCCCACATGTCACACACCACAGTCATTTGGTCAGGAGCTGTTTCAACAAGACGCTGCTATTCCTGCAGCACTGTCTCACCAGTCGGCCGCTAGTCAGGTTAAAAAAAAAAAAGAGCTGCGATTGATTGATTGACTGGGACAAGTTGGTGAGGTCTTTGCCAGTAACGCTGCCGGATCTAGAAACTTCCATTTTCCTGGTATAATATTTTTTCTGTTGCATTAGTTTAATTGTCTGGCTTTTAAAACTGTGGAAGCATTTGCTGCAAAATGCGTCATACATTGGATTCAGTGAGATGTGTGAAAATATAATAAAAGAGTTGTATAACAGTGTTCTTTAAGTCTTAAGTCATTTTTAAAGGATTTTATTTCTATGTGAAATCATAAGAGAGGTGTTTTTTTTTGTTTTTGTGAAATTTCAGAAAGGTTAATGGAAACATACTAAGCTTGAGAAACAAAGAAACAACAAAATACTGATTTTAACACTGAATATTTACATTTAATTTATATCCACACTGATAATAAGCACTTTCAGCCGAAATGTTGCTGAAAAAGAAAAACAAATGCACAATTTGTCCCCATTTTTTGCCTTTTTAATAAGAAAAATGAAACATGAATGATTGTAATCACATTTAAACCAACATAAACAACAACAAAAAAAAACAATAAAACAATATATTATATCAGCACACTTCCAAAGTCTGAAAAGCAACATAGCTTAAATAAAAGACATTTCTCTGAAACTAAAATATGCTCCACAAAGGACGTCATGTGACCTGAAACTTCTGCGTCCTCTGTTTTTTTTTTTTTTTGGGAATAATCCTTCAATAGATCATCTATACATCGATGTCTTATCAGATCAGCAGTTGTTTGAGGAAAAGGCACTTTTTGAACAGTGAGAGTTATTTGAAACCTTGTTACACTGATCCCATTGAGCTGATCCACTGACAGTGTGTTGGGGGGGGGGGTGGGGGGGTGTTCCTAACTATTGTTGTAACACACACACACACACACACACACACCAGCCCATCAGCTCACCTGGTCAGTGGGAGCTCCATAGTGCAAAGTACTGTATGTAAATCCTCCCCTAGTGCATCTCTCCTCCCTTCCACTGTTTTAGTAACTGACTGAACTCCTCTATGCACCTCACCCGCTATCTGTTATTCAAAATGTTACAGTCTGCTGGAAAAGCATTTTGTTTTAATGCCCTCGTATAGGTAACAAAAGGAAATGATTGTGGGAAATAAAAGACATAAACACAACATGCTTTTTAAGTTTTTTTTTTTAGTTTTTTTTTTTTTTACCACAGTTACTTTGCCTCTTTCCTTCTGGCTGCAAAATTTTTCTACTTCTTTTTTTTTCCTCCCCTCTCTGTGCTCCAGCAAGGATAAAATGGCTTTGTGTTTCTTCATATGAACCATAAACAACAAACCATTTCTTTTTTAAAAAACTTCGAAAGCTACATTTACATTGACAGATGTCTGATCTGGTAGATCTGACGGAACGTAGTGAGAGATGTGAGAAATGCTGTAACACAAAAAAAAAAAATCAACTTTACTGTCTCCCGCTGCAGTAACACCTGCCTGAAGCAGTAACCTGAAACTTGCCTCCTTCTCTCCGTCTTTGGATAAAAAAACCCCTAACATTTGGGTTGTAACTGGTCGACAGAACGCTATACAAGATATATTAAAATTTATTCCCTTTATAAATAAATGCAAATATCCTTTTCCCCCCACATTAGCTCTATTTACATTTTATACAAGGCCAATTTTGCCACACGTAATGTTCTTGTGACAGGCAAAGACGGGATCTGACATCTGACTTACATACACACAAAGTCAAATATCTTCATCATCAGTGTAGAATTTTCCAGCTTCACTTTTCTATCCTCAGTGTAACCAACCAGTCTCTGTGTTTGTCAGAGTTGGTAAAAGAGAAAAAAAAAAAAAAAAAAGGTTCTCTGGTCCCTCAAACATGGCAGCCATTTTAGATGTGAGTCTCTTCCAAGGCCACTGGACATGAGCCAGAGAGGGAAAGAGAGAGAAAGAGGAAGATAAAGAGAGCTTGGGTGTCCATTTTAGAAAAGGAAGAGAGAAAGAGAAGTCTCCATCTTGGCTCACCTCTACTGACAGGTGTGTGTATGTGTATGGGGGTGGGGTGAATGTCCATATTAGGAGGCGTTGAGCACTGAGCGGCTGTACAGAGGTTGGTAGTAAGCGCCTGAGTCCATGCTGGCTGGCCCAGGGCTGTCGTAGATCTGCTTGACTCCCACAGGAGAGCCTCCTGCGTAGCTGTTGTAGGCCATCACCTGGTCCTGGTAGGACTTGAGGTCCATCTTCTGCTCGTTGGACATGAGATTGGTGATGGAGAATGGGTGGTTGAAGTTGTAGTGGGGGTCCAGAGACTTGAGGGCATCGCTCTGTAGGTCCATGTGTTGCTGCATGGCGCTGGGCAGGAGGTGGGCGCTACCTGCTAAAGACTGGGAGTGGAGGAGCGGGTTGGAGGAGGAGGAGGTGGCGGAGAGAGACAAGGAGGATGGAGGGATGGAGGATGATGTGGAGGAGGAGGGAGGCAGGGAGACAGGTGGGCTGTGGAGGTGTGAGGAGGACAGCGGCGGGCAGTCTAGTGGAACCAGGGAGTTTCGGGGATGCGGCTGGTCGTCTGAAGAGCCCGGGTGAGAGTTGTCTGAGTGGGCGGAGTCAGCTCCTTCTGATCCTCCTGTGGGGCTGTGATCCTCCCCCAGGTGATCTCCACCGTGGCCTCCTTTACCTGAGCCCACCTCCTGGCTCTTTCCCGCTTTCTTCGCCATCTTGTCCTCGATCTTGAAGCGTTTCTGGCGCCTCAGGTAGCAGCCATTCTCAAACATGTTGCCTGACTGTGGGTGCAGAGTCCAGTAAGAACCTTTGCCCGGCTTGTCTGGTGAGCGAGCCACCTTCACAAAGCAGTCATTGAAGGAGAGCGAGTGGCGGATGGAGTTCTGCCAGCGCTGCTGGTTCTCACGGTAGTAGGGGAACAGGTCCATGATCCACTGGTAGATCTCATTCAGGGTGAGCATCTTGCTGCCGCTCTGTTGGATCGCCATGGTGATGAGGGAGATGTAGGAATATGGTGGCTTGGCGTGGGTCAGGGAGCGTCGGTAAGGCTTCGGGGGAATCTCCTTGGGTACGGCCCGGCTCAGGGTCGCAGTGGAGGTGTATCCCAGCTGGCTCATGGACTGGCCCATGTTCTGGTAGTGGGACAAGGAGCCCAAGGAGCCGGGAGTAGCGGGGCCCAGCTGGGTTAGAGGGCCCGAGCTGAGGGACGAGGCCACCGGGGAGAGGGACATGTGGCCGGGCCCAGAGCCCATGGAGGCCAGCGGGGAACTGCTGAGGCTGGAGGTGGAGTACGCCATGTTCATACCTGCAGGGGAGGCGGTGGCCGGGTTCAGGTTGATGTAGCTGGTGCCCATGGAGGCCATGGAGCCCAGACCAGAGTTCATGGTGCTGGGAGAGGAATACATCTGGAGACAAAAAGGAAAATCTGGTTATTCACAACAAAACACAGAGGAAATAATAAGTTTTAAATGTTGTGCAACAAAAGTTACAAGCAGTGAAAATAATTTTAATCTTGAATTTACTTCTGAACATTTAGAGAACAAATAACATGAACTCCTCAGTAGTTGATATAAATTTAAATTTCTTCTGTGAAATGAATGTTTGAATGTGGGAAGAAGACTGGTTAGACTCTCCATTTTAAAAGTGACTCCTTATCAATGCACAATGAAGCTCTCAGTGCGCGGAGAGAGGACATGGATTTCACACAGCGATGTTAACCTGAAAATGCGTAAAAAGCGCGTCATGGTGCCTCTCGGTTCAGACGGCCTCCTCCTCTGCTTCCATGGAAAAAACAAGTTGTTCAGTATTTAAGCTAAAGTGCAGAATTTTGATTTTTTTTTTTAAATATGTGTGTGTGTGTGTGTGTGTCTGACAAAGACGATTAATTACGCTTTAAATTGTCCACATAAACTTTTATTGTGAAATCTTAAAAAACTCTGTAGCGTGAAGGAAAAGTATTTAATATGCGAAGAAACAAAATCCACAGGGGGATAAAAGGTATCTCGACCCTCTTACTGATCGTTGGTTAAATATTGTCAGACTCTTTCTTCATGGTAATTTCATCAGGTCGAGCTGAGGTGAGAATGAAGCTACTGATGAAATTACCTCTAATTGAATTAGTGAGAAAAAAAAACAACAAAAAAACTGCCGCAGTCTTGTTACATTTAGGCCTTTACACCTTAACTGTTGCAACACTGCTGCGACGACACAAAGGAGAAGGCCTATTGATCAGCAGATGTCTTTAAAAATATTTTTTAGTCGGAGCCTGTTTATTTATTATGAAATGTTTTTTTTCTCTGTCATCAATTCAACAAATAAGTTTTAGTGGAAAGAACTGTTTCTATGTTATTTCTTTTTTGGGTTTAATAATATTTGCGAAATTCTAATAGCATTTTAACATATAAGGAATATATAAATACTAATTGTTGGTGTTGCTATAATATTCCTGTTGAATTTTAACGTGCGTCTTGATACGCAGTTTTTTTTTAACTTTATCATAGTTAAAGGTATTTAATTCTTATTATAATATTTCCATAGTAGGTAATGTTTTAATGTAAAATCTATATCATATTCTTTCATAATTTATCACAGCATTACTGTTTTTCGTCCTGTTGAAAATGCGCAAATAATAAAATCTTCACTCATTTTCTGCTCTTCTTCGCTTGAATCTGAAGCAGCTCTGAGACATATCCTGCTGTTTACAACACGAGGGGATAAAAACAATGTGTTTTATATGTTGTCATTGTTTTTTTTGTTTGTTTTTTTTTTCATTTGTGAGTGCGTCTTTACCTCACTGGGCTCGCTGAAGAAAGTAGTATTCCACTCTGGTAGATCGTGGGCTTCCATCTTCACAGAGCTCAACATCCCCAACACAAGTCTTTGGAGGAGAAGCACCTATCACAGGCTTTTTAAAAAGAATATATCAAAAAAAAAAAAAAAAAAACGAATATAAAATCCTCCGCGAAGTAGAAAGTTTTCGAGGGGAAAAAAATCCAAACACAGAGTTGTCTCCTTTTTTGCCAAGAGAGAAATATCTAGAGTCAAAAATGTGTTGAAAAAAAAAAATAATCAAAGAGTGACGTGACGCTCGGCTCCTGAGAATAGTAAAGTCAATATTTCTTATTTGTCAGTCATCCATTGTTTCATAACCTTAATCTTGTTTCGGCTCGGCAGATGTTGACTCCTGGCCCGTTCTTTCTGTCCTCCGGGGGCCTCTGGACGCAGCGTGTGACAGACGGAGGTGTAGCGCGCAAATATAGTGGAGAAACCTGGTCGTCCTCGTCTTATAAGGTCCCGGCAGGTCCCGCCCTACTCCTGACATTTGAATACCGTGTTGGGATCCAGGAAGGCCCAAGCAAAAAGGCCGATGTGGCCCCCTGGCGTGCTGTATATTGGCCCGGCGGCTGCACCGGCCCACCCGGACATGCGGCTGTCCCATATTCCTTTAGGGACAGAGCTGAGTGAGTTTTTTAAAAATATAACAGTGAAATTCATAAAGCTGACGCGACGTGTTCATGTGAATTATCAAACAGCATATCTGAGTTTTAACCTGTTGCTAAGTTATTGAAAGTTATTTCGCAAATAGATGAAAGAATTTGACAAAATAATGAAATCATGTCACGTCTTTCCAACTCAAAACGACTTGTTCAAATAAAAAAAAAAATCTCGGATTATTTGTCATTTTTCTACAGTTTTTTGGAAATAAAATTGGAATACGATAGAAAAAGTAAAATTATACCAGTTGATCCATTATATTACTACTTTTATTATGGATGGGGGGCAGTTTAGGGACATGTGTGTATGCATGTGTGTGTGTGGGTGTGTGTGTGTGTGGGTGTGTACGTGCGGGAGGTAGGGAGTGGGGCGTGAAAGTCGTTAATTCCCTTGGCTATCACTTCTCTGGGGCTACGAACCGTTAACACGCTCTCTGAAGTTTGGTTGTAATACCCGTCAGAACTTATTTCAGATTCTGGGTTTTGATAGTCAAATATTTGCCTGATAGTGATGTAAATGTGATGTATTTCACAGAAAACGCCTAAAAACTGACCCCACCAAAAATAAAAAAATAAAAACAGACTTTAAATCCATCATAGAAATGCTGTCACAGCAGCAAAATCATCACGAAATGAATCAAAGATACCAAAAGACACACAAAAACGCCAATTAAAGTGTTGGTTCGTGCGTAAATGCTTTGCTAGTATTAATTATCATTTACATTAAAGCTTCAAATGTTACATTTTGGTCAGTTACACATGAATCTCTTACAGTTTCCTCGGTGCTTACGTGCGCAATCTGTGCGTAAATCAAGTCGTGAGGGACCAGGTCTCTGAGAACTTCTTGGAAACGTTTTTTTTTTTTTTTTCTCTCTCACGACCTGTCGCCACAGACAAGTACAATAAATAATGTAATCCTGGTGTAATGCATAGGGCTTGGACTCCTGTGTTGTGGAATACACATCAGGCCTCGGTGCAGACGGAGGCCTCTGAATGTCAATGCCGCTGCCTAATGGTCAGTCAATGGAGATGTAATTGATGCGCAGGCGGGAGGTCGACGGGATTAGACTGTGAGAAAAGATGCCGAGGAAATAAGAAATAACAGGAAGGAATATCAGCGCGCAGACGCAGCAAAAATATGCAGAAAGCGTCGGATGGAGAATCAATGTCGGGCAACAGCGGGTTACAGTTTATTTCTCTCTCTGAGGGAAACATACACACTTTTTACGATATGAATATTTATGACAGGCCTCTATAGCTGCCTATCTGATGGCTGTGTTCAGGATATTTCACTCTGACGCGCAATCACAGGACGCCTTTTTCTTAATATTTACCACCAAATCTCCAGATTGATCATCCTGTCATGGTGATATTTCTGCTGTGTGATAGTATATATATATCGTCAATCAGACGCTCTGCGGGCCATCACCTGTAAAGACTCAGCGATTATCGCCTGTTTGCAAAACGCTGTCAAGTCGATTAACACGTGGAATGAGCTAACACCTCAGTGTCTGTAATGATGTAATTAAGCCTGAAAGAGATGAGCTTTTTTTTTTTTTTCATCTGCACGGTGATGTAGTTGTAAATAATAAGGTTAGTAAACTCTGACCTCCAGGCCCTGATCATAACAATTCAATCAGATATTGTAGCTATGAGCAAATGATTCATTTGTGCTGTTTAAAATGAGAGTTAGTTGGTGTTTGTGTGATTTAAAAACCAGAAAAGGAGAATGAAATGAATTTTGAGGGATTCTCCTCTGAGTAACCAACAGTTTTTTGAGGGCTGCATATCCTCCAACACATATTATAATAAATCCAGTTCCAGTCTGAACAGAGTTCCTACATCTAAAAAAGTCCTTCTACTGAAAGACCAAACAAACAAAACTCAATGCAATAAATCTTTTAGAGAAAGTGAATGGAGATACTGTGAATCAGGCAGAACTCCTTCATATGATTCAGATATAAACATACTTTCAAAAACTGATCATTTCATTGTTAACCACACATTGGCGTGACACACGTGGGATATTTTTTGTCCTATTTGCATATTTTCCTGCAATCCTGCTGCCTTCAGGTGCTGGTTGGAAATCCGATATACAGAATGCAAGTTTATGTAGCATCATGCATGTTGTTGTTAAAAGAGACATCCAGGAAAGCTGTTTGTACTGGAGATTTGCAAAGTAGAGCATTTATAAGAAAATGAACTGAGTAAACAGACAGAGATAGTTGCCCTCTAGTTAGAATAATCATACAGGAATGATTGTATGAAGCCGGTTTATTTATCTAACGTCACGTCTTGCAGGATGATCTCTGCTATTTTGTTCAATCCTGCCTCTTAATAAACATCTAATACTCCTTTAAAATCTGTTTCTCCCCCCCCCCTCAACTCACATCCTCTCTCTGCGGGCCGTTTTTTCATGCCAATAGGCCTTCCATCGTCCATTAACACCTCTATAATTGGTTTAACAATAGTTGTAATGAGCTGACACTAATGGAGGAAACGACAGATCGGCCTACCAGGAGCACGACGGCAGGACTGTTGGGGAGGAATAATTAAACTTCCTCATCCTCCTCCTCTTCCTCTTCTTCAACAAAAATGGAAAAAGTGACGTATCATATAACAGTTGACTTGACAGGTAGAAGCTAAAATCTGCGCAGCTGAGCTGATTTCTTTTGGGAAAGAAAGTTTCATATGCAATAAAGATATTGAAGACATTAAGTTTTTCGGTTTAAATATGATTTTAAGGGCTTCAAATGCTTCCTCTGTCTCTGCACGTCGTCAGGATACCCTACATCTGATAAAAGATGACAACAAACAACTTGTCCAGTCAGTTTCTGCTCTGCAGGCAGACGTCAGGAGCACAAGTCCGCCATCTTGTGGCCATTAGAAAACAGAAAAGCTTCGCACCTGCACCTTCTTTTCTCTTTTCTTCACATCGGTTTGTTTCATGGTTCAAAGTTTGGACAGTTTTTTTTTTCATATTAGCAATACCTAATTCAACCGTAAGCTTATTAAATGAAACGCAGGTAGTTTCACAGTCAGGCTGCTCTACATGGAGTTCACTTGATTTGACTGTTGACAGTTTGATGTAAATCTGGATTCTTTTAAACCAGGTTAAATTTAGTTGAAGCTGCATTTAGAACAACAAGTCATTCAGCTTAAACCTGCTAAAGTGCAATTTACTGAATCCTAACCAAGACTTTAATGTTAACGTCATACATGAACCAATTTCGCAATATATGTATATAATAAATTACTTGGATGTAAGTAATCAGTTAATTCTAAGTAAATCTGAGTCAACTGTGTAAATTACTTAAGTTACATTACTTCATTTAGTTAAGATATGTTTGAAATAAGTGACTTTGTTTGCTTTAAATGTTTGAGCTCCTTATTTGCAGGGAAAAGCAGCTGGTATTTAAAAAAATCCTGATTCCATGAGTCAAACATCCCCCAACACAACTGGCCACCAGGAAAAGTTTGTAACAATTGTAATTTATTTTGCTGTTTGATTCTCTTTCATTTCATCATCATATATAATCTTCTTAATGTGGTTTTAAAGCCAAGAAATATACTTCTGGTAGAGGAATGCTAAATCCTTGAAACTGTTTTTGGTGTAAACACAGTAAAATGTAAGAATATTGGCTCTAAAAAATGAATCAGTCCCTTTAAAAAAGCCCACCATGTGTAACCGCAGAAAACAAACTCCCCAGATCATTAAAAGAAAACAGAAGATATGACGTAACTGTGGCCCTGAGGAAAAGTCATGATGGTGTGCCAGCCAATGATGACGGCTCTTACCTTTTCTTTTAAACCAGAGATGTACTATTATCTGTTAAACTCAGCAAATCAGAAGATCATAGCTGGATTATATAAGGATTATTTAAATAAGAAAGTAATGATGTGTATATAATAGTGATCATTTGCATCAACATGTTAATCTCTGTGGAAAAAACTCAAAAAAAACCAAACAAACAGGAAAACAAGTACAAGTTTCCATCCCATTTATTCCTGGTTTCTATTTTGTACATTAAGCTGCAATAAAACCAACAGATCTAAAAATGACACATGAAGGAAAAGAAACTCAACGTGGACAGAAATGCGAGGAGAGACCATATCCAAACAATGACTGGCCGGTCGACTTTACAAAGGCTTCTGATAAAAAGCAAAAGACGTCTGATGGCGATTGAAGGGAAACAGATTCAGGTTAATAACTGACTAAACAATTAAAAAAAAAAAAAAAAAAAAAAAAAGCCATTGCACTCCTACTTCCCCTGAGGTTCCCAGACACACAAACAGACGGTAAACTTTTTTTTAAAAAGGCACTTAACAAGGGATTGCATGATGTATCAGTGCATATTAAAACTTAAATTCCACTTCTTCAAAGACGTTTCTCTACAGCGGACCTGGGCCCCGAGAAGATGATCTCACACCGTCGTAAGTCGACGGGACGAGATCGTCTCAGCCTTCGGATGCTTTTTGGGTGGGGGTGGGGGGGGGGGGGTACGGGGGCCTTGATCTGTGGGAGGTTCTTTGAATGTAGAAGGCCTATATAAGTATTTGCTGAATACTACAGACTTTTATATGTAAAATCCTGTAAGTACAGTCGACCACACAGGCCTGTAAACTGTAACGGCTGGATGAAGAAAACTGGTTGGTTAAGACCTGGCCGAGAAATATATATATATATATTTATATATATATATATAATTACCTTTGGTTTGTCTGTGCTTCTGTACTGACGAGCACATACTGCACATATATATATAGAGAGAGAATCCACCAAAAAACTCCTGATCCAAATTATATTAAAATCTTAAGATCGTTCAATTAAAGAGGACATCGTTAATGAAGAACAAGATACATACATAACATACATACATACAGCGTGTATGGCCTTCCACAGTACATTAAATTTGGAGAAACTCGTTCATATGAAATATTAGGACATAGTAGAAACTCATTCATTCATTAAACCTTCAGAAATTACAGAAGAACATTTCTGCTTTCAGGTGGATTCTCACTTAAAAAACAAACAAAAAAAAAAAAATATATATCAGGTTAAGAAATGATAAGCCAATTTTTTTTTAAATTACATATTCCAAACTGTTGCATATACTAGGACTAAGGATTGCACGTACATACTATTATAGTTCTATACAGTATATAACATTTAACATTCTAGTATAAAATATAGTCCTAGGCCTATCAATAGATATCTTTTCATATACATTCGGGGTAAAGCGTAGGCTGGGCTGGATCTTGTATGAAAGCGACATTTAAATACAGTCAAACACAGAGTTTCTGTGGCTGGTCGATGCTTTGACAGATTAACTGGTTGATTCTACACAGCAAAAAAAACCGTTCTCCTTTCTCCTCTAAGTCAGCTTTAAAGCAGAGACATGATGAAAAAAACAAAACAAACAAATGCACAGAGAAATGTCACAGCTGACATTCTGCCCACATCTCATGTCAGTTCATGTTTAGGGTGTTTTAGTGGAGTTTTATTTCATGTGTCTCCAAAAAACAATATATATTATTGTGTGCCAGGCCACAGATTGAGTCACAAAAGAATGGTATCGTAGTAATAAACATCCAAGACAAAATAAAAAAATCTGGATTTTCAAATTTAAGGTACACTTTGTCATCATAGATGTCAATATTATGTTATGTGAGTGACAAATGTATTTGTATGAGCAACAATTTTTGCCTTTTAGACTGAATATTGGCAGAGAAAATATCATTTGTCCCAGACAGTTGTGTCAACATATTTTGACTGATCTCAGAATAGCCAGATTTGGCCTGTAGCCGCTCGCTGCCAGTCGGCCAACTGTTTGTTCATCAACAAGGAAAAAGAAATGCAACGACTTTGGCTGCTCGTTTAAGCATTTCAACATTTTTTTGTTGGAATTGTCAAAGCAAGATTTTGTGCTCTCCTGTGCAAACACAATACTGAGTGTACCGTTACAATAAACACTGGCTACTCTGTGCAACTGAGGAAGTGTAACTGTAACAAAGAACATTCATGTGTTAGATTTGCTAACAGGCTACTATTAGCAATTACATCCAATTATATATTCTGCTGGCTTTGTAGAGAGATAGAAGTGTTTGCATTGGTTGTTTCTTAAGGTGCATCTTATTTACGTGATCATAGTATCTCTTTCAAAATTTCCAGATGTTTTTGTCTGTAGAAAAATGAGTTATTGAAAACTGGTGTAGTCAATGTGTTGTGTTTAGCCTGTTTGCTAACAGTAGCTTGAAGTGTTAATGTGGACATTATCATAGTTTTCAGCTGACGTCAGGACTAACTTCACAAAAAGTAGCCTTCCTTCAGCTGTTGATTGGTCCTGAATATCTGATTCCGACAGTACATCATAAAGGCCTTTTCAATCTTTATGCTTACTTACATCAGCCACAGTCTCGGGAAACTTGTGGCATTACTGTTTGCTGGACTGAGCATCGGACATAGGATTGTTTTCCAGAGCTGGTGAGGGTGAATGCACTCATTTGGTAATTTGAATGTGATTCATGAAATTTCATTTTTATGTCATCATTACATCAGAACAATAAGATTTAGGTACAAATGTTGGCAAAGTGAAAGAAAAAAATAAACAAATAATGGCGATGTGAGAAGACAGACTTCGCTACTTTCGTCAGAGATCTGGCGAGGTCTGATAATGTCGATGAAATCGGGCGGTGTGGATAGGTGGAGTTAAAACCTGTGTGATGGAGGTTTTCTGAACTGTGGGTCACTGCATGTGGCTTCTCTTCTGGATCTGTATGTGGACCAGTGCAGACGTCTCCTTCTGGTATGTGATACGACTCTGAGGTGGAAAAAAGCAAACACAAAATCAACATTTAGTTACACAGAGTACCATAAACAAACAGTTAAAAACACTAACTACAGTACTCTCACTGCCTCTTATTAAGGCACTTAAGATGTTCAACAACATTTTGCAGCCTGATAAACACAGGAAGGACCGGTAGTTTCTTCACATTTGTTATCCCAATATCTTATAGAGCCTGGATGATAAAATTCGATGAAACCAGTACCACCAATAGTAGATATATCACCATGTATATCTATGTGAGACGAGATTAAAGTTTTGCAAATGCATGCCTTGTTGGGAGTAAACAAAAGTGTTTTATAAAATGACCTCAGAATAAAATGCTGCAGTACTTCAGACTACGGGTGGGTGATACTGCCTTTAAATATTATATTGATTCATTGTTTGGTTGTTTAGATTAAATAGGTTGCAGTACAGTTAAGATCATGATATGTCATATTTCAATGGAGTCAGTTATTGAGAAAAGTTTTCTAACCAAACCCTGAAGCAACCTGACGAGCAAGAAGTTACTGTGCATGTTGCGTTCTACTAAAACAGCTGTCTGACATCTGTGGACCTGCCTGTGGCTGTGTTCGGTCCTGGTTTCTGTGGAAATTATCATCACGTCTCTCTCTCTTTCTTGACGGTGACGTCTCCACTTCCAGCTGCGGCTCCACTGGCAGCTCCGGTCCCGGCCCCGGAGGCGGACCCGGGCCCGGGCCCAGGCCCGGTCGCGGCTCCAGATGCAGCAGCCGATGCAGCTCCTGCTCCCGCTGCAGGAGTGCCCAGTATGGTGGAGACCTCTCCCTGCATGAAGGCCCAAGGGGGACTGTTGGGAGAGGTATCCAACGGACAGCGCTCTCCGCTGGGGCAGTACACCTCCCCATCACCCCGTCGGCTCTGAATGTACACTCTGGTGCAGGGGAAGCAGAACCTGCATTTGGTGGATTTAGAGGAGACTGGTTATTACAACTTATTTCACTAATAATCTATCATTTTTCAGGAAACTAAATAATGTTTAGTCTGTAAAATGTGAAACCAAACAACCATAAACTACCAGAGGCCAAGCAAAGGTGTAAATTGCTTAATTACTCTGACTAGCAGCCAGTAAACAAAGCATGAAAACATGAAGACAGCCACTATTGGCATTGTGAAGGTGTAACAAGAATGATTACCCAATATTCAAAACGGCAGTCAGTAGCCACTTATTAACTAATCTGCTGACTGTTTCAGACCGTTAACTGTAAACCACAACTTGAACACATGAAAAAACAGTTAACATACAAACCTGTGCCCTGGCACTGATGGACACTGAACAAAGTGTGTGTCTTCCAGCCTCTCATGACACAAGGTGCAGGACAGAGTGTTTCCGGTTGAGTGGGTGTTGTTTGCTGACGCTGATCCCAGCTCGGAGGCACCACTGTGGGGTAAAGCTGCAGCTGTAGTGGCTGCTTCTGCGGAGGTGCTGGATCCCAGGGGCTCTGCTCCGGACCTCGCAGTCAGTGGTCGTGGCTGCCTGGCTGGAGAAGAGGCAGGCTTTGGGCTTGTCTGGCTCACACCCCCAGCCATGGAGGAGGACGAGGAAGGCAGGCCTGTGCTCTTGCTGGCGCTGCTGGCAGTCACAGACGTGTGGACCTGTGTCTGTATCTTGGGCTGGTTCTGGGATGAACTCAGCTCTCGCTCAAGCTCTGGAGTGATGAAAGGGGCTATCCCCATCCCTATTCCCAGCTGTCTGCGGCTCATCTCGGCCAGCACCGGGGCAGGGAAGATCATGGGGCTGCTCATAGGAGCTGTCCTGGCGGTCAGACCCGCCGGCATGCCTGCAAGCAACCCATGAGGGATCCCTGCAATACTTTGAGTTACTAGACTGGGAGGGATGGCAGCGCCGAGCATGGGTCTTCGGCTGCCGCTGGGGCTCTGCCGGTTCACCTCCGGAGGTGGCTGGCCGTCACGGTGCAGCCCGTTGGGCGGCACGCGGATAGCGGACCCAGTACTTTCTCCTCTCCCTCCCCTGTCAAAGCGGTCGGTGTGTGGCCTGCCCCCGTCTGCAGCCGTCTCTCCTCTGCCAGTTGTGCCGTGTTTATTAGGCGAAGGACCGGGTGACCGGACGTTACCGTCCTGCATCCCATGAGTTCGTTTCAGCTGTCGGGCGCTCGCTATCAGGAATTCAATCTGATTCGCGCCTTCGTAGTTCACGCAGCCTCGACAGACCACCTCGCTGAAGTCCCACACCACAGTCCACGGCATCTTTGGCAGGTCGCACAGGTAGCACCACTGGCGCCTGGAGGAGGAGGGGGACGACATGGCCGGCCAGCGAGCGAGCTAACCTGAGCGAGCACACGTTAGCAACGTTAACCTATTTAGCTTTGACAGGTGCACGCCCTCTCTTAGCTGCCGACTTTCTGTTTCAACGGGCTTCAAATCGCTTTAGAACAATGTCAAACATTATATGAATTTAAAATAATATAAAACTTTTGGGTAGTTTTCACTCTTTTCGTCATATGTTTGTTTTGTTTACCCACTTCGGCCTGCTCTTGACTGCTGTCAACTGCTTCCCCGACGGGCGCTGGAACGTTACGTAACCTTGCGAGGTGCATTATGGGTATTTGAGTTCCCGTATCCAGTTCAGCTAATACACACCTACACATTTCGCCTGGTTGTTGAACTACAGCCAAAACTGACACGGAAGTGAAGTAAGTAAAGGTCACAGTTCATTCCGTGTCAACACATGTGCGTCCGTCGTAGCCATGCGTTTTCGATAAAAAACTTTCATCACTCTGTGGTTATTTTCAAACATAAAAAATGCCAAGAGACATATCATCTTCATCAAGTGAAGATGAAGCGGACAGCCCCACCACGGAGTCTGCGGTACAGCAGAAAGAAACCAGTAAGTGAACCTCGCGGGTTGCACAAAGCTGGTTTTGTTTGGTTGATATGCTAGTAGTAAGTTCAGTGAACAGAGTTAGACCAGTATCATGAAGGTAGTTTCACTCAGAAGTGTTGATACATGTAAAATTATACAGTTCAGTTGGCTATGACTGGCAGAACCACGAAATGGGGGTTTATGTTTATCTCAGTTTTTGTTTTTGTTTATGTTTATCAGTTACATTTACATTGATTTTTATCAGTCCAGAGGATTGTGGCATCAATGTGGCATCATCACAGATCAAGAAAATGCCTGTGTTTTATACAAATAACTGTTTGGCAGTGGTAATGATATTGATCATGAAAGTTAATCCATTGATGTTCTGTGTATTTCTAATGCTGTATGTTACCTTTATTGATCAAATGATGGAGTGCTGTTTGATTCCACAGATAAGAAGACCACCAGGTACCAGTGTCCTGCTGACTTTGTGTCTTTCTGCCATAAGCCCTGCAGCAACACACTAACAGAGAGTCTAAAGAGCAACAAGAAGGAGTTATGGCTCATTAAAGCTCCTGCCAGCTTTAACCCAGAATGGTGGGTAATATTTTTCCCTTTTTGTCAGTGTGTCTGTGTCTCTGTCTCTCATCACATGCACATGCAGACTTTTACAAGAAGTTATTCAGAAGTTATGTGTTTTATTTAAAGTACTGATTGTTGTTTAAAATTTGCATACATTTCAATCTAAAAACACATAGCTGCTTCAAAATAAACTTTAGTTGAATAATAAATGTTTTAATGTCATAGCAAAGATTCCCAATGCAAAAAACCCATAAATATTTGTTTTTAAAATCACATTTTAACTACAGTTGATCACTGCATTTTCTCTCGGTTTTGAGGCTGCATAAATCGTGCCATTAGGTAAGGATGCACCGATCGAACTTAAACCCCTTGATACTGATGCTGACACCCCACTTAAGGTCCTCTTCCAAACCCAGGACTGGTCCAATACCAGTGCTCTTCCTTAAATGTAAAAACTGTGATAATTCTTAAGCTCTTGCAAATTTGAACTATATTGTTTAGACAGCGTATGAAATTGTGTAATACAGGAGATACATAGTTACTGCTGTATAATTACTGTTGTGTACAAATACAGAACTGACAAACAGTCCAGAGCTGCTGTTATAATCAGTGATCAGAGCCAATGATGCATTTCCTGTGTGTCCACATGGCATGTAAAGGAAAGTGATTCACTCAACATAATGACGTGCTTCTCTATCTCTTCATCAGCGTATTTCATCTGGGCACGGCTCCATGTTTTTTCTCACAAAGCACAACCAACTTTTTTAACAATGTAGCTCTTCCTGCTTTTTTTCTACTCCAGTTAACAAAATTTTGTTAACAGAAAATGCAACCTCAGTCCTCATTTTCTGAGCTGTTCTCCTTTATTGTATTTAGTCCATGCAAAATGTTTAAAAACAACCTCATGACAACAAAAATGCAGAAAATCTCTACATCTAGTAAAAAAAACAGGAAGAAATTAATCTTAGCTAACTGTGAATGTCATTGTTAAAAACTACAGTTTCACATTAACTGGTTACATTTAAAGACATTTATTGTTAAGCACATGAAGGAAGTACTGATGTAATATCAGTTGTAGCTGTGCACACATTAGCTCACCACAGCACATGAATGGAGCAGAACATAAAACTACTTCATGTGGATCTGATGTCTGGTCCAGTCCACTTAACGTCAGTATCGGTGCTGTGGATCGGATCGGTGCATCCCCACCTATAGGTTAAACAATCTCTGCAGCAGTTTAAAAGGCAAGAAAGACTGAACATGACGTAACTGACAGTGGGGCAGTTTGTGTTTGTAAGGGCCAGCAGGTGGAGCTGGAGACGGGCTGATGATGTCTCGGAGGATGTTTTCAGTCATGCTGAAGCTTTAGAAAGCTACTCTAAATTCAACAACAGTCTGAGAAAATAAATAATGTTGTAAACTTTTCCAAGCAGACTTGGTATGAATGATGCCTAACCCCCACCTTTCCTTCCTCCAGTGTCAGTGGCATCAAGGTGCCCCTCTCAGGTCTCCAGACCGTGAAGATTCCCGCTCCTGCAGACGGAGCCAAGAGTGGAGGTAGCCAGCAGATCTACAGCATCCTGGCGTCCACTCACGGTACCTCAGAGCTCCGCCTGCTCACCAGCAATAAGAAGGCGTCCGACGGTGTGGTTTTTGGCCCTGCTTTCTCAGGCCTGCTTAATGTATGTGAGACCTACGGAGACAGCAGCACCAACCAGGCCCCTCAGGTCATCCCAGCTGCTCCTGCGCCCTCCATACCCCCCGGGCTCAAACAGAGATTCCACCCGTTTGGCAGCAAGACCCCCACACTCACCTGCGTGGCAGAGAGCGAGGCTGACGGAGCCGCTTTCGGGCCCTCGTCTACAACCCTCCGTCCCCTTGTAGTCAAACGGTTCATAGAAGAAGCAGACAAAGAGGACGAGGAGGAGGAGAGGAAAAAGAAGAAGAAGAAAAAGAAAGAAAAGAGAATAAAGACAGAACGAGAGGAGGAGGAAGTGGTGAGAGTGAAAGAGGAACCTGCAGCTGAAATCCAGGATGAAGTGACGATGGAGCCCGACTCTCAGGAGGGCGATGTTTCAGAGGAGAAGAGGAAGAAGAAGAAGAAAAAGAAGGACAGAGAGAGAGAGGAGGTGCAGGAAGGAGGAGAGTCCGAAGTTAAAGTGAAGCAGGAAGACGTTTCAGTGAAATGCGAACCAATGGACACTTCGTATGGTGATGTAGCGGACGGCTCAGGAAAGAAAAAGAAGAAGAAGAAGAAAAGCAAAACTGATGACGACTAGTCGTTAATCTGTTGTTGTGTGTTTTATCTTTTGATTTGTTCACTTTTGACCTCATGAACCCATCTGGGAGCCAATTTACTACAAATCCACTGAAGCTCATCGATAGATCGCATTGTGCAAGACTTGCGTTGACAGATCATTGTATTCTTAAAAAATAAAAACACATCCTGAATCAATTAAACAGTGACATGAATGCTTAAGTGGATTCAACCCAACATCTTTATGGCTGATTTTCCCATCACTTTGAGCTCAGAAAGCGACAGTTTTACACACAAAGAATGTATTCAGCCACAGACGTCTATGAGTACATGCATAATAAGCAAATTTCTGCCTTTTCTGCCAGTGTCGTCAAGTCGTGGTAGATTTTATGGGATTATGCTCACACTGTGTTGCTGTGTTTGTGTACATATTTACATAGTAAGGCTGGTAATTTGGCAGCAGGTTGAGAAAACCAGAATAATGATTCATTGTCATGTCAGATTCATCGTTCTTGTTTTTTTTTTGTTTTGTTTTGTATTTTAAAGATTTGAGTCACATGTATTGTGGATATTACCTGTGTGCAGGAGAAGACATGCTACAAAATAAACTCCAATTGTGTTTAAATGAAATGCAAATGGACAAAAGTGGTGTTTTTGTCCTCCGCTCAGCCCATGTAAGTGTTCCAGTACAGCACATTTTCCTCTCAGGCCTTGTTAGAGCAGTGATTTCACCCAGAAAGAATGAAACTTTGAACTGGTGTTATAACTCAGACTGTGGCTTTTAAACTGTGAAACAAGAAGAAAGTGTCCAATTTACAGATTGGTAGTTTTTTTAATGGTCAGAGAAAAAAAAAAGTTTTCAGAGGAAGTCATGTTGCCAGGCGAGGTAAAAGTTCTGTATTTTCTCTATTTTGAGTTTTAAAATGATTTTATGAATGAACAACAATAGGAGTATATTTTACAATACACGCTAGGGTCTGTTGTTATGTCTCAAAACGTATTATAAAATAAAATATTTGATTTGTAGGTTCAGATTAATCTGTTGGAGCAAAAATATATCATCTGCTCATATCCATTTCTGACACCATGAAGGTTTCTTGTATTTTTGGCCCTCTATTACAGTTAGTTAACTGACTTTTCAGCTCTGCCATGACTCAAACTACGCTGGAAACTCTTTTTGGCTTTAATCTGTTCTTGCCAAAAGTCATATTTAAAGAACATTGCATGTCGGCATAAAATATTGGCATCAGAACCCTATATTGGTTGATCCCGACCCTATAAATCTTTGGATTTCCACCGCCAACAGCAATTCCTTTCAATTAAAAACAACATTGAAACAATTAGTTCTGACAGGGAGATGGCGCCACAGTCCACCCTGTTTCCTGTGTGGAGCAGCAGCCTGCAACCTCTGAGCAACCTCTGAATGTAGTACTTACATGCTACCATTTCTTTTTCACTGATATAACACAGATTTTCTTTAGCCCTGTATGCACAAAAAAAAACGGATTTGCACTTTTTCCATTTTCCAACAGCAGTGAATCATCGGATCTCGGTGACACTCAGGTGAAAAATCTCAGAGTGGAGTCCAGGCTCTGCATCCTCCCCTCCTCCCCTCCTCCCTCCTCTGTTTCATTGCTCTCTTCTCCCTGCTCTGCACCGGAGTATGGTCCTGTTTCTTAATGAGCTCCGGCACCTCTGGCGCTATCACACTCACCATCTGTAGTAACCCTCTGCACATGCTGCAAGGTTTTATTGATCCAACCTTATGTGCGGATTCACATTTTTTTTTTTTTTACCAGCTTTTACTCCATCAAAGGGGTCAGCCGGACCCAAGATGAGCAAAACCATGTTAGAGGTTTAAAAATGTAACCTTGATATACGAAAGAGAATTTTTAAGATAGTTTCCCACTCGTTAAATTGGACTTGGCTTATCATCACGACTCCTTAGTTTTTTGGTGGCTTCCTTGTTATAATGGCTGCTTTCAGACAGCCATTATAACAGGGAGCGAGCCACAGATGTCAGATGTTGGATCAAGCGTTTCCCTGTGAGTCACATCTAATGCCAGATTTCTGTGTATCCGTGTATCCTCACAGGTATGTTGAATGTGTGTGTGAGAGTGTCTGCGCTTCAGAGCCAGAGTCTGCATGCCCAAGTGTATGGGTGTATGTGCCTGTGTAACTGAAATAGTATGTGTTTGTGTGTGTGTTTGTGTGTGTGTGTGCTATCAGCTATCTGAGCTGAGAAGAAACACTGTAGAAAAACAACATCGGGTTCCAATTCTTGGACCCAGAAAATCATAATTTAGGCAAAAGAGCGTAGCTGAGGTGCCAGCCGTCACAGCTGACTCTAATAGATCTCTTGATCTTAATGAGATTACCTGATTAAATTAAGATTATAACAATAATAATAATAATAACAGGTGGAGACATGTTGTCAATCAAGTCAATAACACCCAAAAGGTGTCTTTTTATGAGACATATTACCTCCTTAACTGAGCACTGATTCTCTTCTACCAGCAAGGCAGAAATTGGAGGATTTTCCCATTGATTTCAATACAGTCAGAGTTTTATTTGGAGCAGTTTTGCAAAGCAGCACTAGCCTTGCAAGCTGAGCCAAACCATTACCAGAAATTATCTCGACCCAACCCATAATCAAACACACAGTCTACACACTCACTCAGTTTAATCTGCTTTATTTAAGGCATAATTAGGCTGAACATGTTTAATAGCACACAACAAACGCAGAGTAATCATCGGTAATGCTTCCTCCTGTTTATTTCACCCATGGCCTTTCCACATCAAATTTATTTTCTAACCCCCTCTGGATGATGCAAATTTTTTGCCTGAGCCGAAGCATTTTCAACAGATACGTTTTTGCCTCACTTTGCGCTGCCCCGGGTCAATTCTCATCGACTCCAGTCTTCGCACCGGCTTTGTCTGCAATCTCTGAAATTTGCTTTGTGCAGTCTGAACACACCTTGAGTCGACCTCGATTGACAGACGGTTAGAATTGTAACAGTGCTGACAGAACTTCAGCACACAACTCTGGAGTTGGAGTCGGAGATAAATTATAGACTTAGATAAATAAATCAGCCAATCAGATTATCAGACAAAAATGTCTTAGGGACGGCTGATATGGTATTGCTTTGTAATTTGTTTTCAAGCTTGAAAATGAGAGTCTTTGTAGGTGAAATATCTGCTCTGCTGCTCTGCTCACTATGATAGTCACTTTAATTACTGTCATAGTCACTTTAGGCACTGTAGGGCACCTAATCACTTTATTTACTGTCAGTCACTTAGTTTACGGTTTAGTCACTTTATTTACTGTCATTGCACTGTGGAACCATTCATCTACTGCATCAATAATCTCCATATGCACAGCACCTTGTAGTTCAAGCCTTTAGTTTATGTTTACAGTGTTTTCTTATTGTACAGGCTAATTATTTATTGTTACAGGCAATCTATCTATCTATCTATTCAGAGGATGATGAATGTGAAAATGTACGTTGTGCTTCTAAATCACAGTGGCAATGGTCTGGAGGATAGTTTAGAATATTAAAAAAAAAAAAACAAGCAGAAGTTGCAACACCTGTTGATGTTCATCACTAAAGAGCTCGTATTCATTAACGACTATGTGATGGCAGTTCTGCAGGATGTCTGGCAGTAAAACCCTCGCTTAATTGCTCCTTTACAATATGAGATGAATAAAGTACGAGCCGGTTGGTTGAATCTGTAGCAGGATAACATTTATGCATCTTGTTAAGCAATTTCTGCCATTTTCTGAATCTTTCATTGTGGTTGCATCAGTAGTCTGACTGTGTGGTCAAAGGGATGCATCGGATTCTCTCGTCTCGTTTCCGTCACATTTAGATTTTACTGTCAGCCAAATTTAATCTGAAATACACGAGAGGATGGAGTCACAGAATTTAAATCTCCATCAGTACATCAGCTCTCACAGTCATTCTTCTCTACAATTGTTTCTAAGTAACAAAAAAATAATTGGCTTCTCTGTAGAGAAGCAAGTTGGTGACCAGTAGGTTTAGATTCACACGACTGGGAAAGTTATGACCCTCTGCGCTTGCCTGACCAGCCTGAAAAAATGCGAGCAATTAGAGTCTAGCAGTAGAGGGGGATTGAGATCATATCAGCCTGATTATATAAGGTGAATCATACGGCTCTTTCCCAGACACGTCCCTCCCCGACAGCACTTCATCGCAGAGTGTCTCCTCATGTAAAGTCACACCGGCGGCTGTGGAGGATGCTCGACCTACGGTGGAGGGTGTAAACAAACAGGTAAACTCTCCGTCCGTCGTAAACAGGAAGCACTGTGGATATAACAACGGACACGTTTCTCATCCGGCTGCTGGTTATATTATAAGCTGCGTCTTTGCAAACACGCTCATAACAACTTGTACATCCTATAAAATAAATTGTGCATTCTGTGTTCAAAGTTGCTGTGGCCTTGTTTGCCTCACCCAGATCAGACTGAACTTTGACCTGTGAAATCGCACCAAAGTCCAGTCAGTGAGAACAGGATTGACCTCCAGTTCTTGAGTTACTGAGTGTTGGTGGTATACGTTGGATGAAAACAAGCTACAGGATCACAGACAGTCAAGCAATAGCAATAAAGTGGAGTTCTAATGTTAGCAGGTTGACTAAACTGCCTCCAACACAACGCTTGTGCTTGCCACGCTGCCCACATCATTTCGCCGTCCTGCCTGCTTCTCCCCAAAAGCAATGCGAGTAAATTTCACCTTGTCAGTTCTGGTGTGACTGCAGCATAAATACATGAGTAAGGAAGGAGGAAGGAAGAGCTCAAAATGCTCGAAGGTAAATACCAACCTCATAGTTAAGTGAGGCTGATAATTAGAGTTTTTCTTTACCCCTGCAGAAGCAAAATGTTATTGGATCCAACCAGATGTAACCCACCCATAAATAGTGCTTGATGGTGAGCTATAGACAGTGGGAAGCATTTAATTTAGTAATTTAGAGGTTGGGATGATTTTCACCTGGTATTAATCTTAAACAACAGCTAACAACTTTAAAACCATTTTTATGTTGCTGATCCTTTAAAATGAAATGTATTGTATGTTTGGGTGATGCTCCATGCTGCTCCGGGCTATAGCCTCTGCCCCTGTTGGAGCTGTAATTATTATGAATGCGTCATTTGCAGAGAAGCAGTGGGAGAAACACAACAATGCAGTATTACAGGTGATTCTCTGCAGCCTGTAGCTGCAAGCCTGTTGCGCGTATCGTACAGCAGAAAATATCGAACGTATATGTGAAAGGAACAACTTCAAGCATCTGCATTTTATTACGGAGCTGTTGTATATTTTTCTTTTTTTCTTGGGAAAAATACATGAGAGAGAAGATTCAAGGTTCAAAGTGGGATTCAGCTTTAGACCCGGTGAAGCATACTGTATCTTAGCAACCCCGCGACGGTGCGTGTTAGTCTCCTTGAATGCACTGTCACTACCCAGAGGTCGCAGCTCAGGCCAGGCGGTGAGGCGGGTTCATGTTAGAGGAGCACAGAGAGACATTCGACTGACTGAGAGGATGTGAGGAAGACGTAGACAAAGAGAAAAGGTTTAATTGAGAAGAGGGGCTCATTAATTTCAGTTTTTATTACAGGGAATCAGCGTGTATTTTTAAATTAATAATAGCTACCATTTACAGTACAATCACTTAAAGCTTGTTAAATTAATTTGAGGGCGTGCACGTGATCAGCGGCTTTTTTTTTGTCTTTTTTTTTACATGATGCATAACTATCAGATCCTTTACTGTAATTAAACTGCAGTGATCAGTTTGTTCTTTTAGTAGGAAACACACGGTGAAGATGAGAAAATCTGGTCGAGCTGCAATGATTTTAGTTTAGTTTTAGTTTTTCATTTTAGATTACTTGATTGACAGAAAATAAATCTGCAAGTATTTTGATAATTGATTAAGTAATTTTTGAAGCCAAAGAGGTTAATTCCAGTTTCTCAAATATGAAGATTTGATGCTTTTCTTTGTTACATATCACTGTAAACTGAATATATTCAGGTTTAATATTAACATTTTAATATTTTTTTAATTTTATAGTCATTTAATTGAGGAAATAATCAGAATATTAATGAAATGAATTAATCTTGTGAGATTTTTCAGAGAATATCTGAAAAGAAATGTGTGATTTACTTGCAGTTTCTTCTCCTTTGAAGGCAACAAACTTTACGGGGTCTTTCTCATCCTTTTCCCATAATTTGGATCATCACCCTCAGTCTGTGCTTGTAGTCAGACAGTATACAGCGGCTCAACCGGAAGGTCACAGGGGTCAAATGTGAGCTGAGACAAGGAGCCTTCCCTGTTATTTACTGTAACCTCTGTAATCTACAGACAGTAATCTTACACCTGCCTGTATCGCCACTGTAATGCATTATACCATCCAAAGGTAACAGAATGATGCAATATAACGCTCAGTGTGATACTGTGTGTGTGTGTGTGTGTAAGCCTCTTGCTGTCTGGGCTCAGTGCAGATTCTGTGTGTGTGTGTGTGTGTGTAGCTGGGTGTTAGGCTGTGGTGCTGTCTGCCGAGGAGGAGGAGGAGGAGGAGGAGGAGGTGGAGGAGGAGGATGAATAATAAATGCAGTCTGAAGTTTGGATCCAACGTGTTCAGACTACTGAGCAGAGCAGAGGCCTTTCCACGGCCCAGCCGAGCTGATGCCAATGATAAGATTTGAGGGGAGGGAGATGGGATGGGGGGGTTGTTGGCGTGGGGGAGGTGGGGGAGGGGGGGGCGGGGGGAGGCTTGTCGGGGGAGAGGTGTTGTAGGGGTAATGAATTGGAGAACCAATTCTCGCCTGCCCTCCCCTCCCTCTGCAGTGATCTCTCTCTCTCTCTCTTCCCTCTCCTGCTTTCTTTTTCAACCAGCGCGCCTCGCTCCAGCCAGCCTGCGGCAATGTGAGCGTTGCTATGGCAACGCGGACCTGCCAAGGACCACAGCGATGGAGAGAGAGAGAGAGAGAGAGAGAGAAACAGAGAGGAGGGGTGCAGCTCATCAATGTCTTACAGTCCCCCCTCCCCTCCCCCATCCAAAAGCACACACACACACACACACACACACACACACACATATTCTCTCTTCAGGCATGCTGTTGAAAGAACAAACATCACAAAGGGCTCGAGCCTAAAATCTGCCGCAGAGAAACTGAAACTCTGTTTTAGCTCCTCAGTTTTTATGTTTTACTTAATTTCTCTTTAATAACAAACACCTCAGTACAGTAGCTGCTGTGTTTTGTTTTGTTTTTTACCACCGCTAATGGGAAACCAAATAAACAAAGTAAGAAAAAATTCACTCAATTGTTTTGCATTCTTCTTCTCCTGAGGAAAAAAGAAAGGAAAAAGTGTGTTTTATTTGTTTTTTCCATCTATAGTTTTAATTTTACACATTTACATTTATTAAAAAAAACAAATCTTCCAATAGATCACGTTACCCTCATTTTCTCTTTCTCTTCCTCTTTTCTAATTGAATATTTATATCGTAAGAGAACACAGACACCATGCTGATACCATACGAGTATCCACTGCTCTTAATGTGTGTGCGTGTGTGTGTGCGTGTGTGCGCATGTGTGCCCTGGCTCATTTCCAGCTCCAGCCCTCTAATAAGCCCCTCTGCTGAAACTGGAAAGTGTGACATGGATCAATAACTAGATATATGAAGCTCTTGTGCACAAACTGACGTGGAAATAGTCATTCTTTTCTTTCCTTCTGTTTTCTCCCAGACAATGGAGGGAGTAGAAGTGCTTGTTGTTTGTGTGGTGTCACTGAGGGAGTGTGTGTGTTTGTGTATGTGTGTGTGTGACACTGCAGTGTAGATTTGAAAGGCTGCGGCAGCCGTCGACAGACAACGAGAATCCTTACTGCAACAGCAACTTGATTGCATACTAATGTTTTGGTATGACGCATCTCTCTCTTCCCTTCCTCCCCACTAATCAACCTCCCTCTCATATCGCCCCCCCTGCCCCCCTCCACCCCCACCCCCATCTGTTTTCATATGTCTCTCTTTCTTTCTTCCTACCCTCCCTCCCACCTTGCTCTTCACATTGTGTGGCAGTGATATGGCACCGAGCTGCTGCTGGTACAACCCACCCACCACTTCTGCAACGACAAACAGGAAGGAAGTTGTTTATACAACAGCAATATGAATTTTACAGGCAGAAAGCATCCGACCTTTACGTTATAGACTAGGGCTGCAATTAATGACTACTTTCATTATTCATGATGATTGTGATTACTCAAGTAATCGTCGAGTCTTTTAAACGTCAGAAAATTTGTAAAAAAATGCCCATCACGACTTCCGAAATCCCAAGGAGATGTTCCCAAATGACTTGTTATTCCAACCAATCATCCAAAACAACATCCTCCAACAGAACAGGTTTGTTTTTCCCATTATTGGCAGGATGGTATTTTCAGTCTGTTAGTGTCCCCCGAAATGAAAGTGGTTCAAAATGTCTGTTTTCTGATCTGTCACCACTATGGTTAAATTCTGGTAGGGTTTAGGCAACTAAAACCACCTGGTTCAATATGCGTTAGCTCATTTTTTGGCCACTTGGGGGCACCGGAAACATGTTTCTGTCCACCTGGTGAATAAATGTCCAATATTCTCTCTCTTTTAGCTCTATTGTTGCTCTCTACCAACTCCTGAGGGAAATATCTGGCTCTTTACCTGCAAAATGCTCCACTATGTTCACCAGCTAGTCTACAGCTAACTGTGTCTGTTTGCCGTTTAGTGCTGAGCAGGTAGTGTACAGTGGCTTTTTAGAGCTTTTTCTCTGAACACAGCCACCTGCTGCGGCCTAAAACAACATTGGAAGAGCAGTGAGAGTGAACCAAAACAGTAAAGTTGCTGCCAGACAGATAAACAATGAGCTGAAACTCGCTATAAAGTTCTGTTAAGTTGAGTGAAACTGCAGAGTCGCTGATAAATCTCTGTAGGTTCATCACTACAAGCACAACACATTACACATTGTCTTTTGATACTTTGTTAATATAAAAAATATTGATTATAGCTGCTTTAAACTTGCAGTAACTGATTTTTTGACCATCGTTTAGCCAACTAAGTGCAGTGGAAACATAAAAAACATAAAACTTTGGGCCTTTAGAGCTTTTTCTCTGAAAACAGCTGCCAGTATGTAGAAACGACACCGATGAGTTAAACCTGCAGTGTAGAACTTTTACATATAAATGAATGTCTGTTACATTGGAGCCCTTGCCAAATGATACCAATGCTGATTAAGCCTATTACCACCAGGTAAATCTCTGTATTTCACAGTGACCTGGAGTTTTTGAGTTTGGTGTTGGGTTTGACATTCCCGGGCTGGCCAGATGAATGCGTACTGAGGATGCTCTACGGGCAAAGCATGTGCACTAGAGACTTCCGCCAACCGAACCAGCTAACTTGCGGTTAGCTCTCTGCTAACTTGAATAAGGAGTAAATAATAATTTATAAGTTACTGGACTGAATGGATCTAATTCTGACAGTGAAAGAGTCATTTTTACAATTTCTCTGCCGTTTTACAGTTGCAACAGTAGAGACTTTTTTTCTCAACTTTATTGACATCAAACTCAAACAGCAGTAACATTTAAACAAGTTTAAAGCCACAACAGTAGCGACAGAGCAGGCTACTGCAGAATCTATAACGTAGGCACATGTCGTGTTTTTGTAATTACTTTCACTGCCAGAAGGGGAAAACAAAAGTCCCGCACTGCAGCTTTAAAAGACGCCCAAAATGCTCTGTAGAGTTGAGGAGGATATTTATAGCAGCTGCTTTAAGGAAACCAACAGTGACTATTGGTGGGAGATGAAATACAAACAGCTGTGTCCAACGTCAAAGTCAGACGTCTTATATGACCAACCATCCACCCGACCTCCTGGTTTTACAGCTTTATATCACATTTATGTTGCATTCTACAGTTACTGTTTGCACAGACACGGGGGGGTTGTGTGTTAGGAAAATACACATGTAGATAGATTCAAGTGTTTGAATATACAACCACTGCTGACATTATTCTATGTCTTACAATGACCTTAAAGAGAGAAAAGCATCAAATCCTCTCATTTGATTTACAGACCAATTAATGAACTAATTGTTAAAGTAACCTGTTATAACGATGACAGGTGAGAGATGTATTGTTAAGCCTTGAGGGAAGTGAGATGCTCGTTTCTCAATATGAGGAAGTTGGAGATAATATTTTGGCGCTCTGTGAATGTTGAACGTTTGGTTTTCTGAGGCAGAGATTAGCCGTTATGGATTTTAGGATTTGAGGCTCCTGTGCTCTTTCTTTTTTTTTTTTTTTCCTCTTTGCTGCAGTAACATCTTCAAAATAGTAGGTTTGGAAATGGAAAACATGATTGTTTCAGCAAATTCATTGACCACACGAACATCTCCGCCTTTCAAAGCCAGGAAGCCTAAAATTGTCTTCTCCTTCCTTTTTTTTTTTTTTTTTTTTTTCCAGTAATGGGAATAGTTTTCTGAGTCTGAATAATTTTAGACGGCTGACAGACAGCAAGTCAAATGTTAGAACAGTGAACACTGTGCGAGACAGTGTGATAGGCTGCACAGAGAATCTGTTGCTAGGCTCACTGTGAACAGACCAGTCAAGTCTGACATATGTTTTCAAAGCAGCCCTCTTAGCAGCTTGCAGCAGTTGCCATGGAAACCCCAATGCCATTTCCCCCCATTGTTTGGACCGCTCGATATCCCGAGTCCTGGTTTATTAAAGCCTGGAAGACCAACAATGAGAGCTGGTTTTGTTTTCGCATGTAGCTTGTTAGTGTGTGTACATAGATTCAGCATGTATGTGGGTACATTTTGCAACAATGTGTGTGTATTTGTATTTGTGTTTGTGTGTGTGACAGAGACAGAAAGTGCAGCATGTTTGTGTGCATGAGCATCTGAGTTTGTGGCTGCAGGTGTGCACATACGCTGTGTGTGTGTGTGTGTGTGTGTGTGTGTACAGACTGTCAGCAGGGTCAGTCTCTGTAAATGGACTACATTTTCTAGTCTACCGACCACTCAAAGCGCTTTACAACACATGCCAACATTCACACACACACCCTCACCTTCATACACTGATGTGTATGAATGTGTGCAAGGTGCCAAACTGCTCATCAGGAGCGATACTGTGCTTTTTATCCAAAGTGCTTTACAAATGTTTCTAACGCTCACTCACCCATTGACACGCACACCGATGGCACAGACGTCAGGAGCAATTTGTGGGTTCAGTATTTTGCCCAAGGACACTTTGACATGCAGACTGGAGGATCTGGGGATCGAACCACCGACCCGCTGATTAGTAGACAACCCGCTGTACCTCCTGAGCCACAGCTGCCCAGAAAACAAACAGTGGAAAAAACAGAGGATGTCCTTCACCTGACCTTCACAGCAGATGCAGACATGGGCTGAGACTGCTGCTCTGTGTTATCATCTCCTCATGGAGCCTCAACAGAGCTGAGGTGTAACCAGGGTGGGAATAATGGGGGGAAAAATATTTTTTATAACATTTTAAAAAGGAGAGAAACAGAAAATCTTTTGTTTTTAAGAGGGATTTGTGAATATTTTCTTTATTTATAGCTGCAGTCCTTTAAATCCTTGAATTATCAAAATCAAAATGTCATATTTTCCCTTGTGGTTTGACACATTTTAATTTCATCATGTATAGTATTACTGAGAAGAGATTAAAATCAAATAAATTCCTTATAGTGTTGTAGTGCTGAGCTTAATGCTATTTATTATCATTATTATGATAGTAAAACACCCCCATTTAACGGTAGTGCAGTCCTACGTGAGCAGCTTTTACAATGGAAATGTCACTATCGACTAGAATGAACTGACATTAAAAATGTTAGCATTTAGTTTTCATTTCTTTCCGGCCATCATGTCAGGGTAGCCGCTGTGCTGCACAAGTGATATTCAGTTTTAACTATCTGGTGTGAGACACCTGGGTGCAATGAGGACAAAGACGTGGGGAGATGAAAGCCTTTTTGGTGTAAATAACTCATTCATGAATATTATTTATTGATAATCTATATAATAAAAAAGAAAAGCTGAACTACAAATCTTCACATTTTAGCTGCAGATTAAATCTCCCTCAGTCCTCTTTATGCAAATGAGTTTTAATACAATGGTTTACATGGATTTAAGTCACTGGGTTACAGGAAGCAAAGGAGGAAATCTGGTGACATTATTATAGAGCGACTAAGATTGCGTAGGGAGGAGGATGGATCAACAAAACATTGTACAGTAACACAGGAGGTTGCTGCTTATTTTTCATTTAAACACAGTTTTCTTTAAACCGAGATCATTCCCTAACCTTAACCACGTTGTTATTATTGTTACCATGATGACGAAGATTCCCTACCCTTAATAAATACTTTTATTTTTAAGTGTTGTAACATCATAAAACTGTTAATTATTTTTTAACAGTGATTAGTAACAGTTATGGAAGACAAATGATGTCATTCTGCTGTTTACTGTAAATGGGAGCATCAGATAAGAAAACACTTCTATATGTTGTTCTGGATTTGGAGGACTTGTTAAAGGAAGGGGTCAACTATTTATTAAATAGAGTAAATGATATTAAAAGAGTAAAATACCACAATCAAATAATAAACAATACTGATAAAAAGTCACTGTAATTAAATCATGGTTTAAATTTCTGGGGCTTCCTTCTCTCATCTCCCCGATGACTCATCTCGCAGGGCTGCCTTCCCAGAGTGCCTTGTGTGTGCGAGCCCTCATTTAGACTCGGGTCAGAGTTCAGGCTGCTGGATGAGAGACGAATTGGCCGTCGGAAGGAGGGCTGCCGACCACCCCGAAGTCCTGCTGGGCAGCCATCTGCCTGCGGGTTGAGGCAGACGAGCCCTTCTGCCCAGAGTCCTCAAGACTGGAAGTCTAGCGAAGTGTGATTGTTCACTGGAAACAGTTTATGGCAGGCAAAGCGGATTAATAACACTTTCCCCTTCCTAAGAGATGATTCTGCAACTTTAACTCACGCAGCCTCTTTAGCTGCTGTGTTGAGTGTTATCCAAGGGGAAGCTAAAGTGAAGAATCCAAAAAAATAATGCTCCGAAAGCTTTTTCTTTAATATTAATGAGGCTTTAAATACATAATTCCTGTCTGTCAGTCGCTCACATATTGTGGAAACCAGATGCAAACCCATCGAGGGAGCGAAATTATTTCTGTTGTAAGTTTGTGTTTCATCCCGTGTTAGTTATTATGGTATTAAAGATTCATGATGAAATACTTAAATCCTTTACAAGTACATTACAGTTCCATTATATGTGAATGCTTCCACTTATTATCTCTCATTAAAGCTGCGCTAATTAATAATTGTATATTAATAATGGATCAGATGGTGCTTTGATGTGATGAACTAAGAGATTTTTCCCCTGACTCTTCAGTTTCCCTCTACAGAGCTTTTTAGCCTATTTTAGCTTCTTGTTTTGTTTTTTTCAAAGCCCATTTTCGGCAAATGAGGTCTGATGAACTCATCGCACACTACCTGTCCAGGTTCAAGTTAGTGACCAACTGGTGAACATCCTTTCCCAACCCTGGCGTCGGGGTCGCCTGATATGCAGATGTGGTGCAGATGTGGTTTCAAGAGAGTTCATTACTGTAAAAGTTTTATGTAAATTAGAAAGTATAAAAAGATTTTAAACATAAATTGCTTGATAGGGGTGGGAAATCTTTGGGAAAAAATCCAATAAATAAAAAGTTCACTGTGTGCCAAACCGTTTACATTAGTCCCAGTACATTAAATATAACTGGCAGTTAAGTTAACTGGACTTGATTGAAGTTATTGTTTGATGAACAGAAAAAAAACAGTATGTGGGAGTATGCAGCATTTTAATTTAAAGAAGTTAAGTGCATTCATTTGGGAGCACGTTACAGTCTTCTGCCTCTATGAGAAACTGTACAACATCTTTAGAAACACAGAAGTTGGTGTGTGTGTGTGTCTGCTGGTTGTGGTGTTACTTATGTTGTATCTCCAACAACCTCTCTGCTGCAGCACTGGTACCAGTGAAACCCATCGCTATTAACAGCTCTGTACAGCTGAAGGGGTTTTGAAATAAAACAGACTGTGAGTTATTTTCTTCACCTGACCAGAGTTGGCTGGAAGTGTTGCAGTGTGTTGGCTTATTTGTTGGTGCTGGAGTTTGATGCTCCAGCCCACTAGTCTCCAGGGTGATGATGGTGATGATGGTGTATGAAGTTTTACCAAAACAGTAAATACTTTCCTTTAGTAAGTTATAAAATCCAAAATGTGCCCAAACGGGAAGATAAACTACAAAATAACTCTACTTTGTGCTGCACTCTGTCATCCTAACCTTATAACCAACATACAAAAATACATTCTTGGTATCTGTGAATCAATTCAGATTTATAGAAGATAAGAATCATAATTCTTATGAGAATCAATTATTTCTCCCTCCTCTATTACTTGAATTAAGTTGCATGACCCTTGAACTTCATGAACCTTGACTTTCACAACACTCTACATGGACATGACTTGGCATTCAGTGTACATAGCAAAGTGAACCTTCCTGTAATGCTCAGTTAACTGTAATCTCC
Source organism: Thunnus maccoyii (assembly GCF_910596095.1). Taxonomy (NCBI): domain Eukaryota; kingdom Metazoa; phylum Chordata; class Actinopteri; order Scombriformes; family Scombridae; genus Thunnus; species Thunnus maccoyii. Next base: position 29,279,246 of record NC_056538.1, on the reverse strand, counting down.
ATATATCTACCAGCTGACTGAGCTATCATGTGATCCAACACTACAAGGAGCGAATCACTCAAAGGTGATGAGGCTGCAGCGCAAAATGCAAGCGCAACCGTCTTTTAAGGCACAACAAGGTTTAGTGGTGATTAGATTAAAATCCTTCTCTGTCATTAAAAAGTATACAATAGTAATGTAAATAGCTGGGATGCCAAAAAACCTCTGACCTAAAATTGGGGCCAAACAAGGTTGTGGAGCTGTGATCTAGCAGCTAAAGAGACAAATATTCTTCTCAGGAGTTTGTGGAGATCTAAATAGAGCTTAAAAGAGAGAAAAGATTGGACTTTAAATTCTTCAGGAACTCCAAATGAATGAATGTTAAAGTTGCTCCATGTCTGCTGGATGTGTAAATCAGCATCCAAAAATGGTGATATTTAACGAACTTCTCTCTGCAAAATAACTGCTAATTACTGCTGTCAGGTGAATGTAAAGGCAAAATTTCTGAAATTTACTGTATTGGAGGCAAAGTAGAACATCTTCCAAAATGGAGAGTACCACAGCCTGAAAGCAGTACACAAGTTCAGAACTTGAGTACTTTATTACTTCACACCTCTGTAACGCAGACAAAGTGACCTTTTTTTTCTGCATGGAAATATGGACTTGTATAAGAGCTTTAGCTGTAAGAGCAACTAAAATCTAGAGTCAAAGCTTGAATATTGAGATAAAAAATCAAATTATACAGTTTTATTTACGTGTTTCATAACTGAGATCAACAAAGTTTCATCTTTGCATCAAAAGATTTTTTTAATCAAAATGAGAAAATACGGTTTAGATTAAAAAAAAAAAAAAGGTGTGTGCAGATTTACCTTCCCCGACCTTCATCTGTCTTCATAAAAACTCAGCGATGTTGACAGTAATCCAGAAAGGGACTGAGCTCTATATGTTATGTAATTCACAGAAATGGGTCAGCGTAAGAGTGACGGTATCGTTCACTCTCATACTGTCGGTGTCATCTTCCCTTCCGTTTATTTCAAAGGACTTTGAACACGATTATACGATTGTTTGTATCACAGTCGCATAATGTAAACCAATTTTATAAAGCGTTGTCTTGTGAATGTAATATGGTGGCAACGTTAAATAGATTTAATGTTATTTAGCCACAGAATCTGTCTGCTGTACTTTGTTCCTCTCTCTCCTTCTCTATGTAATAACGACAGCGTATTCTGGTGATATTTGTCGACTGAACCTCCTGTTTTGAGAGGGTCTGTTGCTCCGTAAGCTGACTTATATAAAGGGGGATTAGCTGACGCTGAGTGTGTTGCATAAATAGTCCCTTTGTATTCCGACTGCCCATCTAGAAAACTCAGCCGCTCCTCCAGGCTTCCGTTTTCATGGAGCAAAGTACATTCACTTGACCCCTGACCTGGAAAACAAGTGGCTCTGTCTGAATTGACACAATTTCATTTTCCTCAAGTGCTGCCCGGCCAGCTGTCCATGTTCCAGTACTTTGCACTGACATTTTGAACAGGCAGGGGCCCAGAACAGAACAAAAGGGGGCAGTGGAAGCCTTGAGATTAAAGAAGTGAGTTATAACCAGACGGTCAGGAGTTAGACAAGGTGGAAAACATCTGTTTGGGGGGAAAAAAAGAGATGATAACGGTCGACTCTTCGACTGCTGCAGGGAAGCTGATCGGTGGCCAACGTAACACAAGAAAAAGATCAGGTTTACCAGGCGTCAGTCTCTGCAGTTGAGCTTTCGCTTTTAATAAGACCACTGACGCAGAAGGCTTTGGCAAAAATGTTGAACCTGGCTCAACTTATGGCCAATTAAATATATCCAGGTGCACACATTTGTGGCATTCACTGTGTCTGCATTGCAATTATCAAGACAAAGTGTAAAAAGATTGCTATGCAACCTTTCTATACGCCGCATTTAACATGGTATTAATATGTGATCTGTGTGTGGATACGTTATCTGGATAATGACATCCGTTCCATGAGTCTTTGCATTTACACCTGGTATTAAAATGCTTTCTTGTTTTCTTAACTGTGCACAATTCGATCACAATACGTTCTGAGTGCATTCTCTCCTGCATTAACATTTGTATTTCCTTATCCAGATAACATATTCAGATACAGATCGCATTTAAATGTCAGGTGTAAATGGAGTAACAGTTGTTAAAGTCTGTCATCTGATATTATGTGCTTTGTTTTGGCATCTGGAAAGCCTCAAAACTAATGATGCATTTAATATTTTTGTCTAAATGTTTGTAAATGTAATTATAACATCATCTGTCAGAGGAATAGCTGTTTTTTATTTGTCCTTTTGGACAGTTCTGAGTTTCTAATTTGTTTCCTTTTGTTTTTACATCAAGTTTCACTTTTCCGTTGCACATTTCCATCCTGTTCTCAGATAAACCAATGTGGGGCAAGGCGTGCAGATGTTGTGAGAATGTGCTTGCACTTGTATGGCTGCACAAGCTGTATCTCATAGTTACTGTGCAACTTGCAAGCACACAGTACATCATTTGGCAAAGCACAAATAGTGGGGTTTTTACGAATATTTGTTTCATACAAATATTTTAAAAATTATTTGTTTTCAGGAAGAAAAAAAACAAAACATGTCAAATACCAGAGCACAGGTTGGTTACATCTCTATCTCAGTCTCTCTCCTCTGCTCTGCTGTTACGTCTATCAGCAGTGAAGGGGGTGACATCCGGAGTCGGGGGTGTTCCCCAGAGATAAAGCTCAGCTACTGACACACGTGAAGTGCTTCCAAGAGACTCTCCATAACCTGTTGTTCCCCTTCTCCTTTCCACAAAGTGAGGTTGTAAAAACTAGGTAATAAATGACAAGTGAAAAGCAAGAATCGCCTTTTAAGTTCTTCCCTACATGTTACATACTGTGCTGTCTCTGTGTTATGGGTGTATTAATAGGTTCAAGACCCCGTGTGGGGACCTCCTTCGTAAGATTTATTCATGAACACTTATTGTAACACTAATTTTCTAAAATTAATAGTGTAATAAAAACAAAAACAGGATTTTAAAGCCTCTTTCTACTTTTATTTGGATACAAATAGAAATAATTTTGCTGCCTCAACAAATATAGATACAAATACATAACTGGGCTCTCTGCACATCCCAGGTCTCCATCTTCCTCATCATACCTCAAACTGAGCCAGCAGATATTGTCTGTGTATTTGCAGCTCCATGATGCATCTGTTGTCTGCAAATAAACATTTTTAGATTATTGGTGGGGTGGGGGTACTGTATTTGTTTCAGTAACATCATACCTTGCTGCTGGTAAAGATCATCATGATGATGAAAAACATCATATGAAGAAGGATAGATGAATAAAACAATTTGAAAATAAGTGACTGTATTTAAAGTTGTCTATTGTAAGACGTTACCTGCTAATACTGACATTTCTCATTTTTCAATTTAATGCCTGTTGAATATTTTGAAATGAAATGAAATTTACTTTGTTGCATTTTTTTTTATTGAAACCTCTTAAATGTCGACTGTCTGGCCCAGAGGAATAAAGGAAGCTTGATTTCATCCTCTTTATTTTCGAGCACTTAGCCTGATCAGATTATCATTCAGTTATTAAATGACCCGGGAACGTAATAGCTTAAAAGCAGAGCAGAGGAATGCAGAGATTCAAGGTTAGTTCAAGTTCACCAAACCACTAAATCCGTCTTGAATCCCATTTAGTCCCGAAGTTTATTCTCTTCCTACTGTCGTCTTCCATTGTCCATTGTTACGATGAAGGAAGAAGAGGAGGGAGAGGGAGACTCATAAGAGTGAAAGACTAGAAGAAAGAGAGAAGGAATGAAATGAGAAGACAAGAAGGAAGGAAGGTGGGTGAAAGGGAAGAAAGAATGGATGTAAGTAAATTGAGAAGGAGGGGAGTTAGGGATGAATGCAAAGAAAGGAAATGAGACAAGACAGAGGGAAGAAATTGAAGAAGGGACAGAAGAGGAAGCTAAAAGGGAAGAACAGAAGGATGGAAGATAAGAAAGAAGTGTGTTTTTGCCAAGCTCTTGGTGCTCTATTAATAACTTAATTATTGTCAGGCCTATTATCAAAAAACAAACCCATTAATGGAGCTCAGTGTTAGTCCAGTCATTCATGCTTCACAATCACTGACTCATTCATCCACTTTAGCAACCAGCTGACTAGTAAAGTCCAATCATATCCATGCAGACACTGTAACTTGACACTTTACTCTGCTTCACTCTGCAGATACACTCATGATAATTCAACCCTGTCTCCTAGAAATTTACATTTGTATACTGCTAAAATTGTTTTGCTTATTTCGCTCCACTGATCGCTGCCTGGATTTTGTTCAAGGCAAAGTTTTTTGAATGAATTAAGCGCTACCTTTAGCATTTATCACACTGCAGTGACAGGGATGAAGTCAGGATGCAAGACTCTGACACCAGAGAGCAGGTTTCACATCCTGAGTCCTGCATGTGGTTCGGTTTATGCTACAAAAAGCATTTTGTTTAAATGTTAATAATTATGTTGTGCTTCAAGTCAATGAGGACTTTTTTTTTTGTATTAAACAAATAACATGAGCTTTCTTTAACATTAATCAAGTTCTGCCAGTGTTTAAACATAAGCATAAAAAGTTTAATATTGCTGTAGGTTATACATGCAGATGTGCTGCAAGATGTCATATTTTGGTGGAAAAACAAGGACATTATACTTGTTCATTATCAACATTTTTGCAACTTGCCAGATGCATTAATTAACAACATTTTCTCATTATGTTGAGGGAAAAACCAGCATTATGTTTCTAGCACAATGAATTTACTGTTGCAGTTTAATCGTGTATATAAATGTAATTTCTAGGAGACATGGTTGGATAATGTTCTCCACAACCCCAACCTCTGTCTTATGTGTGAAGGTTTTAGCATTATCCATTTAACAAAGATTAAATGTTGAAGTGTTTATTAGGGACGATAAGTTCTCCCAACAGAATCCTCCTTGCGGCTCAAATTCAAATCTCTCTCATAGAGTTGAGCTTTGTGACATAAGCGTCTCTGACTGACATTGCAGAGCAAAATGAATCACTCCTCGGTCTCTTTCTTTGAAAGGGAAACTTCTCTAGGAAGTTTTCCAGATGCATGAATCGTGGGATCGCCTCCGCAGTGCCTGTCAAAATTATCCACCCTCCTCGGAAGTTTTCATAGTTTATTGTCTTGCATCATTGAATCAAAGTAGATTTCGCTTCATCCTCTTTATCGCTCTTTAGCTCTAAAATCATCCATGAGTGTCACACTGGGCCCAGACTGTCCAGCAGCATCTATTCCCTCAACTAGATGAAGATTCAGCATCACCGTCCATGATTGATGCAGTGTGCCTCTGAGCCAGCACATCTGTCACCTTTTTTTCCACTTTTTTGGATTGAGCTAAACAAGATTTGGCTCCGACAACACACAGTAGCTCCTCTCTTGGGTCCATCAGTATTATTTGTCTGATAAATTGCCTCTGACAGATGGATGAACAAATAGTCGCATCTCTTTGACTTGCATGGTGATCATGAAATAAAACAAAAACGTAGAACTTAGTTGTGTGTGTGTGTTTTGTTGTTTGACTGTGATGCGTAGCAGCCTGAGGCAGGACAGTCTGCTGTGGTTTCTCTGCTCTCTGGCTGACTTCCATACATCACTGAAAGTCCAATGTCTCCTGACAGGGTTCGCGTGATGTTTTGGGGGTCTCAAAGACAGGTGGATAGTCCACCCCCCGCTGGGCAGAGCGGGGTGGGTCGAGAGGCTTCTACACTTTGATTAAAAACGACTCTACAAGCTGTCTGCGAGTGATTCCTCTGGTTACAACAGAGGAAGCCTTTGGACATAAAAACAGTGATAGTTTATTGGTTTTCTCTAACTCCCTTATGAGAGAAATATATTCTCCAGTCTTGGCATCACAGTCTTAGCGGTCAGGATTAGTTTTGCATTTCTAATTTTCCTAAACTAGACTTTTAATACAGAAAACATCCATGCAGTATATCTCATCAAATGCACTGGAAACTACCACTTAGTGTTGTTGCTGGAGTTAAACTTAACGTTGTTGAACCAGGAAACCCGTAGCATCACAAAGACAGCACACTCTAAAATAGTTAAATGGTAAAATTATAGTTTTTCCCACCACATGCATGGAGAGATGTATTTACTTTATCATATATACTTAAATATGGAGACAGTAAACTAACGACTTACAGTAACAGTGGGAGTTAAGGGCCATTAGATCAAACGACAGCACATTAAACAATTTATGGTTTTTCTAACGTAAGTAATAACCGAAGCACCATTTTGGACCTCTGAATAACCGTTTTGTTTTCAGAGTGCAGGATGTGAGCGAGGAGGGCTGCTGGCTCCTCGTAAACTGTGGAAAGACTAATGTGTCCTGGTGGGTTTGTGTGATCCGCACAGTCACGAGGTGAAGAAAGGTTGTTTCTGTGAAAATAGAACAACAATCACAATAATAAACTGGGTTTCTATGCACTTTTTCTAGTGTGCTTTATGTCAGATATGAACTAAAACATGAACTATAAGTGGCTATAATGTCAAAAATCTGTACATTTATATGTGAGTACGTAATGTAGGTATATGATGGACATGCTGGAACAATCTGGCATGAATCATAACACTATTTTGAGTTCTCTCTCTCTCTCTCTCCTTTCAAAAGTGTGACACAATCATACAGCACAGCAGCTGTTGTGCATTTACTAAGAAGTTTAATCTCATCCACAGCTCATGTGAGTATGAATGTTCGGTCTTTGGACGTAACCAGCGGGAGACGTTTTGCCGTGAGGTCATTATGAGCTCGGGCAGAATGACTGAGAGCTCACTGGGAGATCAATAGGATGTGAAATAAATTTGACAAATAGCTAAAAAAAAAAAGAGGTGGAGAGTATTTAATATCTGAAGAAGGAAACGTGGCTTTCAACACAGAATTCAGAGCCCTGGTTTCAAACTTTTTATGTTAAATTCTGTATAAAAACAAATTCAGTTAAGCTTTGGTTATGTATACATTGCAACATCTGATGTCATGATGATATAAAACTGGTTTACTGTCTGGTATAATTTGATAAAAAACATCAGGAATTTAATCCATGAAAGAACTTTGTATTGTAACATTTGGATGACTGCACTTCTCACTTGAGTCTATCAACTTATTTGACTTATTTTAAAGATTTTGGAAAGGTGATGACAAGTGTCACATACTGCAGAACTTGGTGCAAGAGATTTTCCACCATCTGCACTGACTGAAACTTTGGCACTTCGGTCTAAAAGTCTGGAAGAAACGACGCTCTGCTCCTGATTAATCCCTTAAACGGTCCGTGTCCCTCAGAATCCAACTTGGGTTGGATGATTGTCATGTTTGATTAGAGCGACGTGTTAATCAACTGCTTATTTTTGTCGGTAAATAAGTTGATTTATTGATTAACAATAATTATGTAGAGTGTCAAAAATGTTTTGACGCAGTATCCAAGAGCGTTGTAGTATTTTAATGTTGAATTATTAATGAATAATTGATTTTTAAATTATCATTTCAATCATTTCAGCAGTAACACTATTGTCTCAAATTTAAGAATGTTTTAAGTGTATTACATTTTTCACTGTAACACAATATGAAAAATAACACAGATATAAAAGTATAAAATTAACTCTAGACAATAAGACAATAATATAATAATATAATAATATAGGATAATACTGTGAAAATCAACTGCATTTCCTATAAATATATATTTTATAAATTGCAGTACCGTGGGCGTCATTTTTACCTTCACACTCTTCATTATCTGCTTTAAATGAATCTATTACAGGTCGCTGTGGAGAAGTCTGTCTCCTCAATGAGAAATATGTAAATTTAAAACATGCAGAGCATCAGTTTCTGTGAGGAAATCACTGCATCATTTGCATTAAAGTTAATTTGCTGCTGATGAATCAGTTTGTGTAATGTTTAATATTTACAGATTAAGTCGAGCCTCGGCCTTTCTAATATACATTTTGTTACTCTGTTACCACTAATAAGCCTCGTTAATGAACGAGCTCTATATTATTACAAGGAGATAATTTTTCCATCAAACAAAGAACCCTGATAGAGCTTCACTAGTTTCTATTGAACACGTTTATATGACTGGAACTATGTGGCTGCGTTCAAATTGGATAAGAAAGGTAAAGGTCATGTTCACTGTTTACACATTTCAGGTAACTGCTATCTGTCACACACACACACACACACACACTCACACACACACACACACACACACACACACACACACACACACACACACACACACACACATTTCAGAAACACTGTGACGAGTCTCTCTCTGTTTCCATCTCTCTCTGTCATAAACACATCCATGCAAATTTAGGATGCATAACTAATTCCTCTTGGCCATCTTCCTCACACTCCTTCACACACACACACACACACACACACACACACACACACACACACACACACACACACACACACACACACAGTTTCACAGTTCATATTACCTATAGAAGCTGCCTATATCCTCATTATGCTACTCAGCCCACACAGTAGAACACGCTTTCATATTCCCATTTAAATCAGAGAATCATGTTGTTCTGCAGCACTGGAGGAGGTGAACTCACAACCGAGTAAAAAAAAAAAAGCCAAATAAAAAACCTTTATTTGGCTGCTTGAAAACTCTAAAGAGAGCCGATGAAATAAATTTGGATTTGAACATAAAATAATGTGATATTACTATTTTCACAGCAATCTCCTGGATAATTTAATGTTACTACAGGTTTATGTTGTGGCCGTCTTTTTGAATTTTTTCAGCATCATTTTTGAGAAATTAAATTTTACCCATGAGCCTCAGCCTCTGTTGTTCCTGAGGCTCCAGTCAAGGGAACAAATTTGAGTTGTACAGTAGTGAAACACTTTGTTGTTGCTATTGAGAACAGAACAACGCACCATTATTGCCAAATTCCTCCAAAATTGACCCAGAATCAGAATCAGATTTTTTAGGGGGGCAGCTATAAACAGAGCAGTTGCTTATTTACACATCTAGGAGATATAGAGCAACATTTGTATTCATATCCATCATGTTGTTGCTGTTAAGCTGCTAAATGCTCTGATATGTTCACCAGCTAGTCTGCTGTTGGTTGCTGTTGGTAGCCCACAGTGAGTTTTTAGGGGCTTTTTGCTGAAAATGATGCTATTAGAGCTCCGAGACTGAACAGGACTGTAAGTTGTGATCAGTAAAACCAAAACAATGAGCTAAAAGACACAAAAAAACCTGTGTAGAGCTGCAGGGAGAGCACAGTTGGGTGATAATTCTTCAATTCTTGTTGCTACGAGCAACATCTCTCACATGACACATAATCTAATAATAATTTAACCTATGTTAATATGAAAATATTCTAAAGGAGGAAGGATTACAGTGAATTGTTTCAACGTACATGGCATGTGAGTATATATATAGATATAGGCTTTTACGCATTAGCTCCTGATGTGTCTTACCTTCAGTGCAACAAGCTCCGTTTTCTTTCCTGCCAACATAACAAGCAGACACAAGTGCCAAAGAAGAAATCAGAGAACAAGGGTAGAAAGTGAGTAGAAAAGTAGGAGCTGAAAGAATAGACAGAGAATATGTAGAAATTGTATTTTTATGTTCTTTGTGAATATAAAAAAAAGACACCAGAGAAGTAGAGGAGCAGCACTTATTTGCATTCTGGTTTTGCTGACACCCACAGCAACACCGGTTAGATACATCAAGCACTGCGTAGACTTCCCTTTTTGTACCGTAGAAAATGTATTTATTAAAGCATAGGCTCAAGAACAAAAACAAAAGAAAAGGAACAACAACTGCAAGATTGCAGAACATATTATGTACCATAAAATTGATAAAGAAATCACTGTATACGCTACAGTGCTTTTTAAAATCACAGCTTTTGCAATGCAATTTAAACGTATGACCTATATATTTGTTACACATAATAAACATTCAGTAAATGTCTTCTTTTGGGAACATTTAGATTCATGTCAAATAAATGTATATCAGTAAGTTTGAGCTAGAAATGTTATCACAGCAGAAGACACAGCATACAAAAAAGTACAATCATTGTTCATGATTTAGCTCAGCTGACTGGTGTTCTGTAAATTGGAGAAAAAATTATGGATGAAAGATGTCGAGCAATTTAAAATGAATTAATGTTACGATCCAAAGATGCTGGGACTGAAGATTCCTACTGTCTCGAACATAACACTGTACTCTTATTAATGCAACTGGCTCAGTATTTTTTGTTACATATTCTATTAGAAAGTGTGTATTTCACTCTTGAGGTCACTTTAAATATTTTTAAAGTTTCAAGGCGGGAAAAATGGGTCAATATTTCTCTTGGGTGATGATGAGTGAGCTGCATCCTTTAAGATTAATTAAAAAAACAGGAGGGAATATTCATCCAGTATTTAACAAACCATCTTAAAATCACTTTGGCTCAGTTACTTTACTTTACAAACTTGTAATTAAAATTTGTGTGAATTTCACTGTTTTTTGGTTAAAATCTATGGACTGTATTTAGACATCCCTCCCCTTTATTTATTCTAAAATACTAGAATTCAAGCTGTCTGTTTAACTATTAACTACAAATTTAGTTGCCAAAAATACTCTGATTTAAAATTTCATTAAGTTACAAATGATATATATATATTTTTAAAAGCCAATATCTTATTAAACTCTGAGAATCAGTGTTTAAATGTCATATAAAATATATTGCATTAAAAAAACTGCTCTCCTTTAGGCTAAGTGATTTTGGCGTACAGCATATTCATATCTAAAAGATCATAAATCTTCTTTATATATCACTTGAAGGGTTACACTCCAAAATGCTAGATCAGCATTTTATTTTAACTGCTTCTGAAATGCATCAACCGTTAATATCTGCTGAGTATGTTATGATATGTCGTTCTAAAAAGGGAAACAAAAGAGAATAAAAAGTTATGCAAGCCTGTTAATCTCTTTTCAGAGACTATTAATGCTGTAATTCACAGCAAACAAAAGGAAATTTCCTTTTAAAAAAAAAAAGGGAATGTGCCTTCTGAGAAGGAGCATTGCGAGAGCAGTAAGAAATTGTGTATCGTTATTTTAATCTGTCTCTCTGCTCCATCCTTAAAGAGACTTGCACGGCAGATATAAAGCATTTTGGCATTTGGTTTCACAATAAAATTAAGATGATCTTATAAAAGATCTTATAAAACCAGATAATTCATTTATGACTTAGTTTTTAAAATTTGTTTTCCCTCCAAACCTTAAATAAAGCCCTTTGGAATGAAACCCTTCAAGCGAACCTCCCTCCACTGTGGATTCAATTAGACTGCGTTGCTCATCATGTGAATTGCCAGGGATTAAATGATTGTGTATCTTTTAGATTCAAAACATCTGCTGTTTATGCTGGCAAAAGCTTCCACCAACCTCATACCGGGATGTAAGGCAGGCTGTCGGAAAGAGGGACGGCAGAGAAGGAAGGGGTGAAAGATAAACACAGAACAAAAAAAAAAAAAAAAAGAAGAGACAGAGAGGGAGATTGATGCACATGAGTGGAGAGCGCTGGGCATTATTTGGTTGATTGCTGTGAACGTTAATGGTGGAGATGCGTCTTGATAAGGTAGAATATCACAGTTGTTGGACAGAAAAGCGCAGAACTGCAGGATTATTCCCGATTTTCTCACTGACTCTCCTGTTTTTGAGACATGGTGGATGTTTTGTTTTTTTAAAATAACACATTGCAGACATGTTCAAGGGGGTAAAAAACTCTTAACCTTTGCTGCAAGTGACCACAGAGTTTTAACAGGTAGGTGTTCCTCTCACTGTATATGTGCATGAACACTAACAAGACAAATACGAAGAAATTGTTTTAATTATAGACACTATGAATGCATTTTTCCCTCCTGTACTGTGTTGTTTAGGAGATGTTATCGCAGTGTGACGCCTCAGATTGCTGCTACAGGAAGGATAAAGAGAAACAAGTGACATATTTATTTGAAGAATTTCATCCCCAAATAGAGATAAAAGACAAAACTTGTGTAGCAACCGACATCATTTCTTTCTAAAAATGGATGTAGCGCACACTGGAGCTTTAAATTGATCACTGTGATATGACATATGTGATTGACTTCCATCATGATGTTGCTATTGCTGACACTGACCTTCTAGTGCTTCAGCTGATTGCCATTTAACGTATTGATTGGCTATCACATGGCCTTGGCTCATTTGCTGGAGTGCTGCAGCGGTGGTAACAGTTCTCCCATCGCAATAAAACCACATTCACCATACAGCATGAATCAGATATTGACAGACGTGTGCTAGATGGTCAGTACACAGTCATTCCTCCCTTCGGTGTCAGTTAAGAAAGCCACACATCGTGATGCTGATTGAAAAGGGTCTTTACCTTTAACTGTGCTATTAAACACACGTGTTGTATTCTGGCTCATCCATCAAGAAAATCTATGGGACTTATTACATTAGTAATTTTTAACGATTACTAATAGATGCTAACAGTTTATAGGGAATGCTGACATTTCACTTGTTCATGTTGTACTGCCCTTTGGAAGCGTGCATGCTTTTTGTAAACAGGGTCTTCCCCGGGGACAGTGAATGGAGGCAGGGCAGAGACATCTAGTATGCATGGTCCCACAACATAAATAATTCGCTCCAGTGCTCTCTAGGTTCAGCTTGTCCTTTTATGCCTCCCTACATCATGGAATTAGAAATTTCCTTTCACTGTGGAACTGTGCTACTGTTATACCTGCTCTGTTATAGTACGGTGTGATTTTCTCTGCTTGTCGCAGGATATGGTCCACTTCAGATCTAAACCTGCAGGTGGACGACTCAAAGATTTGGCCTACTTACAAATGGTGCCACCATGAATGTCCACATTAATCCTCTGTGAGACAAGGTCACAGCTTTATATTCCAATGGGAACACTGGAATATACTGTACAGTGCCCATATAGGCCCAGAATGGTCTCAAAAATATAGGCTATACATGCCTTGGAAGCTCTGCATCTCTGCAAGAAGTGAGCCTAACCAATTTATCTTGATTCCTACTTCCGCCAGACTTCACAGGAACAACCTGGGAATTCCTGTGAACATCTCCTTTGGGCTTTACCAGGATCTATTCTTAGAGTTCAGATGAACGAGGGAACATGTAAAAAAGAGAGACGAACAGATGAGGAGGGAGGGAAATCAATATGCAGCCTGCAAAAGAATACGTGCGCTATTAGCAGTAGCAGGTGTTTAGAGCTGACAAAGACGGATAGCTAGCTAGCACTAGCTAGCATGAGTTAAAGATGTACACTTTAGAAGCAGACACATTTCCTGGCTAAATGTTTAGTTTTTTGATAAATTAGATGACTTTGACTGTTTGTGATGGCAGTCAGGCTCAGGATTTTATCTCTCTTGTTTTTAATGGTTGCTGCAAATGATCAGCAACAACCGTAGCATGAGCGACACCCGCGCGCCCTAGTTTCAGAGAAGGCTGTGATCTATATGTTGGTGCCAGGCCTACAGACGCACAGCTAGTTTATCATGGTAGCTGTCACACAGGCTCCTCTGTGGCTCACGGAGCCAATAAATCTGTGCAAGCTTTAGCCTTCTGCACTAAAGTAGGGCGACAGTGACAGAAATACACTGGAACACCTAAAAAAAAAGTTCTACAGACTATTATATAGCATTTCTTACTATAAAAATGGATTACACAAATGATTGATACCTCCAATTACACTTTGGATTAATATATGTTTCAAAAAAGATTACAAGATGGTTGATATGGTCTGGTTAATGAAAGAAAAACAATTCAAAATGACTGATTTTGTCTATGAATGTGATAAAACTCTTTAATCCGTGAATCTTCTGACAACACTGTTGCTCATGAGGCTTGTAAATTCAACACTGAACTGTAGCCAATATTTTAATGCAGGATATGATTGAATACAAACAGGATGTTTTCCCTTATAGACAAGCTGTGTTGTGGCACTGGTACAAGGGGCTTTCCTTGCCTTTATACTGCTAGTGTTCATTGTTCTGACAGTGTTCCCTGTTTTCAGAGAGCAGCTTTTAAATCTAAGTTTACTGTCCTTACAGGGGCACAGCTAAGCTCTAATCGCTTCCTGCATAATGCACAGGAGTTTGGAAAAGACAAAGTGCAGACAACAGCATCTGTCTGCATTGTAGATTTTTTAGATACATCATGTATTGAGATTTTACAGTCATGTTCTTACACAAAAATACCATTTAACCTCTCTCAGGTTATAAAATCACTCTGAGCAACTTACCTCCTGTATCCTCTGAGGCCTTCTGACACAGCCTACAACACCTTCGGGAGCTGATCTAAGGCACATTAACATTCACCACAACACTGGAGTATGGCCAATTTTAGATTCATTGTTCAGATGAGGAGAGAAGTTGGAAAGTTTCTTTTCTTTCCTGCATATTAACCTTTAGGAAACTGTTGTTTCAAGACATTAATACAATGAGACATGGTTTTGTTAGGCAAAATGTTTCTTGGAGGCAGAGCAGCTGTGGAGGAAAACATAATCTCATTGGTCCAGTTAATACTTAACAGGCAGAGCTAATCGGGAACTGTCTATTGGTGCACGTTATATATAATCTGGCAAATTGAACCATGGCTACAATTCGAGTAAAAGTTCAAAAAGACAATGTTTTATTATCTGTCATCATTCATTACCACCGCAGTCATGATCTTGGAAGGTTATCAGACTTACTATGTGAATCAACATTACAGTCTACTGTTGACAGCTTTGATTTCCTAACATTATAATGATAGCCTCACTCGTCCCAAATAGGAAAGAACTATCTTAGCCAATCGACTTTCATGTGTTTAACCTATAATCGTCCTTTACCACTGCCTATATTGTCAGATATGGAGCTGAGGAGCCAGATTGTTATAATTTATCGTCCGAATGTAGAGTTCCCGATGATGTCGTCAGGGTCCAGCTGAATCATGGATTGAGCTGGATACTTCGAGTTTTAAACCAGAAGCCTGATTCACAAACTCGGTGGTGAGGAGTTTGAAAGACATTTACCAGGCAGAGAGGGTCTAACAAAAGACACTATAGAGTGTAGGATTCTGCAGGATTCAGGGTTTTGAAGCTTGATCCATAATAAAAGTCTGAATGTTTTTGCCTCTGCTTTGATTCTGATCATTCCTTTTTTATCTGTTTCTCACAAGTCCCCAAAACTTGATGGAACTGCAGGCCCGGTCCATATTACAGTCGCCTATGATCTTCTAAGCAAGGCACAGAAGAAGGCCCATTATCGCTTTGCTCTACACATGTGTATTTAGTAATAGTTAATAAATTTCTGTAGACTGTTAAATTTACAGCAGACTTTCGAAACATGCACACATGGTTTTAATGGGATACAGAATGGGGACATTTCACATTTTATTTTTTTTGCCCAAATAATTTTGTTGGAGGCCATCTGGCCCAAGGGCCGCTGTGTGCCAACTCTAACCTCTCTTTGAGTTTCCTCCTCTGCTGCTGCTTGTTCACAGGGGGGTCACTCGAACATTAAACACCCAGGAAAATGTGGTTCTTTGGCTCTGCACTTGAGGTTGAAAGCAACCAATTAAATTATTTTTTGCTCCCACAGCACTTTGGCCTCCAAGAAATAAAAATGGTGCAATCTGCTCTTTACTGTGAGTAAAATCTCCCTTTTACACAATATGGTTTCAGTTGGAACACAAAGTGTATCTTGATATTTAGATTTTGTTGTGACAACCCTGTAAACATGTAATATGCGTGAGTTTACTGATGCACTGTAAAAATTTAGTTTAAAAAAAGTTTCACCCATTTACTTTTAGCTGCCTGGAAGACCCATATGTTTGCTTGTTGCAAGGACCTAACTCATCAGTAGTGTGTAACATTGTGCACTATATAATATACACTATGAAAACACCACAAAACACTGTGACCTTCTTGCTGGAAGCCGGAGGAACTTCTTTAGTTGGCGTATGGAGAAAGGTGTGTGGGAGGAGAGTGACAAGAGGTTGGTCAGACCATGCTGTGAATTGTGACTCCATTTCCCAGCTTGCAACAACAGCTCAAAAAGCCACTAGCTGCTTAGCCGATGGCATGGAGAGGGCTGAGACGATTTGGCCAGAGGTCACAGGTGCTGATTGGCTGGTTTGTGGAATCATGGTGGATGCGGGGGTGCAGGTGTTTGTTGATCGGATGACTCTGGTGCACAGGAGGATTGTGGGTAGATGGATATGTCAGAGAAAATTGAGCCCCACCCCTTCTTGATTGTGATGCCTGTCGTAGGGAGGACGGTGATGTGTGAAAGTGGATCAAACCCTGATTGTCTGTAATTTTTCACCTTCCCGACTAAATCAAGCCCTCCTAGAAAACCTCTGAATATCTGAATGGAAGCACATTGCCATGTTGGATCAACTTTCACTGTTGAAACTTACCTCTTAACAGTGCATCTACTGCATTATCCAAAGCTTTCAATGTACCTTTTCTTGGTACTGACTTTCCAAATAAATGTGTGAGGGCTTACTCCTTCAGACTAAAGATGTTAATTTGCTTCAATGGTTTATTTTACCCATAACCATGTACAAATAAACAAAACCTTTACAGCTTTGTATGGTCACACATTTAGCATTCATTGGTCCATAAGCACTCCTCACGGCGACATGAAAACACTGTTATAAGACACCGACATTGAATTCTAGCATCGGCATCTCAACGTTGCACTGACGTCACAAATGTACCATCCATTCTAACAGTTTCATTGCAAATCAAAATAGTCACATGCAATGATTGAAAAAAATTACATTACCTCATGTCACATAGAAAGTAAGCGAAAAGTTCCATCATTTAGAAATAAGTACTCTTCAGAGATTTGTCTCTCTCTTTTTTTTTTTTTTTTTTTAAGTCCTAGACATTCTTTCAACAGCGTTGTTGGTCTCATTTGGGTTGTAAACATTAGTTACAGTGCCTAGCTTCATTCACCTGGCTGGCTGTGTAGCGTCTCTCAAGAGAATTGGTCAATCAATACTATCAATCAACTGATCGAGAGGAATTGGTCAGTAGTCAATCAATCGTACAAGGAATTTGTCATGGAAGGACATGATAGTCTTTGGGCTCAGTTAGGGGCAACAGGACACCAGTGAGGAGAACAGACTGAACAGTAGATCTATATAAGACACCCTGAGAATCACAACTACGTCTCTTTCATCTGTCATTCCTTCTTCCTATCCTCTCTCTTCCTCTATCTCTTCTTCTACGGAACGATCATAGTCAGGTGGGCGTGGCCTCGGCAGGAAGATGGTTGGTTGGTAGGTTGGTTTGTTGTGGCGGAAGCCGGTTGCCGTGCAACTGGCTCCTCTGTGGTTGGCATGGAGACAGGTTAAGGTGGATTCTGACCTGGTAAGGTAGTGTGCAGCACATACAGTAGTATGAACAGTAGAATGTAATATGCAGCTCTGGGGAAAAATACATGAATTTAAAATGGACTGAAATGACAATGAAGAAAAAAAAAACAAGAACAAGTGTGCCTCATGCAGATTAAAGGGTCAGTTCATTGAAAATATTTTCTTACATAGTGGTATCTAGTCATGCAGATAGCTTTAGTTTTATCTGCCGAGGTTTTTGTGATGCCTGTCTCTGTCAAAATCCCAAAGAAATTTATTTTTTTGGTGCACAAAACATTGAAAAAATAGCTTGGAACTACCTTCTATAGACAAAATAGTCCATATGAAAACTGTTCTCAGTGAAGTCTAAGGTTTATCCACATTTTTTAATACTTTGAGCACCACAAAATCAATTCCATTCACCTGCATTGTATTGAGATGGAGACAAAAAATCTTAGGAGACAATTATCTCAAATATCAAAACAATCTGCATGGCTTGGTACCACAAGAAGAATTTGATAATATGGGTGAACTGACCCTAAAGAAATCAAATAACTTGAGGTATACTTGTTTTTTTAAAGCAACTTAAGGAGCGCTTAGTTCCATTTGCAAACACTTAATAATCTCAAAGGTGAAAACACCACAAATTAGTAAAACAAAACCAAGCGCACCTCAAGTTTAAACACTTAAAATGCCATTCTAGATACATATTAATCCCCAGATCTGTCAGCATGTAACAGTAGATTGTGACAGTAGTATGTTATTGATGGAGAACATCACATGGGGCTGACGTGGTGTGCAGCAAAGGATGGCGCAGGGGAAGGCGGTAGTGGTGGACAGTGATTGGTTGATTTGGTTGGTTTGGTGACTGAAGGGGTTATGGACAGTCGAGTTGAGTCAGATCACATGATGAGGGTTTGCAGCTATAACGTCAGGAGGTTCCATCAGGAGGTATGGAAGCCTGACAGGTTTTAGCTTTTGGTGGACACTGGACAGAACACCCACCCGATCCCTTCCCTCACAGAGCCAGCTAGCACGCGCACACACACACGCACACACACACACACACACGCACGCACAACAGACAGACACAGGGACACACACACACTCACCCTCATTTACCATATTTTGCATAGACACACACAAGTAAACACATAGATTTAACACACGCACACACACACACACACACACACACACATATACACGCACTCATGACAAACACACATCTGCTCCCACATTTGACACAAACCCACACACACACACACACACATCTTGCCCCACACAAACACACATTCTTGCCCACCCCCAGACTTGCGATGTGTTACTGTGATGATGCAGAGTGTGGTGGAAGGTGAAGAATAAGACAACGGAAGACAGGTGATGCTAAAATGAACATTTATAATGACTGCTGTTGCTGTCGCAAAATAAGAATCCTTAAAAAAAGACCTCATATATATTAGCACTAGATTGCCCACTTCACTGGTAATCCACAAGTCAAGAAACACAACTCACTAGGTTTTTTTTCTCTTTACAAACACAATGCTACAATTACATTAAATATTCAATACTCTTTAAGTCAGTTAATGAATGTTGTTAAAAGCAACCACTAAAATACTAAAAATAAAAACAAAACAATAATAATATTAATTCACCTTTTTCCAGTCGTTCCCTTTTTCTTGTTGCGTTGTTATTTATTAATAGTATCATAATAATAATAGTCTGAGAAATAAATAGCTCATGTGGTGTTCTCAGGGCAATGGGGCAGGCAGCATAAATCAAGAGTGGAGCTCAGAGCAATGTGATGAAATGGTGGAGTCTAATCTCACGCAGTCACTTAAATACTTTCAAAATGTCTCTGATGTAGAGGCGAAATATGGAGATATGCCACAAGTTTGGTTCTGCAGGCGCCAGGATGGTTGGACGGCACCTGCAGAGGTTAATCATCTCTCTAAACTATCATTCTATGTTATGTAAACTAGGACTGTATTGCACAAAAGTTAGCAGCTCAGCTTCCTCGTTTTGTAGCCCGGGAGGAGCTTAGTTTCTTTTGTTTTGTTTTTTTTTGTTTGTTTTTTTTTTAATGTATTTTGTTCTGTCCACCTCCCTGGGTTTTTTTTTTCTCAACCTAGAGGAGCCGAGTCGAGCCGTTTTCCACGATGATATGTCTCTAACACGACCAAGCATTTTCAATAACTATGGCTTGATGATAAAAGATACTAGTGCCACTACAACTCACTGTTAGGAAAACATCAACAAATGTACAAAAACAAGCCTACGTTGAGAATGGCTCGGACTACTTCTCAAGGTTAGTATTATTATTCGATGAGCACAGTTATCTAAAGAGTTTGCTAGCCAACATGGAAGCTAAATAGCGAATACAGTAGGTAAATCAACACTAATAACAACAGCACAGGTTAACACAGTAGAACTAGCATAGCCGATTATACAGGCAGACCTAACTATTGGATACAGAGAATGAAAAGTGTAAATGATCGTCTACCGCGTCCACTAGTTCCTCATTATGCTGCCGGCCCCTTTCTGCTCAACACTTCTCTCTTTACAGCTCGGCAAAAATCTGACAAAAATATTTACAATGAGAGAGAAAAAAAATGAAATTGTGGAGAAACAGTTGTTTAGTGTTTTTTTTTCCTTTTTTTTTTGTTTGTCTGCATTTCTTTTTTTTGGATGTTTTTTTTTTTATTCCTTTCATATGTTGTTTTTTTTTTGTTCTTTTTTCGACTTATATCTCAGAGAATTGTCCCCAATGATGAGCAACAAACAAACAAACAAAAAAATCCAATCATATCAGCTAGCATTGCACAGTCTCAGAGAGGTTTTGGGGATGGAATGGAGAGTTATCGTCCAAACAGTTGGATGAACACAGAAGGGGGGTAGGAGGAGGAGGAAGAAGGTCAATAAAGTTCATGAGGGTGTGAAAGTTCAAAAAGTTCAAGAAGACAGAGGATGGCTGCGCAGCTGACGGTGCGTAAACACTCCCCACACCACCGCGCGGTGGCGGTGCGTGTGTCGGCGTGCGTGGTTTGGATGTTAAACGACAACAAAAAAAATCATCATTAGAAAATGGAGTTTTTGAATCTTTCCCATCGAGAAAAATCAAATGGAGCGAGAGCGAGAGAGAGGGGGAAGGGGGGGGGGGGGGGGGAGGGGAAGGGGGATAGAGAGAGAGAAAAGGTGAGGGGGGGGGGGGGGGGGGAGGAGGGGAGAAAGAGGGGGAGGTGAGGAGAGTGAAAGGTGCCCCCAACACTATGGCACACAATCAATGAAGTCCCACAGGCTGAAGAGATGACAGAATTAGGAAAGCAGCTGGCATGAGCGGTAGGGCTTTTTTAGGTAGGTTGAGAGGCAGGACAGTAGGTAGGTAGCCAACCTGCAGAGGGGTTAATCCTTGTCGGGTTTAGCTCTGTGGGGGGTGGTGAGGAGGAGGAGGAGGAGGTGGTGGTGGTGGGGGGCAAGGTGCTGTTCAGTTGAGGCGTCATGAGCGACATCATGTTATGAGGGCGGAGCATGCTGGCTTCATGGGTGCTTCCAGGATGGATGTCCGACACACAAGAACAACTCAAAGAAACGCTTGGAATGGTAGTTGTTGTTGTTGGTTTTTGTCTTTTTTTTTTTTTTTTTTTTTTTTTTGTTTTGTTTTTTTTTCCTCTCTGTTCTATTTTGGCACTCGATAGAAGAGACTTGTGGGAGGCGGAGGAGGAAAGTGTGTGTATGTTTGGGCGAGGAGGAGGAGTGGGCAGTGAAAGTGCAAAAAAGAGGGCATGGAAGAGTGTGTGTGTGTATGTGTGTGTGTGTGTGTGTGTGTGTGTGTGTGTGTGTGTGTGTGTGTGTGGGAGTGGTAAACAGGCTACACACAGAAATGGCATTTTGTTATAACTGGTCTAGGTTAGACAGAGCATATAGTACAAATCAAAAACCAGGAAAAAAAAAAAAAATCAACAGAGAACGAGAAGAAGGAACAGAAAAACAGTGATATGACAAATGCAGTCTACAGTTGCTGGTGCTTCGATGGGGCCCGAGTTGGGGAAGGAAGGAGGGTGGTTTTGGGGGGGGGGGTAAAAAGGAAGAGCGGGGTCCCATAATATGTCTTAGATAGAGGGTGTTTGATAGAGGTGGGAGGGGGTCAGTGGTGGGTGTGGGCGAGAGTGGGATCGAGTTTGTGGAGGTGAGTGGGGCAGTGGCGGTGGAGGGGAGGGGCAGAAAAAACAAGGTCTGAGGACTATGTCGAAGAGCCACACACCCACTGAGAAGCAATGAGCTCACCTGGTTGGCAGGTGAGAGTAAAGTTTGCATTCCTCTAAACATCACAACAAAATAAAACAAAACAACAACAAAAGAAGAAAGCCGGCTACGTCGCAACACAAACACCAACAGCACGGAGCTGGCCTAAAGCAGACAAACTCAGAGAGCGGGAGAGAGAGAGAGAGAGAGAGAGAGAGAGGAGCATGCAACATCTAAATACACTGCTGAATAAACACCTACAGTAAGGCTACACATCTACAGTAGTCTCGCACACTGACCCCCACCTCAGCTCGGCCTGCCATGCACAGTAACAGCAGAGAGTTTAGTGCAAACATGTCGCTAGGAGCAGTAATGGAAATTTTTGATTTTTTTTCTTCCTTATGAGGAGTTTTGTAGGAAGCGGGCCATTTCCCATGACAACATCTGTTAGGATACAAAACATGACCGCACTGATAATACTCTGATTTCTGAGTTGTAATACAGAAGAGAGAATGAGAGAGGTGGGCCAACTTTGGCAAAATGTCTTTTTTTTTTTTTTTTTTTTTGACATTGAAGCCAATAAAGGATCTAATTGAACTGAACTGGAAAAATAGAGAGACAGAGAGAGAGAGAGAGAGAGAGAGAGAGAGCGGGATCAGGATTCAAAACATTATCACTTTGAAAACACACTGGCAATGTTCAGTGTTGTTCTCTCCCAGAGATCAGAGCCCTGGATTGCATATTAAGGGAGTCAAAACACAATCTGTCCCAAATTCTGCAGAGAGGCACACGAGGGAGACTGAGAGTGTTGCAGACAGACTTGTGTGTGTGTGTGTGCAGGTTCATAGGGGGATATGTGAGTGAGGGGAGTTTGTTCTCTCTTTCTCTCTTGCTCCCTGTATCATATTTGAGGTCAATAAGGTGCATATCAACGACAAGACAAGCCAGAGCTCAGAGCGGGGGGGAGGGAGGAGGGGAAGGGGGGGATAAAAAGACAGACAACAGAGTTATACTGAGAGCTCGACACAGCACGTCGAGGGTTAGTAATGTTAGAGTACAAAAACACACAAAAACACACGTAAGCCTCTACTGCACGTCAATGGTCAGAGGAGTGATATGCAAACTTATGCAGAGGTGAGTACATTCATGGACAATCTCAGTCTTCATTTGAATGAAAATGTTATACTGTTTTTTTTTTTTTTTTTTTTTTTTTTTCCACTGTCTAAAGTTAAGTAGCAACTGATAAATTTTTAGTACAAGCTTGCTCAGCAAGTAGCAAAATAGTCTTAGGTTTGTTCAAGAGTTTTGTTCGTATCCCTCTGAGGATGGTTAGACAACTTGATGACAAAATACTCATTCTGTTGTAACGTCAAAATCAAACATTTTGTTCACCTGTGGCCGGTGGACCAGGACTCAACGCATCGGTCGCATCGAAAAAACGACGAACATTTGAACGTGTGTAAAACAATATCAAAATGCTCTACCCTTATCGGCATGCAAAGATTTGTTTCTGAAAATGAACGACACACACTGTCTAATTTTTTTTTTTTTTGTCACTTCTTTTTTGTTTCTTTGATTTTTTTCCTTTTTTTGTCCACGCTTCACTTTGATATCATGCAATATATACGTGCAAAAAAGATAACATCTATTTCCACAAAATACATTTTCATTGTAACTATAAAAGGCTGTATTTAAGAATGCTATCTAGTCACATTTTTTAGCATTATTATGCTAACCTATCGCTATATTGATTCATCTAGCCCCAGAGTCATAGTGCTGTTGCATTCTGGGAAGTGTAGTTCCCAGAGGACTAGCTAACACTTGGCTAACATGGCGGTTCCTTCCTCTTGTGCAGGAACAAAGAGGGCTTAAACAAACTGCTATACTGAGGCGCTTTGACCGTTTAGTCTACGTAGATCTTAAAAACTGTCACAGGGACTACTCCCTTCCTATGTAAATTATAAATATGGTTCATTTGGCACTTTTCACATTTTCGTAATATAAAAGTATGTCTGCTCTTATCTAATGTGGTTTAAATCAACACATTTACAGTTTCACTCTGTGAAGACCTATTTTGGCACAGGTTTAACTTGTTCAGGTTAGAATTACACTATTATTTACTTATTGTCAGCTTATAACAGAGCGTGTATTACACTGCCACTTGCCACTAGCCTCTCCAGCTAAAGGACAGATTCGATATGTTTTAACCTTGTATTTTTAGTACATCAGTTATAATTAAATAGCAGCATTTTCCACAAATTAAAAAATTTTTACTCGTGTAAACCTATTCAACATCTACAGGTAAATCCAAAAGCTCCTACGGCAGACAGAATAAAGGACACGACAAGACAACATGCCACTACATGTATTGCTTCCAGTACTCATCACATTATAGCTTGATCCCCTAACATTAAGATAAGAGAAGAGATTGGCGAGATTGGCTGCTGTGTAAAAGACAAATTAAAAAAAATCTGAGATTCTATAAGGTTTAACTGATGAGATGAAAAAGAAATCTGTCCCATATTAATCAACTCAACTGGCACCTATATCAGGAATTGTGATGCAGTTTATCCACTGTAAAGGTACTGTGCTGCATCCAAAGTAATGATGAAAGGTTTCCAGGAAGAAACATACTAAAACCTATTTGAGTTATGGTAACGAATCTGCACCTTTTGGATATCCATAGAGCAGGTTTGATCTTCCTAATGGAGTAAAATTGGATGCAATAAGGCTGTAACTCTTACAGACGGCTTGTTTTGTCCGACTAACAGTCCAAAACAAAAAGATATTCAATTTACAACGATATGAAACAGAGAAAAGCAGCAAATCCTCACATTTAAGAGGCTGAAACCGGTTATCTAACAATCATTTAAACAGTAGCCCTGCCTGCTCTAAACTGATACAACAAGCACCAGAATAAAATGGAGAATCGGTTACTTAATGCACACAGCACAGTACAGTTCTACAGTGGAACAAAAGCACACTATCTCTAAGGTTTCTGCCACAAAATATCAAACATAAATCCAGTCAAACCCCTGTCAGTGACAAAATATACCCTCACGATATGTGTATGTTTTTGTGCAGCAAGGTATTCTAAATTAACATGTTTTTTCCTCTTTACCATAAATTAAAATGCACTGATCCAAATCACAGATAAGAGTGTTTGTGCACTGTGCCCTGCCAGCCTCAACTATGACTTCCTCTGCAGGTGTGGTCGTTTCTAGATGGCACGAGACCCTTCGGTGGTGGTTGCATCAGGGGCGTCTCCGAGCCTCAGCCGCCCGAGGAGGCACAGAGAAGAGAGACTCAATCTGTGGTGTTTTTCAGGGCAAGCAGCAGACATGCATTGATCGTAACACCAGACATAGTCACCCATGGAGCGATGTGGTAGGAAGAGAGGGGGTGTCAGGATGGGAGTGCACTGGAGGACTGAGGACGGGTGGGAGGGAGGGTGAGGAGAGTGTGGATGGTGTTAGATGGGAGTAAAGAAGCCTCCTTACCAAGCTGTGGAGATAAACCCTCACTGGCGCTCCAACAGAGAGTGACACATTCGATAGCACAGTGGAGGATTTTTGGGTCGGATTGGTTTCAAAAGAATCAAAAAGTCTGTTTGATTTTTTTTTATCTTAGAGGAGTTCCCTCCACTCACCAAGCTGTTTAGGTTCAATAAATCAAATGCACCCCCTCCTCATTTTTTTTGGCATTTGACATTCCGTCACACTTCAACTCCTGTTGGACTCAAATATCTGTCCAGAGATTTGCCCATTGGATATACAGTACATTATCAATTTTGAACTGTTTATGAAAAAGACACAGCTGCGATAGAAAAGTGAATTTGGAATTTGTTCCAGTCTCTTTAATCTGATACTGGACACCTAACACTCCCCCAACATCCAGCCATCTAATTACAAAACACTTTTCCAGGACAACAGGTAAGTGGAATCTAATTGATCTCAACTCGTGACCTCAATTGATTGATCCTCTTCATCGACCTAGTCTCTTTCTCCTCCTTCAGTATTCAGATATGACGTGCATTTCTGGTGAAGTTCTTCATATGCATTCTACATATATTTCATATATGTGTAAAAATTTTTTTTTTTTTCCCTGCCATACAAAAACCATCCAATCGCAATGCCGTCTACAGCACACATCCCTGACCTCATAGGCAGAGAGAACCGTTCCCTCGCTTCACAGTGCATTAAGACAAAAAAAAAATTCAGTGTACTCCGATTGTAAAAAAAAAAAAAAAAAAAAAAAAAATTAACACGACACAAACATGAAAATTAACAACAAAAGAAACAACAGCATCTTCAGCAGCCTCCTGGGTCTACAGTGGGCAGTAAACCTGTTGCCACGGGAGACCTGCAGTTTGCCAGAGGCAGAAACGAGCTCAACTCCCCGGACGTATGGTGAAAAATCTCTCATCCTCATCGGCAGTCGGACGGTGGCTTGATAAGGGCAAAGATCAGTGAGGCTGTTTATCTCCTTTACTGATATGCACGCTGCCTTAAAATAGCAAATCTAGCGAGGCACGCAGATTCAGCAGTGGACCCTGGACAAACGACGTTCCCTCGTCATGTTTCAGTGTTTCCTCTTACTCAATGTTTGCATTTCTCAGTAGTATGTTGTGTGTCTTAAGTGCTATTGCTTGATCTAGTCTGTGGTTCGCGTTCATCTAAAGGATTTGTAAGACCACAGGCTGAGCAGCAGCAGTTCATTTGAGAGCTAGTCTCACTTCAATTCAATTATTCATTTCGGTTACAATTTTTAGGCAAACTGTAACAGGGCATTTACTACAATATAGTACAGCAGGGATATTTTGGAGCATGAGCTGGATAGCCAAGCATGATAACCAGGCATTTAAGGTTAATATAGCTGCTAAGACGCTGCACTGCAGCCTGTGGTGTGAGTGGTTCAGAGATATTTTCTTGCTAATCTAGAGGTCTCACTGCAGTCTGCATCATAGATATGGTGAATTCCCTTTTCTAGCACCAAATATGGCATCATAGTGTTTTGATTCAGTGTTTATGTGCGTTTGCATGTGTGTGTGTGTGTGTGTGTAAATGGGTTCCCTGTCCTGCTCTTTGACTGGATATATAAGGTGATCCTTCACTCTAATGACCTTAATGCCTGGGGCGGCTTTCTTACTGGACTTAAATAAGACATATATTACACTATGTGACATTACTATTCATCTTCAATCCATTTAAATTAAAACAAAAGATTTAAATCAAAAATAGTCTCATTTACATTCATGTCAACCTGAATTCACAGATTAAAAAAAAAAAAACAAAAACAAACTGAGCTTTTTATGGGTGAACTCATTAATAAATAATGACGATGGTGATGATTCCTATCGTAATAATCATGACAATATCATTAATTGAATTATCACAGCAGACTGCAAAAAAAATGCCACAGATCCTGTGTGTTTGCCGCAGCTTGCACAGTATCACTCTCGTCGTTTCTAGGTTTCGCACTACGTGAGGTCATCAGCGTGCACCTCGGCATTCTATCTCAGAAACTAGAGCCGCGTATAGGGGGGGAAGGGGGGGTGGGTTGGGGGGCGCTACATGCCGTAACACCCCTGCGGCACTGCACTGCTTGTGGGATACATCACAGGGTACACAGGGCGGTGGGGATGTGCGAATGAAGAAACGCCCAGCTGATTCTCTCCAACCCGCACTCCTCCCCAATGTCACCTCACCCTTCCTCGATCACCCAGAAAGCGGGGGGAGGAGGGGGGAAGTGAGGTCATCGGCGGGTGGGGTGGGGGGTGGGGTGTGAGGGGGGGAGTGAATAAAAGGTGTTGGAGGGAGTTGAGGACGTTTCTTCTCTCACACACCAGGCTGAAAGTTTGCAGTCTTGCTTATTATAAAACCCTTGTAAAAGGGGGGAGGGGCAGGGCAGGGGACAAGTAGTGAGGGGGGGAGGGGGGCTTTGGGGGGGAGGGGGCGGAGGGGCAGATCAAAACTGTAAGAAAAACAAAAACCCTACAGGAGGGTGATGGGTGTGGGCTGCAGGGGGAGGGAGGGGTAAGGGTTGTTTTCATAAGGGATTTTGGAGTTGGGGGTTGGAGGGTTGTACCCTGTAAACACCAACCCTCCCCCTGCGCCGATGCCCTTCCCTCCCTCCCCCTACTTCCTGTAGCCTCTCAGGCAGTCGGCCTGTCTACATGGCATTCAGCTTTGTCCACACAATACACAAACAAACAAACAGACAGCTTAATTTACTAACAAAACAAAACAAAACAAAAACAATAAAACAAAAGAATAAAAAATCCCAAAAGGTCAAGACGTTAAGTAATAAAACCTTATTTACATTTTACACATTTTTTTCTTGGTTTTTCAGCGTGATAACTCGCTCCTCTCCCTCCTCGTCTTCTCAGCACATTTTTGCTTCGCGTCAAAACATTTTTTTTTTTAATAGAGAATACTGAAAACACGCAGAAGAAAACGGCGCGGACGATTCCTTCCGACATTCTTGCTCTCCTCTCCTTTTTCCATTCTCACTCTCACTTTTTTTTATACTCCTCCCCCAAGCCCCCACTCTTATTTTTCCCTCTTTTCCTCCTCGTTTCTCATTGGCTGTCAGGTTTAGCCCACCTTCTGTGGGTTGGTGGCGCGTACCCCCTGCTCGTAGGTGATTCGCTGACTGATCAGGTACTGTGCAGCCTGCGTGGCGGCCTGGGAACCCGTGATGGTCACCTTCCTGTTCCGAGTTCCGGGGATGAACTCGCCCTTCTTGGAGATCTGGATCCTGGCGCCGGTCAGCTCCTGGTACTCCACTAGCGTCTTCCCGCCTTTCCCCAAGATGGCTCCCACTAGGTTTTCTGGCACGGCGATCTCAACCACTTCCTTCGCTCCTTCTGCTAGCTTCTCTGTGGCCAGTAGTGATGACGCCACCAGTGGTGATGCGGCGCTTAAGTAGCCGTTGGTGGCCCCTGTAGCGGCAGCCAGGGATCCAAGGGAGAAGCCTCCAAGACCGGCTGCTGGGTGAGCTGCACTGGTGGATGCATCACTGGCGTAGGATGCTAACAAGTTAGCTGCGGCAGCTGCTGCAGGGTTAGCATTAGCTGCTACAGCGGCTAGCACTCCTGAGGCTGCAGCGGGGTTCAGCCCCAGGCCCAGGGAGTTGGTGTTGTAGCCATAGCTGGCCAGAGTGTTGAGGGCGGAGGTGATGGCGAGCAGGTCGTTTCCAGACAGGCTGGACATGGTGGTCGGGAAGGCTCCGACCCCAGCCAGGCCGGCCTGCCCAAGCAGAGAGGAAGCTGTGGCTGCTGCAGCTGCTGCCGCGGCTGGCATGACCTCGGTGGAGTTGGCGTACGGGGAGCCGGTGGGGTTGGAGTTAGCGACAGGGCCTGTGATGTTGGAGTAGGAGATGTTGAGGCAGGAGGAGCTCTGAGGGTCCTCCTGGATCTTCTGGACGATGATCTCTACAGCTTTGCGGTTCTGCTCTGGCTCGCCACTGATGGTGACCACGCGCTCCTGCAGGTTGATCCCCTCTGGCTTTTGGGATAGCTGGACCCACGCCCCGGACTGCTCCATCACTGCCTTGACTGTGGCTCCACCTTTACCAATGATCAGCCCTGCTGTGCTGTTGGGGACGATCAGCTTGGCCTGTGTTGGAGGAACAGAAGAGAAACAAAAATTCATAAGTTACTGCTCTGTGACAGATATTCTAATATGATAACTAGACAAACCAGGAACGGACATTAACAGTGGGCTACTGTAATATCTGATGGTAAAATACAGTATTTTCATTTTCGCTGCGGCAGTAATGGAGGGACAGAAGCCACATGCAACGATCCACATCATATAATCATTGTTCATCCTCCGTTCTGCAATAGAGCTACATTTGTGCATCTGGTTACCAAACTAGTAGCTACGTTTAATTTTTGGTAAAATTAAATTTGTATAATCCTAACAAACACAAGAAAGCATTTTCAGGTAGTGTTCTTCAGCAGTTGGAAGTTTGAATCACTGGTATTTAAACATTATTTTCAAATGACTGCTGCTTGCAAGTCGAGTTTAAAGATTATTTTTGGATGACGATTTCCTCTTGAACTACATGCTGTATCTTTGAATGCTAATGTTGGACCAGCCTGATCTATACCTACACCTTGTTTATTCCACTTGCATTTCATAATTAATAATAGCCTACTATCTAAAGCACATAACAACTGAAGTTGATTCAAATAAATGACCAAGTTGCTTAAGATATGTTGGCATGAGTGGTTATCTTAGCTCAACCCGAGTGTGTTTCTGAGCTGTAGCTAGGTTGCTGCAAAGAAACTGTAGTTTGTTGCCAAGCTGTACTAAAATCTGGGACATAATAGGTGCATTTACATGTTGTTTTCAGGTACTTCATTGTGATTAACCCTGAGAGGGGAACAGAGGCCAGCTGGGGAAAGTGAAGCCTAAGAAGACAAACAAGCTCACAGTGAATCCTCGTCACGACTCTTCTGAAGAACTTGATGTCACTTCATAAAGGTAAGTGAGGTGTCCCTCTTGTTTAAGATCTCTGCCATTCATTTGTTTAATTTCTCTTTCTTGTTTCTTTCTCACTCAGTGAGCTGTGAACCTAGAGGCCTGAATGACAGCAGCGAATATTTGAAGGCATTATAAATTGTATATCATGTAATCCGTTAATTTGTGCTTTTATATTTTTTTGAACAGTAGTTTGCAAAACAGTTGCTGTTTAGACTCAAGACTAAGTTTTTGCTGGCGGCTCAGGATATTATTATATCGGGTTTACCCCCGTGAAAGGGCATGAACTTTGAGAATGAATCTTTCAAACACATACTTGAATATACTTGGCATATCTTTGAATAAATGTTCAGTTCCATAAAACTGTCACTCGTCTCATCCTCATTCTCATTAGATTTCATTACTGGACCATTAAGATTGAAGACATATTGTTATTTACAGAATATGTCTGCAATTTATAGTTGTTTTTATTAATATGAGTAAGAATAAAACTTGTTGAAACTGTCAATGTATGTTACTATAGCAACAATAAAAAAATAAAGTATATTACTGCAGCTACAGTATCAAACTGCAGAATAGTATTACATTTATTACAATAATTAACTGTTAAAGTGAATTACAGTATTGACACTGTATAAAACAGTAAAATACTGGCAACCACAGCTGCCAGTAGTTTACAGATGGATGTAAAAGAAGGAGCAGAGGCAGGTTAAAAGGGGTTTTTGAGTCTTTCTGCAAGGACGTACAAATAAGTGTTACAGATGTTTTCTACACATGTATATTCAACAGAGAGAGACAAAAAAAAAGGCAATGTCACAGCTGTGATGTTACGGTCAAATGTGCATGACAACAAGCCCTTTTGAATTCAAAATATGCAGTGCAACAATGATACGGAGAAGAATTATGTGTTGGAGATTATGCAAAACAGAATAAAACGATGCGCACGTCGTTCAGCTCAAAAGTAGACTTTAAAGGCAAGGTCAGCTCTGAAAAGGAAATGCTTTTCAGAGGTGTCCTCGAGAAGAACGGGAGACAAAAAAAATTCCAAAGAAAAGACGCAGAGAGAGCGAACCACGTTTGAATACAGAGAGAGCGAGAAGGAGAGAGTTCCTGATGTACCGTGTACACATTAGTATGTGTGTGTGTGTGTCAGCAGTGTAATGATGTCCTGGAGGAGAAAGAGCTGAGATAGACATATATCATTAAAGACTGCGCAATGACAGCCTCTCTAACACCTGAATATATCACACATAGCAAATAAAGAGAGTTTCTTTCATTGCTTCGGTACATAATGGAGAGAAAAGAGGAGAAAGACAGGAAGTGCGAGTTGGTTTTGAAGAACATGGAAACGAAGAGGTAGAGAGAGGTAAATGGAGTGGGAGGGAAGGATGGATGAGAGAGAGAGAGAGAGAGAGAGAGAGAGAGAGAGAGGAAGAGGGAGGAATTCTAAAGAGGCTACTTGTGTGAAAAAAAATAACATTGACTCCCAGGGGTCAGCGTTGCCATGGAAACACAGCTCCAGCATTCAAAGGGTAGTGAAAGAGAGTGAGGCGATGACACACACACACACACGCACACACTCTCCATGTCCAAACACAGTGCGCTGTATTTCATGTTACTTATTTGCATGTTTAAACATACTGTTATTATACAACTATATAACATATATGACATTTTTACATAATATTGGCTTATTTGTCAACGAATCAGCATGAGACACATCAGCTGATTTTTTTTTACATTTATTGGAGAATTGATCCACAGTGCACTGCTTACAGGCCATTAACCTAAAATGATTGTGATACAATATTTTCACACAAGCATGCAATCCTGGCAGCAACGTATTATCGTTCTTTTTATATCTACTTATATTGATAAATCTGCCGATTATTTTTACAATTAAAGCACTGATGATGTTTAGTCTATAAAATGTCCAAGTCGATGTCTTCAAGTTGCTCGTTTTATCTGACCGACAGTCTGAAATTTAAAGATATTCAGTTTAAAATGACATAAAGTTATGAAAAGCAGCAAATCCTCATATTTGAGAATGTTTGGCAATAGTTCTTGATAAATTAATGAAGCAGTTGATTGATTCACTGATGAAAATAAACCCACTGGACTATTTTAAATGCTAATTTTATCCATCGAGGGCTCTCTAAATACATGAATTAAGTGTAAAACATCCAAAAATCTTGATACTTTTCATTTCCAAATTACATTTTGGGTGCACATCACAGTTAGTTTGCTTTTTTATCTCTTGGGGTCAGGGTTAGTTCTGACATCACTTTGAGTTGAATAAAAGCAAACACTGGTCTTCTCAGATTGGGCACCCCATAAAAGTTTAATCCTATATTTTATAATTCTGTCAGATCAGATCACACAGATCTGATCAGGTCTGAATGAACCTGGTATATGAAGGGTTCACTGTTGCTCCACTTACGCAGGCAATGAGTGACGCATTGCACTCTGCAGCAGCACTGACCTCGATGGAAAATGAAAGCATCACTTTGCTGAACGAACACACGGACTTAGAGGAAGGTGTGAGACACTGTCAACATTCGACAAGTAACTTGGAAACTGCAGCAACTTGTCAGAACCAAATCTGTTTCTTTACTCTTTAGTGCAAACAAAATGATTTGTTTTTTTTGCAATGTTGTCTTTCACAAACAAGGAAATATTACTGACCTCTGCTGCATATTAGCCACCTAGCAAATAATGGTGGATGTGTATACCAGTGTCACACTTTCTCCTCTTAGTCCCATGGTAGGCAAAACCACCACAGCTGTCTGTCTGCCTCAATGACGAATATTCATATGGAGAGCAGAGAGAGTGAGTGTGGGCTGTAGAAACAGGAGGGAGTGCTGAAGAGATAAAAAGACTTGGCCTTGATAAAGAAAAGAGGACGATAAAATGAAAGAAACAGAGAGGCAGGGGGTGATCGATTCAGCAAACTGAGAGACAAAAGGAAGAGATGCACTCTTTTTTTGTTTTCTTTCTCTCCTCTGCAGAGAGACATAAAGAGAGGACAGGAAGGAGTAGGGAAAAAGAAAAATCCAAAGTGAGAAGGATCAATTCAACGTACAATAGCAAAACGCGAAGGCCACTGCAATTACCTTCCCCGTCTCACCCTCTCCTTCATCCCTCCCTCCCTCCCTCCCTCTCTCTGTTTGCTGCAGATTTAAGCCGAACAACATCTGCACGTCGGCAGCCTTGATGCAGCGGCTTGTTGCCACGCCACATTCCACAGCTCGCTCTCTGCGCTGCAGCTTTCTGCGAGGCGTAAGATGAATTTACATAGAAATAGAAAATTAGCAAGAGGCAAGCATGAGGGGAGCCGATAATATGAGCGACTTCAAACCTGCAGACAGTGTTGCATATTCACTTCTCACTGCCTTGAGTCTCTCTGTGGGATTAACAGGTGTGATATTTTTCTTTTGTTCATTCATCTTTTTTTTTTTTTTTTTTGTATGAGAGCTTGTGAAAGACTGTAGTCCGTTTCTTATGATTAGTGGGTTGTTACTGTGAAGCACGTACACAGTGAGGCTCCTTCAACACGTCTGTTTACGTCCCACTGCTATCAGAGGCGCTGCAACAATCTGCTGTCCCGTGCAGATTAATGAGAAGAGCAAAGTGCTAACAAAGTGCGAACACTGCTGAGGCTGACTGACTATTTTCTGTAGAGCTCTGATGATTGGCTCCTTGCATTTAGGGTTTGGTTTCATAATATGAACAAGAATGTTTCTGATACTGACTTGTATAATCATATAGCAAATATTCACTATGTTCAACTGTTATGCAGAGACCGAACAGTTAATATTTGTAAACCAACAACTTTAATAACTAATGTAATTCATTCATTTGGAGAGAAGTTAACATAACACAATATATCATCATATCATATTGTGTGATTTTGTTTTTTCTGTAAAATGCCAATCAAAGGTGCATTTATACACTTAATTTAATACTTTTGTGTCATTAATTTTTACCTTTTTTAAAAATGTTCATTGAAAACATTATTTGTTGTTGTTGTTCTTGACATTTTATCCTTAACTGTGAAGCACTTTGTAGTCTGTTTTGATACGAGCACTTGATTAACTTTCTGACATTTAATAACGATGACTGAGATATCACCGTGCGTGATAGTTTACAACAACACGGACAGTAATGAATTAATGACATTGGCGCTATAAATAGCCGTACCTGCATAACGACGGCTGCTCTATCAATGACAACCTTGCTGACATTGCTGAACCTTGCTGAATTTTTCATTGACAGGTCCAACGAGTGATGGAGCAGGCAGAAGTATCAATATGCAAACAGATCATGATGGATGTGTGTGTGTGTTTACATCCATTTATGGCTAACTGTGGGAGTGGTAGAACGTGTGCCCAGTTTTTAGAATGACTGGGATTTATAAAACAGACACGACACAGCTTCGGTTGTGAATCTACAAGGAGATTTATGCATCTCCATCTCGTCGCCGCCTTCGAACCTGCATGTTTTTTGAGATATGCTGCCAACCAGCGGACGAATCAAACCGCAAACGTAACCTCGCTCGTAGAGGTAATCATCAGAACATCCACCATCTTGTGCATCGTTCACTCCAGATTTCATTCAGAAATCTAATTGCAGATCTGAAAAATGTTCCAGTTTTTTTTTTTGTTCAAGTGGCAACATTTTCAGGATGGTTGTTTTCTGAGGTAAGGAGATGAGCGGCATGGTGGTGGTGGTGGGGGGGTTAAAAAAAACGGAGCCGAGGGATAAAAGAAAAAAGTGACAGGCAGCGAGGGAGGGAGCCGAAAAGATTTTACCCATGAACCCTTTCATCCTCTGCACTCAAACACTCTCACGCACACACACACACACACACACGCCCACTCTCGCACATACACACACACACACACGCTCACTCTCGCACACACACAGAGTGTTGGTGTAGAAGTGGGAGGATAAACAGTGGCGTACGGCGATGTCTGATCCCTCCTGGCGCTAATGATCACATCTACCATCTTTATATCCAAGTGACTCTCTGCTAATGAGGTTCTCCATTTGCCTCCACTACTCCTCTCCTCCGCCTGATCTGCCATCTTTCCTCATGTTTCTCTCTTTCAGTATTCCCGATTTTCTCTCCTTCCGTCTAATGTTTGCAGATTTATAGAGGATTTAGACTTTTCTTTCTTCCTTTCTTTGTGTCTCTCCTCACCTGGTGCTTCATAATGCAGACTGCTGCAGTCTTCCAGTGCGTTTAAATCTTTCATTTCTTCTTCTTTTTTTTTTTTGCTTTGTATTCTCTCTTTTCAATAAACCAAACCTCTTCTTACAAGGTCAAACACACACACTCCCACACACACGCAATCCATTCCCAATCTTAAGGGTGTATTAATGTGAAATCATCATCTTCATCCTTTTTTTTTTTTTTTTTTTAGCTGACGCCGTTGGTTCGGCTCGCTCTAAAGGCAGCCTCCTACCTACCCACAATCCTCTGCTCCCAGCACCTTTCTGCAGAGCCGCCACAAAGAAGAAGATTATGTGACAGTTGGCAGCATGCAGGCAATCGCTCCTACAGTGACGGCACTTTCATGTTTCCCCCCCCCCCCCTCAGCTGCTCTGGTTTAAGACTTTTTTTGTGAAGTTTTCAGTTTCTTTTTCTACATTTTTTTTCATCCCTGGTGTCTCCCTTTTTTTTTATTTTATTTCTTTTTCCTTGAAGAGCTTCATATCTGTTGGGAGAAACTTTTCCAGAGAGGACGGGAGAGGAGGGTTTGGCGTCCATCCAGCTGCTGACTAGAAGGTCCTGTTGCTGCAGCTGCTGGGCGAAGGGTTGAAGGTCAAAGCCAATCTCCTGTTCATGACTACACTCAGGCAAACCCTGTGAAGGAGCGGGGATCGGAAGATGCCGGCTTAACACATAAGTCCAAATCAATGTCAACAGCAGAGAGGAGGCGATTTGATTCAGGAACAACTTGGAACGAGTTCAGGGTTTGAGTGTTGGGAGTTTATGAGGGCCAAAACTGTCAAAACACTTACAGTTAATACTTTGAGAGAGTAATCTTTAAGCTTTTGGCTGTTTTTATAAGAAATAGAGACAAATGACATTCAGTCATTTCTACTGGAAAAGTCTCAAACAACATTTAGATAATTGCAGCCCGCAAATTTGAAAGTTCAACTGGCATTTTCTTGGGTTTTTGATGTTGTCATTGGGTATTTATGTCAAAATGACTTTGCAGCAGTGAGGATCAACCTTTAAAGAAGCAAATTCAAACTAAATTCAAACTGAAAACACAACACTTATACTTGCCATCATCATCATCATCAGTAGTAGGGAAGTATAAATAGAAAGCTAATTTACAGAAAAAACACGATTAAACAATTAAGTATAAATCTGCCACTAGAGATGTGCTGGTATACTGTTTTTACTATAAACAAAACATTGTGATGGTAATATTACTGCCAACCATTTCCATTACCGTCATTACCATGATTATTGCCTATTTCAGAGGGCACTGTGAACACAGCACAGTTCTCATGTCTTTATTAGCAGTTTTATTTGGGTAAATCCCTAGAAAGTGCCTTTTTACCAGGCAAACAGACACAGCAGGACCATAGAAACTGTCTGGTTTATCTTGGTACTGTGGCCATGACTCCCTACAGAAATGCAGCTGTGGTTGGTATTGTACAAGTGATCAACAGTGTGAAGGATTTTTTTTTGGTTCTTTCACAACTATTAGCACCAAATACAAATTAGAGCATGCAGAGAATCTAACAGAAAGAGAATTAGGTGTTTTAAGCTTTAAACAAGTTTGTGGTGTTTTAAGTGTTTTGGTTAGTTCATTTATAGGGTGCTGCAGTGTACAGTTTACTGTGCAGTTTGTTCAGGTTGATTAAATCCAAGGTATTCATGGTGTGCAGTAATTTTACCATATGGTAATATTTCAGAATTTTTTCTTTTTTACTCAAAGCTGAGAATCTTTCAGTCTGTGGGGACATTATGCGATTAACAGCAATCACAATGCATTTGTTGAATAATTAATAGCAGGAACTCAATGAGATGAATCGGTTTTGTTTTTAAACACTCTTTAGAGTTTTCTCTGAAACATCCGTCCTCTAAAACACTGAAACTGAAATGTTGGAGCTGCCTTTTTGCTCTCAGATAAGTTAAAAATACGGCCACCATGAGCTAAAATACAGAAAAAAGCACAAACTAAAATACAGAATAATAACTCCGTGGGATTAAACCAGGGTTGTATTGTTGTTTTCTTTTGCTTGTGCATCCTCACATTTAAATATATTTTAAAAATCCACGAATACGTTTAATTTGCGTGTTAATCTAAAAGATTTAAGCATGTTTTTTGATTATGTAAGATTTTTTACGTAGCCTTTAGTGTAGCTTTAACTCACAACTTTTAATTCATCTGTGCACATTTATGCAGATCTTTTATACAAATCTGTTCTTCTCATTCCAGTCATTTAAATGTATTCATCATTTATCGTTTACACATTCTTGCATGCCGATATGTGTCTGACCAACAACACAGAAAAGATATTTTGTCTAATAAGCAAAAGCAACACAAACGATTTAATCCCATATATGTAAAATACTGTATTCCATACTAATAAATTGGTTAGACCTGCAGGACATGTGACCTGCTTGTTATGTCATCCCTTCTCTTCCCTCTGTCTTCTTTCCGTCTCTTATTGCTCCTTCATCCCTCCATCTTTACATTCCTTCCCTCCCCTCGTCTTCTGTCTCTCACTATGTCATAGCTGTCACACCGCTAATCATCATCCGTCCTCTCGTCCAAACTCTGTGTAGCGTTCCTTCCAGGTCACAAGGCCGTCTGTCAGTGTCTGTTGTCATTGGATGCCAATATGAACACACACATACACACACATACACACACACACACGCTTGGGCAAAGATATGCATGGGTTCACAATTTTGGTCATAGTCATGTGAATAATGTGTGTACAATCCCACACAAGCATATACGTAAACAGATAAACACACAACACAACAGACACATGTATGCTGAGGTGTATGTACACACCTACATAGACACACACACACACACACACACACACACACAGCGAGTTGAAGACAGAGGACAACTGTTGAGGCTGCTGGAGTTTGAACTTTGAAGTCTTAAGCAGGGGACTTTAGCTTAATCTGCCTCCTCCTGATCCACAGGCTTAGTCACCTCTCTCTCCCCTACTCTGCCTCTGCCTCGCTCGCTCTCTCTGTCTGTCCCTCATCACTCCGTCTATCTCCAACCGTCTGTGTCATCCCTCTTTTTCCGTCCCTCTCGCCGTCTTTCTTCTTTCATTCTCTGGCCTGTCCAGAAGCACAGAAACCCCCCTGCAGGTTATAAATAGCTGCAGGACAGAAAAGTCGGGGTACCGTGACTGACCAGTGACATAGTGCCAATGTATGAATATATACACACACACACACACACACACACACACACACACACACACACACACACAGACTTTTCTGTATACACTTGCATATACAGCGCTTGCATACACACGCAAAGATTTCAGGGCTTAACCAGGATTTTAGCTTATTTTGTTCTCGCTATGCAAATGGTACGCACATGAACATATATTTACATATATAATATAAACTGTATATACACAGAGACACATATGGGAAGAGTTAAGGCTTGTTTTATGTCTTTGTTGCTTTTCGTCTGTAATTCTGCACTTTAAGTGGTCTGCTGAACAGATTTTCTCCTGAGAGCATTAAACTTGTCATCATATGGATGTACATACACACACACACACGGCATGGAATTACATAATTGTACAGCATGTGACTTTCTTCTTTTAATAATTTAAGTAACAATGCCCCCTATTTAGCATTTATAGTCAGTAATATAGACATTTTATGAAGGGTTAATAACACTGTAATGAAGTTATAAGCAGATATAAGGGTATGTCTACATCATATTTAATATTTTATGTTTACGAACGTTAAAAAAACCTCATAGTGTGTTATAAAGTATTTAAAAACTACTTATACACACGTGCAAAACATTCACAGGTGGGTTTAAAACGGTGTGGTCAAAAAATTGTGAAAACGGGGCGCTTGAAGGTTCATTCTTGACCTTGAAAATAACTCAAGAAGAATTTTCCCTGAGCTTTTAGTTGCATCTCATGGCCTTCATCAGCAGCAGGTTAGTTGCTTAGTTGTCATGAGAGTGAAGAAGTATTTACAAATAAATGAATACCTAATTAATAAGTATAATTAAAAGAAAAACAAAGAAAAGAAACAATATATTATTATAACAATTTGTGTAGTTTATATTCATATAAAATATGTATTCAGATTTTAACTGTTTA
The DNA here is from genome assembly GCF_910596095.1 of Thunnus maccoyii. Taxonomy (NCBI): domain Eukaryota; kingdom Metazoa; phylum Chordata; class Actinopteri; order Scombriformes; family Scombridae; genus Thunnus; species Thunnus maccoyii. The sequence goes on along the minus strand of NC_056538.1, from coordinate 29,239,758 downwards.
TACACCAGTTATAGATACGATTAAAAATGTCCTTATATCTGCTCACAACTACATTAAATGTGTTGTAAACCTTTTATTATTTGTCAACACTGCTCAAAAATACAACTGATTGAAGAATCATAATGTTCCTGATGTGTAAATGAAAGTTAATTGATACATTTAAAAAAAGCAGCGACTGTCACTTCGAATCACTTTTTAAGTTACCATTAAAAAAAATTGCGTATATTTCCTTTAAACGGCTCGCCCCTCTGCTGCATGGCTCCGTCATTACATGCATGATGTGCAGCCAAGATCTGTTCAAACCCACAAAACTTTCATGGAGGGCCCAAAGTTTCCAAAGATACCAAACATGTCCCATTGAATTGATGCTCAATACATCCAGAATATTTCCATTTGATGCACGGTTTAAGTACAGCAATAAAAAAAAAAAAAGTCTGGATTTGAATATATTTCAGTGGATATACGTCATATGATGGAACTTGAGTGAAGTCTTGGAACAAACAGATACAGAATATACAGATGTGATTGGTTATTGGGATGAGATTTCAAAAGAGGGTTGAAAACTGTCATAAGTTTGGACAAATAATCAGTTACATAACACAATATTCTCTACTCTTTCTTCCTCTTCCCCCTCTTTCTCTCTTCCCCCTTTCTCACCTTTGTTGATCCCTTTTCCTCCCCCCTCCTCCCGCTCTCCTGCTGAAACCACTCCCCATGTGGCAGAAATTTCTTCCTGCACATATATATCATACCTACTAAATATCTGTCCTCACTCCTCTTCACACAGACGTCATAAAGAAAGAAACAAAACAACAGAAAAAAAAGAAAGAAAGTAGGAAAGAATGAAAGATCATAGACTAAACAGAAGGAGGGAAAAGAGGAAAGAAAGCAATATGGACACTACAAGACATCACATCTGGACTCCACTTCATTTGTGTTAAACAGAGCAGTAAACTCTGAGTTACAGCCAAGATATTGTAATGTGCACACTCAATCATCAGTGTTTTGGATCAGATAAGAGACAGAGTGTGTGTGTGTGTGTGTGTGTGTGTGTGTGTGTGTGTGTGTGTGTGTGTGTGTGTGTGTGTGTGTGTGTGTGTGTGTGTGTGTGTGTGTGTTATTCTGCTAAATCAGCACACAGGCAGAGACTGTAGACTACAGGACTGACAGGAAAAAAAAAAAATAGATAAAATGTTACGTAAGAAGCTAAGAAAGCAAAATACTGTCAAGACACTCCTCAGGAGTGCAAACACCCGGATTAAAAGTAGAAAAAAAGAAAAGAAATAGAACACAGTCGACATATTGTCAGCGCTCATTTATCTGCTGTGGTTTTCAGATTTATGTCACTGAATTTATACTCATTAAGTTCTCTCAGGACCAATTCCATTCATTAATTTACTCACAGGGTTGTGTTCCATCTCAAAACACACAAAATTGCTGAGCTCAAATGTTAAATAATCTTGTCGTCGATTAGTTAACATTAAAAATAACATCCTTGTTATTTTTCCTAGCAGAGCGGTTTACACGGTAAACTTTCACCAACTGAAATAACAAATGTCTCCAGCGGTTGAATATGTGCTGCTGCAGCTAATTAATTCCATAATTAAGTTGGAAAAACGCCAACAAATTAAATTTGTTTGTTTGTTGTCTTGTTTAAGTGTTCTCAGCTATCCGGTGTCTGATAGATTGATAAACTATTCATTCATTCATCGATTAATTCATTCATCGATCGTCAACACAACAGAACTTGGCCTGAATGTTGGCGTTTCTGAATCATCGTTTGGCCGAAGCTGCATAGCTAGTGAGCCAGGCTCCATGTTTTCCTGACATTAATGGTGAACTTCCTGTGGAGAGAAGCAATAACAGGAAGTAGGAAACAGGTGTTGATGCCAGAGGTGAAAGGTCAAAGGAAACGGCCGCAGGAAGTGGCTGAAGGGAGCGGCCAGGAAAACGAGCAGACTTCAGTCAGCGTGTGTAAATGCTCCTGTGTGTGCGTGCTCACTATTCGGCGCTGTTGTCGTTAAGGCTAAACAATGTCAAAGTGCTGCTGCAGTGTTCAGTCTGAATAAAGGCCAGAACGGGCCGGCCCGTGCCAAAAATAGCCCCAGAATAATACCACAGCGAAACCACAGGCCATTTACAGCTGATCTCACAGGGGAACGCGGCTCGGGCTCTGCAGCTCACTTTGAAACACCATAATGCAACAATAATGGTGGTGAGAGCATGTTTTACTGGCAATATGAATACAATATTGATGCAGTAAGTAGGTGATGCTTCACCACATTACACATAAACACGGTATGGGAGGTCTCCGGGGTGTTTATGTTATTACCATCACTCATCTTTATATGCTGCCTGAGAAGTTCTCCTCAAAGACTGAATTATACAGTATGAAAAACACCAAAGTAAACAGGGACAATCACAAACTAAAACTCTGATGTTTAACCAAACCCGCTCATAAACCTAGAACTAAATTGTTTTCCTAATGATGGGCAACACTCTCTCACCAGAGACTCACTTCCTGTATCCTGCCTGTGGTTAGGTTTAGGCAACAAAAACACTTTGGTTAATGTTAGTGAAAGATCTTGGTGTGGCTTAAATGTTGATAAACATGTGGTGCTTCAAGTCATTGCAGACTTTCTTCTGTATTAAATCAAGACCACGATCTTTCCCTAACTTTAACCAAATGTTGCCGGTGTCTAAACATAACCATTAATATCGCTGTAGTTAATTTGGCAACATGACGTTGACATGTCAATCATGGCAAAATGCCTCAATTTCTTTTTCATGGGAAAGTAGTCTTGAAAATTAGCAGACATACTAGAGGAAATACACTTATGGAGTCAATAATTTATTGTGAAAAATAAATAAATATGTACTGACTTTGTATTTGAGGAGCCAGCACCTGGTGGCCGTCAGAGGAACTGCATCTAAAAGCATTTCCACACTGGCAAACTGGCCTGAGATATAAAAACTATGATGTGGAATTAGTCTACCCAGTGAATATTTTACATTTATTTATATTTTTACTGAATGCCACTATTATAATAGATTGAAATAACTACTTTGAGCAACAAACTATTAACTCCAATAATTACTTTACATTTTGTCCCTCACTGGTTTCAATAAATTCTTAAGGGCAGGCTTTGCCCTTTCCAAACAGTGATTATCTAAATTTAAAAGGTAACATTACAACGTGCTGCAGTGTAAACACAGAGGTGTGACGGTGTTTTACAACAGGGTGCTTGGTGGGTGAACAAAAGCAAACACTGAATAATAAAAGTAATAAAATCCCTCTATAAATTCTCTTCAACTATATGTCATGTCAGAGCTCATTAGGGTCGGTAAAAGAATTTATTCAGCTCGTAAATCACCTCCTTCACTCCGTCCGTTGCCCCGTCATGTGGCCTTGGGAGTGCGACGTGTCGTCTGTCTATGTCGTTGCTGCTCTGTTTTTCTTTCTGTCAGCAGCTGCTTCTTCCAGCGAAGCTCTCCGTCACTCCGCAGCTGTCGGCTAACAAGAGTTCAGAACCGCTTCCAGCTTTCAGTCACCCGCTCAGCTGGCCACAGTCTTGTTTTTAGCATCTGTTTGTCCTCTCTCTCTCTCTGTTTATCCATCTTTTATGTCATCATCTCTGTGTCTCCATCTTCATCTCAGTCCGTTGTTCCAACTCTCTTCCTCTTTCTCACAACGTCACAAACACCCTGCAAGCATCTTGTCTCTCTCTCTCTCTCTTACCCTCTTTTAGTCTCTCGGGTTAACCGGTAATGCCAACACCACATGCTACAACAGCCGTACTCTTGACAAGAAGAAGAAGAAGAAGAAGAAGGAATTGTATCCGCAACCTGAAATAGACATCACCGGCTGCATTGCACTGGACACCAATTCATCTGTTAGTAGTGTGTGTGTGTTGTGTGTGTGTGTGCTTTCATATGAGGTTCATTCATCAGATCAAAGTGAGTTTGTCTTGTTTTGGTTACAACAGTGTCTCCACAATGACAGCTATGCTTTTAAAACCCTATGAGGATACTGGAGATTCTACTAAGGCTTCTCAGCTTACTAATAGTCCATTGACCATAAGTGTTCCTGTTGACCCTTGAAGCATAAGAGATAAAAATCAGGATATCTCAGCCTCTGCTACATTAATCATGACTGTTTTAAAAAACTGTCTCTCACAAACCCCAAACTTCAGTGGAAATAGTTCAAAACCTCACGTGATACGTGCAAAAAAGAAAAAGAACCAACAGAAACTCAATGAAATCCACTCTGTCTTGCATTTTAAAGCATTGCAACACATCTGACAACACAAGATAAGTTGCTGTATTGCTGCATGTAGCAAGAAAACAAAAGTACTTTTACTTTTTTTTTTTAACTTTTAGAACAAATCTACTTACTTTTCAAGGTTATATAATTAAATAAGTTCATAATAAGTCCTTCACACTTACTGTTCTCCTTATATTTCACCTCAAGTTAGAGAAAACATTTTGTGAATCCATTTGAGTGTCATATTTATACTCACTTTCACAACTTTTCTAGACTTTAAAATAAAGTTCTTTGAACGATGCTCAGCTGTATGAACTGTATTTGAACAGTGGAGGCCTCCGTGTGTCCGTCAGGGTTGAAGAAGACAACTCTCCCCATCTTTGGTGTGGGGGGTTTCTTTTTCCTGTATGTATCTGTGTGTCCGTATATGTGTCATGAAATACCGCCCAAACCCATTTAGTCGCCTCTCCGAGATGCTATAAATAGCCCAAAGAGCAACAGGGGGATTCGCCCTCTATTATAAGTGTCTTAATATCAGCAGCTATTAGCCTGCTTGTCTCCCCGTGGCTGCTCGCTTGGTCCAAAACAGCATTACTCAACTGTCAGTCAGCCTCAGGCTCAAACGCTCACGGTGCAGAAGATACAAACTGAGTAAAAGACATAACACACAGGAAACAGCCTGGAGAAAGAAGGCGAAAGCTGCGGTATTGATTTCACTATTTAATCCATTTCCGGAGGACAAACAGCATATAGAGGCTGGAACTTTTAGTGCAGTGTTTAGGATGTGGTTAGATTTACAAATACGTCATTTAAAGGCCTTATCTAGCGCGAGCCGGATCTTATGACCCATCATCAGCGGCTGATCTCACTAACACTTTTGTGGCTGAGGAGATGTTCACATCTACAGGTGTCATGTTCATGTGTCCATATACTTTTGGCCACATGCCCAGCCTGACAAGAGTCAAACTTAGATTTCTTTTTTTGCATTAATATTAGAACAAGACATCAATTCTGCAAAAACAAAGGAACAAGACACCGTATGTGCAAAGTAATATTGTTAGTTAAACTCTGCAGAGTGTGTGTGGGCTCGAGAAATGTGTGTGGGTGAGTCGGTACGTTCATGTGTATGTGAATCCGTGCACCCAGTATTGATTAATTATGCATAACACTCTTTTCATAACTGCACCTCTGAATTGTGTACTCGGCAAAAAAAAAAAAACCCTCTATATCTGGGGACTGTGTGCATATATGTGTGTGTGTGTGTGGGTACACGAGTCTGTAATTATTCAAAACTATAAAGGCGTAGCTCTCCTTCCCTTCCCCCCTCCTCCCCTCCCTCCCCCCACCGCCCCCAAATTCTGCTTATGACGGAGGATGAGAAATCGCAGCGGGGGGAAAACATATGCAACACTAACGCAACACCAGAGCTGAGAGATGAAGAGGAAAAACAGAAACTTCTGGGGACATTTTTCAAAATTTAATTTAGTTTTTTGCCAGGAAGCAGATGTCATCATTTCAGCTTTTTCATAATGATTACTTCTTACTGTTAGTTAAAGTTTGTTTAATGTGTTTTTCAAGACAAGTTTAAGTCTTTTAGTGCCACTATATTGTGTGTGTGTGTGTGTGTGTGTGTGTGTGTGTGTGTGTGCCCACAGGCCTGGTTGAATGCACCGTCTAGCAGGCCTGAACAGTCAATAGATGGAAACAACGCCAGACCTGACTAATCAATAGAGAACAATCATGAAGAGAGAATGATGATAATCACTTAAACAGACTGGGATCATAATCAATGGGCGCACTAATTGTCCTCCATCACACAGCTGGTATTGGCACTCAGATTTAGTTGTACAATCTGCAGCGGAATGAGCTTCATGTGAACTGTTGAAATTAAAATAAAAAAGTTTCTTGGCAAAAACCAATTTAGTGAAACCGTTTATCAAAAGTTTGTGTGGCGACTTTATTTCATTGGTCTTAAAGCTGAATTATAAACTGCTGATATTAAAATGTATTATGAGAGCTGCAGTTGTTGAATTCACTGTTACAGCAAATAGTAACAGCAGAAATAGAAAATCTATGTAAATAAAAACGAAAACATAACCTGTAATTACATATTAGATTAAATTGCTTGAAGCTCACTGAGAGGTGGAGGTATAAAGCGGTGAGAGAGTGATGAACTAGAACGAATAAAACAATCCCATCTTTATTTTTGTTTAAATTACAAGGTGGTCACAATGTACTGTCCAGTGCAGACGTAGCTGATCACACACAGTATCTTAGAATATGAACAGAAAACACCAGGAACATGTTTCAACTCTTCAGAAACCCTCTATGAGAAATTACATTAAGCAATGAAAGCTGTAGGAAGCTAATGCTGAATGGATGGGTCTTTGACTCTCTTTAATTTACTATATTATCTTCCGCAGCCCCTCTGAGGTCTGATTTTTGAATAACAGACAACTGTCTTGTATCAAAATCATATCACTTTACAGGCAACTTGTTATTTTTTTAAAGCAAATTAAAGCCACTCCAGGATTAGAAAATTTTACAATGAGGCGCCCCCCAGTGGTTCTATGAAAAAAGACACTGCGGTAGACAGCTAGGTGTGTCGATACACCTCATCACGCCTGCAAACACATCTGACCTGAAGACACTGAGATGAGTGGGCAGCAACACATAGACGTTTCACAAAGACCGTCTCACTATAAACAAAGTATTATTCCATCAAAACAAGTGGAAAGATACTGAAATCAACACAGAGTGGCTTTAACTAATGCCACCTAGTGGTTAAAATATGTTAGTGCAAAGAGTGACATTAGAAGAAAATGAGTGTAAAAATTTTGTTTGGAGATTGAATGTAGTTCTGCTTAAATATTTCATGGCAGATACTTCTGTACATAATTATTTTGTGACAATAAAGTCAAGGTCAAGATAACCTTCATTATCCCAGATAGGGAAATTCAGGTGGTCAAGGTGTAGAAGTACACAAAGCAGTCATAAAAACAGATATAAATAAATACAACTATACAATATGCAGTCCCCCCCTTCCATCCCAGTACCACACACACACACGCACACACACACACACACACACACACACACACACACAGAGCATTTCCAAGCACCTTTGCTTTGCATACACTAACACACACAAAGACAGATAAATACTTCATATACAGTGGACTACATGATCCCCGTGAAACAAACAATGCATCAGCATTAGAACCAAATAATAAGATAAAATTAAATATATTGCCCCATGCAAAGAATTACCATTGCACATAGCCCCGGCCAAAAATACCATCAAATCCTCTGCTTTATACTGTCCCTCTCATTTAACAGTCTAATCACTGAAAGAACAAAAGACTTGCTAAACCCGGTTGTTCTTATTTTCCTTTGCAGGATCCTTCCTTTGGCCCGATAGCTTAGTTGGAACCTGTTGTGTAGCGGGGTGAGTAAGGTCTCTGAGGATGTGCTCAGCATTACTCAGAATGAGGTCTTTACACAATTGAGCAGTGTCTTCATTAAGATACTTCTCACACAAAACCCATGTGTGTTTAGTTGTGTGAGAGAGAGTGATGAGGACACTCGCTCACACTTCCTCCCTCAGCAGGAAACCATTTCCTGTTGGCGTGGATGTTTTGGTTGCCGACACGGTGTGTGTGTGTGTGCGCGTGCGTGTGTGTGCGTGTGTCCATTTTTTCACCTCTTTTGTATTCCTCCCTCCCTTATCTGTTTACATGCGTCTGCTCGCCTGTTGTTATTTTTTTAACCTTTTTTTTTTTTTCAGCTTCGCTCAAACAGAAAATCACAACTCGACCACAGAAACACACACACACAAGCAAACACTTCCCTCCCTCTCTTTCTCACACACACATCCCGTCAGGCGAAGCACAGCTGACAGCATGCACACACACACACACACGCAAACACACAAACTATAATATACACACAATATTGTATTTATGTTTTACACAAACTCATGAGTAACCAGGGATAGCCTCGGTTGCTCCAGGTTTTCCTTGAAAAGAACAGAACAGAATAGACTGACTAACCTGTTTGATGCGGTCGGGGTTGACGGTGGTCTGTGGCTGCAGGATGCTGACCGGCTCTGTCTTCTGGGTGCTCTGAGGCATCTCCCTCACCTTCTCAGCGATGAAGTCATGGACGCCGTTCAGCGCCTCCACCGTCCCCTGGATCAGACACACCCGCTCTGTCGTTCCTGCACAAACACACACACGGACAGGTTAGTGTATGAGTCAATACTGGCTCCTTGGAAGACATACAAAGTACAATGTATGTACTCTGTGTGTCTGCATCGGTTGCAGACGTGCAAATATTCTGAAGAGGATGCGATATGATCACATCATCAAATGGGTGCATGCAAAGTCTTTTATAACGCTCTGGCACATCAAGAACAATAAGAAGAAGAAGAAGCAGTGGAACCTTATTCAAAACATTTATTTCCATAACACCTTTGCACATCACATCTTTCTACAAAAACAGGTTCACTACGTTTAGGAGTTTTAGCACTTGCAGCTGTTCCTTCTTATGAACATTTTAAAGTGTTTCCACACAGGCGGGAGCAGGTAAAGGTTTGATCTTGTGCAGGATATGTTCCAATTCTGACTCGCACACTCTGTGTTTTCATCATTTTTATGTGCTGTTGAATGAAAATGATACCGGCCCTGGCTCAAACTGCTGTTAAAAAAAAAAAACAAAACAACAACTGTGCAATAAGAAAATATACCAGAAAACTTTAATGATCCCTGCAGGGAAATTAGGTTGCTGTGCCAGCAAATAGTAACAGCAAAGAAAAAATGAATTATCTATAGAATAGTACATAAAAAATGAAAACATGCAGAATGAAGTGTGGTGGATGATATTTATAGCAGAAACTTGTAATTATATATTAGATTAGATTGCTTGAAGCAATTTCACACACAATACTACTATTATAAGATGGAGGTGTAAATCAGTGAAAGACTGGCGAAACAAACTGCATATAGAGTGCAACGTTTAAAAAACATTTCCACTGCATCTTCTTTTCCTGAACGTATCAGAAACTTTCAGTTTACGTCTGTTTCCAGGACGTGGTCCAATCAGGAAATGAATTCCCCGGTCACAGAAAAATAAAACATGGTGCGATGATTTCCAAACTGCTTCTTCAGTTTGGGCTGAACATGTGTGTAAGCATTAAAACCTGTATCTTCAAGATTTATATCAGCGCCACATAAACTGGCTAAAGCCTATTATAGAAATAAAAAAAGCCCGGGAGGTTGAGAGTATTTACTCTTTACTACTTCAGCAGTAGGAACTGGGATTTACGTTCACTAAGAAAGTCAAAATACAGCCGGATATTTGCAGGGAATACACAAAACACAAAGAAGAAAAACTCTATGTTTGCATGTGCTAGTTCATGTGTTTATATTTGTGTGTGCTCATGCTGTCTATTGTGCATGTGTCTTTGTTTCTCTGTTTTTTGTGTGACCAAACATCCAGTGTTTACAACATCAAATGCAGAACGATTGTTGGTTTATTGGAATTGGCAATCAAGTAGAACAGATCATTTATTACCAGTGTAGTCTATCTGTAAGTCATAGGAAATGATACTTTTTTTAAAATTGTTTTGTCTTATGGGTGAAGACGCCAACCATGAACCGCAACATCCCCAGTTTGAAGACCTTTGTTGCACAGAATTCCCCTTCTCTTTCTCCTGATTTACTGTCTGTCATCTGTCTACCGTCGTCTTCGATAAAAGCATGAAAATAACAAAAATAAATACATAAATGATTAGGAACCAGCAGATACCTGAAACACAACGGCATGGCTTGCAAAAATGATTATCTGTGATGTGATTTGTAAATAGGATAAAACTCTTTATGGAATTCATCCCTTTAACCTCACAGTTAGCGTTTTATTGCAAATCTGATGTGCGTGAGAGAAGAAACCAATAATATTAATAAGAGAATGAATACATCAGTGTTGGATCCAGAGAGGAGGACTAGTGCTGACGGACGGACAGACAGACAGACAGACAGACAGAGGGTGTAACAGAGGAGAATCTAGGCCAATGCAAAGCCTCTCAGTCCAGTTGTACACCAACAACACACAGAAAGTAAATCTCTTGTCAGCTTTCTCTCTCTTTCACCCTTTCAGCATTTATTGTCTCTCTCTTCTCTTCTCTCTTTCTTCCTCCCTCTCTAACTCGCTTTGTTTCCCTATCGCCCCCCCCCCCCCCCCCCCCCCCTTCCTCCTCTTCCTCTCCCTCTTCCGTATCTCTCTCTCTCTCTTTCCCTCCCTTGACTCCATTATTTGGCGGGATCTGTTCTTATCTCAACCCAGCAGCGTGTCAGTTAGCACTTCTCGTCTCCATTGTTGGACTGGCTCAGTTTGGCCCGGCCGGGCCCTCTGTGGCTGCACTGGGAGCAGATGGATTGAGGGAAGAGAGGGAAGAGAGGGGATGAAAGATGCTGGATGTGTGTATGAGGGGGGTTGAGAACTGATGGATGCATCATGTCGTAAGGGGCAAAGAGTTCAAGAAGCCAATTTAAGGACCCTTCTGATAGTGCCTGCTATTAAATTTTAGACCAATTAAGTAAATAAAATTAAGAAACAGAAGTCAAAGCAGTCTGATGAGTCCAACCAAACACAGACACGTTACATTTATGATACAATAAAAGTGCAGACAGCAGGAAATTAATTGTTGGTGAATGTCCAATACATGTTTTCCATTCCTACTCTGCATTAATCAAAGAGAAGACACCTTTACTATCCTTTTTACTACTTTTAAAAGCCTTAAATGTGGACTTTCTCATAGTAAGGATTCGTGCGCACGCTGTAGACAAAGAGTAAGAAACAGTGTGGAAGGGTTGAAACAGCAGGGGCTAAAAATAAAAGCATACACAGCACGTTCAGGCATTTGCAGCATTTGGCTACCTGGCTGTGCTGGATCTTTGTAACGCCTGTTAGCGTTATAGTGGTATTAATTCCCTTTCCTATTTTTACAGTGTGTTGACAGCAGTGACAAACAGTCTCTGTTGACAGCAGCTGAATGCTTCGGTTTGGCCAAGTGAGCGTGACGATGAGCAAACAAATCACATAAAGTAGGTGTTAGCATGATATTTCAGGTGTAGCCTCCATGCTGAGTTAGTGAACGTCTCATTCTTCATTTTATTATTAGTGAGCAGAGTGACATGGCCAGTGGAGTGTGTGTGTGTGGTTGTGTGTGTGCCTGTGTATGTGTGTGTGTGTGCTGATACTGAGGAAACTGGGCCTCGCCTCTCCCCGACAGCTGGTGCCCTCTGGGTAATCTGGACTCGTCCAATCAGAGGCGAGGATTAGCAGGCCATTGTCTTGGCATGAGTGTGTGAGTGTGTGTTTGTCTTTATGTGTAGCTTGCGATTGTGCATACATGCCTTTTGTTAGTGTGTAAGTGTGTGCGTGCTTGTGCAGAGTGTAAGTGTAGCAGAAAAGGCCACTCTGTCAGGGGAGATCAAATTGAAGCTGCTGTACAGCTGTGCCGCTGCAGCAAAGACCTCCTTAATGTCATTCCAAAATATTTACCTAGAGATCAATGAATAATCCTATATTACAATACAGATATGATTGACGCTTTTATCTTAGGGGCTTTAGGTGCATTGCAGTGGTGGTATGCTAGTCCATCAAAGTGTTGCTGTGGTAACACTGTTGGTGCATAAAGTAAATGAAGTCTTTTTTAAAATGAGGAACACATTAGTTTTAAAGCAGGAATAAGTCTTTTTTGGCCACTAGGGGGCAGAACAACACACTACAAGCTGCCAGAAACAAAGCCTGGACATAATATCACCTTGTAAAGATGTCATGGCTAACATACATCCAGCAGATATGGAGCAACAGTTGTGATTGTGTTTGATGCTGGACAGGTAATATACATCATTTTATCACAGTTTGTAGTTATTTAATCAGTTATTTTCAGAATCTAAAAATCTTAATTAATGGAACTTGAAATTCATTTTTGCTTTGCGATTTTATCTGTATTGTATCCAAAAGTTGTAAGGGAGGAAACACGTATGTACAGCTCAGTATGATCTTCTTTGACGGGGCAGTTTTGTGCGTTTCTCCTTTTGATCATTGGTTAAACTTTATGCTAGCTTACTGATGTCTCCATATTCCTCATGCAGCAAACACACACAAACTCACAGACACAGACACACAAATGCCAAACCAGCGCCAGCACAAAAGAATTTACACATCCCTAAGTGATCCAGAGCGAGCTCTTCTGGCAGTTACCTCTGTACTGGTCCCACTGGTGCAAGACATCACTTTGTGTGTGTGTATGTGTGTGTGTGTGTGTGTGTTCCTCCACTCTCTTTGTGTGCGACTTTTGCATTTCCCCTTGTAAAATGAACCTGATCATTTGACATATTTATGGCTCGAAGCTCCAAACTTGACGTGATGCAGCTGCTGAAGCAATATCTGTTAAATGTTGCTCAGACTGCGTTTATGCAACACAGCAGCAATATTCTGTATATATAGGACTGATATTCACAATGTGCACAGGCACAGTCGACTCAGGAATCTTTTCCACTGCAGGAAAATTAGGTAACATGAAGCCATTGTAACAAGTTCTACTTTAATTTCCATTTTATTACCAATTTAAGCACCTTGTCAAGAAGCCAACGGCGCTGTCAATCCTTATTGGTCAGGCAAAACGTTTCATTACATTGTTAAGAAAGACCACTACATCAAACACAAAACAAAAAACCACCATTTGCAACCACATGTGCAACCACAACTATTATTCTAACATCCCGAAAGTTTGGACGTTGTTCAAGGTTGATAAGGACTTTGGGGAGAAGATGGAACTGAGAAACTAACCAGGGGATGTTACAGTGTTTGGGAAAAAATTAGTGATGCACCACATGGCAAGATAATGGAGGGAAAAGATTACAAAAAATGAAACAAGATTATAGAAGGACCGCAACAGTAAAAGTGGAGAAAACCACAAAAGAACACAGCCTGTAAAATACAGTACAGATGCAACAAAAAAGGGAGTGCTAAAGTCTCACAACACTCTACGGAAAGTTTCAGGTCAGAGTTTTGTTAACATTCCTAAAAATAAAACACCTGTAACTGTGGCAACTATGGACCTTTTTCACAGCGGACACTTTGACATGGCAGAGCAGGAAAAGCACAGGTGCAATTAATAACATTAATAATGACTCAGTTCCATTTAGTTTTTCCAAATTCATGACCCTGGTATAGTGCATGAGGTTTCAAACTGAGCCATCGTCAACGGTATGACAAGTCAAAAATGTCTGCTGTGAAAAAGTAAAATCAGTAAAAATCTGTTCAGTCATGGTACTGAGAAACATCTTTGGAAACAAATTGGCGAATGTCAGTAAACACACGCTTTGCAGCTCCGCTTCACTCCAGTGTCAGACCGCACAAGCCTTCAGCGTTGGGTACAAAACGTTCAAGAGGTTCAATTACTGAAGGCTCTTATTCCTATCAGAGGATGAGGAGGACTGAAAAATGAAAAAAAGCAAGAGTCTGTGAAATTCATACCAGACGTGAACTTCAGCTCGCTATCTCCACGGTGACCAAGTGACCCAAGTTAGTTTGACACCAGAACACTCATCATGATCATCATCATGATCCAGGCTTTGGACCCTGTTGTTTTTTATTAAAGTCTAACTAGCATGACTCACTCCTTCCTCCTCTGCTCTCCTCCTCCTCCTCCTCCTCCTCCTCCTCCTCCTCTCCCTGATGACCAGTGAGGCACTGGAGGCAGCAAGACAGAAAGCACAGAGAGCTGCTTCGCCTCTGATTTCTGACTCACAGTAATGCACAGCAACATATGCACGCTCGGTATGACCATACTAAAGAAATCCTAATAAAACGTCCCTCAGCGCTAAAAGTCGATCGCAGAGAGCCGCGCACATGTTAGCATGTCTTAAATCAAAAGCAACTCGATCCTGCGGTGGGAGGGGACGGCATGAAAAACTTAAGTTTGAGATCGTAAATGTGTTACATGCAAATAATTCAACAACCCAAGAATAACAGAGGTCAGAATATCCTGTGGCGTAGGCGCTCATCGGTAACAGCGAGAACAGCGGTGTGTCAGTGTGACCTCACGCTGACCGCCGCAGTGATGTAGTTACAGTGGCTCCTCACTGTAACAATGACTCGGTGTCTCTCTCAGCTTGTTAATTGCAGCAGAGCGGTCAACCTGCAGCCAGAAGCCGTGATTCACTCCTTCCAGCCTCCTCCAGCAGTGGGTGGAGAGAGTTGGCCACTCTGGGCTACCATAGTTGTATAGCAGCATAACTAGTTTAGAGGTGTTTTAAAGGCGAGTGACAGCCAGGATATCGATTTCATACTGAGACCAAGATTAAACACCAAAATGCTTATTTTACATCTTAAGTTCAGTTCACCCGTCATAGTGAGTACTTCTCAGCCAGTGAAAATAGTTGTAAAATTTCTTCTGGAGGAGCTTTTATGTTTTTTTGGAAAGTCTAGGAAAATAACCCCTATGATGTCATCAGGGTTATCTCAGTTTAGATTTTGAGGACTGCAATTATTTTTACAGAACACTTACATCACAAACTGTGAGCACGGTGTTTGAAAGACGCTGTTATTTATCAGGCAAGGGGAAGTCTAATAAAAGATGCTACATAATTGCATTATGGGAATTGTGGTATCCAGTGTTTTTGGAGCCATATTAGGAACTAAATTTAAATTTGTCCCTTTTGAGCCTCCTTAACTTTGTTGAAGTATCCCTTTAAATCCCAACTTTCTTAGAGTAAGCTAATATGTAATCACAATGTAATAACTTATCCGATCATGTAATTATATAACACTGTCGGGCTTATTTGTTGTAATATTTTTTCCTGATGATGTTATATAACCTATTTTTCCTTGTATGTACATTTTTTGTCATATATACATACTGTATATAGTTGACAGTGCAGAACCAAACCAACAACAATATACAGAAGCTTTAGTTGTTTCTGTCGTGTGCCTCTAATGATAAAATGAAAGATAAAACTCAGTCAGAAAGTGAGTCAATGCTCAGTTGACCATTTATATATTTATAGTTATGAATTTACAGTCCTTGATATAAAAAAAACCCAAAATCTGTGACTTTCTTTCTTTAACATCTTTAAAGTCAGAAAGCATCCAAAACTGGAAGAAATGTTATTCCATCATGGTTTATTAATGTTGTTTTTCAGCTCAGACAACCATTAAAAGGCATAAACAGGCTGATTTGGGGCTGAAAACCGCCAGCAGCTCAACAAGAAGTTGTCAGATACATGCTGGTAAATTCCTGCAAAGTGACCCATTTGTAAAATAAAAATTAAAAAAATAAAAAAATCAATAATTTCTCCTCAGTCCTTTAAAGATCCCTGAAGTTTAGTTCCTCAAACTTTTTGAATATTTGAGAAATGTCAGCAAAGAATAACAGAGCAGATGAGATGTGACAGCAGCGCCACAGGTCTTGTGTTCACAGGTACATGATGTTCATCCCCTGCTATGCCGAGATGTACAGCTTTTTCACTTCCAGCGCCACGCCGATGGAAAAAAAAAAAATCAGCAGAGAGAGAGACAGACAACTGATAGAAAGAGATACAGAGATTCACACGACTTCTGTCACATCCGTAAAACATCAAGAGACGGGGAAGAGAGGGGGAAAAGACAGAAAATGGACAGAACCTCAGAGACGGAGAGGCAGATCGGCGCAGAGTCACGACAGAAATGTCAAAATGGAGTGACACCAGAGAAAGAGGGAGACATACAGAGACGAACGGAGAGACAGACAGACAGGGGCGCGGAGAGAGAGAAACCTCTGTGAAACCTGTCACAACAAAGTCACGTCAGAGAAACAAGAGAGGAAGAGAGAGAAAAAGGACAAGATACAGAGATGCTGCAAGATGTATAGAGAAACATAGACAGAGAAAGATAGAAAGATACGCGTAATGTAGGATAGAAGAGACGTTGAAGTTAAATGTTGTTATGAGGCTTTTATGTGACGTCTGAGTGGCAAAAATGCTTCATGAATAACATAAATGATTGTTATTTATTTGATTTTATTTCAGATTTCTAAGCTATGCTTTGATTTTCTGCTCTTTGTTATGTTTTTCTTCCTTTAATGATTTATTCTGCGGCTTTACATGGATTCATGTCAGGCCAAAAAAAAAAAAAAAAAACGCAAGCTGAAATGGAGAGAGTGAGACGGATGCAGAGAGACGGATCAAATGGCAATCATGAAGAGAGAGAGAGAGAGACGGAGGGATAGATGGAAATACAGAAAACATTATGATGATGAAAAGGAAATCCACACAGAGGGATACACAGAGAGACAGAGAGAGAGAGAGAAAGAGATAGAAAAATCCATCTCTCGGTATAAAATAACCTCCAAGGCTCCATCAGAGCTGATTGGAAGCAAAGTGAGATGTGGAGGCTGGTTTAATGTAAGCTCATTAAACAGATCTCCTTAGGCTGCGGATAAGCTCAGTTTAACTGGCTACCTTTGATCAGATCTGTTGGATTAGTCGGCTGTTAGAGGTGCAGCTCAACACCTTGTTGTTCCCGGAGGGTTAAAGAGTACGGCTTATAGGACGTCAACCTATGGATAGACGAGAGAGGAACTAGGTAAAGTCGAAGAGATGAAGGTCAGCTGCGGGTGCGGTCGTCCCAGTCGTATCGTCAGTCTCGTGAAGTTTCCGTTATGGGAGGAATGTGAAGCTGAACAGGTGTAAAAACTCAATGAGGTTCACTTGAGAGTGGAGCTTTACTTTAAACAAACAAGCAAAACGTTTCATACAAGAGGTGTTATCTGGATTCAGTGTTTTATAATAATTAAACTGACAAGAGTGAATATTTCATCCAAGCACATCTAGACAGTCATCTCAGACTATTATTACCAAGACAAACCAATATCTATCCATTATTAGGTCCGACCCAGGATTCATTTTCCTCAACAACAAAGAGGCAAAAGTTTGATGACATATCTTCCAGCGAAATGATTTGTGAATCTCAAAATTAAAACCACATCAGTTCATTTCACTGTGAAATTATTTCCTGTCTCGTACCGTAAAGCAACAAAGCAGAATTCCCACAAGAAGTTATTCTGTAGCACAAAGATAAAAGTTTAAGACTGAAGAGGCTGACAGTCTTCTCTACTATGGCCTTTGTGAACTGTAATATACTAATGTCTCTGAATTAAAGTAATGTGGTAATGCATATTGATGTTTCAATGCTACATGTGGTACCTTTAAATCCATAAATCGTGACCAAACATCACCTTCTGTCACACGATAAAGTGCCCTTTCCAACCTGCTCTTACTCTAAATTGAAATTGCCTCCGTTTCTCAAGCACAATGGTCCCCTATAATGCGGGGGGAAAAAAAGTGCTGACAATGACCAAAGGGCCTCTGTCAGTGAGAGATGGATGGATTCATTGATTGACACCCCAATACCCCGATGGAAACGACCGCACAGACCTCAAGATCCAATTAAAAAGGTTTTATGGTCTAACGAGCAGGCCCAGCTGTGGGGACAAAAGCAGAACCGACTGTCCAAAAAGTGGGATAGAGAGATTTTTAATCACTTAACAGCAGCAATAGTATGATTAAAAACAATAGATAGATAGATAGATAGATAGATAGATAGATAGATAGATAGATAGATGTTACATAACTGCTGCTGCAAAGTTTTGGCCTGCAACTGTAAACCAGCGGAGGAGGCGGTCAATCTTCACTCCTTGACTGATCCTGCTGTTACCTTGGCAACTGACAGTCTCAGCCCCCAACCATGCACACACACACACACACACACACACACACACACAGAATTGTGCATTTACGCCAAACACACACTCTTTTATGCAGCTGGGCAGCTGTTGGTGATGTCATGAGTTGTTCCAAAAGGAGAGACAGTCTATGAGTGTGTGTGTGTGTGTGTGTGTGTGTGTGAGTGAGTGAGAGAGAGAAAAAGAGAGCGAGAGAGAGAGCATGACTGCATGTGCTGATGTAATCAGGAGCACTAAGGAAACTTGGACCTGTTCTCTGCTGCAGCCGACCAAGTCCTCATTAGAGAGAGAACAGATAGGAGGGAAGGAGAGTAGAGGGAGCCGATAGATGGAAGGAAGGATGAAAGACGGGTGAATGATCGGAGGACGAGAGGAAGAAGTAAAGAGTAAAGCTAAAAACTGTAAAACAAAGAGAGGAAAGATAGAAAGATCAATCTAAGAAGAAAACCTGAAAAAAAAGGAAGTAAAGAAAGAGGGAAGTAAGCGAGGGAAAACAAAACTGTAAAGGGAAGAAAACAAGCGAGTGAACAAGAAAAAAAAAAACAAAAAAACAGAAAGAAATCCGGACTTGGTCCAACACTGCAGCTTATGTGGATGAAAATTTGATGGTTGCTTTGTAACGTGCTGGCAGAGAGCGCAGCTTGTCTCCCCTGAGTGCCTACAGGGCTGTAACACGCACTCTCCCACTGGCTTCGAAATCATTTACACCAGACAAAATCATGGTCAATTAGGAAAAACATATTAAATCCTGGAGTTACTGTGGTCAGCTGGCCTGTTGTGCAGCTTTTACTGGTCTACACCGACTGTAAAAACAACAAAACAGGGAAAACAAAAAGTTTTTTTTCTCAGGTATGCTGGTGTCTCCCTGGGCTGAAGTGCAAACAGTCTTAACATAAAAGGTTTCATCTACAGTAGCTTCAGTATAAAGCTTGTACTACTAGCCTGATGCTATTTTGTGATAAGAAAATGCCTTCTGCAGAAAATAGCTGTAAACCATGCTCACATTGCTCCACATGAGACCTTCACAGCACTATAAACAACACTATAAAAAGTATGAAAACATATTAATCAGCAGTATTTAGAGGACCAAAAAGTACCCTAAAAGTGCCTTAACAATCCCAAAAGTATTATTGAAGGTTTCACAAAGAATCAGAGTCACTATAGCAACCATAAACTACCACAAACAATACCACAATGAACCGAAAAGTACAGAGTAAACGAACAAACAAACAAATAAAATATTTGTGGTGCTTACATACGAAACATCCAAAAAAAAAGTACCACAATTACCACCATGTATCATAAAACCATAAAGGTTTCTTTTGTATCATTTTGAAAAATAAGATTACTGCAGGAATAAATAATAAATCTCATTCTTTTATTCTGATTTATACGGTTTTTTTTTATTGTAATAAAACAGATGGTTGTGCGAGCTGTTACAAAAAAACAACCATTACTAAAATAAGCACTAAGAGAAGAAGAGAGCAGAAGGAAAGTGCAGAGTAGAAGAAGAGAAGTGGACACAAGACGGTGTCTTCTGTGGAAAATGTAAGTTGTGTTTAACATTAAGGCTTTATTATCTGTCATTTCCTGTCCACTGCTCTTCCTCTACTCTGCACTTTCCTTCTGCTTTCTTCTTCTCCTAGTGCTTTTTTTTTTTTTGCGTATCATTTTTAAAGCAGCACCATGGACAGTAAAAACATGGTTTCCTGTCAGCCACCCTGCCTTGCCCTCCCTCAGTGTTTCTGCTCACTTACTTTCCCCGGTCTCCTTCCTCTCCCCTCACCCCCCCACCCCTCCTCCTCCTCCTCCTTTATCTGTCCTGAGGTCCAGCAGCGACAGAGCACTCGGTGAGAAGAATAAGGCAACTCTCTAAAGAATAACAAAAGAAGCTGGAAGAAAAGGGAGGAATTCCTCTGCTCTGATGTAACGCTTTTCACTTGGAGAGTCCTGCTGCTCTCCGTCCAGTCTCCACCTCCGAGTCCTTCACTCCTCCAATCCACAAAGTCCCTTTGCTGGGTATCTGCGCCGTTCATAAAACTACACTTTTTAAAAATTCTTTAAGATTGCTGGAAATCCATGTTGTGTTTTGTTCTTTTTTTTAATTTTTGAAGATTTTGAACGCATTTTCTATCTATCCATTGACATTCTGAAAGGATACATTTATGATTGTGCGAAAAAACAAAGACAGCTAATTACTTTTTTTTTGGAAATGCAGACAAATAAAGCTGTAATTGCATGCAAAAGAGTCTCTCAATGACTGTAACTTTTTGACGATTATGCTAAGAGCTTCCATTGCAAAGATTTGAACTGGTGACTTGTGTATTTTTAAAGGAAACTCCTCACTTCCTGTTCAGATACATCTGTCATTTTCAACACATTTATATGTTCAGTTCAGGTAGATAAATTAGCAGAAGCCCTTAATGCAACACACTGCAAGTTTTACTGCTATTATCGAGTTTTTAATACTTTTCTAAGCTTTAGTGAAACAGGATTTGCGATCGTGGATGCGTTGAAACGTGTCAAATCCTTTCTTCAGAGCGCATCATCTTTTCTCCCACTGTTTTCTCTATTCCCTTGATTCTCCTTCAGAGCTTGGGAAAGTTACTTTACAAAACAACTAAGACTCACTAACATGAGTCATGGTAGAACCTCCACTGTACTGGGTGAGCGCTATAACTTTGCAGGCGTGGTCCTCTGTGAACAGCCTGGGTTTTCTCTAGCTAGTCTTAAAAGCGTCACTAATACTGGGCAGTGCAGGATTCTTTTTTGCACTTCACTAAATAGGAGGTTTTTTTTTTCTTTTTCCCTCAAAATCTCTGCACTAACCAACCCCCGTCCAGCACTCCTCCCTTGTTTCCCATCACCTCCCTCCCTCCTTCCCTCCCTCCCTCCCTCCCTTTCTTGTATTCTCTTGTCTTCCTTTCTTTGGCAGGAGGATTGGTGTTGCCCAAGTGACCTGGCCCACGCTGAGCCAACAGCTGAAAAGATGCCATGACTCCACTCCTCTCCCCTTTCCTCCCCTCTCCTCTCCTCTCTTCTCTTCTCCTCTCCCCTCCTCTTCTCCTCTCCTCACCTGCACCTCTAGCCTTTTTCTCTTTCAACTTCTCCTCCTCCTCCTCCTCCTCCTCCTCCTCTCCCTCTTTCCATCACTCTGTTGTACCTGTTGTCACATTCATCTGAAAGCTGCCGGCCTGCCCTCAGCAACAAGAAAACAGAAAGCAAAAAAAAAAAAAAAAAAGTAGAGCTGCAGGAACAGTTTGAACATTTCAAACAGTTAGAGAGGCTGCTGCAGAAAAGTGAAAGAAATACAACCAGGACACACTGCCAGGTGCTTTTAAGAACACCTGGGAACTCTCAAACTTAAAGCAAGTTACTGGAGTCCAAACTGATGTCTTCAAATTGGTTAATTTGCTTGATTCGTTAAAGGAGTCAGAACAGTCTATCAGCTTTAGACTAATTGTTTTAGTACAACAAGTTTACTTCTAGTTAAAGCCTAAGTGTATTCATTCATATTGAACCCCGAGATTGTCTATAATCAGACATAATGATTGCTCGTGCAAGTCGATATTATAATTGCAATATGTTTTTCTATTGACATATATGACAGAATTGACTTTCTTCCTCTCAAAGTATTCCCTGTAATAACTAAGCAAGGAGTATATTTCTATTATACTATATTAGGCCTTTATTAATCCATGTATGGAAAGGGAAAAAATAAAAATGACCTCAATAAGGAGGACGATGCATGGAAACACATTCAATCAATATTGTGATTTGAGAGAATATCTGCCGAGTCGGAGCTAAGTATGTTAACTATGAGTTCAATCTCACTTTCAAACATGTCTCTGCATCATGAGAGGAAAGAGAAAAGCCTGACATCAACTATAACAACAAACTATTTCTAAAGTTCAAAGGTATATCTTGTAAGGCACCAGCTTTCTGTCCCTAAACGTGACGTAAATCTCCATAATGTATCCATAATGTGAGTAATATGATGTTACCTTCACGTCTGCAGGTGAACAGGTGTGACAAAATGTTACAAACAGGACTCGGTTTACACAGGAAATGACTGCAGTGATGGGAACAGACAGCTGTAATAATAGGTCTTCCCCATGGACCAAACACACACACACACACACACACGTGCACACACACACACACACATACGTACACGTAGTCAAACAGACTAAAACACACATATTCTTGTCTCGCTTCATTAAATGGCGATATTGCAGGAACATACACTCACACACTTATGGAAAGAACGCAGAAACACTCACACTCAGCTCAGCTATCCGGCTCACTAGAAAGTCACACATCTCACTATGTGACCACAGACAACTATATATACACACCTAATCACCCACATACTCATCTGTTTTATGCACGCACACACACACACCCATGCACACACACACACACACCCATGCACACACACACACACACACACAGCTCGTTTATGTCCTCGGAGGGCCTGCGTGGTAACTGAACCTTGTGTGAATTCTTGGTCGACCCAAACGAGTTCGACACTGCTCTGATTTTACTCACACCCTTACACACACACACACACACACACACACACACACACACACACACAGACACATACAGACACTTTCCATGTAGACACATAAGCTCAAATGCAGACTTCTTTCTCAAACACACACATACTAAGTGACCTGTCATTAAGTGACAGAGAGAGACAGAGAGAGAGAGAGAGTGAGAGTTGACATCTTAACTTCTTCTTTACCTCCTAATTTTCTCTCTGACTCCTGGTCATTCTCTCCGTTACAGCATACTCTCTGTATTTCTTTTCTCTCTTCCTCCCTGTCTGTCTCTTTTCTTTCTGTTTCTGTCTGCTCTCGTGTCTCTCCATCTTCTCCCTGCAACTTCTGCAACATCTGGGAACAAATCAACAGCTAAAACTCTCCTTAGTGCATTCATATGTTTGTGTTTCCACTGCACCTGAAGAACCCAGAAGATTAAGCAAATTAAGCTGATAATGGACCGTGTTTGAGACGTAATTTTGCATGTGACAAGACAACAGAGTCATGTGTCGGTCCTTGTAGTTTACTGCTGTGTGTGTTTTCTGCTCTCTAATATATCTAACCTTATTTTAAGACTAGTCAAACAGTTAGCAATCCTTTCTAGCGCTTATGTTTTGACCACAGGAGCTTTCTTGGGCCCAGAAACCAAGACTGGAACCAGGTTCCTACAGTAGAAATGAAGGTAAAGTTCATTTTTGATGGTGATAATCAATAATCAGGACACTGGATTTATAAAAGTACTCAAGTATGGCATTTTAGTCTTAAAGACACTTCACTCAGCAGTTCTATTTCAAGCTCAAGGATATTTTTTTTTTTAATTCAATGTCAATGAAAGACATGAAGAGTTAGTAGCCCCACTGTTTCAAATCATCATTCTGATAGAGAGATAAACATGTTTATATGCTGCCTTGCTCAAAGGCATGTGGGCTGGGCGGTGGATTTATGTCTCCTCCTCTTTATGAGTAACAGGAGGACAGCAGTGTTTGGATTGGCAGACTGAGCCCACTGCTCTCTAGATAGATAACACACTGACCTTATGCCCAGCTCTGAGTGTGTGGGTGTGTATGTGTATGTGTGTGCATCACCAACATGGTTACACACACAAACACACACACACACACACACACACACACACACACACACACACACACACACATACAGACATAAACTCCATCTCTAATACTCTCTGTCTTCAACCCGTTGATTGTTATCTCCCCTGTTGGTATCTGGTGTCACACAACTGACTTGATGGAGCCACACCTGTCTTCCTGCCCAACACACACTCATACACACACACACACACACACACACACACAAACCCCTCCTCCTATTCCACTACCCACGCTGCCCTGCATCCCAAGGCTTGAAAGTTATCTAAACATTCCTGTCCAATATCTGCTCTTGTGTGTGTATATATATATATTTATATGGATAGATAGATAGTTAGATATAGATTTATATATATAAATATATTTGTCTGTGTTTGTGTGTGTGTGTGTGTGTGTGTGTGCCACTTAACGCATTCATTTCTGTCCGTGTGGGTGTGTATCCATGTACGTTCTTGTGTGTGTGCGTGTTATTTCAGGGCTTAAGGTCAAGCTACGTGTTCATTTTTGTATTTTTGTCTGTTTTTAGAGTGTGCATACATGTGTGTTTGTCTATCTTTGCCTTGTGTGTGTGTGTGTGTGTGTGTGTGTGTGTGTGTGTGTGTGTGTGTGTGTGTGTGTGTGTGTGATGTGGACAGTGTCAGCTGTCCTAAGCCTCCTCGTCCCCACCCTCTTACAGCCTCAAATCCCCCCAAATCCATCTCTGCTCCCCATGTGACTACAACTGCCCCTTTACCCCGTCAGCTGCCCCAACACTGCTGTCAGTCTCTCTCTCTCTTGCTCTCTCTCTCTCTCTCTCTCACACACACACACACCTTTCTTCCCTTCATCATGTCTCTGTCCCTCTGAAACCTTTTTCGTTCTCTCAGTCGAAGGATCATTTACAAACTGAAGTTCCTCCAAATGTTTCTCCGAGATAGAGATTCTCTCATTAGCCAGAGAGCCCTAATTGCATGCTGCAGTATTTACTCATTCCAGTTCCTTTAAAAAGTGACCTTTACATAAAAGAGTAGTAATTTAATGTTGCACTTCATAGATTTGGGGAGCTTGCAAGAGACAAATTAAAAACAGAACGGTCTAAATGAAGCAGAGGCCAAGATATTGTGACTTTTAGTCACTAATGTGGCTCATTCTCCAAAAAACCCTGAATCCTGGATTCCCATAACACAGCGAGATAGCATCTCCCTCCCTCACTGGTCCCCAGTTTGTGATGTAAGCTGTCTCTGAGCTTCACGTGAGATAGCTGGGTGATGTCACTTGAGTCATTTTCTCACACTTGACAAAGCTTGTTCAGAGCCAAAAGAAAACATTATACAGCTGTTTTCACAGGCTGACCAGTGTGACTCGTAAATTGAAATGTACGTATTATCATTGGAGTGAATCATGGAGTGCCCTTAGAGATAAATGCAATAGTGCCGACTTAAATCCCTCAGTTTTTGAGTGTGTTGTTGATGGACACTTTTGTCCCGCAGTACAACAGAAAAGCAGAAACAACATCAGTACATACAGCATATACGGTAGCACTGCAGTATGGACTTATTATTATTATTCATTCATATTCATTCATGATTAGTGAAGGTCAATGGAAAAACAAAGTGAAACAGCCGCACGTCTTCCTGCATTGTGGTTTGATACATTTGTTTACATGATTTAAAAAAGAAGAAAATGTTCTCTCACTTCTCTCTCTTTCTCTCTCTATCAATCCACATTCCTATCACTTCCTCTCATTTCCTTCTACTCATTTTTTGTCTCTCTTTCAACAGAACACACCCTTTTTGTCTTCTGACTCACGCTATTTAGTAGCACACACACACACACACACACACACACTGATACAGTATGTAACTGTCAGCGTGTCTGTGGAGTCGAGCTGAGCTGCTTCATGAAAAATACTCATCTCACTTTATCAGCGTTTTCACAACTTTGCGGTATGCCACCTGTTTGACCCCGGACCCTTGGTACAATCCTCTCTCCCCTTAACACCCAATACCCATATCATGACATCATGCGTGTCATGAAATGGGCTAATGGAGCATCTAACTCTTGTAATGTTAGTGTCTTGCTCCGCTCTGCTCATTAAGTTTTACTGGACCGCATTAGAATGACAAACAACTTCACATGCTTCCCGTAAAAAAGGAAGCAACAGGTATAATAAGTGCATCCAGCTTCCCAAATACAACATCTATAAACCCTGTGATGTGACTTTAGGGTGAGTTTAAGAGAATACTGATATACATAACTGAAAAGTTTGACTCATAGATAGATAATCTGCTGTCTGAGTGATTATAAATGAATAATAATTGAAAATATGGGCCTGTACTTCAATTATCACAGATGTAAACAAACCTTTAACAGCATTTCTTTTATTACATCTACATCATACAGGGTTTAGAGATGGTATCCTTGTATTCACAGATTACAAACAGTCTCTTATAGTGTCTTATATATGTTGTTATGAAGAATACAATCGAATACGAATCACACAACATGTCACAGCTTCACCAAACCAATACAATTGATCTACAAGTGCAGGGTTGAACTTTTTAGTAAAACCTGCAGGTCAAACGAAGATGTCTTCATCAGCATCAAGTTACGTAACTTATTTATCTTCTTGTAATATAAGCAAACTTGAGGACAGAGACAGTCAGAGTGAGAGAAAGAGAGAGAGAGAGAGAAAAAAAAAGTACAATGAAGGAAACATACTCTCTCACCCCCACACGCCTGTTTGTGATTGGCTGCAGCACCATATGATGAATTCTACAGGGAACCAGAGAGAGCTGTTTAATAGCTCATGGCACGTGGATCAGGGTTTGACCTCTCTGGATACACACACACACACACACACACATCAGCACACACACACACACACACACACACACACACACACACACAGACGCTCAACATTTACTCAACAAAGCTCGTCAACCATGGAGACCAGCATGCCTGGTCTTTTACATCATCATCATCATCATACACAATCTGGTCCCCATTTGTTACAGCTGGGACTGCCGAGGGTGTGTGTGTGTGTGTGAGAGAGAGAGAGAGAGAGAGAGAGAGAATCTGAATGTGTGTGCATGTTTTTGAGCATGTCTTCTGAGATCATGTATGCCCATGTGTGTTTTTATGTGCATATGTGTGTGTGTGTGTATGTGTGTGTGATGGGATCTGGCACCACATTGAGGACACGTAGCCTGAGAAAGTAAAAACTGTGCAGAGTCTCGCACACTAAAACATCCTCAACTATATTTGAAATCTGCCGGTTTGTTCCTTTTCACGCACTGCAAGTAAACTGCCTGAGAATTTAAACTGAAAATACACACTTCATTTCCACCATGACATAAATCCACACTGGAAAAACAAATAAAACTCTCTGGCTGGCTGAAGCGGAGGACTCGTACTGTAACTCTAACCCAACTTTTACACTGCAAGCAACATGATCAGCGAGGGAGAAGAAATCGGATTGTTCCCCTTTTAGTCTGCGTGAACGGAGGATCTGAGCCAAAAGTGTGAACCATAAGCGAGACTCTCTGGCCAAGAAAACTTGTTTCTTGACTTCTTTCCAATGTCATCTCTTGTCATGAAACAATAGTTTTGCCTGGCCGGAGCAAAATGGAGGTGATTCTGGCCACTGAAAGCATCAAATGGCAAAAATAGAGAATAACAAGTGTGTCACCCGCTCTGATCCGGATCAGTTTACAGCAGGCTTCTAGTTGTATTTATGCGGCTTAATTATCCTGCTACAGATATGTCAGCTCATTAAAACCATCTAATGATATGTAATTCAATGAGGGAAGTGGTTGACAACGTTTTTTCCTCTATTACTTAAGGGCTTTGTGGTATTTTAATATTACAGTTTATCATCTTTCATCCAAATCCTATTGCAACATTATCATATCGTGTTATTTTTACAAATATAGTAAATGTAAATGTAAAGATAACAACTATATCACTCTGGCCCAACATCAATATATCTGAAATATGGCAAACATACTGTAAACAAAATCACAAACATTACGCGCTAGCTCAGAAAAAACATACGTATAAAACAAAAACTTGAATTGTTTACTACAGTCTGCCATGTTGCTCGTTAATTTGGACAACAGAGTTTCATAAATCAATAACATTATGATCGTATCATCATTATATGATAGCTGAATATCAATAAACCATATTGAATTATTGCTCAGGCCTGAAATAGCAAAACCTACATATTCAAACATCAGCTGACTCAAGTTGCATGTTTTAATATCAAGCCTATAATGGATAAAAAGCTGTAAATGTAAGTTATTCTTACTGACAAAGAGTCAGCTGGAATTAATTACATGCTTATCTGCTTCATCTCATGTTTTATGATATTTTTCAGTTTGAGAACACATAAACTGTTATGAGTAGCTTCATCTTCAATCCCGCGACTCTGCAACCCTCTGCCTAACAGACCGAACCTCAGGGAAAACTCTGCCAGGTCACCGTGTGCACCATCTGACAGCTGGGAAGCACATGAACAGTTTGGATTTTACAGACACACACAATTACAGTGCAACAGAGATGTTTGTGAGAGTCATAGGTGGCTAGCTGGTGACTCTTTCTGCTGTGGGTCGGATGTCAGATCCGTGTTGTAGCTAAAGGTTTTATCTTAAAAGTGCTAAAAAAAAGGGGAGGAGGCTCTGAAAAAAGGGGCGAGGCGGGAGGTCAGACTCTTACATGTGTGTGTGAGTGAGTGTGTGTGTGTGTGCAGACTGGATAAAGATGTGATGGATGTGTCTGTAATTAGAGGTAAATGACAAGACTTTTTGATATAAACAGGAGTAGAATATGTTTCTACTGCTTTCTCTCTCTCCCTCTTTCTCTCAGTGTTGTGTGTAAGTAGGCGGAAGAAAGTGGCAATTAGCAATCAGCTAAAACACTAATTAGCTCTCTCTCTCTCTCCCTCTATCTATATGCCTCGCTCTCTACAAAGTATCAGCGCGGGTGTGAGTGCGTTTGTCTACACGTCTGCACGCGTGCACCATGCGTGTCCTGTGCACCATGCGTGTCCTGTGCACTGCGATATACTGTATGTACACTGTACTGTGCGAGCGCGTATGTCAGTGCGGAGGGTGGGGCCTGACTGGAAGTGTGACCTCATCTTTATTAATGACAACCATATGGAACATGATTGTATGATTTACAGCACGATGTAGAAAACAACAGACGGCTGCAGGCTGGACGACGATGAAAGCAACGTTTTACAGAATATGGTTCAAGTTTATTGATGAGGTGACACACATGAAAGAATTGATAACTGCTGTGAAAAAGTTACGAGGACTTTGAACAGAGGGGAGAAAAATGTGGCAAAGATGTTTACTTTAAGGGTAAATTGAGCAGAAAGAAAGAGAGTGAGAGATGCTTTAGAGCACAATATCATCACTTATTATGTTAACAGTTTGTAGCCTAATTATTTTGCTGTTTTATGGTAGTACTGTTCATTTTTCGAAAATGTACGCCAATGATGACTCTTTGAATTGAATTAAAAACTGAGACAGACTAAAGAAGAAAGCTAGAAAAAAGCAAAAAAGAACAAAAGAAGGAGGAAACATAGAGGCCGTCAGATGGTAGACAGAGTAAATATCAACCTGTCATCACTGCTGGGTCAAAGGTCATGAACCCCATCAGCCAATCGTCACCTCACTCTATGTGAATCATCAGTCATGTGATCAACACTGAGTCTTGACTGTCTGTCTGACACACACACACACACAAACCATCACATCTGTACAATACATGCAACCGCATGTAGTGTAGTCACTGGAGAGACCACACATACACAGACACACAGACACACACACACACACACACACACACACACACACACACACACGCAGTAATCAGGCTCAGAGCTTCATAATTAAAGTGAGAGTCCAGCCGGTGTGTTAGAGAGACGATACGACAGCTGACGCCTTTGTGGGACCTCAGACTGAGGTTGGCGGGGAGGGGGGGGATTAATCATAGGGGATGAAGGGGGTGACGGTGGTATTTGGGGGGTGTATATGTGTTGGAGGGGTGGGGGGGGCGGGGCCTATATGGGGGTGTGGGTGTCGGGGAAGGGGGTGAAATCAGGGGAGCTTTCACTGGGGGATTAAAAATAATGGAAGTGGGGTGGGACGGGGGGATGTGGGGCAGCTGTGGAACCAGCTCTTTTGTGAGGGAGGTGTGTGTGTGTGTGAGAGAGAGAGAGAGAGGCAGAGAGGTTAAGGGGTCCTAGAGGGCTACCTTTGTCCCCTTGCCAGAGATTGGGGGTATGTACAGATGAAAAAAAAAAATGCAATTTCACAACTGGTTCTCTCTCTCTCTCATCAATGAGGCTCTTTGTTTGCCGCACTCACCTTCCTCCTCCTTAAAGGGAATGCCACTCCTACACAAAGCAGGACCCTATAGTGAAGGAACCTGCTCCTTTAAGAGCACACGCACACACACACACACACACACACATCTGTGTTTGTGTGTGTGTGTGTGTGTGTGTGTGTGTGTGTGTGAGAGAAAAGTACTCAGAGACATTAGCAGATTTAGACCCTTTAGATCTGACCCCTTTGTGCAACCGGAGGGATGCTGCCATGACTACCACCAACGCTAAGTGTCATTGTTGTGAAGGGCCAATCAGGACAGAGCACATATGTTGCTGTGTGTGTGTGTGTGAGAGAGAGAGAGTGTGTTTGATCAGCACTGCATTTGATTTGACTTCAAGTGTTTTACTAACAGATTAACATCTAAATGAAAGAAAGTACCAAGTTTTTTTTATCTCATTTAACATCAAGCCATTAACTGTACAGAACTGAAGCTCCTACACATTTTTTGCATTTTGTGTTTTTATCTTCTGATCCTCCGCTGTCAGATTTTTCGATTGTAATTTGCTGAAACAATGTCTTATGGTTCCCTGTGAGCAGTTCTTCAGGAATAGCTTTACTCAATATTCCACTGCATACAGAATTTATGATGTTATTAAAAGCTGACACACAAATTACAGCCTCAACTTCCTACAAGCGCTGCTTATTTCAGCGAGTCTCAAGGACAGAAGGCGAGAGGATCTGGAAGCCGACCAAGACGGGAAGAAAGACATCTCTCTGTGTCCGTCTCGCTCGCTCTCTTACACCTGCTAGGGAGGAGAGAGGGGGAGAGAAGGAGTCGGATAGGAGAAGAGGAGGAGTGGGAGAGGGGGGGGGGGACTCCTCCTTTAGGAGAGCTGTCACTTTGATTCTCATCACCAAGGCAACGGGTGTGCAGACCCACAATCCTCTGCTTTGTCCGATGGGGGTGGGTGTGAGTGTGTGTGTGTGTGTGTGTGTGAGTGGTAGCTGCTGTGCTGTACCTTCCACAAACCTGCAGCTCAAACACACACACACACACAAATAGACACACACACACACACTCATGCACCACAGCCTGGCACTATCGTCATAGCAGGTCGTGAAAGCAGCAAATCGCCATGGTGACACAGAGACAAATCTAGCAATGTCTGCTATTTATGGGAAGAGAGAGAGAGAGAGAGCAGGCAATTTTCTGCAGCCAAACTAGCTGAAATTGCACTGTGTATGTGTGTGTGTGTGTGTGTGTGTGTGTGTGTGTGTGT
The DNA here is from genome assembly GCF_910596095.1 of Thunnus maccoyii. NCBI lineage: Eukaryota > Metazoa > Chordata > Actinopteri > Scombriformes > Scombridae > Thunnus > Thunnus maccoyii. The sequence continues at coordinate 29,208,446 of NC_056538.1, read as the reverse complement.
GTGTGTGTGTGCGTGTGAATGTGTGTGTGTGCGTGTGTGTGTGTGCGCCGTCACTGTACATGATAAAGATGTTTTATGAAGAGAGCAGAGCCACGTTGCTTAGCCAAGCTCCTCACAGAGAGGAGCTTTGTCATAAGAACTGACAGATACGAGTGGCTGGGTGACAGGAGAGAGAGAGAGAGAGAAAGAGGGAGAGAGAAGGAGAGAGAGAGAGAAAGAGAGGGAGAGAGAAAGAGAGGGAGAGAGAGAGAGAGAGAGAGAGAGACATCCATCAGTTAAAGTCTGCTGACTTAGACTCAGCCTAAGGCGTTGTTTTTCAAAGTCTGGGTTGCGAACCCACCAGAGGGTCATGGAAGAGTTTGACGGGTCGCCGAGGGGTCACAATAAAAACTATATTAACCAACTGTTGTTAACCAACTGTAATGTGAGAGCTTATTTAAAGAAAGCCTCTTTATTGCTCTGTAAGCTTTGGTTTATGTGCAAAAAAAAAAAAAAACAGGTGTCTCAGCATCTGTAAATGTTGTGTCACTGTTACACATCAGTAGCAGTGTCAGTATATGTTAAGGTGTTTTAGAATTAATTATACTTAAAATAAGCTTGACTGTATATGCATTTCACAATGTGGATATATTCTAAATTTTGCACTTGAGAAAATGGGTCAACTGAAAACCAAACATTTTGTAAATCTAGATGTGTTCAGACTGAGTGCAAAATTGTGCACGTGGTGAAAGTGCAGAGTGAATGGAAAGGCATAAACGGACATGGATTCACTATGTGGTGCAAATTATGGAGAAGATGCATTTACACAAATGGAAAGCAGAAAAATAGGTAATTGTTAACTTTGCTAAAGAATGAGTCCTCATCCTGAAGCTGTTTGACTTCTCTCAGTTAATGAACACACAGAGATGATGATAAACTGGAAGGAAATTAAAAATAACTGGAGTTCTGGTGAGTTTTGAGATCAGTCAGAGGCTAAGATGCGACACAAGCACACTCCACATCACATGATTACTGCAGGTTGCTAGCTAAATACAGCTGAATGCTGTGAAGACTATGAAAACACTCAAATGGTTCAAATTTACATAAATAAATCAAGGCAAATATTTATTTCCTGCACCTTTAAGAGATGCAACAGGAGCTCTGGTACTTGCACCACATACATACGATTAACACAGTTTTGCACACAGATTGTGTACAGAGTACAGATGTACACACTCTCTCTTCTGAGGCAGATGGGGACACCCTCTCTCCCCGTCCTCCTCCCCCCTGCTAGCTTGACCGGGGTCAAAGAGCCTATTGTCATACAAAGCGCCTTGCCTCCATCTATTGTCTGTGACAGTTGGAAACTATCAGAGCTCATACAAACCTCTGCACATTCAAATGCTCCTCCTCCTCCTCCTGCTGCCCTCTCCTTTCTACTCTTTATTTCACTCTCTCTTTCACTCGCTCCTTTCCCTTTCCTCCCCCTTCCTCCTCCTCCTCCTCCCCCCCCTCCCCTCTTCTCTGTGTGCTGACTGGGCTCTTCAATCTGTCACACACACAAACACACACACACACACAAACTGACACAGCTGGACCCATGCAAACACACACATACGAGAACAAATGACAAAACTTCAACTACTTCATCAGCAGTGCTTCACTTTATTTACTCAACCTCTTGGTTAGTTCTAAGATTTGTTTTCATATTTGTTGGTTGAACTCAACCTACGGCTCTTATTGACATCACAGTCATCCAGTCAGATGATTAGATTAGATCACATGAATCATTAATGATCCTCGTGGGAAATCTGGGGTGTTACAACAAAGGATAGGACATAATGATGGCTGTGACAGAACTAAGAATGAATTAAAGTGAAGGTAGGAAATGATGATGAGCACAGGAATTACAACAAGTAGAGCATACTAAGAAGAAAGTATATGAAATCATGACGTTGAGGATGTTTCAGGATCTTTATTTATCCATAAATTATGCAATTTGCCCTGTTGTTTTGCTTGCCAATGCAACATCCAGGTCACTATGTCTGGTGACTGTTGACTTGCACATGAAGAAGAAATAACGTGCACCAACAAATCAAAAGATTGAGCTGAAATCAGGTCAGTTTCAGTAGTAAAAGTATTGTGAAATCAGATCAAAATCGAAACACTGGAAGCATGTGCACTCTGCAGATTGGCTGTCATAACCCCTTTTTTGTTTGAAAATGACTTTTCCATGTCTTAAACTGACCTGGAAGTGGATCAAATGCATCACTGCAGAATGTATTTCACAGCCTCTAACAGGAGTCCAGCTGCCTCCAGCGTGTGTCTCTTATCAGGCCTGCAGGACTCAGCGCAGCCTGGGAGCAGCAGTGGCTCCTTCACCCAGAGAGACGCGCCTCAGCTGGGCACGACAGAGACAGGAAGAGCCTTTACAATGACGCTGCAGTTTGACTGGCTGCAGGATGCCACGATGCTGTGAGTGGCAGGTGGAATCTCTTTATAACTGTCTCTCTCTCTCACATACATAACGCTGGATTCTCACTTCAGTGCTGCTCGGGGGGAAGCGACATGTTTCTTTCCTGCTTGTCCTCTACATAAGCAAAAAAAAAGAAGAGTCTTTTCTCAAATAAAACAAAAAAAAGCTGCCCATGTGCCTTATTCTAGACGGAACCCTCTTCAGTCTGCCATTACTGTTTTCTTTTTGTTTGAGTCTAAACCTCACAGATATTTCTGGTTCAGACCTGACTGAGATGAGATGGCTGCGAGCCGACATTTGCTTTCGTTGCAATACTGGGAAAAAAAAAAAATGCTGCTTTTGCTTTGCTCACAATACCAGTGATCTGATTCAGTTTATCGTAGCTGCGGATACGAGCGGCCGCTGAATGTTTTAGATGTGAGGAATAAAATAATTTTTTAAAATTTCAATTCCTTTAGCGAAGAGAAAGAGATGCTTTGTTTGTTTCACAGGGACAAAATAAAAATCGACATTTCGGTCAGGTTTGTTTGTGTCATGAAGAAAATAAATGACTTCTCTTGTTTAGCTGTGAGCTGGTGGTCTGTCTGAGTATCTAATATTAAAGGATGAGGCTTATAGATGTGTATCCAAGTGAATCCCATTAATCACAAAAGCTCTCAGCCTTGGGGGGGGGGGCCGGCGCAATGATTTATGGGAAGAGAAGAAAATAAATAGATCGAACATACTTTTGCACGGTTTGATCTAATGATTATATCATTTGAAAATAAAATAATTAACATTTTTCAGGCTAAAATCTTGCGATATTTAATCATACAATAGCCTTGTTTAGTATATCTAATGTTGATGTTGTCATCTTTGTTCAATCATCATCAATAACTGGCCAGTTCTTCTTTTGTTTACTGCGAATCAAACACATCATTTGCTGCAAGCCAGAGGATTTTTTTTCCAGGAAAGACCTACAGTAACACTGAGCTCTTAAAATAAAAGATTTCACGAACCAAGTGGATCAATACTGTGTTGCAGGATGTTTATCTATGTAATAATATTACGGATTAGTCCTTTTACCATCATAATAGTATAACCATCATTATCCGAGAACTTGATGAGGATTTTTAGTTCTATAAGTTCTGATGTCCACAAGACGTTTTTCAGGTTTTCACTCAGGTCTGCAGTGTTGATCAATGGTGATTATCCCAAGGGTGTGTATGTGGGTGTGTGTGTGTGTGTGTGTGTGTGTTTGTAAGAGAGGGTGTGTGCGCTGTGGGAGTGATGAGAGGAAGTGAAAGTGTTTGAGGGGGTTTATGACAGTCATATTTCACTGGCAGACTACATTATCCCAACAATTCCCAAGGACACACACACATGCACTCACACACACACACACACACACACACACACACACACACTCTCTCTCTCTCTCTCTCTCTATCTCTCTCTCAGATAGACAGATGAACAATCACGCACACACTCATAGAGTGGCAGTTAAGCCAGACTTGAGAATCTGGCACGCACACACACACACACACACACACACACACATACACACACACACATACACACACACTCACAGTGCAGCATTGATCTGCGGGCAGGCCGGCCATATTCCTGCTGTTCTATTTACGGTCGGCCTCGCTGGGACCCTCAACATCCCTTATTAAAAGTCTAAACACGCAGGCAGCAAATGGAGAAAGAGAGCACTGGGATGAAGGAAAACCAATATCAATCACCAGCTTCTTCATTTTTAATTATCATTTGCGCTGTTTTGAATCCTTTAGGCTACCGTAGATAGAGTCAGTTACAGACAGCGTAGGAAGGGAGAAGAAAAGAAAGGAGATAGGAGAAAGGGAAGGCAACCTGAGAACGGAGAGTTATAAAAACAGAAATGGGAAATTCAGGCGCCATTAAATCAGGTGGGTGTATCCTCACACCCTGTCTCAGCCGTCCATGTGGCAGATGCGGTGTAAAGATTGATTAGACATGCCTGTCTGCAGGCAGCAGGAGACTGACTGATGTGACCCAAGAGCTGCAGCGGTGGGGAGTCACTGGAAGGACTTAGTCCAGCTCATAGGACTCGGTTTTACAATCACATATTGTAATCGGCAATCATTACTCGAGTGGGGGAAGGGAAGGGTTAAAGGCTTCGCTGGGGTCATCAGCTGGCCTTCCTCGGTGTTTCATTGCTAGGCCCACGCAGCAACAGGACTTCAGGAGGATCAGTCGAGTCTGGGTTCTGTTAATGATTCGGTTTTGTTCTGTAAATCATAACCAGCAGCAACAGAACTTCAAGAGGATCAGTCGAGTCCAGGTTTCTTTTGTCAGTGATTCAGTCCTATAGGAAGGGGGTCAGAGGGTCCCGGAGTAACCCACATTTACATAACATGCTACGCTACACCTGTCCTGTCTGACATCAGTATGCTACTGAGTCACATTTAATGGTTGTGATATTCTGTCCATGAAATCAAATTTAACCCAGAGAGCCAAACTCAAGTACAGAAAGTGAGAGTTAAACCCTCTCTGGCACCGGACAGTGTGAAAGTCTGTTTTACAAAAAAAGTAATTTTGATAAAATTAAAATGAACTCTATTAACATTACTGTGTTTATATCAGAGACATGTAGAGACATAAATGAACTGTTTAAAATAAAACAATGGTTAATAATAATTAGGTTTAATTTTTGTAGCTCTGGCTATCAATCCAAGCAGTTATGATAAGATTATACTCAACAAAGTAACAGCTGTGATCTTAATCTCACAATAAAAGGAACATTTATTCAGCTGATTTCACATTTAAATGAATGTCTATACAGTATGTTATCAGTAGCATATTTGTTTCTTGTAAATCAAAGGTTGGTATTTTGAGTCTCCATCTAGAGCAAAGTCCAGCACAGACACCGACAGAGCCGTATGTCAGCGTGGTATTAACGCCACTCGGACTGAGGGATCTCATTCTGCATGAGTTCATGCTGGAGAACATCAGTAACCCTGCCAGGGTTCAAGGTTTAGCTCCCACCGGAGCCTCCGAACACAGAAACTCACTCAGGAAGGCACTTTACAGGGAAGCAACAAGCTTCCGCCACTTTTAATACGACCTTTTCAGCTAAAGCCCCTCTACTCCAAACTGTGTCTATCAGAAGGAAGAAGTATTCATCATCTGTCATTCTTATCATTCAATATTTCTGGTGCAGCTAATAACACAATCTAGGATATAAAATTGAATACTTTAAGATCTCGGTGACCTTCAGAGAAGCCCGGCAGCACAAACAACAACAACAAAAGAAACAAAAACATTTAATTAAGTGTATCAAATGTGCATAAAATGAGCAGGCTTTTTTTTTTACTGCTGTATCAAATAAAATATAATATAACAGAAAACAACAGTAAAGCCTGCTCATTGCACCAGATAACACCATCAACTGACTGCTTAAAATTTAACTTAATGGTTACTCTCTCATGCAAGTGAGCTTAATATCTTAAAAAAAAGCTGCTGTCATCCTTTCAAACATATCTCATTATGGATCAACGGTCCGAATTCCTCCTTAAAAAAATGCTGCTGTGTGAGTCTGAATAACATATCTGGCTGCACTAGAAGCCTGTGAGGATGATGGAAGTGTTGAAGCTGCAGTCAGACTCTCTGTGTGTGTGTGTGTGTGTGCGGAGGGGATATGACGGTCTGCCCGTCAGTCTGTGTGGCACCGACTGGTGCCGAGGCATCGCTCAGCCTGTCTGTCTGCCGGCTGACGTCACTCGTATAAAAACAAAAAAACAAAAAACTTAAGTGCTGTCCAGAAGTTGTGTCGTCAATGCATCATCAGCTTCACTTCCTTATATGCACAAGATTGTACAAACTAAGCAGTGAGATAAAGCCACAGTTTTGATAAGTGATTAACTAGTAATGCTGCTACTTTTATATTTTAAATGGAAAGTATTTGGGTTGCAGACTATAAGTTGGACAAAACAAGACATTAGAGCATCTCTGTAGTAAATAATCTTATTACATTTAATATAATAATACTAAATTATATTCTAAAGCATCCTGGAGACTAGGAGTGTGCCTGAATACAAATACATTATTGGCCAAAGCACAAATAGTGGGGTTTTTTTACGAATATTTGTTACATACAAATATTTGTTAGTTAGAGGTCTGTCTGCAAAGAGGTAAAGAGTAGAGTTTTAGCTCAGTAGTCAGCAGGGTCGTCTATGATCTGGGAGACTCCAGTTCGAGACCCAGTTTGGGGACCTCCTTCGTAAGGTAGTTTATTCATAAACACTTATTGTAACACTTAAATTTTCTAAAATTAAAAGCAGGATTTGTAAGCTTCTTTCCACTTTTATTCAAATACAAATACAAATAATTTTGCTGCCTCAACAAATACAGATACAAATACAAATACTGGACTCTCTGCACATCCCTACTGGAGACCGAGGTGCGCTCTATGTAAACGCTATCACTTCTCAAATACTGTTAATGATCTAATGACACGCACACACCCATGCACAGTGAAATCTGACGGAGGTCTGATCAGCAGTGACGCTGGAGCTCCAACAGCCTGCAAACACTTTAACTGGCGTCAATTTGCTGCAATAATTTGACAAATTCAGACGGAACCAAAGTAGGAATCTAATTTAGTGGGAATCATCTCGTTATAACTGATAAACAGCAGACATGTTGTAATGAATAAGTCGCTTAATGAAGAGGGGAAATGGCTAACAAACAGGAAATTCATTACGGTTTTGTGTATGTGTGTGCGTGCGTGTGTGTGCGTGCGTGCGTGTGTGTGTGTGATATGTAATATTGCAGTTTTCCATCTCTCAGTCTGAGAGCTTAGTGCTGCATAAGAGGCTTACAGCGCTGAAATCAGTAATGTTGATAAAGTCTGGGAGCAGCATGTGTGTGTGTGTATGTGTGAGTGTGTGAATCAGGTGTGTGTTAGTATGCGAGATCGTGCGGCCGTGTGTGACAGATGTGTGCTGGTTTTGTGTGTGTGCGTGCGCGTGTGTGTGTGTGTGCAGACGGGATATTAAATACTCAAAACTGCAATCATGGCGTGGGATTAAAGACAAAGCTCTAAAATGGTGGCACGCTGTGACAGAGGACAGACAGAGGAGACGGAGAGAGTGAGAGAGACAAACTGTAAAGAGAAGGAGAAGAAGAAAACGAGCAAAAAGAGGTTGAAATGAAAGCGTGATCGAGATAAAAGATTAAGCAACGCAGCCAGACGTGATCAGACAAAAAATCATTAAAAATAAAGGTCAGTTTTGAGCTTAAAATCGCTGTGTTTTCTACATGTTATGACCCAAAATATGTGGACAACTGCAATAAAAATGTAATATCTGGTTGTCCACATACTTTTGGCCATAGATAATATGACTACCATCTGACTAACTAATTATCAACTGACATTTATAGTCTGACTCCTATTATTTGCACATGTGACTCAGTGGAGCTGCAGTGTTTTCTCAGCTACTAATGAGAAAATAATCCTCTCCGTCGTCTCTACTGCTGCATGAACGTGAGTCAAATTAGAACATGTGGTCCTCGTCCTTCAGGGCGTCTCATTAACAATCAGATTCAGTTTAGATTGGGCTCATTGAAGTGGGATATATATATGGTGGTTAAGTCACTGCTGCAGGAATGCAGTCCTGCTCCGGGAGGGCTAAACGAGCACAAATAGATGATGATATTATTGTCCAGGACGCAGACAACAAATAGCCTCCACACACACACAGAGAGAGAGAGAGAGAGAGAGAGAGGCTCTTCTCATGATGAAATCTCTTTGGTTCAAAGTCACAGTTTTCTTTTTGTTGTGTATATGTCTTTTAAATTTTTATTTCAGTTACTTTATTCATTTATTTTTTAAGTAAGGTTCACGCTCACAATTTAATGCCACATTTTTAGCCTTTTTGTGTCTCATTTAATGTAATGTTGGTTAGGTTTAGGCACAAAAAACACTTGGTTAGTGCAGGGAAAGATCATGGTTTTGGTTAAAACTGCAAAATGTGGCTAAAATGCCCGACATGATGCTAAAAATCTCTGGTTAAAATGCCCAATGAGATGTTTTTGCCAACTTTTTTTTGCCAACAAATTATCTAGCCATCCACCCAACTTGCCTCCTCTTAATAAGCAAAAAAATAATCTTATAAAGTAAAAGAAAGTTGCATTATATTGACGTCACTTCACTGGGAAGCATTGGCTTATTACCTGCATGCAAAATTGTACTTTTGGCGCATGGATTGCATGCAATTTGAAAGTGTAAAGTCGTGTTATTTGTATGCAGATTGAAGGGACCAGGCTTTAGTTTATCTATTTGATTTTAAGTCTCAGAACAAATGTAGTTCATTTTAGCTCAGCATTACTTTTCTGCACTTTTTAGGTTTAAGTCTTGCCGTTATATAGATTGGTCACTATCACCCGTATGTGCGGTGTAAATTATATTTCTAAAATTCCAATTTTTACCTGGATTTCTATATTATTCATCGTATAAAATCAGATCTTACTGTGCCTTCAAAAAAACATTGTTGCTGGAACAAATAACAGTTCCAGTCTATCTGGAAACTTTAAAACCTGGACAAAAATACTGCAGAACATGCCTCCATCCTCGCTCTCCAAAACCATTCACAGTTTCTTAAAACTCTGTCAACACTCACATCATCTTTTTAGCGTCTGTCTGCTGTAACACTCAGTCCCGAGGCTCTAAAACTGAGCTGTAGCCATAAAACTGCAACAGGACATGAGAAGGAAACTTTGACGGCATCAATACTAATTCATTTCCAGCTTTTAGTTTGTGTTTATGGCTTTGCCTCGGTGTCCAAGCGGAGGTCAATATCTCAGCGGAGAGGAGAAGAAGAGGAGGGAAGCAGGTCGATTCTAATTATAAAACAGGTGTCATGAATGAATATTTTATGTGGAATGACAGCGGCTGTATTTGTTCTCTGCGAAAACTGATGAACCAATGGATGTAGCCTGTAGAGAAGTTTCATCTTTACTGGCTGCTGCTCGTCTCTCAATCTGAATTAACTGGTTTTGTATTAGGAGGAGTGAGAATTACAGATTTTTGTCCCCGTAATTTACCTTTTAAGAGATGATTAGCAGAAGCCAAAGTTACAGATTTAAGATTTATTTTGTCACAAAATAAAGTCTGGAAATATAACCAGTTAGTGGAATATATTTGTGCCTCTAGTGAGAAATATAACTTAAGTGCAAAGGGAGGAAAAAACAACATTTTTAAGACCTTAGACACGTGGGTGAAAGTGATTTATATTTAAGACTGTTGCAGACCTCGGTTTCAGATATTTAAACATAAAACACGTTTTAAGGGCCTGAAAACACTCTGAACAAATACTGTATTCAAAATAAATACATGAAAGTGGATATTACATCACTGAAAATTACATAACCATACATTTAGCACATTTTTACACTTAATTTATGCTATTATGGTGAATTAGTTGATGATTCAGTTTCACCTGAGCCACTGAAACCTATTAAAGGACGTTTTGGGAAACACATACACAAGAGTGATATTAATCTTCTCTAAGTGTTTTTTTTTTTTTTTTCCCCTAAAATGTCAAATGTTTCCTTTTAAAGCCTGTTGTGCGTCGTCAGAAACGACAACACAGCTTTTCATTCGTCTGTACTTGTTACAGTAACACGGTTTTGTGCATCACGGCAGCGATATTCTCCCTCGCAGACTTCAGCGGTTTTAATAACCTCAATATCTAAATGGAAATATTTCTTCGTTTGACGTTTTTTTCCGTACTGTCCTTTGCTGATTGCAGCTGTGCAGATGCAGCGTTGTCATAAAATACTGTTATGTCCTTCTGTATCCAGTTAGCCCGGAAAGAGAGAGAGAGAGAGAGAGAGAGAGAGAGAGAGAGAGAGAGAGAGAGAGAGAGGGACAAAAACAAATAGAAAGAGAGAACGAGACAGAGAGAAGCTATATTTGGAAGCGGCACTGCCTTGTACTGTATGGGTATGTAATAAATCTGTTGTGCCATAATAGTGAATGGTGGGTCGCACAGCTGTGTGTGTGTGTGTGTGTGTGTGTGTGTGTGTGTGTCTGTGTGTGTGTGTGTGTGAGGATGAATGGTGGCCTGTCTCGTCCCCCCGTACTGCTGCTCCTTGCTAATTGGTTGTCGGCTTAAGTGCTGCTGCTGCTGCACTATTCTCCAGATAGATGGGATGGAAGGAGGAGAGGGTTGGGTGTGGAGGGGAAGAGGGGGGTGGGGGGTGGGGGGGGGGAGGGAAATGATTGATGGGTAAGATGGAGCTGGACCGAAGGATGCATGAATAAAAAAGAAAGATCTGAGAGAAGGAGAGAGAGAGAAGGAGACAGAGGAAACGAGGGATGCAGGGAGAACAGTGTGATATATGAGTGGAGAAATGTGAGCCGAGGAAAGGACAAGGTCGTGTGTTTGAATGTTCCTGCTAACTTTTCCTGCCTAGATTTACAGGTTTGTACATATTGATGAATAAATTTAAAATCAATGCATGTAAGATGTATTCTTCACTGTGATTACTGCTCATTTTATACCCCTGCATGTGTTGGGAATGCTTGTTTTAACCACAGTTGTTTACATCCTGCTATGTTGATTTTATTGTCTCCGCCGCTCGTTGGATTTTCTATTTTTAACCTCATGTTGTGTTTTTCTTCTGTTTCTCCACACCGCGTCCTCTCCTACACATTAATCTCGGTGCTGCAACGTCTTAATTTCCCCAAGGGGACAATTATGGAGTTCATTTCAAAAATATATATATTTATATATTTTCTGTAAAAATCCAATTTAAGGGATTTTGTTTTTTTTTATCTTAACTTCATCATTCAACAGCTCTAATCTGCAGCATCCAGTTTCAGATTTCACCAACTTTCTGTATGTAAAATGTTGCCAAACACTGTTTGAGTTTTGTGATAAAGAATCTGTACGCAAGAGCCAGAAGTGCTTTATTTCATTTTAAAATGATGAGCTCATGTTGGAAAGTAACTCACATTTCTTACCATTGAAGTATATTTTCGTGTTGCTGGATCTTATTTTGGCTCGATGCAACTTTCAGTCTGTGGGACTTTGGAAAAATGTGCGACACCACTAACACTGGGTTACTGATGTATTATTCCTTTAAAGGGGACCTATTGTGCTTTTCTTTATCTTCAGTCATATATATAATATTACAATGTTAGATTGTGGCTAAAGTATCAAATGTATGTGGAAGTAATCCCTGTGAGCAAAAAGCACCGGCCTCAGACTGCTCTGAACGCTCAGTTTCCAACGTTTTTTTCTACTTTCAGCCCGAACCGGCGTTGGCTTGTGACGGATTTCTTTATATGGTCATCTGCTCCACGCACAGAGTGCCAGTTCACTGCTCTGCACCGCTAACACTATGGTGTTTTTCCACTGTTTTGGTGGTCACGCCGAGCCATGACTGGAGTCGACTGCAGTGTTTTTCCATTACACAGCAGAGCAAAGTAAAATAAGTTGTTTACCTGTTGGAAGTGTGCTGGTCGTCTGCAGCTCTTCATCATCACTGTGGCTGTTTATGCTTGTACTATTCCTGCCTGCATTGTTTCTAACTGATCCAGTTAGAGGTCAATGTTGTGTCGGCTGATAAAGCAGGAAATGTTGGGTTTCCATCGGCGGTAACTTCACATGACTGTGCTGCAGCTGCCCCTAAACATGCTTCAGGAAAGCTGGCCAATCAGAACAGAGAGGGCCCATCGGGAGGAGGGGGGTTAGCCTTAAAGAGACAGGAGCTAAGACTGCCTGTTAAGAGACGGAGGCTGAACTGAGGGGTTGCATAAAGGGCAAATATGAGATAAATAAGGAGATTTTTGAACTGTGAGTCATGCAAAGCTATTCAAATGGAGTCCCAGAATAAAAATATAGAGCTGGAAATGAGCATAATAAGTCCCTTTTAAAGTCTCCAGACAAGCATGACCCCATACACCAGACTGCATGAACCAAAGCTTTAGGCATGTTTTATTTTGATAAGAGGAAGTTTGAAGCGTGACAGTTTGTGCTAAACAATGAAGCTGCAAGGACAAGTTTTAAACTTTTTATCAGGTTATTTGACATTCACATCTCAGGACAGTAATATAAAATTCCCCAAATTTCAGTGACCTCTGCCAGGTTCTATATGACAGCTGGGATGGGAGTGTGTGTATGCGGGGGAGTCGAGGGAGAAGACGGGGGGGGAGGAAGGGCGGGTGGGGGGAGCAACTCATGTCTTTCAAGGAGTGAGAGGAGAGGAATGAGACGCTTTGGCCAAGACACAGCAGTAAGTCTCTATTCTCTGTTCATTAGACTGGGCCTGTTATTCCCAACACACACACACACACACACACACACACACACATAAACACACACACACACACATGCACACACACACGCACGTAGACAGGCTCTTGCAGCAGGTGGGCCTTTTGATTTGTCACCCAGGAAGAACCGTGTCTCATTTGCATACAGATGCCCCCTTCAGCGCAGAGGAAGGGTACACACACACACACACACACACACACACACACACAAACACACACATACACACATGCACGCACACACACACACACACACACACACACACATACACACACACACATAGCTCCTTCAGTCCTCCCCTCCAGACTGGGGCCCATACAACCCTCTCTTTCTTTCTTTTTTTCTTTCTTTTACTTGTCTCCCTTCCTCCCCTCTCTCTTTTCAGTTCTTCTCAGCTTTGCAGAGATTTTGGCAAACAAACCCCAGGAGAGAATGTGTGTGTATGTGTGAATATTTTTGTAGACGTATAAGCACTTCCTCTGTGCAAACTTTATATGGATTTATGTGCTCATATGATTTTTAATGTATGTTTTTGCTTTTTGGTTTGTGCATTTATTGTGTTCTAGTGCATTTACATGTGGTTATGTGTGTGTGTGTGTGTGTGTGTGTGTGTGTGTGTGTGTGTGTGTGTGTGTGTGTGCATCTTGGAGGCTCTTGCACCTTGCATCTGTTCTAGCTGGCAGAGTTTTCAGGAGTCTCGTGTGCCGGTGTCAAACAACGGTGGCTTGTTTGCAGACCCAAACACTGAACTGATACACACACACACACGCACACATAAACACACACACACGCACATGCTAAGACAACAAGAATGAGAACTGAAATTCAAACCAGATAAATACTTTGAGACTAATAGTGGAGTTTGAAGTAGAGGGGAAAAAAGAAACGTAAACGCGGCTGGAGGACAGGAGGATGTAAAATGAACAGTCTGTCCTCAAAAGAAAAACAGTATAGGTCGAAAATTCAGCTGGCAAAAATTACTTATAGTTATGTTTGAGTGATAGATGCCATCTGGTGGCTGTAGCAGTTATGACCCGAAGAAGTGACGCAGTTCAGATGACGTCAATATAGGGTGACGAATCCATAATCGGCGGCGGCGGGTTGGGTCGACGGCTAGATAGACGGCAAAAAGTGGACTTAGCTGCAGGAGAACGCTTCCCTGCTTCCAACTGCGAGACGGGACAGTTTTTTAAAAAACTGTAGCTACGATTGTTTTGGTGTTTACTGTTGCCATGACAACGTATGTTGCCTAGCATTAAAGAAGTAGTAACTTTAACCCACACCACGTTTCAAGTGATCTCAACCCAAGTCATGATCTTTTCCTAAACCTAACCAAGTGTTTTTTTGTGCCTAAACCTAACCAGACCTTAACCGCAGCGTTGACACACCATAAAACATCATCATTTTTTAACAGCTGTTTGTAATGGTTTTGGAAAGCCTTCTGTTGCCGATTGAACTCATGGAGAAAAATGAATGAACAGATTCATTTCGTTGCCACATACAGAAACCTTTTTATTTCCAACATGAATTCCAGGCTGAAACTCTAAAACATATTTAAGAGTGGCACACTGTGTGTCCGACAAGTCTCTGACAGAGCTGGAGAAACCTCATGCTGTGATTGGCTCGGGGGGCTGCGATTACATCAGAGACTCCGCAGGCGCTATGACAACACTGAGAAGTCTCGGGGAGTTTAACTGGAGGTGGGATTGTTCAGCGCGATACAGACGAGAAACAAAAACCGACCGCTACCACGTTTGATTATGCGACAGTAATTTTACCTCTTGAGGTTATTTTACTTGAGTAATTCTTACAGGAAGCCTGGAGATTGTGGATATTATCTCAGAAAGAAAAGTATGCGGCATAGTAATGGATTTGGGTCAGATAAATATGTTTCACCACACTGAATCATTCTGCCACCTGCCACTGAGTTACACACAGCTGAAAGGGATGCATATGAAGACACTTCCGTTTCAACACAGCCCTGCTTTTCCACATGCTTTGAGGTTGCACAAAGTGGAGGCAGAGCAGGCGTCAAACCACAGAAATACACATGAAAACGGATGATATATTATATACTTTTAAGTTTTTTTGGATACGCTGTTTGTCTGGCTAAACCTAACAACACATGGATTCAGGATAACAGCGTCGTTGTGCAGAGTAAAAGTCCTGTTTTCTGTTTGTCTTTTGTTTTGCAAACCAAACTTCTGTGCGGTACACGAATTTCATAACGATCTCCTTGCTGGGAAAAAAAAAAAAATGATGCCAGAGAATGTAAATCATGCCTCATTGAAAACATATTTACCAAAGCAAAGGAATGCATTCATACATAAATGCATTTTATAGCAGACGGCATTACGTTTTGCAGAACCTTCACGTGTTTCATTAGAAAACGACACACCCGACAACAAACAACTCAAACTTTCGACTCACAGCAGGACAGACACACACACACAGACAGAGATCAGATCACAGCCTCTCCCCCTCATCACTGCGCCAGTCACATGTCACGTCAGGGCAGAATTAAGACTTTAGACAAATATATAATTTCACCTCTGATCCTGTAATCCTGATGTCTGGTGGACTAGTGTGTGTTTGTGTGTGTGTGTGTTGGTGAGGGGGGGGGGGGGGGGGGGGGGGGGTGCAACGTGAGCCCAGTCAAGGCCCCTCTGTCCCTGAGGACTCATGACCTCAGACAACACAAACCTAGGGCCACAAACACACACACACACACACACACACACACACACACCAAACTCAGCATAAATCCGTAAATCTGTCCCACAGTGTTGAAACAAGGCTGTAGTTTTCAGCTGATTTGATCTGAAGGAAACTCACTCAGCAGACAACATTTAACATTGTGTGTGTTCATATGCATGTGTGTGTGTGTGTGCATATATGTGTTTTAACATCATGAAAAAAATCATCGTGACACTCTGCCTTTACCCCTTACTTCCTTTCAACGCATCTCCAAATCAAAACCACCTTTTTACACTTCCCTCATTTTATCGTTTCACTGTTACTCATCAATCCATCCATCCGTCCATCCATGCAAATGTATGTTTACTGTTCTGCTGATGAAGCAACCTGAACCTACCTTATAACACTCCTACATTGTTTTATATCCTGCATTTTTAGTGCAGGTGTTTTGATATATCTTATGCTATTTCTTTGTGTAACTGGGCAAATACAGAAAGACAAAAATCCATCCAATTTTATTATTATTATTATTAGTAGTAGTAGTATTTTTTTGTAAGTCTTGTATTGCATGTTGAGTATTTTGAGCTACCCTCTTAAAGATTGAATCCTGTAAATATTGTAATATGTAACAGGAATGCCTAAAGCCTCAAAAAAATGATTACAAAAACAGTAAATATTAATTAAAAACTACATATACAGTGTAAAAGTATTTTAGGATGAAGTTTTCCTTTACTTTCCCAACCCCACCATCCATCCATCCATCCATCCATCTATCCATCAGCAGTATGGGTGTCTTACCGGGGTAGAAGTCTTTGGATTTGGACAGTTTGATGGTGGCTCCGGTCTCTTTCTGCAGCTGGACGATGGTCTGACCTCCCTTCCCGATGATCGAACCCGCCGCATAGCTGGGAATCAAAACCTTCAGGAAGTACTCGCCTTCCTCTGCAGCAGGAAAAAGGAAACAGGAAGTCAAAGGGAGCTACTGCAGCTCAGATTGTTTTTACTTTGAATAAAGCTGAAAAAGAGAAATATTACAAAAAGCTACAATATTCATTATTAGTCTGTTTGTACCTTTGTCCTCACGCTGGCCTTTTGTTTGTATATTTTTTCATGTCAGACAATTTTCATTTTTAGTGGGAAAAAAAAATTACTTCACATCCAAAGAATCCTTTTGTTTGAAGAAGTGTAAACTGTGAAGTGGAAGGAAAGTGTTTGTCAGTAATCACAGTCTGACAGAACAGATGCGAGCTGGTGCTGCATCACTACGCCAGAGCAGAACAATTTGTCTCTTTATCCGTCTTTCGCTCCCTCTCAATCGACTATCCGAGGCTTCCCAAAACCGCATAAATCCACCCAATCACATCAAACGATGACTGATATCCACGACAACTAATTATTTCCATAATCTGATGATTCCCTGCTGGCGTTATCTCTCCCCCTTTCTCTTCATGTCCACTTGCGCGAGCCTCTAAACACACTCTCCAGATTGGTCTGATCTAATTTCAGCGTCAGGCCTGAGGAATCTGGTCCTTGTCACCGCATTGGCACACAGGGAAGGAGCTGAGGAATATGCCGGCTTGCTGGTTTTGTTATTTAAGCTAATCAGATTCAACCGACGCTTGTGGATGCGACGGCTCGCGGATGCATGACGCCACATGACACGCACGCTCACACGGATTCATCCAAACGTTCAGATAAACTCACATAAACAAACACGAAGCAGACGAGCACAGATCCAGATATTTTTATCCTGCTAGCATGGAGGCCGCACCTGCAATGTGGAATATAGTGTAAACTCTGGATATGAAAGGAATCTGTGCCATCTGTTTCATGTGGTCGACATATGGTCAGGTAACCCGTTCATTGGACGGTTTTGGTAAATGTCGTCCTGCATCATCAGAGCTATATAGACCGAGAGAGGAAAATCAAATTCTGGTGACTGACATGCTATAATTTACTACTGCACCTCATTTATCCTCTTCGGTGTCGCAAAAAGCTCATGAGGAAATATTTGGTTGTGAGTATTATTAGTTGAGACTGCAATTAGAAGTCATGTCCTTAAATGCTGTGGAGCTTCTAAACCATCCAGGATAGTTAATGTGAGTGTGCCGTGCGCCTTTTACTCAAGTTAAACGATGTCAGTTGAAGCCACCAAACTGCAGAACTGCAGATAAAAATGTATTTGCATGTGAATTTTAAAAAAAAACAACATCTCAATTACAGGTGTGTAGACTGTTGTCAAAGTAGAGACGAGACAGCTTCGACATTTGGGCTTCAGACTGAAGCCGAGAGGTGAAACCGAAAGGTCAAAGCAGAGTCGGGGACAGATTCGGCGGCTTCGCTCGGGGACACGGTGACCTCAGGCGAGGCTGGGACTGAACCTGTGACCTTTTGGCTGTAGCCTGCTGCTCTTTTTGACAAAACAAGTGTGTGAGAGAGAGAACGAGCCGCTCTCTCTCTCTCTACTGTCTCTTTCAGGAGGGATTGACAGAATCACAGTAACAAAGATACGGAGGCGTCTCATGGAGGTGTACTGGTCAGCAGGGATATGTGTAAGCATGTGGGGGTTTGGGACTAGGTAGATAAGAACAAATCCCTCCCGTTCAGAAACAGACGTGCCTTTGTTTCCATGGCGATGGTATCAACACGCTGTAGGTCAACTAAAGCAAAGCACCACCTCACATTTGTTTCCTCATTCCTTCCTCTTTAAAGGGCTCTCGCCCAAATACTTCAGTTGAGGAGGAGACACTAATGTACGAATTCTGCTTTTCTCGTCGGTCGGTCGACAAACTGCAGATTATAAAAGTCCCCAAACTAACATAAATAAGTCTTTATCATGCTGTAGTTCATTTAGCAAAATCTACATGTAGGAGCATGCTTGTGAATCTTCTTTTCATGGTAAAAATCTGTTTGTCAACCCTCAACATACACAGACAGACAAACTATAAGACAGAACCGTATTAAAGAATCATTCAACGACCAAAGTACACTAAAAAAAAAAAAAAAAAAAAAATCCCTCAGTGGAAAGATGTTTCAAGGAAAACTGATTCTGTTTCAAATGTAATTTATCAAAGCTTTGTGCAGCACAAACAAAATTCCATTCACTTCAACTGTATTGAGGTGGGGATCAGACATCTCAGAGAGGAATATTTCGAAACCCCGACTTATCTAACCATAAGTATATGCATGGTCAGATACTGTTGGTGTTATTTTGTGTGATGCTATTAATCTGACGATATGAAGCCATAAATCTGTAACAAAAACCACCATTTCTTTCATTATTGTATCACCATGTAGCTGTAAAATACCTACTCAGTTTTTATAATCGCAGTGTATCAATAAATCAATAAATGAAATAAAATGAGAATATTATAAGGATTCATACCCTTAATAGAAATCCATAATCTTTTCAGCCTACATTTCAGCAACAA
Organism: Thunnus maccoyii; assembly: GCF_910596095.1. NCBI lineage: Eukaryota > Metazoa > Chordata > Actinopteri > Scombriformes > Scombridae > Thunnus > Thunnus maccoyii. The sequence continues at coordinate 29,189,559 of NC_056538.1, read as the reverse complement.
TTTGAAAAGAATAAATGTTATTCTTTCATTTAATCCCATGAATAAACTCTTCACTATCTACATTTTGAGGTGGGGTATCTGCTCTGCACATAGTTTCTAACACAGCTTTGTAGTGTTATGTCTATTTAAACTGCTACTGATTCAATATGTCTCAGCACTTCCCTCCCATGCAGCATTCTTCATATTTGATAATCCAGGACACATAACCTCAGGAGGCAGATTAAAATAGGATTATTATTACAGGGGCACACTTTATCACAAGGGCGAGGCACCTTGTAACACTGCCGTTCTCTGACTGCCGCCCAGGCGAACAGCTGAACTGTAAAAATATACATGGAGCGCAAAAGAATATTAGAATATCCTGCTGTTATTGTGAGATGCACCAGATCCAGTCAGATGAAAGATTTATGATGCCATATAGTTAAACTGAGGCTTATTAAATGCCTTTTAATAGCTATAACTCTTTATAAATATCTCTTACACTTCCGTCGTAACAGAACAACAGTAGAACTGAGGTGTTTGTGACAACTCGCTATCAATAAATTGAATTTGTGAAAGGCCCTGAAAGGTTTTCAGTTAGAGATATGCTGGGAGTTTGCTGTGGTCTAAATGTCAGCACACTACAATTTAAAATCATTAAGATGTTGTCCCACCTGAACAGAACAACCAGGGGGAGTGAGGAAGATGTTCATCAAGCCAGACGGACGGCGTCTATACACACCAACAGAGTCCTGAGCAGAGGTCTAATCAGACAAAACAAGTGGATACACCTGTTTGGGTCGGGCATGGCTGTGTAAATATCTCACCCATTGCTGGTTGTGAGACTCTACTGAGACTTGAAGATTAAATTCCTAACTCTGACCACCAAATGGTGCCTCAAAATCCCCAAATTTCCTTCAATCTCACCAGAGATGTTGTGAAATCTCCATATAAACTAATGCCTTTAAGGCCTCTAAACACCCATGTTCCACCCACACAGGTGTTCACTTATTTTGGATGATTAGACTCAAGATTGTAGATGTGTACAGACAACTCCATTCATTCACATTATATGGTATGGAGACTTATGAGTATATATTATAAACATATCTGGGGCTTGAGTTGACTTGGATGTTGACCTGAACATCACTTACAAATCAGAAACTGGTATTATTCCAACTCTGATACTATATGATTGGGATATAAATGGGAATAACCATATCTGTGTACCAATTCCATATGAATATTGTAGCTCTAAGCAGGTTTAGAGTCTCTGTATTATGTTCACAACAGAGAAGCCACAAAATTTTAAACTGTCAGCTGGATTAAGACCTTGAGAAACAGGAAAATATGTGTAATTTCTAAAAGAGAGAAAAAAAAATCTTGTGTCTGATTTAATTTCTATGAAGCTGTGAAGCTTGTTGTGCTCCAAACTATCTACGTTTTTAGAGGAACCGTAGTAGTAGCAGTACAGTGTTTAGTGTGTTACACTCTGGGTGGGCTCTGTTCTCATCTCTCAGTGTTCAGCCAAGTCAAAGCATGAGCACACAGACAGGAAATCTGACACTCCCCTGCCTTTCCTCAGCTCTGCTAGTGATGAAATACAAACTACAGGGAGCTCAAACATGGATGAACTGAACCTCAGTTTACCCACTTTTTACTTTGGCCAATAGCCTCCTTTTGTTAAAAGCTTGTGTTAATCTGAACTCCCTGATGTGCATTAGTAAAGCAGGTGTTTTCACTGAATTTACTTCTGATTTTGTGTTAAATTAAAGGCTCTTCCCCTTGGACTACTTACCAGCTGGAGCTCTCACTTCATCCAACTTTTGTTCTGCAAAATCATCATTGGTTTTAATGGATGCATGAGGGGATTTTTTCTAAAATGAAAACATCTATAGGATAATAATCAACCCTCACTCCTCTTTCTCCCTCTCTTCTATCATCTATCCGCTTACTTCTCTCCTTCATTTCCTGGTATCCTTCCCATGCAGACTGAAGTTTTAGATCTAGAAACATTTCTTAGAAGCAGAGCTGCTTGATAAGTATTAATGATCTGAATGGCTAATTAACCCTGTGTAGGCGCCGAGCCACAAAGTAGCAGTCTTTCAAAGCGCACACAAGCTAATTAGCAAAAGATGTAAGTTAGGTCAAGAAACCAAAACAAGGCTGAGTTATATTTTGGTTGGTGATTTCGAGGAAGTTTGTTGAACGTGCTTCACCTCTTTTTTCAATTATTTTCAGCTGTTTTATTTGCTTCTCCTGTCTTGGATATGGTATATTTTGAGCTGGACGCTTCAAGTCGAAGTTTAGCTGCACTGCGGCTCTTCAGCAGCCCTATTACGGTTTCCTGATGACAAACATTTATGCTCCAGCTTCATCCTCCATTTCACAACTGGCTCCTCGCGCTCGTTTTCAAGAGCGAGCCTGGCGAGAAACTTGCTCATCTTTAATTTTTCAAAATATTAACAGGAACCTGGGAACCTTGGGGAAGCTGGCTATTGCTAATTAGCTGCAAGTAGCGACGAGACATGATGTAATGTTTACTGTGTCTAGTTTTTGCTCTCTGATATTAACAATGCTCACAGCAGTGATTTGTTTTTAAGCTTGAAACAACTGTCACACGGAGATAATAGCCTAAAACTGTCTGTCTTCTCCTCTTCACCTTTCTCTCCTACACACCTCCTCCTGTTTCCTTCACTGTCCCCTCCTCACTTCCTCATTTCCTTTCCTTTTTTTTTTTTCTCCTTTCCTATCCTCCACTTGTTTTTGTTCCTCTCCTCTCCTCTCGCTGCTGCAGTGACCCAATTTGAGTACGAAGCCTTGGACTGACCTGCTTTAGATAGAGGCTAGCTAATTATAACCAGCCTGTATTAATAAGGCAGGGGAATTGGTAAATATGACACACACACACACACACACACACACACACTCACACATGCATGCACACACAAATACAAAAGCAACACAAAGCAGATACTACCACACACACACACACAAACACCTCCTCCACGAACAGACCGTTTCTGACGTCTAATAAACAAGCCTACACACCTTGGCGACATGATTCATCATGTATATAAGAGGATGTAATGAGTGACTCATGTTCATCGCTTGCATCTGTTGCATGGTAACACGTACAAGTGTTACCATGGCGAGCATTAAAAAATGTATTTATATATGCAGTATCAATCCTGTCCGAGAACAAGTTTTCCACTATTTCGGTTACACTTAAGAAACCAAACCTATGTAACCTATATACTGTGAACCTGCACATCCTCCATCCTTCCCTGTTTTAGAGGAAAACTATATTTCTCATACAGAAAATATTGTGGGAACACTCCAAAACCTAAAAAAATACACATTCGGTGTACGTTCAGACATTTATGCACAACGAGCCTGTGATCTTCAATACCCACCAAGTCAACAACATATCATTAAACTCATCTGTATCACTAAACAGCACTGCAGAGCTCCAGTGTGGACTTTGTTAACAGGGTTATATAACACAGATTGAATTACACTTTGAAAATAAGCTTTTAGCAGGTTTGATAACTACCATGACTCAATTTTCATAAATATGAAAAAACTTCCAGACATAAAAAAAAAAAAAAAAAACTGTGCTGCACTATCTGCCTCTTCCTCCCACACTGAATCATACTGAATGACTGTTTACAGCAAAGTTTTATCAACATTCTTCAACTTTCATTATGTCTCTATGGACTTTTTTTTTTTTAAAGCTTCTGACGTATAACAGTTCACGAAAGGCTGCGTCTTATTGTGTGACATTAAAGAGCCTCTAGACACGTTATCAGACCCCGAGAATCTCTGCTCTGCACTTACAGATGTGATGGTTTTACTCTTTATAAAGCATTCCGGTACAACCTGTCAACAAAAATGCTCCATCAATTGATTTTATATCTTTCATAAAATGAAAATTTTGACAATAGAATTCTTTGATCAAAGCTGAAAGCAAAAAATAACCAAACTATTCAGACTTGGCTGCTTTTTTGTGAGTCTGTGAGAGATTATAACCATGTCTTTAAGAATATATATATATATATATTAGCATGAATATATAGTATCCAGGTGTGGAGCTGCTTATTTATTTGACATATCAATGTTTTACCTCAGTTCAGTTTGAATCCAAACAAACTATCACTGTGAAAAAAAGGTAAATCCTAATTTTGTGAAATTATCCTGCCACTCATGTCACTCGTTTCATCCCGGTCCAGTGTGAACCTCGTCCACAACCGTGCACAATTTGGATACATTTTTACCACAGTTTTGGAAAAGTAAATCCCCATTTATTAACCTGTCACAGTTGCAAAATTCTAATTATGTGTAATTATACCCTACCCCCTCCCTCCATCGTGTCATCCCACATCCCCAGGGGTGCAGGTGATACTCATGCTCGCAGATCTAACCAAGCATAATCATCAGCCAGAGGCTCTGCTAACCACGTCTGACCCATCAGTGTCAGCGCTAAGCTCAAAATCTGATAGAGGTCACGCAACACTAACCCACGCGTTATTCCCTCTCACAGCTCAGCAAATAAAAAAGCGATGGTAGGAAAGTTCTCCACTCGTGGGTGTTTAAACAAAATGTCTCGAGATGACTAATTTATTCTGTGGATAAGAATATGAAGAGAAAAAAGTTTTAGTGATGCTTTCAGAAAAGTAAAAACACAGTTTCAAAGCAACCCAGCTAAATTCTCCATGGTTCACTAATATCCTTTTACTCTGGAAATTCAAAATATATTTAAAAATGAGTCCTGGCAGTGGAGTTATGAAAGAGCTCAATAACCCAACAACCACCACGGACGCCAACACACACACACACACACAGCCATCTTTTAACATTCATGGCTATTTAAAATAACACAAATGCCACACTGCTGTTCTGTAGCATTGTGTTGAGAGAAGCTGATGTCTCAGCAAGATGTCAAACTCATTGTTCTCTGCTACTATTTTCTGCACTTGTTGATACGAAGCATCATCAAAGATCCAACGTCTCAGCTCCCTGTGTGCAGCGACTCTTTCATGCTGACAACATAATGAGCATGTAAACTTTCAGTCCAAATAAGAACAAGAAAAACACCATAATTACAGTTGTGGTGATTGTTACCGATTAGTTCGTAATGTTTTAGTGAAGGGGAGGGATGTAGGGGTTCCTAAACAGATGCAAGAGCTTAATGTAGGATTCAACAATGACACTGATGTTAATGTAAAGAGCAGCATGCGGATTATTTCACAAGCAAAGGCCTTGGTGTGCTTCAAACAAAGCTTGTCAGATCAGATAACAGTAAAAATCAAGGTGGGCTGCATCCCCACAGTTTCTGTAACTTTCTGAAACAATCATACTCATTTCATGCAGGTGTGCAGAAGTATGCAATTAGGGAGGGTTGGAGCTACTTTTGTAATTTATAATTTGAGAGAACAACTGAGTGCAACACCATGAATGATGATGTCTGAAAGCATGCGTCTTGATTATCGTGTTGAAACGACACCGAAATCTTGGAGTGAGGTCGGTGAGGCAGGAGGAAGAAGTGGCCATGACAGCAGGCTTAGCTTTGCAGCCATTCAGAACTGGTATAAACACTTTTGCCTTGTCAGACTTGTCACATTCATACAAACTGGTTCTTTTGAAGCATAGAGAAGCCTTTAGGCTACGTGTTGGTCCATACAAGTTAAAACAAAATACACCTCTCCCAAGCAGATATAAGACATTCCTTATTAACCATTACAATGGCAGAACAATTAGAAAGATGGAAGAGACTTATGATGAAGCTGGAGGAATGTTTTCTTTGATATTTACACAGGGAGCTCATAGTCCATCAATCTCTGCGACAGTGTTTTAGTCATAATTGATTTAATTAAACTTTAGCATAAGTAGCCACGAAGCGAGCTAGCATCGACTAGTTGCAATGTGGTACTTAATGCTGACTTAATGTCGAGCTTCCCTTTCAGACACAGACTTATCTGTCAGACTTGTCTGACATCATGCTGCAGCCTATAAATATATGTTTTATAAGCTGAACTTGTTTCAAAAGCTGAAGTTCATAAAATCAAAAAGGCAGAACTCAGTTTCCAGCCACACTGAAGCCAACTAATCATTTCTTTTAAGACAGACAAATCCGACTTCCAGACCCACAATAGGATGCTCACAGCCACCACACAGTAGCCCCAGAGCTGATGACCTTCAGTATGGCAGCCAAAGGCGGCGTTATGTCATCAAAGACCTTAACCTAGTTTAAAGCAACATGTAGGCCTGCATGTGCTCTGTTTTAATGCTGCACCGAGTCACATTCATGTATGTAGGTCCACATCGGCTCAACAGGGACACAATAATGGCCTATGTACTTGTCCCGATGCAAGATGCAAATAACGTCTCTTTAATTTAATAGACGTTGTGTCAACATTGATTTTTTTAAAAATAAAACAACCATCTAAAACAAATTAATGGAGGGAAAACTTTTCTTCTTTTAGTTTTCCCAGCTGATGCAAACTGGGAAACCTTCCAGTCGTCTTATCGAACCTCCCACAACATTAACCACAGACACACTCAGACAGTCATAAAATAAATCATAAATTGAAAATATGAGCTAGAAAATCGAGGGATTACAACTTCACTACTACTACTACAGTACAAAACAGGCAGTGATGTGTGTGCATGTATGTGTGTGTGTGTGTGTGTGTGTGTGTAGATAATGTGTGCTTGCAGCTGAGTAACTACAGGGTTCCCTACTGGTTGCTGTGATGAGGGTCTTTGTTTTCACTCCACTGAGCGACACACTCACAAAAAGACACACATACACATACAAATCCAAGCACTTACAACACGCACGTTTCCTTTTACATGTCAAAAATATTTGGCTTCTTTGCCTCTTTCTCTGAGTATCTTTGTTTTGTGAAGGGTGTGATGTAATGAAAATGTGGCCAACACACCACTCCCAGAAGTTAGTCACGAAGGGAACTAGCAGCACAGAGAAGGACAGGCAGCGAGCTAAGAAGAGTATCCCACATGTGCCCGGTGTAGCTGCTCTCCACCCCTGTGTCTCCATACAGTAAGTTTATCAAACTGTACTGAAACTGTATTTTTACGTGTTCATGTTTAAGTCTCTCTGGGTCAAGAAGGGGAGGAGATGTAGAGGTCGTTGACAATAAATAATAAATCATCCTCCACCGCGACATATCTGGATGAGTAAACAGTCCAATCTGTTGCTAAGGCCCCTGCGGACCCGCCAGGCCCAGAATAGGCTCCCCATGCTGGGGGATTGGAGGCTCAAATCCTGGGATCTGGTGTCCACGGGCCTGCAGGGGCGGGGTGGGGGGGCCTGAAGATCACGATTCCTCTCTCTCATGTTCTGTTTTCTCACACACTTCAGTCCGACAAACGTACCTACAGTCACCTCTTCATAGCTTCATAGAGTCACGACTTTTTTGAATTAGTGAATTTTATAGTGTCTGGAGCTTTTGGCAGTTCCTTCCCCTTTTTCTTAGAGAAAAGTGAGACTAGTCTAGACTCCCTCTATGAAACGTGTGTGATGCTGCCTTGTACTCCACGCCCCCGAAGTACAAGTCGACATCATGTTCACTTCCATTTAGACCGATCTATACCCTGTCCCTCCCTGATCACAGATAGCGAAATGCCTGGTATTGAACACCATCCAGAATTCATAGAACTGTATTTACATGTGTGACTTTTGTTCATCTTTAAAAATAAAGACGTTTGATGTGGTAGGTTTCTGCCCTTGGTTGACTGGAGGGGTTTTTATGTGAAACAGTGGCAGGAAGTTTTGAGTTTTGTATTGACAGCAAATGTGAGCAGAATAGAAACTGTACTGTCGGTTTGGAAATCTGTGCTCACAGTTTATAAACCGTGCTCTCGGATTCATAATCTGTGCCCTCGAATTACAAATCCATGCCCACAGATTTTTTTTTTTTTTTTTGTTGTCAGTTTTGGATAGCAGAAGGCTACATTACCCATGATCCTCAGCCACTGTTGCTATGGAGACGAGGCCAGTCCGCTTTGCGTTACCCGGTACAAAACCGTAATTTATTTCAAACTGATTAAGATTTCGTGTGTGTTCATGTAGTCCACCCACACACACATATACACACACACACACACATACACAAAACATCGGAGTGCTTTATTGGATGACGTGGCTCAATATTTATTGAGGTCGACAGTGTTTTAAGAATGATGATTCCATATTAAATATCCTCTGCCACATATTTTTAGAAACATAAAATTAAATGAGCAACTTCCCATTTTACAATCAATTGCGTTCGAGCACATGGATCGCAAATCCGAGGTCACGGTTTACAAATCTGTGGGCACGGATTCGCGGATTCGTTATTCAAGGGCACAGATTATGAATGCGAGAGCACGGTTTATAAACCGTGTGCACAGATTTCTAAACTGAGAGATTTACACGTGGATCTTTTTTTTTTTCTCAGCTGACCCCAGGAGGGCTCCGTAGAAAACAGAGAGGCATCTTAATGAAATATAATACTTTTGAAATGAAGATCAGTCTCTTATATTTCTTAAATTTCATTTTAAATGTTTTGTACAAGTCACACGTAAATGACATGCTTTAAAATAGTTGTGATTTAGGAGCAACAGTCTTTGGTATCACCTATCATGGGACCAGATTTCCAACATTTCTAGCTGTTATTGGTCTATGCTAGATTTTCAGTGGACAGTTTCACCGTTCGCTGTCTAAATTCTCCATTTAGACACATTTAAACCCTCATAAGGCTAAAAATCGCAGAGACCCTGAAAACTTCATGTCAGAAATCAGCTCCAAATATGAACAATTAGCAGTTTTATTCTAAAAATATCACATTCTGCCCTCACAAACTAATATGGGTCAAATGTACCCATGTGGTCCAGACCAGAAATGTGTGCAGCTTGAGTCCCATATGAGGGAAAAGTCTGAAGTGTAGCAGTGTGAACACTGGCTCAGCTGAGGAAGGGGGGCTCTGGTATGGAGGCTCTGAGCTCTGGGGACTTGGAAAATATTCATCTCCCCTAAGCAGGGAGAGTTAAGGGGGGCAAGCTTTGTCTAACACACCCCCTCCAGTCCTCTGCTCTTTTGTTGGGAGGGAGCACACACACACACACACACACACACACACACACACACACACACACAAACATGTAAAGCTCTCCAGCAGTGGGGCTCTGACCAGCTGTCTTCGGTCTGAAAGATGGCCGCCGTCACTCATAAACACCAAGAGCTAGCAGAGGAAGGTGAGCAGGAGGAAATCTCTCTTTATCTCTCTATGTTTATCGCTCCCTCCTTTCTGCCTCATCTTAATCTTTCACTTTTCTCACGTCATTCGTTCAATTTAGATTTGACATTTTAGGCGGTAACAGTCAGCAAGCAGGAAGGATAGTGACTCTTAATAATCAAATATTTGAAGAAGTCTAATTTATCGATACAATAACCTGCTCGGTGTGACTCAGTGATTGTGCTGCTGAGGGATTTCAAGCTTCATATTTTGAAAGTGGCTTCCATGTATATTCTGAAATAAGTATCACCAAAATCACAGATGAATGTGTCCTTAAAAATGTGTCCTCTTAAAGGTATTGACATGATTCATAACACCAGCAGCATCTAATACTGTGGAGGGCTGTCTGTTTTTAAAATGGAGGACAATTTGTTTTGAAAATGACACTCAACTATTTGTCACTGGCATCTGTTCTTTGAAAACATTTTGCAGGAAAAAATGGAATAAATTATTGAATTTCTAAAAAAAAATAATAATAATAAAGCAAAAGAATAGAATGGAACAGAGATATGAAGTCCAGGTCAGTAAGAGATGAGGGAATACCTTCATCTCTTTATCATAAATAGACAGTCGTCTGTTAGAAGAACGACGTCCTGCTTAAGAAACTCGGTTCGAATCGAGGTTGAGGGAGAACCAATGAAAAGCCTCGATACTGAAACGATCGCCGTCTCCTGGGCGTCCGCGTAGAAATCGAAGCTGACACGGCGGCTACGCTAACAAAGATAACTGAAACAGCCGCCTCCTGTCTCTCCCTTCAGCGTGTGTGTGTGTGTGTCTGTTTGTGTGAAAACTGGTGTGTATTGTTCATGGACCAAGGCTATTTCAGAGGAAGGGGGGGCCCTTCCAGTAGTCCTCGCTGCATCGGCCCTTTTATCGCTGCCTCATCCATATTCATCGCCGCCCCGCTCTCCTCACCTATCAGCGACCAACTAGCTGTGACCAGCGTCTCGCTCCGCCAATCGCACGCCTCCCTTTGTGGGAATATTCCCACCTCTCGGCTCCTTCACCCCACCCTGTACAATGGCTTTTTTTTTTTTTTACTTTGACGCAGTGGCTTGAAAAAAAAAAAAAAAAAAAGAGGATGAGGAGAGGGTGGAGGAGGAGAAAGAAGGTCGCAGCTACAGCCAGCAGTGTCCTGCCGACGGTGGCTGCGAATCGATCGACAGCCCTCGGAAACGGTTGCCGAGCGAATGTTGTTAATGGCAGCCAGCGATTGATGAAGGGGGTGGGTGGAGGACGAAATGATGGGAGGATGAGGGTGAAGGAGGACAGCAGGAGGAGGAGGTGGAGGAGGAGGAGGAGGAGGAGGGTGCAGTCATGATGATCTGAAGTAGAGCATGATTAGTATGGATGAGGAGGAGAGGAAGATGGAGAGAATGAAAGGAGGGGAGAGAGGGTGCAGCCGGGAAAACGCTCGGGCTCACAAGTGAACAAAACAGGCGTGTCGTGAAGGAGAACGTCATGTTCTGAAAGCTACCGCGGCTAAAGGACGAGCGTGAGATGCAAAAACACACTTTGTTTTTTTATAAAAATGCTGCTCAACGTTCAACACTAAGTATCCGAAAAACACAACTCCGTACGTTTTGTCGCAACAGTTCTAAAAACTCATTATTTCATTTTAAAAATCTGCTTATTTCTATCTATTTCGGCTAAAACTGTTGGGATTTTTCAGCCTGATTTAGGGCTGAACCCCCTCTGCCTGGTGTCTATTTCTGAGTTTTTCAAAGGCAATCGTGGGGCTTCTTCCTCCTCAGCCCGGACGGCCGATCAATGAGAGGAAGGCAGCTCTCCTTTGTACGGACGTCCCAAAAAAAGATGCTCCACTCAGCTCCAGGAGCAACAGAAATCAATAGCAGAAATCAAAAACATCAAATAGCATCAAAGGCCCTGTCTCATACGGCCAAGGCTCAATACATTGCACGCATGTGTCTGTGTGTGTGTGTGTGTGTGTGTGTGTTTGAGTGTGCGGATGTGCGCGTGGACGTGCATCCAGTGCAATACATCATTTAAGCAACCTTTCATCTCTCTCTCTCTCAACTTTATCTCTGCTTTTTTGCAACTAATGTCACACACACACACACACACACACACACACACACACACACACACACACAGAAATCTTCCGGCATATTGCTAGTCCCGTAAAGTCACTTGGCAAGGGCATTTGAAAGCCCCCCCCCCGCCCGCCCCCTACTTCCAAACACCAGCCTGCCAGTCCATCCATTTACTAAATGAATGTATTATATCTTAAAGACAGGAGAGGAGAAGAGAGAAAAGAAGAGAAGAGAAGAGAAGAGAAGAGAAGAGAAGAGAAGAGAAGAGAAGAGAAGAGAAGAGAAGAGAAGAGAAGAGAAGAGAAGAGAAGAGAAGAGACGTGTGTAACACACAGTGATCGAAGGACTGAAAGGTCCGTGCATCCAGGTCAGCAAACTTTTCCCTGACTGTTAAACCTGTAGGCGTCTCACTCGCATGTTCATTTTCTGACCACCTACATGAAAATCGAAAAAAAAAAAAAAAAAAAATCCAATCCAATTTATTTTGTTTGTGCTTACATAAGACTTCTTAGTGGCTTATACAAGCAGTTTTTCCCCTGAAAGCTGTGTTCTGAATGGACAGAAACTGAGTCATTTCTATTAGAGTGAGACAGGCTGCTGTTGGATATTGGAGGATCACTATTGGTTATATACGGTATCGGTTATTGGCTCTTCTACTTCTGATATGACACGAGGTTCCTCTCCCTCGGGTCGTTCTGACTAAGAGCTTTCAACCTGAACAGAATATCATCAGTCAGCGTTTCAGTAGAGATTTATAGTCTCCCAGCATGGTTTGGATGATGTTTGCAGGTTTTTCCATTATTCAGAGACTAGTTTTTTTCTTTTTTTAAAAAATTCTTATCAATTTGGGGCTTAAAATTCTAAAATTTTAAACATACTGTAAAAACACATCTGAGAGTCTGCAAAACGTGACTGCAAAATATTTCTATACAAGTTACATTATGCAGACTTTTAATTGTGCATCAGTGTTGAAACACCTGTGCTCAACACTTACAAAAAGAAGAAAAAAGAGTCGAGTGTTTTTCTCCACATAAATTATAATAAAGAACATACTGCAAAAAGTTGCATATAAATGTCTGTTTTAACCTTTTAACTTGTGTGTGATATAGATACTGTAACTGTATGTAAACTGTTCATCTTCACTGAAGCCACTAGAGTCTTTTAAAAAAAAAAAAAACATTCCTTTCTTGGCAAATACAGTGATATAGTAACTTATTTAAGATGATTTAGTGCATTATTTTGAACTGATGTTCAGTAGCCTAGTATATCTTCATATCCTAAATCATTTTGACCACTTAATACTGTAAAAGCATTTAACTCAACTCCGACACTGTTGTTGCCAACTCTCTGACTCATTAATATCTACCTTCTCTTATTGTGGTTTTTGCAGGAAATATCTTTGTGTTTTCTCCAAATAAATGCATTCTTATTTATTTATTTTTTTTTTCAAGTCAACAGAGTAAAAAAATACTGAACCCTGATTGCGTACTCTTCAAATTACTGAAAGATTATCACTCGTTTAACCAATCAGGACCGTTTAAAAACGATCTTAAGTTTAATCACCTCTGAAACAAAATCAAATATTTACAATAAGCTCATCAAACATCTCTGATCATATATGTACATGATTAGAGGGAAATCTGAATTCCTTTAATGTCGGGGAGAACCCTGCTGAGCCTGGGTGAGAGGCTGCAGAGATAAGAATGGGGTTTGGGGTGGTGGATTATGGGGGTGTTGGGGGCGGGGGGTCTGCGAACAGCAGCTACTGCAGCAGCTCACTGATCTTTTTTGTCTTTAAGACCTTCAGCTCTTTATGAGACGTATGTCGCGGTGATTTATGACCTGCAGGGTTATAGCGGTCCCATGTCGTCCCATATCTGCTGTCTGACAGCTGACCAGCTCTCGCTCTATAATGTCGCTTCCCATTTTCCTCCCACACACACACACACACAGACACACACACACACACACACTGAACGAACCCTGGACACAAAATGTCAGGAATCTCAGTGGAAAAATCCAGAAAGTCCAACTTTTCTTGTCTTCTTTTGATTAATTATCTACTCTTACTTCTCATTGACAAAGCAAATCTGAATAACATGAATGTAAAATACTTTGGCCTGTCGTTATTTCTTACATCTGGATATCCCTTGTTCTTTTTCTAACGAAGCTGCAGTTGTTGGGTAAAAACAACGTGACTGGAAAATTATCACGATTTTACGCTCGCTTCGGGAGAAATATTTCTGATTTCTTTTGTTTTAAGACATAAAGTTTCAATTTAACTGTGAAAAGGGAAAAACATTAAAGTTAACAGTCATGTCACTTTTAAACCCAACAGCAGCATGGTGCATATTAAAACCGTCATATATCACACTTTAAGCACAGTGAACAGTTAATGAACATTTCAACAATACATCAGCAGTCATGAACCCAAATGCTTTTGATGATATGGCTAGCATGAGGTCAGAGGTCAAAGGACTCATCTGTGCAGTAATGTTAGGTATCATGAAAAAAAGAAACACTGAATTTGTATAAAAAAGCATGGAAATGGATGTTATGGAATTGATCACATACAATATAAACAATATCAGCATGCATTAACCTGGATCATGAGTAGAATATGAGAGTGTTATCCAAGCTTACACGTTACTTTAAATCCTATTTAAATGTCAGGCCCTGCAGCAGTCAGACCACCTCATTAAAAAGCCCTCAAAATTTAGATTTCTTTCTGCAGAATTTAGCCTTCAAGAACACAACATGTACGTGTTGTCACTGCTGCATCAGCCCTGCATTGAAGAAGGTAACAGTAAAGATTATTAAAAAAAAACAGGTAGAAGATCAAAATCAAAGTCTCTCTTACCATGAGTCTCAGTTTCTTGGTGAGGGAATACAAGGCCTTCAGTTTCAAATAGGGGCTGCAGGAAGGCCACTACAGAGAGAGGAAGCACAGGGGTGGGGAAGTGTGTGGCGTAAACTAATCATTCAGAGAAACAACCAGTATTATGATCTCTTATCAGCACTTTGACTTCTATATCTTTAAAACTGTAGCCTGGATGCAGTTTAGTTCTTAAAAAAATGCAAATACAGAAACATATTCTCATATTAAACGTATTCTCCTGCATCAAAGGCCAGAAGTATACAGTCTGATACACCAGCTTTAAAGTTTCTGTTTCTCATTATCAGTAAAATAAAAGAAATTTAGACAAGTCTCATCTGTGTCATTTGATTAATTCAAGCTGTAAATATATGTCATATTAGAGATCACCAAAGACCAAATTCTTATAGAATTGGAACAAAAACACATTTTTAAAAAGCAGAATTGAATAAATTGTCAAAACAATCTTTTTTTTTTTTTTTTTTTTTTTTTTTAAGGAAAGAACCGCAACCAAGCTCTGATTCTTCTTTGTTGTTTATCTCAAGGGGCTGTCGTAAAGTGTGTGTGTGGGCGACTTGTTCATTTTAAAGCAAATGTCATCTGGTCATCGGGCCTGATGCTGCCGGCTGAAGGAGTGCTGACCTGGCTGCACTGCGGCCGTCCTCTCTGCCTGAGTAAAAGCCTGGTCAGCCGTGCTCATCATCATCATCTCAACCTTTTCATTTGTCTAAATGGATGAGCTGCCTGACTGTTACACAGGCAGGAGGATGGTCCCCCGGGGGGGCGGGGGGGGGGAATCCTTAGTTTTTACATACAGCGAGGAGCTGTATTGATCCACCATTAAGACAATGCTGGCTAACGTGTGGCCCACCCCTCCTCGACTGGACTCTCTGTCTAATTATGACTCCTGAGGACAGCTGTCAAGTTTCCTGGTGGGAGTTGAAGAAAGTGTTAGAAATGACCATCGTGCTCTTTTCTGTCATTTCTGAAAAGGCCAGGTCACTCAAAAATCTACAAACAGATAAAAATGTATTGATCCTCAGGGCTTTCCATGGGTTGCACTACAGACTATTTTTTAAACAGTGTGTCCTGTCATTGGGCAATGAAAGGAACAGGTCAGAGAGATTAAATGGGTCTATTGAGATTTTATGTACTTTAACATTACAGCAACCATCATACTAAATTATTAGATCATCCAAATGTAGAGCTCTGTCAGGGAAATCTCGTGGCCATCATGCTTTTCATTGTGACCTGACTAATAAATCAGGCCAGTCGTAAAATCTGAGTATCACATCCCGTCCAGTCATGACGTTACTTTCTAATCACAGCTGCAGAAAAAAGCAGCAGTGAGATCAGATTTTCTTTTCAGATTCTATTTATTGATTGACTCGTTGAAATGAAAAACATTTCATTAATCAGTGTTTCAGTGAGTTTCGGAGACTTTTTGTGTCCCGCTGGAGTCTAAACACAGACTTTTCTGTCCTGATCTGTCTGTGAGGGATAAAATTTGAGGAAAAACATGAGATATTTTTGACAAAAAAAGCTGCTTGCAACTGAATTTGAAGAATATTAGACTAATATGTGTGTGCATTAAAGTTGCAAGTCACTTAAAATCCAAGGAGTTTCTTTGCCAAATCTGGATGGCCATAATTTTTCCAATTTGACTTTAAATCTGCCTCTGTATTGGACTCTTTTCCTCAGTTTTGACAGCAACAGTCATATTTCTCTTTGTTTCCTGAAGGGGCAGGTGCCTGAAATATAAAATATTCACATTGACAGTCATATTTCAGTCTTCACTAAAAGGTTCAGTGACCTTAAATCTACAGAATCCAATCGGTTTATTCATTTCTTCCCAATCAAGACTATGAAAGGGGAGTCTTGTTCACTCAAACTCTGCATAATAATCTCCTAAATGTCTCCACTGAGTGCGCACGCACTCGTGGTGTTCCGTAAATAACACATTTAAAGGTGTATTGTATGTCCAAATGTCCATGATGGGGTGCATGGCCAGGATAGGCTACTGATGGTTGTAATGCCGGTGATGGGAATGCTTGGCGCATGACAGCATGTAAACAAAAACCAAATATGGTGATCGCCATGGTGACATATCCATATTTCATCCAACCAGAGAATAATGAAGAAACATGATTGGACAATTTAGAGGAAAAAGATACCTCCTTTCCCAGCTGCAGGTTATTAAAATCAGGATCAGCAAAGCATGATAAAAATATACAGGCACTGACATACTGCAATAAGACAGAGACACTGTCGCATTCTGAGCTGCTCTGGATCCCCCTTGTTCTTTCTGGCTCGCCACAGGCCTGCTGTTAATATGAGTCCTGCTTGTTTATCCGCTTGTGTAATTGTACACAAAGCGGCGATGGTGGCTGATGTGTGAGATTATCACAAGGTCATCCGTCGACGGGATGAGAGCCTGCTTTCACGCACCAGCTTGATCTGGCTTTCACTTGTTTACATCCTTATTTTGGCTCCAGCATGGCCGCTGTGGCTGCGCGTAATTCATAAGACGCAATAAAAACACCCAATTCGGCTGATCTAAAGACGCTAAAACAGCCAGGATGTGCGCGAGGGAACCGGCGGCTTCCCTCCAAATCCCCCCTCAGTCCCTCTCATTGTTTCCCTTCCATCATGGCAAAAGCGGCGGCCCGTGATTATTTTAATACCGCTGGAAAATGACTGTCGCTCATGGTTAAAGCGGATAAAAAATCGTGCACTCTATCATTTTTTATCACTGCGTAATGAAGCACAAATATATGAATCTGGGGCTGTAACATGCTACTATGTACGTCAAGAACCAGATCAACCTGCTATCCTTTCTCTCTCTGCCTGCCTGCCTCAGGACGAAGCAACATTCACCGAAACCCGAACAGCTCCCCGCATCCCCATCGCTCCTCTTACCTCCCGTGTTTGTGCGTTTGGTGCTGCTGGCCTCCGTTGGGGTCTCCAGGGGTCTTTTACGCGAGTCCGGGGGATCGGACTCCATGTGTGGCTGTTGATTGTGATGGTGAGGATTTGAAAAAATCCCGTTTTGCTGTACTGCTCCGCCGGCCATCATTTTCGAGCTTGCTCTTGGATGCTTGGGCTGCGTTTGCGTTTAAATCCCCTCTTTTCCGTTTTTTTTACGCAGCGTAGCCGTGCAGATGAGTCCTTGGAGAAGGCGAAAGCGATTTAGGAATTGGAAAATACGCCTGTTTCTTGCGGACGGGGGAGGTTATGCTGCGTGTTTCTCCGTGGTGCGCCGTGCGTACAGAGAGATGCTGCGCAGGGACAGAAAGAAAGAAACGCTGGAGCGGCGGATGATCAGCTCAGAGAGAGAAAATTCCGAAACCTCTGCAGATGGAGTATGATCTAGGCTACTAAAAACGTGCAAATGGAGCGTCAATCTTCCATCAACCTTCTGATATGCGGGCTAGGATATGTGTGTCATTCCGCTGCAACCGGATAAAAGAGCGTACTCATGTCAGACAGTGCAGGATGGTGGCGCTCCTCTGCAACAGCCAGCGAAACGGAACAATAAATAAAACAAAACAAAAAACACAACCGAAAGACAAAGAGGCGAAATCAGCCGAGGAAAGAAGAAAGAAAGGAAAGGTCGTTGAAGCAACAATAATACAAAAAAAATCCGATGCGTAATTCGTAGGCTAGTATAATATAGGCCTATTTCTTCTTATCCTGTCCTGGCTCCGATCATGAAGACACCCAGGGGTGACGGGTGGGTGAGGAGAGTCCGGAGACGCGGAGCTGGAGGAACACACAGAGAAAGAGACGTTTTTCCTGCTCGTTCTCTCGGTGAAGATGCTGCAGTCTTGCGTTCAGAGCATCCCTTCTCTGACTGGCTGCTGGAGGGAGCGCAGGGGAGCGGCTGACGTCACAGGGCCTGGCGATGCCTTCTAGGACTTCCCGTGAACCCAGACTTCCCAATTTCAAATATTAGAGGGCGACTTGCCGGTGTGTTTACGTGTTTCTTGTCAAGAGATATAGCCAGAAATGGTGACTCTTGGACGTTTGTTTTCTGTTTTGATGTTTTTGTTTAGATCGAACTGTGTTGTGGTGCAGAAAAAAAACAAAAAAAGGCATGTCATTGGATTAGATTAACCTATATTACATCAAATCAGCGGTCTTTAACCATCTCATGACCCAAGATTGCAGGTTTTCAAAATGCATGCAGAAGAAAAATTCAAATTAAAGTACAATAGGCCTAAAAAAAAAGGCCAGTTTGTTGACGCGGCTTACAAACTCTCCACCACATAAATACCGCGTCCTCCGAGCTCAAGTCTAACTGAAAATCCAAGCTTTAGCATGTTGTAGTCGCTCACATGTGCAGCAACCCGTGTGCTCCTTATTTTCGACGACACATGAAGGCATCACTGGAGATAAAGCTAGAAAATGAGAGGGAGAGAGCGACGCCTCCGTCGAGACGCGATTGGCCGAAGCTGCATTATTTCTCAGGCAAAACGAAAAGGACAGTTATATTCGCTCGGTGGAGTCACATGACGGAGAGGAAAGGATGCGGCGGCGGGGTTTTACTCCGTTACTGCCGTGGAAAATGCAATTATGGCTGAACGGGAGTTTGAAGGTCCCGCTGCGGCTGTTGGAAGATCTGTAGCCTGTCTGTCAACAGGCCGAAGGAGCCTCAAACACACCTGGAGATCTGCAGGAGGAGAGTTCACCACAGTTTTGTGTCTTGAATTTAAATATGAGAAATCAGCAAGTGGAATTTAAGAAATGGACATTTTAGTAGGATGTTGTTCACAAAAGTGGGAAAGCCACAAATTGGTAGAATTTCTAAAAATACATTTTTGGTTTTTATTTGAGGTTGTTTGCCTCATGATGATCCCCCAAAATCTTCCAAAGCACCTGATTGACTCTGATGACCCTCAGGCCAGACTGCAGGCCTCGCTTGCCTCCACCTGCACCCAAACCCCACAAAATCTGACACGCTTGGTAGTTTTGCATGACCGTGAAACAGTTCTAACACTGAAAACAGCCCTATAATAGAGGAAGAATGTAACCTGAGCGTCTGGCCCGTCTCACCTGTCCCCTCAGCTGCTGTGTGACCCACCTGTGTGTGCCGCGCCTGACATCTCTGCGTCGCTCTGTCTGGATCTGAAGAGGGATCCTCCAGCACTGTGAGCTGTCTGAGAGAGCTATACCCGCCTCAGTCTTTCTCTCCCTCTCTCTCACACACACACACAAACACTCACACATTTGGCATATTCTCACACACACTCCGAGACACACGCAAATACCTTCTACTCCCTCTCTCCTCCTCTGTCCAGTGCTGTATACAGATGCGGTGCACCCTCATTGCCTCTTGTAGATTGTAGTCAAG
The DNA here is from genome assembly GCF_910596095.1 of Thunnus maccoyii. NCBI lineage: Eukaryota > Metazoa > Chordata > Actinopteri > Scombriformes > Scombridae > Thunnus > Thunnus maccoyii. The sequence continues at coordinate 29,169,999 of NC_056538.1, read as the reverse complement.
GTGACATTGCGCTGCCTGTGCACACACACACACACACACACACGCACGCACGCACACATGCACGCACGCACTCATGCACGGAGTCGCACAGAGTCACACAGAGCAGCTCTCTCACACTATTTCACATCGCCATGAGAAACGCACCGGTGAGCCAGTCTCCTGCTCTGAAAATACGTGGCAAATCCGAGGCAGATGGATCCCAAGCTGCAGTCTGAAACAGATTCTGCACCACAAACGTCAGGCGCTGCTCATAGGGACAAAAGGCCTGGACACCGGCGTGTATTTGTAAGAGCTACTCTGCATAGTCTGTAGACTGTAGCACAGTTTCAGCTGGACACATGCATTTATACATTTGGAGCCAAGACAAAATCTCTTGGAAGCTTTACTGTGAGGGTCCCAAACTGCCAGACTGTCCACGCTGCTGCTGCTGCTGCAGCATATGGAAAAAGTGAAGTAGCCCCATAAGCAGTAAAGCACACAGACTAGCAGCATTCTTGAGTTTTTATTAGGCTGGGGCTATGAGCAGATGTTAGTGAGATTGTTTTCAGAGATTTAGTTCTGCAAACCCCTGTTAGGCTTTGGACAATGACCCCAAACAGTCAAAGCAACTTTCAGAGTTGCCACAACTTCTGCTGGACAACACGACATCCAGTTTGGAAGAAGCAATGTTACAGTAACTCAGTTTTTCCCACTATGTCATATTTTGAAAACCTCAGTTAACCCAACACTAAATGTTATTCAGAGTTCCACATAAGTTTAACTCTCATGGAATCAGTTAGGAAGAGCAGATTTTCCAGGGGTGGATTTTTCATTTTGGGACCAAAAGTCTGGAATTCCCAGTTATGTGACTAAAATGTTTGGTTGTGACTCAAAAGTGAAAGGGAAGAAGACCTAAAACAGGAGCCAGCGACAGTGTCAAATCTCAGATCTCTGAGATAGTAAAAAAAAAAAGCTCTTTGATTCGACGTGCAGCACAAAATGATCAGTGAAATATACCTTTAAGTGAACATTTCCAACCCACCAGGCCATCATTGGCCTTGTAATTAAAAGAGAATTCGTTGGAGTTCATTTACAAGGCAATAATTCAAATAAAGACTGCATGAAATCTTGTGAAATGAGAACAAGGTCATCCTCATCAGGTGTGACCTGTGCACACCTGTTTTCCCTGCAGAGTCTGTACATACAGTATTCAGCGTGTTTCTCTTACTCAAGGCTGACTGCAGCTAAATGGATATTCAGGATGTAAAATCAGCTGTGTTGCTAACAGATGTTGGGCCTCTGACTCCACCTGCTGGTAGCCTGCTGGGAGAGCAGCACAAACTCTGTAGTCATTTACTGTAGAAGTTATATTTTTTCCTCAGTGGTGTTTTTTTTTTTTTTACTTCATCATTCATCCATGGGCAAATAAACCATTTGGCCATGCAGAGATGCATAAAACAATGCAGTACATTAAAGGAGACATATTATGCACAAGTCTATATTTTTATTCTGGGGCTCTGCTGGATTATCTTTGCATGATTTACAATTCAAAAAAACTCCTACGTAACAGATGGATATTTGTGGGCATGTGTGAACAATCTGACATCATCGCAAGGAGGAAATAGAGGTATCAGAAGCCCTGACTTGTGACTTTCATTGAGCATTTTTTTCATACTTTCAACTCAAGTTTTGGGCCTTTGATTATGTTTAACATAGACATCCAACATCATAACAATGAAAAATAACTAATAAATCACAAAAAGCATAATATGTTCTCCTTAATGTTTTATAGGTTTCATTTTTATATATATTTTACAGAGTTAAAATGCAATATATTGTATTTTGTTAGTACAAGATGTTTTTTGTTAATTTGATCATAAAGTTTAATGTTCTTCTGTAAAATCTCCTGCCAAATAGACAAATTTAAGGGGTTTTTGCCCAAAGACGTAATTGTTAAAAATTAATAACAGTCAACTATATGGTTATTGGAAAAACACAGTATCAGTTGGCACTATAACTATCACCTCAATGAGGGTTTCAGTTCTTAAATGTTGTACCCCGCGTAACAAAAGCTGAAGGTCTCTGTACAGTTTCTACCACTGACAGTGCAAGTGAAGGTGTTTTCTCCCTGAAGCCCAGTCTGTCCCCTCCCATTTCCACATTTGCATAATTGTCCTTCCACCCTGTACTCGGTTTTATCCCAAAAATCAATAGAAAAAAGTCGATGCAGAGTAGGAGGCCGGACCACTCTGTGAGATTGAAAGGAGACGGATGTGATGTGTCCTCTGTATTTTTGTAGTCGCTGACCTCACTCACGCCATCGCACTGAAGATTTATGACTGAAACCAATGTGACCTGGCTGCATCACAACAAACTGGATTATACGTTATTTATAAAGACTTTATCACTATTCCAAACCACTGTATGTCTTTTCAAAAACTATCAAAGCAAAGTGTGCCAGCGCTCTTTAGAAGAACGTTTTCCTTATTCTCTGCTCTGCATCAAGAAGAAAGGAGGTAATTATGAGAAAGATACTCATTCAAAAGTGATAAATCCATTGAAGAGGAAAAGAAAACATTGCTCTTAATTCAATATCTAAAAAGTGTGAACTAGTCATTGTTAAAATAGGACCTAAACTTCTCTGAACAAAGTAGTCCTTTCTGGACACATAGCTGTTGAATTTTGTAGTTTTTTTTTTTTTCTTCAAAGTGCGTGCGTTATGGTAATTTTGGACAGATGGTAGGGGGTCGTTTGGGTGAAGACCCATCATTCCACCGCTCTGGTGGCGGTTTACAAGCTTTCACATAAATCCGCACAGTTCTCTGCACTCCATCTTTAAGAGCCTGCTGTGTGTGTGTGTGTGTGTGTGTGTGTGTGTGTGTGTATGTGTGCATATATTTGAGAGAGGTGGTTCTCCACTCCGTATTTCTCTGCCATACATGATCAAGATCTCAAAGAACTCTTACCTTATCCTCCTAAACTGCAATGTTTTATTGGTTACTGAATTGAGGTTTTTCTGCTGTTGCACTCATTTTAAAGCCACTCTGGTTATGTGGCAGCTAATTGTCTATAATAAAGCTGTATTTTAAGTGTTTAATTGTATGCGGGTGTGTAAGAGAAAGACAGATAATGAGGTGGATAAAATGGGGAGAAAGAAGAATAACTTACATTCAGCTTCTAAATCATTTGAGCTTTCAACCCCCAAAGATGAATTTCTTCCTCCTTGTGACAGAACCATGAAATGTGACAACCAGGGATTTGGTTTGTTTCACTTGAGTAATTATGGTAGGGAGCCAAGAGGCAGAGAAAACAGCCATTATTTCAAAATAATATCGGAACGAATAGGACACATTTTCATATTCAGAATATGACTTTTCCATCTCCCCACCTGAGAGCAGTTGATGCACAGGGGAAGCCGCGACAGCAGTCATTATTCTTGTGCAGCAGGCTGATGTGCGTAGACTGACACACATCTGGTCAACAGTGCTTCTTTGTGTTTCTGATATTATTCCCTTTGTTCAGTGACATTGAAATTAGGTCTGTTACATTAGGTTGCTCTCAGGATCAGATTTGTATAGGAGCTTTACAGTTATGTCACAAATCTCTCAGCAACCACAGCTGTGCAGCATCTTGGAAATCCATTAGGGAATTGTCTATGGACAAAATCATGAATGTCCATAGTGATGGAGGCCAAAACCCACAGTGTGTCCCCACAGTCATTTTCTGCAAAAATGCATTTAAAAGTTGATATGAAACTTATATGAGGTTTCAACAGTCTGAGTTAAGTCATATTAAGTGGATATTAAGTGGATATCCGCCACATTTACAGTCTTTTTAGCATCAAATTCCCTCAACAGCATTTCCCTGTTGAGCTGCGGTGGAAGTATAGTAACAAAAAGAGGAACTTTAGCACTAAAAACACTGTAACGTTGAAGATATCTACTTGATTTGACTAATTTGGACGAGTGAAGCTTCATATTAGCTTCAGATAAACTGAATACATTTTTGCACAGAAGGAGGACTGTGGACCTGTTTCTATTTTTTATTTGGACACCTGACTGTTGTCCAAATAAATGAATAAATGGCTTCAGCAGTAATATTCAACATGATGAGAAAAAAAAAAAACAGAGAAAAATGAAATGAACTTAAGTTAAGAGGTTTTTTTTAATGCACTGTACTCAGAGAGTGTTCAGTATATTAGGCTTAGGTTTCATTTGTCACCATCTAGTTGATCTGTAATATGGAAGTAGTCGTAATATTTTATAGATACTGCACATCACCTTTTAAATATCAATTTATCTGGAATATTGTATTTTAAATATGAACTCCCATTATACATGAACAGAGCTACAAAAACTATGGATACCGCTCACTACTGACACTATAGTTCAATATAGGCGCTGCTGCTACAATCACAACCTGAAGCACAGAGTCAAGCACTGCTCCTGCTTAAAACTGTCTGATGAAACTGAGTTTATAAAGAACTGAATACAAGGTGACTAAACATTTAGCGGTTGTTGTGCTCTACGTACACTGGATGGTGCTCTTGTTCAAGTTTCAGTATGTAATGCATCCAATTGCACAACTATGTGTTTGATATTGAAAGCCTGCTTTACACACTAGTGTTCAATATGCACCAGTTAAGAAGGATTTCTTCATAAGAAACCCAACAAATAAAAGTCCTGCTGGTTTATTCCATCAGTATATGTATGTTCCTCTAAGACATATTCCCTCAGTGTAGACTGAACCTGACTTCCACTAGAACTTATTACCTTAACCCTCATAATTTGCATCACGTAAAATGCAACATTATAGTCAATTAGACAATTAATAGATAAGTCAATTGACAGAAAATTAATCTGCAACTATTTTGATAATCCATAAATTGTTTTAGCCATTTTTTAGCAAAAATATCAAATATTTGCTGGTTCCAGCTTCTCAAATGTGAGGATTTAATGGTTTTCTTTATCATGTATGACAGTAAACTGAGTCTTTGGGTTTTGGAAGTGTTGGTCTGACAAAAACAAAATTCTGAGGACGTCACCTTGGAAAATCATTTTTCACTAGTGTTCAACATTTTATAGATCACATTACTAATTGAGGAAATAATCAGCAGATTAATTGATAGTGAAGATAATTGTTTGTTGCAGCCCGACAGAAAGATAACAAACACACCTGATCAAACTGTTTAATAATATTTAAATGAGTAAACAGATTTTATTTTTTATCAAAAGTGCTTAAACTCCAAAGTCATTGCTTTATAAACATTTTCTGTGCTAATACAGTGTATAACTCCCTCTGTTGTGTTTAGGGATGTAGTTGTATTCAGCCGCAGTGCTCTTGGGTTAACACTAATCCAGAAAAATAATCTGATGTTCTTTGTCATCTTGAGTAACAGCATATTTTCATATCAATCAATCACTATGTTGCAAACATAATTTCATTCACATCAACATCTCCAGCTTGATTGATCACCTTTTTAAGATGTTCAAATTACACTTTTCTCATTCAGTTTCTGAGTAAGGGACAATCACATCTGTAATCTGATACAATAATCAGATTACAATCTGTTGTAATTTGACTCCTGTAATGTTCTTACATAAATAATGTCCATGCAGTAGAGTAATACAGCTAGTTGTCCATGTTGTGGAGGGAAAGGTAAACATGACAGTCACGTCTATGATATTCTTTTACCACACCAGTTTGTTTGTTCAGCATCGGTCCAGTCTGGGTACCGTGAGAAAGTTCCTTCTTACTGGTTCTAAACAGAAACAAATACAAAACACATATTTATACTATATGGAGCTGAGAGTCTCCTGCCTCCACTCAGTGGCTAAACGTAGAATCAAGAGGATCTTTTATTGTAAATTACATTATATTATATACACAGTGTGTAATGTTCTCAAACAATTTGCTTTTTCATGCATTTCTCTTATTGATATTGATAAAACCTCACCCTTTTTGTATTAATGTCTGTGTTTTACAGATATCTGCATTATTTTTACTTCTATTGATGTCTGTATAGAGTGGGAATATTTCCACTCTTACAAATCACAGTCAATAAATAAATGAATTATTTTGTTTTATTCCAAAATGCAGTACACCTGTTTTGAGAAGCAAAATGTCAAATTGAATCATTTAACCGCTCCAGTAATCAATTAATCCCCCATACAAATCCTGCTGGTTGAAAATGAAGAATACTGACAGGAAGTAAAGAGCCGAACTCCAAAATGTTTAATTGCTTAAAAGAGTCTTAACATTCAGAAACGTGAGACAGTAATACAGAACAAACAGAATTATATCACTAGCTGAAAATAAGCCTGGTTATTGGTTTAGCGATTAGATTATTCTGAATAGAAAATAAACCATAAAGTAGAATCACTGATCAGCAAACAGCTTGAGCCCTGGCGCAACAGAAATAGGAGGAGAAAAGTGAAATTCTGTTAATAAACAGTGAATGGGATGAGATTTTTGCCTGTCTCTCTTGCAGATGATTGAGACTGTTTGTTTTCTCGAGGCAATGCAGTTTACTTTGGACGTTCTCCTCCGTGCCTACTGGTTTACACTGTTCCAGTCTGAATACATTCCTGCTAAACCCTCTGCTCATAAACAAAGATCGCAGCTCTGCAGAGGTGAATGATCCACTCCTGCCTGGAAATATCGCAGGTTCAAGTCCCAACAGCGGAAACAACTGTTGGAGGTAGAGGTCTACTCTGCTCACAGTGAGACCTGGATTCGATCGGAACTGGGTCTGACTGGGTAGGTTTTTAACGTGCCAGATTGGGTAGCTAGATCACACTGATTCAGAGCTCTGATTCAGTGTGTGGGTACTCCTTGTTATTTGTATTCAGCACCTACCCCACTGAGGTTTTGTGGAAGTGTATTACTTTGTTTTATTCCACGTTTTTGCACTATGAGGACCTTGAACTGGGTTCTAAAACTGTCTGGCTAAACAAACAAGAAACACTGTGATGATTAATGAGCTTCAGAGGTGTTGTTAGGCATAGTTTTGATATATATCTGTATTCTGGTCTCACTCTTGAAACAAAGCAAATGAGCCTTTTTTTGTACTTTTCCTACAAGGGATTTGAACCAGTGGCCTTCATGTAAACTCCCGGTTTGAGGTCTTCACAGATCCAGAATTTTAAACCTGAACCTGATGCGCATAAATCAATCAATCAAATTTTTTTTTAAAGAGGCCTGATCTGTATAGGGACCTGAGGTCAGACTTGGTCCATGGACCTGAGGAAAATTAGATCCTGACAGAACAAGCCTCAAGCTTTTTACCCCATTTATACTGTCATGAGTCTTGTGCGTATTGACTAGATATCCAATGCATGCAATGTGTAAATGCATCTGATAAGCATCCAAGATGGACTGAATGCTTCAAGATGTTTCAAAACACCTCTGGAGGTGGACTGGAACTGCACGTAGTCTGGAAAAACCAAGATGGATTGCAATCGGATCTGTGATCTGATCAGTGGAGACGCACAAACAGTATATGGCTCAGTGTAAATGAAGGTGTCTTATATCTCATCTGGACCTTATTCAAATGTGAGACAGTTGAAAGGCCAAGCGTGCATGAGGCCCTAATCCTAAACTAGGCTAACCACATCCTGACTCCGGCTTTGTAATGCATACACACGAGACTGATAACAATCTTCTCATCTCAGTCTCGGAAAGAAAACAAAGGACATTTTCCTAAATGTTGCACTATTTCTTTACCTTGATGGGAAAGTCAGCATCATGAGGACATGTAATAAGTACCATGTAATAATGTAATTCATCAATTCATGATTAATGAGTCAACCAGTGGTTACTGGAAGTGACTAAACCTGACACCAGAATGTTGTCGGGTCAAAGCATAAATCCATGATTAAACTCTATCCGCTGCCAATAGGAAGGGTGGATTTTTTCATGGAAATCATGCATAACTCAGTTAAAACATACTTCATATTTCCCGTCTCATCCTCTGCTTTGGGAAAATGGGAAAATGACCATACAGCTCAGGCAGGTTCTGGGGGAATCTCTACAGTAGCTTTGAGACTGCCATAATCAATAGCAACATTTTTAAGGGTGAAAGCTGAGCAGCCAAGCTTCATTACACGACTCCCAGAACTGTATTAGCTATCGATCGGTAGCTAAACCTGAAACATTACAATCAATACTCAATCACTTCATCAGAGTTGACTTGAAAATGTATTGTGCATCTAGAAAGTCACAGGTTCAGTCCACAGCTGCTTCTGTTTTTGTAGTGCCCTTTAGCAAGACACTATTTTAGACGTCTGTTAGAGACAGTGTTTCAAGTTTGTATTAATTGTTTATTAGATGTAGATTCTGTACATGTACATCATTTAAATTTAATACAAACACCCGTTTTTCCTTCCCTTGAATATTTTGCCTTTGCTAGTACTTGTATCTCCAGTCACCAGTCGAGTCCAAGACCCCAGACCCAGTCCTCAGTGCTTGCTCCTTCTCCAATCTCAGGCCCCCTCTTACAAAACTCACGGACCTTACATTGACACAGCTGGACTCTGCTCTGTCACCACCACAGGGACTATCTGTTAACAGGAAGTAGGCTGGCTTTACGCCTCAGGGCTCATTTTCTTATTTCCTCTTTGGGCCGGCCAATCAGAGCAGGATTCACACACAGGAACAGACCACCAGCGGACTGTCGGGAAACATCTGCAGGGGTTACCGAGGGTGTCGGACACATTTTAAGTAAATCGAGATAAACGAAGCTGCTCGGTCGTGCTTCTAATAGCTTGACCTGCCGGCGGAAGAGGAACACTTACACAACAATTTTTTTTAAAAATGACTGAACTTTTAACTTTATGACTTCTCTAGAAGTTAGTAAATTGAGTTGGTTTACATCATATATATCAACAAAACTGAATATGCTGTTGTTTTTGTTGACATTGGGCCCCGTTATTTATGTGTTGCTATTGTGATAGATGACTGATGACTGTGGAAAACTGTGAAATAAACATAGTTTAGTGTGGAATGGAGTCAGACTAAGCCATCGCAAATCTATCTATCTATGGTTGAACTGCAAATAGTTTGATGTTTATTCTTTAAGTATTAACTAAATGAGGTGTGACAAACAAATGATACAGAACATAACAGGGTTTGTTCGAAGGACAGAGAAGATTGGATGGAATTTGAAAACTGGGATTACAGGGAGAAGGGTTAGAAGAATGTTGTTGAAAACAGCATCGTAGTTGTTTGATTTTTAATGTTTTTTTAATCCCAAAGTTAATTGATGACATGAAGTGAATCATTAAAAAAGAAGCAAACATATGGGTCAAACTGCAAAAATAAGACTCAAGTTTTTATAAACTGGAATTATCCAGTTAGTAAGCAAACCCTACAAACACTACAAGTAACTGGCAGGTCCATGGTCTCATCCATAAACAGCTAACAATCAGCATAAAGTGAAATGACCTCAATTATTTAGAGTATAAAGTCAAGAAAAGGCCAGGACACACACATTCGCTTTCTGCATAGTTAACCAACAACTCAACTTACCAGAACTTTCTGCATTACTGTTTACAGCTTTCTGTCGGTGGCGTCTCTTGAATATCTTCCATATAAATAGTCTTCTGCTTAATTCAAACATGTGTTAATATATGGCAATAATTAGCAAACAAATTCCCTCTTTGGGCTTTTCTTTCAGTGAGTACAGAAAATATAACAAATATGGAGTTAAGCTCAGCAACTTGTGCATTTCATACAACCAAGTAAACCATCAGTAAACCAGCCTGACTGACTCGGTGCTACAGAGTCACCTCATATACTCGCACTGAAACATGTGGAAATGTAGATATATATAAATACATTTGTGAGTCCTTAACTCTGCTTGTTACTACAGTTGGATGTTTGAGCTTCATTTTGCAGAATGCTGTTTTGACATTGGAAGGCTGTTTTCACATTCATCTGCTAAAAGTGGAAAGTTTCTCCGTGTTCATCGAATATCTTGATTTTTAGGAGCATGATTTGTGACATCACAACTGGTTTGGAAGCCAATATTCAACCTACACAAGTGTGATGTGGAAACATGAAGCCTCCAGTGCTGCATATACTGAATATGGACTTTGCAGTGAAGTAGTAGACATCTTATGTGTGCAGCTGTTAAACTTCTGAAATGAAATATATTTGCATATTCAGAGATTCAGGAGTTTTTAATGAGTGAGAAGGAGCAGATGCCATTTAAATGATTTTAACAAGGTAATTAAACTTTTTTTTTTAAAATGACAGACACATTATTGTTCCAAGAAGAGTATTTTTATATGTCTTAATACATTTCTGGAGTGGGGATCTTTAAACTGGTACAATACCACAATTCTGCCCTGGATAAATAAAAAGTGTGTCAAATGAACTATGAGCAATCTATTATTGTTTTAATATAACATTAAAAGCAACACTTAACCTTAATTTTGTACCATTAATCTTTTTGAAATGAGTAACTTTTTCCAGCTCATGCGGTTTTATGTTGAAGTATAGCTCTTCAGTTCACATCAGTATATTTTAGTTTTTTAAAGTACCATTATGAAGGAGGTACTTCTGAGAAATAAACATGATAGAGAATCTAATCTAACATTGTTTCCGTCCAGCTAACAGATAGTAACTCAGTGTATCAGCTGTGAAAAGTGTTTCATTCAAACTTGTGCTGCTGAATGGTGTCCGGCTGTCCACATATGAAACAATCTAGATCAGTGAAACGCAAAATTGTTTAAAATGTTCCCCTGTAATTTATGTGGGACATGTAAATATATATGTTCTTTAATTTAATTACACTACTACAACAGCAACAAGGTCACTTTCCGGAAACATGCATCCTTCTTCGTGAACCAGTAATTCTCATTCTCACATTTAACAGAGAAACTTGTGGTATTTTGCAGAATCATGTGATAACTAGGTCACAAGATTGTGAGATAATGTAATAATAATGTCACGAGAAACCACAACACACAAACTTTGAGAAACAAGTAATTCATTCTCATTCACAAGGAAAGGTTTGATTTTTTTTTTTCTTTTTTTTCTTTCACCGGAAATTTAAAGCACAATGTGAGAATGTGAGAAAAAGACTTTTTTTTTCCTCTCTCCCACACAAAGAACAGACAAAACCTTTGTTAAATGTGGTTTTTTAACATGTTTTGTCATTCCTTACAGCAGAGGTTATGACTTACGACTCATTTCTCAGGTAGGATTTGTAGTTAAATTGTCCATTACACTTACATTAGTCATTTAGAAACACAATGACACTAGTAGAATGAGAACACTTTTTGGTTTTTGACAAGGATATTACAGTATGGTCTGGAGATATAGTCATTTTTGAGTCAGAGGGTTATGTGAATGTTTTATATGGCCATAGAAAAAGCTCATTTCCCCTCAGCGGGCAGGTGTCTCTAAAAGGTCGTATATCAGGTCACTTAAAACGTGTTCCAGTCAACAATTTGAGCACCGTTCTAAATCAGTACAGTGCAGAGAAGAAAAGTGAAAATGCAGGAAAAAATATGTGCACAAATGCAGACATTAAAAGGCACAAAGGACACAAAAACTCCAGTGAAGTGCACAATAAAAATATTTACTGGTATACTCCCACTGAATCTTATCTTACTGGGTTGGACACTCTACAAAGAAGATTTAAAAAGAGATTCTGCTTTTAATGCAGCTTCTCTATTGTATAAAAATAAGGTAAGGTATTCTGATATGGGGAATAATGGGTTTCATGTTGCTCTTTGCTTTTCTCTTGTCCATTAGTTTTAACCCCTGTAATAAACTGTGATTATTCACTCTAAACCCAGTAACATTATAACACAGAGACGTCTCCAAAGACTCTTGTTTAACAAATCAAGAAGAAAATATTTTCCAATCCATTTTTATGGCTAAAAAAAGCAGCACTGTACATTGATGTTTATGCTTTTCTATACTAGGCGGTGTGGAAGTACGTATCTTGATTTCTCTCCCTCTTTCTTTCTTCCAGGTTCATTGTTACAGAGGCAGCGAGGCGGTTGAGGAGATGATGACTGAAGTTCAACGCGAGACGTGACTAAGACTGCAGAAAATTATGACTTCATGAAGCTAAAGTAGAAACAGCCATTGTTTCATTTCCCTTCACCTCTTATCTTATCAAATAACAAAATGTCACACACAATAACCAGTAAGGACACATAAGCATGCATGTGTGCATATGTTTCTGAACATTCAAGATGCATGCGTATATGCACAATCACAACTAAACTCACACTGCCTGATGGGTAGTATTTTAGACGGATGGACTTTTATGGTCCACATTTTTTGCACATTTTCGTACATGTGCCCCCTGGATGGCTTTAGAAATTGTTAAATTCTACTTTCACAGCGAGTGTTTTTAATTAGCCTTGAAAATAAAGTATAACAAAAGTCGCTTTTCTGTATGTTTTTATTCCAAGAAGTCCTTCAAATTAAACAACTGCATAGGTTATTTGTACCTGACCTCTAGAATGACCCAATGGAGCATAATATGCTTCTTTACAAAACCTTTACAAATCACTGTTAAAAAATAATTATGCGTTATGGTGTGGCAACGCTGTGGTTAAGGTCTCGTTAGCTTTATGCGCAAAAAATACTTGGTTAGGGTTAAAGAAAGATCATAGTTTGGGTTAAAATCCCTTGAAACTTGGTTTCTACCTCCTTAAAGTTAAGAAACCTTAGTTGTCATGACAACAGTGAACCCCACGTTGTTGTTTTTTTTTAAATGTCCTGATAGCGATACGTCACTTGCAGTTGGAAATGAGAAGCGAACAGTCTCCTGCAGATCAGTCCACTTTTTGCCTTTCTACCATCCACCCAACCCACCTCCGCCTAATAGGGAAGTCACCTTATATTAACGTCATCTGAAGTGTTTCCCTTCCCCTTGTCATGATTACTATGGCTGCTGGATGGCGTCTGTCACTCAAATCTAACTATAGGTCATTTTTGGTGACAGAATTTACGACCTATAGTGCCATTTTCCTTGGGAGGACAGGCTCTTTTATTCGTATTTAACTCTGCCTGCTACACACAGACCCCCCTCCTCTCTGTTTAGGCTGCTAGTAGCAGTACGTAGTGTCAGCGGAGTTCGTAGAGCCGCTCATTTGCAGCTGTGGAGGTCGGGTGGACCTCTGACAAATTTCTGTTGTGGTAACGGCAGTGTCAGGTATGAATAACCAATCTCAGCTCACACCATAAAAGGGTATGACTTGAAGGAATTTGTAAATCACTTTGAGCTTCAGAAGTTCTCGATTAAAATGACTTAAGCATCAGTGGATTTAACTATAACCTACAACAGTGGTGCTAGCTTGTTGTCCTTTGCTATTATTAGCAGCTAAATGATTGCTTTTGTTAAAACAAACACAAAATTTGCTGCACTAAAATGCGTCCTATAAAGCAGGGGACTGTCATAAGGAGATTTTTATAAACCATCAGGAGCTAAATAGTGTAACGCTAAGTGAAAACAGTAGCTACATGCTTGTGAGCTTTCTTTACTTAACGTTAAATAATCAACCGTGTTGGCTAGCTAACCAGTTAATGTTACCCCTGAGTTTAAAGTCTTTTCCTAGTATTTTCTTGTTAATGTAATATAGTGTTAATAATTGTCTTTGTTCTAGATACCGATAGGAGGATGGTTTGATCGTAAACATAGAGGCTAAATCAGATAATCATTGATAACCACTTGGTTTGGTGTGAACATTAACATATGCATTGTGAAGCTGTGCCCCTGACGCCCCTAACCACAACTCTAACCCTAACCAAACCTATAGTTCAAACCTCAACCCTAACACCAAGTCTTAACCCACTTAAGAAGTGAGAACTGGACTGGATTATTAAGTGAGGACATGTTGTCCTCACAAATAAATTCAAACTCTTGTTCCTCACAAAGATAGAAGTATAAACACACATACACATATACAGAGGACATTTTCTCCACTTCCTGTGAGTCTTTGAGATATTAGCTGCCTGGTGACTCACCGCTCAATACTGGCAGGGAAAACTGCAAATCACTGAGGCAATTTCACCTTAACATGGACACGGTTCTGTTTATAGCTGCAATCAGCAAGAATATATTGTGGCTTTGAACTTTTCTGTTGAACCATCCACTCTTTAAAAGTAGCTCTACCATTTCTGCAGATACAGGACTATTTTGTTGTTTGTATTGTCTGGGTGCTGTTGTATCAAATAGCTGCTCTTTGATTTAATCCTTGCTGGTTTGTGATGTAGGTGAAGGACAAACTGACAGAGAAGGTATTTACAACATGAAATTAATGTTTAAGAGGGCAGTTGTAAAAGCTAAGAATATCTGTTGCTCTGGGTAGGTGTGTTAGATAAATGTTAAATAAACTAGCTGAATGCTAAATAAACACACAGCTAAATTAAGACACTAAGTGCACTTTCAATTCCCACATCCAGTAGGCGATTTGAGTGGGGATGAGAGGGGATGCCATCGCCCCTGTGAGTAAAATGACCAAAATAGAATCTCCCTTGTTAACATGCCATCCCTTCTCTCCATTCCCTAGTAGCAGAGAGAGTGCAGGGGCAGAGGGATTGTTTAGCTGAATATGTTTAGTCTATTCTGCCTGACTCATTGATCCTTTTTTCTGACTGAGATTTATGTAAGTTACACCATGGCTCTGAAATATAAGTAGCCTAACTGTGCTGTGTATTGATAAATCCATGGCGCTGTCCGTGGTGCTGAAGGAGCAGACAGATTTGTAATTGCACCTTTTTCTCTCAGTCCCGCCCTTCTGTCAGTCGCGCCTTGGATCTATAATATTCTTTCAGCTATATACTATAAATACTAAATTTTATACTATATTTAAGCCTATATACTCTGCAGAGCAGTGTCGCCTTCATGACCAAAGTGGCAAGTAGCAACGTGTAGTTGCGGTAGAGCGAGAGGATCATAGAGACACACTGCTGCCTGTAGTATTTCTATAATATGCCTATAATATTTCTGTGATCATTCAGTAGCATCTGTGCTGCTGAAAATACACACCCAGACCAATCCACCTCTGAATATTTTAGGGGGGACATGACTGAGGACATTAACCTGCACTGACCACACTGTGCTCAGCTGTTACAGTTACATAATTTGAGGTAAAGTTTTGTACCATCAAAACTAAGGTATGTTTTGAAAAATGTCCACATCCAGTAAAAGAATAGGCCTACATGAAAAATGTATTTAGCCTAATAGCAGTTCTATTAATTCAAAATTATAATCGCAATTATAATATCAAGAATTAGGCTAGGCCTATAGAGTTAGGATTTGACCATATCTGTAAAAATGAACCAATCACCTACTGCCCACATCCATGCAAATGTCTCGATCCCAACCAGGTTTCAGAGCACATGAATTATGGATGATCATTTGCATTCTCTCTCTGACCTCTTTCCACCTACTATGAATCCCAACCCCTAACCCTTAAGGCTCTGTGTGATTCAGGCACCATGAATTTGGATTTCAAATGAGCAGTGTCTCAGGGTTTGAATAATGAGGCTTTGTATTATTTGAATAAATACAGTGCAGTTTATTGAGTAGTTCCTGGATGACTTTGCAGAAACTCATCTGTACAGGCAGGGCCACATTGCCTGGTTCAATTCATGACTTCTTCATTTCCATGTGTTTTCACTGTACGTTTTTGACAACATTTAGATCACCTTCATTATTATATATATTTTTAAAACATATCAAAACAATAAATATAGAAATCACTGCATTAATCACCATATAACCCTGCAGAATATGCATTTATGCAGCAGCTAAGATTGGTGACATTACAGCTCACTGTCTTGTTAGTTACATCCACTTACTTGGTAGATGGAGTTGTTTGATGATGGTGTGTGTAAAGCAGAATAAGGTAAAAAACTAAATGAAGCATGGTCTACAACTTGCTGAAATAATGATGATGGCTCAAAAATAGCCAATAGCAAAAAACAAAAACAACTGCATCAAATCAAGGTTTTGTAGCAAATTTAATCTACAATCACATACCTGTGTTGATCAACCAGCACCTTCTGATTACATAATTTAACAAAAAGTGTATACGGCTTATGTTTCCTGGTTGTCAAGGAAACACAAACATGAGTTTTCCTTATTCACAGCAGTTCAGTCGAGATCTTTATTGTCCCACAAGTAGAGATTCTTTATAATTCTTTATAAATAATAAAACACAATAAGACAGTAAGACAATAAAGATATTAAAAGTGCTGCTACTACTAGAAGAAATACAGAATATAATAGAAGGTTTATATGATAAAAGCAAGAATGCCAACAATAATAACAGCGATAAGACTATACTAAGCTGTGCGAGAAGCCAAGAGACAGTTTATGGTGTATTAGAATTAAGATGAATGAAAATTTAAACCATCTTTCACCTCATTTCAGCTTGTCAAAAATCATCATGTTGCAATTTAGTTTGAAGCAAAACTACTCCTAAATTTCTTTTAAGTGTAACTTTGAGAACTCTTTCTAACATTGATTACAACTTTCCAAATGTTACAGATATTAGAAAATTTCAAGCCTTTTCAGATATAGACTCATCATAACTTACCATCACTCCTTCTATTTAGACATTTATATTAACTCAACAGCTTATATCTGTTGTCCTATAAAACTTTATAAATCTAATTGTGAACTAAAGGTCTTTCTTATAGCTAAAAAAAATCGATAAACCTTCAAGACCCACAGAAGCCTCACCGAGCATTTGATAACATTTAAAAACCTACGCACTTGTCAGTCTGAAATGACAGTGTTTTGTTCTTGACTCCTGCACAGTTCACGATACATGGATTTCATCCAAGAGCAGTGTGAGCCTATTTTTACCGCATTGTACATCAGGAACTGGTGACCTGCCTCCTCCGCCAGGGTGGAAATACGACTGAATGAGTTACTAATTAGATTAAAACATGCATCTTAAAAATGGATTCTGGGTCACATTGGTCACAGTTGTAGGAGGAATAAACAGCTCACCAAGTGCTCCATGAGGTTATCATAAAACTGAAACTGAATTCATTTTGTAGAAATGAAGAATTTATGTACATTAAAGTACTTAAATGAGTAAGTCTTCATGGTATATCTTATATTTTTTACCTTTTATTGCAAACTCAAGGAGGCTACTATTATACTTTTACCTCTAAACATCAAATTGTTATGGTTTTTTTTGTGTGTGTTTGTTTTGAATACCTGTATGAACCTGCTCATTTTGATATTCAAGCAATATCTGATGTTGAATCAGATTAATTCAGTTTATCAACCTGACTTTCAGCGGGTAAACAGATGTTTTGGTTTTGTTTATTTGCCACTCTGGCAAATATCGGGATAAGTTGGGTTTGTTTTTTTATGCAAATAAACAAGCATACATTAAATCTCAACCTGTGGTTATTTTTTTAACAGAGAAGGGGAAGGGGAGCTATACACAAAGATAAAAAAGCCATTGTGTGCTCGGGTCAAATGCCCTTCATAATTACATTATGCAACTAACCAACATAGGGGCGAGTTATACTGGTCAGAAACGGCATTCCTTAGATTCCTTACATACAACAGTAGTACGACTATAACCTTTCACACTGTCACAGGGTCTGTTTTTTATGGTATTGTCCAATTTTATCATTTAAAGTTTAAAGATAAACCCTTATATTTCCTTGATGGTACGAAACTAACTGCTGTTTTTAAAGTAAAGAGTTACTGATGTCTTTAGCAACTACACTTAAGTAATTGATGCATTTCAGTTTCTTTTTTTTTAACTTGATGTTTTAATTGTTGATTTGCTGGTTACAACATCAAATAAAAGTGGAAAATCATCCAATTCAGTTTCATTTATCAATGGGTAACTGTGGCGTCATTTTATACTTACTGTAAGCATCTTTTTCTGACTGCAGGTCTGTGCGGAAAAATCTCCATCAACTTTGACAGGAACTTCTACAGAAACTCTGTTAATATATCAACTGTATCACTAAGAAGTCAGTCATTATAGTCAGTAATAGGTCATTATTAAGTTATTGCACAGCTGTGCATATGTTAACTGAATGAGTATCTTCCTTATTTCCAAATTAAATTTTAACCACTGAATTAAATTTAATTATCTGTGAGTGAAGACTAGAGACGTTACTCTCATTCAGTTACTTTTAGCTTTATAGAGCCGAACTGTATGCTCCAGTTTTACCTCTGGTGCTAAACTGCACTGCAACCATCCTTCATGTCCCTGAGGTGTTACTGTATCCTTACCTGATAATAAATCACTCTCATAATAAGGTGAGCTGTTGGTAATGACAGTGTGGCCTCTGGTGAGCTGCTATATTTAGACCTATAGCAGAGGTGACCAGTGAAGCATAGAGGGCGAGAGACAATGTTCCCTCAGAGAGAGAGAGAGAGAGAGAGAGAGAGAGAGAGAGAGAGAGAGAGAGAGAGAGAGAGAGAGTTATGTCCTTTCTCTCCTCTCAAGAACATAA
Organism: Thunnus maccoyii; assembly: GCF_910596095.1. Lineage (NCBI taxonomy): Eukaryota > Metazoa > Chordata > Actinopteri > Scombriformes > Scombridae > Thunnus > Thunnus maccoyii. The sequence continues at coordinate 29,151,552 of NC_056538.1, read as the reverse complement.
AGGGGTGTGTCAGCTCTTTTTCCTCCACACATGCTGTGAAACCTCCGGAGAACAGGTCGTAAATATAAGGTTCCCTCTGATGATGGTGGAAAGGACACACACACACACACACACACACACACGCACACACACCGTCAAAGATAAACACACAAGTACATACAGTACACTTCTTGTAAGTAGACACTTACATGCACTCATGGACACACATGTACAGATTATACAGTATGTCCTTCATGTTGTCCATTATCTTTACAGCCTATAGGAGTCCAGAACAGGATGAAGTGAGGAGGGTGACTTTGTGTTGGCAACATCCCAGACCAGCTCTCTCTGCTGGTCTGTAGAGTACACGGGTATCAGAGGATAGCTGCAGTGTTGCAGGAATTAGTTCTTGGTCAAAGGTTTGTGATTTGTGGCCGTGTCACCTCTGTGTCTGTGCACATGAACTACACATGAGTGTCTTCTGATCTGTCACCCCTTAGATAAAGGTATGTTTAAAGGGATAGTACGCATTTTTTGAAGTGGGGTTGAATGAGGTAGCTATCCATAGTCGGTGTATTACCTGCAGTAGATTCGGATTGGCACGCTCCCAGTTTGGAGAAGCAGACAGGAGTACCGGCACGGAAACTAAGCAATGTACTGCTGTGGACGGGGCCATCAGCAAAACGTACTTTAGCCATCTAAAAAAAGACCCACCTAAAAAAATCAATATCAGTTTAAGTGTTCACTATATTTAGACTATTTTCACGGCCTTGCCGTTATACAGCCCTTTCCTTTGGCACTACATTTTCTCAATTATAGAACTTCTGTATTCCTACGCATGCTGCGTACTGTATTACTCTGCAGATCAGCTGTTTGAGTTAGAAAGTGCTGCTGCTGCATAATACAGTGCACGGCAAGCACAGGAATATGGAAGTCCTATGGCAAAACAATTTATACCAAATGTATACCCATTTATTCTAAAATGCCGCACATAAAGGCTGGGTAAAAAAAAGAGTGAGACGTGACGAATCGTACAAATGGGGCACACTTCTGAACACTCTCTCCTCAAAGTCATTCAATGTGTTGCATTCATTCGTACACAGAAGTGATGAAAAACCCTGCCTACTTTCACACCTGTGAACTTCAGGCCAGTTGCTTCATAATGTAGCTGTGATTGTCGAATTGTTGGTTTTGGAAATTTACAAAAATTGTTGCATGCAAAAAAACAACAGTTTGGTTACAGTCGGATTTTCACCATCACTTTGAAAGTGAGTCCCTCTTTGTGAGCACAAGTTAGCACAGTAGGTCAAAGTTGGACAGGGATGTCGGTCTATAACTGTGATAGATGTTTACAACGGACTGTTTTGGTAATAATTTCACCATTTAGCTTTGTTTTCTCTTCTATGTTGTGTGATCATCTGATCAGTCGTGTTTCTTGACCTGTCTGAGTTCTTCTTAGTGACGTCACTGCATCATTTATTTCAGGGTTTACAGTCAAACAAAAAAACACAGATGGATGCAAAGTTTCATACATTATTTATTTCTCACTGACACTGTCGATGAAAGAATACACATTATGAAGCCTGGTACCTCCTTTCTCAAACTAACAGATGCCAAACAAAAGCAACGGCACACAGAGCAGCCTTTAGGACAACACTGACGGAGTGCCTTCACATCATTTCACCAAATACAGGAACGCTTTGATGCCAAAGCAACACTTAAGACACTCTCCAAAACATCTGTCATCCTGAAAACAAAATGGTTGACCAGTAGAGCTGCAACATGGAAACTTGCTATATATCTCCATGAAATCACGGGGTCGGACTCATCTGAGCCGTAATACTGCACACAAGGAAAGTCAGTATGTCATTTAGTATATTTCTAAACATACAGAAGAACGTTCTATAATGTAAACAGACAAATTATTGTTGATAAAAGCACAGCAGAGAAAACTGACAGCTACAAAGGTGAATCAAAAAGTTGAGATCTGCTCCGACAGCTGTGCTTAGTTTGCATTGTTGTAAAGCCACACCTAAACTTTCCTTATGCACAGTATTTGATGCTTTGTTGTAGCTGCCGCAATCTGTTAGGATCCCAACTGTCATGAACACTACGAACGCTATGATTAGTCACTTTGTTTTGGACTTATTCTAAAAACAAGCTGCCGACTAGGAAAAGCAAGACTGACTGACTTGTGTCACTGTAATATCACCTCATGCACAGGATATGAACATATTTCAAGATTTCTTCTATTTTTGCAGATATCACGTACGACTCTGACTTTGACTTTATGACTTCAGAAAGTAGTCAACGTGTGACATAATATGGCAGCTATCCAGTGTTGGCGGTTTCAAATGATCAGTTATATTTACATTAAGAACAAGCAGCTTAACGTACATAAACAGAGACATGCCTGCAGTAAATTTCTAATGGCTGATTTTAAAATATATCTATAAAGGCAATTGCTGCTGGACTTGGATTTACACTTTTGACATTAGAGAGAAGTATTTCTAAATTTGTTTCCCTAATGTAACTAACAATGTTAGCAGCTAGCACTGGTGCTTGAATCAATGGCAAATGTATAAAATCTTGCTGCTTTAGGGAACACAGAGGTTAGATCTTAATGCAGTGTGACAAGTGTATGGTGAGGAAATATAACTGAAAATAAAAATGGCAATGTACTTTATGTCATTTAAGAATTTTGGGAAAGATTAAGTATAACGGCATCTGTCTGATAGAGGGATGTAAACAGTATCAGGTCAACTATGGGTAGCCTTTACCAAAGCCCAAGCATGTAGTTTGGATTTGTGGAAGTTAAGAGTTGGTTACCAACACAGTTTCAGTAAAGACTGTCTTTTATACCTCACACATGTATATTATGTCACCATACTTAAACGATTACTTCCAACTACTGCATGCATTCACCTTTTGCAAAATAATAATTTTATCTGTTTTGCTGTATTATGATACTGTTTTTCCACTCCACTGTACTCTCAATGTAATGCAGCTGAAATAACTGATATATGTGGGCTTTGGTTTTGGATTTTCATCTCAGTGGAGAGTTCTGATTATTTTGCTGTGTGTGGTAAAGATGAAAGACAAAGAAAAATAACATGGCTCACATTACATAAGAAAGACACTTCTGCTCTAAGCCTTCTTGCTATCACTGTTTTTGAGCTGAGGTACTTCATAAGGCTTCATTATTTCCTTCAAAAAAAACTAATGAAAGACATTTCCAACAAGCGTTACAAATGTTTTGACCAGTAATCTACAATGTTTTCTTTTATCACCCTTCTGTTCTTCTCTCATATTCCACAGTGGTGCAGTTGGGTGTCAAACCCCAGTCTCCTAGAGCAGCCCTTAACCAGCTGGGTCTCCATACAGTCTTAATGCAAAAATGCTTATAACAATACTCAGCCACTCACAGAAAGTGGTCTGTTTAAATAATTTCACTTAAATATTCAAGAATGTCTTGTTATGCATTGTTAATGACTCCTGGCACAGTGGGAAAATGTCCAAATATCCAAGTTGTCAAGTTATGTTTGAATCCTTGTCAGCTGGTCCATCGATCTGTTGGTCCACACTGAAATATCTCAACATCTACTGAATGGATTGGCATGAAATTTGTTAAAAACATTCACAGTCCACAGAGACTGAATCCCAATGACTTTGGTGATCACCTGACTTTCCGTACAGCATCACCAGTAAGTCAGAATTCCCTCAGGTCCAACACTTCACTTCATCGGATGACCGAATCCTTGTCAGCCTCGCTGCACTCTGGGATTAATATTAACATATCATGTTAGCATGCTGTGCAGAGGCTGACAAACTGCAGCTTCAAGTGATGAAAGTTGAATAAAATCAGAAACATAGAACCAAGCCTGACAAGTCTGAGTTGTCCTGAATTGGCCACCATACAGAGGATAAAACCTTTTGATTTGCAACATGACTTTATGTTTTTGCCCCATGAGTGATAAGGATCAAACAATAGCAAAATAGTTTCTCCATTTTTCATTCACCTAACATTTTTTTTCTGGTGTGTAGACATTATAACCTCACAAGGGCCACTAATGCGGCTACAGACTATATGTCCCGTTTATATCATCAATCTCAGTCCCGTTCTGACTGGGTACTGTGATGTGCCCTTTATTGGAAGCTTTTACCCCAACCATCTACAGCCACATGAATGCATCTGATTTCAGCCTGTCAGGCTGATAGAATCGGATCCTTGTAGTGTTGGGAGGCTCCTCCATCCACTGAGCTGATCAGTTTGGACCTGTTACTGTATGTACCAGGAAGGAGTCACTTCCTAACACTGAGGATTGTCATCTGTAGACACTCCTCCTTCAAAGCCACAAGTTCTGTTTTGTAACTGCTCGTTTTGCCTCCATCGGCATAAACACATGGCTGTTTCTTTGCTGACAGCGGCGTTTCCATGGTCACTGAGCCAGCGTTGAGTACGTCACCATGTGATGGTGAGGAAGAAGAGCCCCTGTGGCACGCTACAGACAATATTGCTGAGAGAGCTCGGCCAACATCATGCCTAGCCCCCTCATTGACGAAGCAGTACAAAATGGGATCAGCGACACAGTTGAGGCTGGTCAGCGCCAACGAGACATGGTACGCTGCAAACAAGCTCTCCTCTGATCCACAGTCACATGGTTTCCTTAGAAACATGATACTCCGCACCAGGAGGAGGATGTGGTATGGTCCAAAGCAGAGCAAAACAATCAGGATCAGACTCAATGCCAACCGCTGAATTTTGGCCTTTTCCTGGCGCTCCGTTGAGACGTTGCAGCGCACTGCTGCTAGGATCCCACGGTAGGCCACCAGCATTGCTGTCCAGGGAGCGAGGAAGCCCAGAAATGTCCTGTAGAGATTCATCCCTGCCACCCAGTCCTGCATGGGGTACTTTTCAAAGCAGAAAGTGTGGTTGAACCGATCCTTGAAGAGCTCATCGTGGAAGAGAGGAGCAGAATTGGCTATGATCTCGATGATCCAAACTATGGCGCTGACCAGGATGGCTGCAGGAAGTTCAGGAGAGGAGAAGAATGAAGAGGAGAGAGAAAAAAACATACTTTACATTAATTTCCATCCTTCTACCATGTGTGAATACTGTACTATATTTTCAGGAAATAGGGTGCTTTTGGAATTACTGATCTATAAATATTGATTGATATCACGCACCCACCCAAGTAACCATTTATGTCATCTAACAGCAGGCCTGTATACCATCTGTTCTGACAAAGATAAAATGATATTCCAGATCTTTATTATTAAGAGTTTCTATCCAAATGCCTTTTCATTTGGAAAAAAATAATAATTTCCTACATTTGATCATTTAATAGTTGTAGATGAGTCTGAGACCTCATTAATACAATGAATTTACAGTACATATCATTTTATTTACAGTAATAACTTTAGCAGACATCCTCAATTAAGTAGTTATTTATGAAAGTGTCTTTTGACATTAACTTATCTCTACACAAACTGAATTTCCTGTTAAGCCAGAGAAAGAAAGATATGAAGACACAAACAGGATGTGATACAGTATGTGTCATATATAAAAGCACTGACTGTTGCATTTTTAGTTAGTTTGTTCGTTACTTTTTCCCCCGATGAATGTTTTATTTTAGAATGATTCATCACAGGTGCAAAGACACATTCGCACCTCTTTAAAAACAAGCTTATCATATGTTTTGTATATTTTATGGAGCAACCTAATGCTGTGTACCATCATTTGTTTTTATGTGGATTTGTTTAAATATGGATCTTTTACTTCAGTCATCCTTGACCCTACGTACCTGTTTTAATTCGTCGAACCTTCGCGAAGCGCAGAGGATACGCCACGGCCAGATACCTGTCCAGCGATATACAGCAGAGGAAGGCGATGCTGACGTAGATATTAGTGTAGAAGATGAAGCCGAACAGCTTGCAGCTCTCCTGACCGTGGATCCAGTCGTCACGCTGCAGGAAGTAGTCGATCCAGAGAGGAAGAGTGGTGATATACAGGAGGTCCGCCACCGACAGGTTGATCAGGTAGATGCCGAGCTCGTTGCGTTGGCGTACCTGGAGATTCACAAAAGACAGATTTATCTTATTTTATCAAACAGTCAGTGAAAAGATATAGAGTCAAACTGAGGTTATGTTTCCCTTTAATGCAAACATTTAAAATGTGATGGACAATAAAATACCAATGAGGGGAGTATTTCCATCAGCTGCAAATAAATTGGCTTCGTCATTCATCAAATGCAAAGTTTTAGGAGAACTGATTAGGTCTGGTCAATATGTTCTCATTCTTCAGTGTCTGATACTGATGAACATTTGCTTAAAACAAAGAAGAGCCCTTGTTTTTGTAGCAATTTAAGGATTTGCAACCACAGCAGTGGCTTGTAAATGGAGCTATTTTGAAGTCAGCAGTTCAAAGTGTCCACTGTATAACTTCCATTAAAATCGTCTAATGTAATTTGTCAGCACTTTGACTGAAATCCAGCTACTATGGAGACAGCTCTGTATCCGTGCAGTAATGATTTTTTACAATATTAATACTTAGACAGAACTACCCGGTTAATAGACAGCACATCAAGTGTGTTCATGTTCTGGGTTCAGTTCAGGTGTTGCCATTAATTAAGCTGGTGGCTCTCAGAAATGCACTTAATTAACCAATCACTGAAAGCCAAACCATAATATGACACAGTGCACCTGTTCTCTGCTGGGTCGTGGTGCGTCTATGATGGCACAAACTGAATGTAGAACATTTAAAATGCTGCCCTGATGCTGATATGGTAACAAAACTATAAACTAATGTTGAAATGTCACTCACTTTTAATGATGTTTGTGCTTGAAAAAATATGAGTTAGAGAACTCACTTGAATGAAAAGTCAATAACAATCTCTTCTGCTGCTGCCAAAGCAAACTGACTGTCTGTGGGAAACACTGGAAACGTTCAGTGTTGTATGGGAAAATGTCCCCACTGCTCTGATGACTGTACAGCTTGTAGCAGGCTGTGTTGGACATGTTACTTGGAAAAGGTAATAAATGACTCTTATTTCATGGTGGAAATGCAATTCCTTACTACTGTAGTATTATCCTACTAATAATTACTTTGCAGTTGCCATTAAGTGTTAACTGTAGTGACTGCATGCAGCACTTTACAGAGTGAAGAGGTTTCACACACATAGTTATTTAAAAATTATGAATCACTTTGCTTGCATATTGTTCAATACAAAGAGTAATTGACTATATAGCAGATGCATCACCATTTATAAAATCATTGTGCTGCTTGTGAAGGTCTTGACTTCAGGTTTCTAAACCACGACATACATTGCTCTGGGGAGCAAACGTGACTGATTTGCAGTTTCTGCTGCAGAGATGACAGATTAAGCAGGACATTTAGGACAGTGTGGTATCTCAATGCTTCACTGTGGGTTGACATATGACTTGAAGATATGTGCAGGTATTTTACGTGCATTATACACCACTGGTGCGTGTTTCCGTTCAGTTAGTCCAGTCAGTCTGTCGCTTGTTTGAACTTTTTTGTTGTTTTCAGTACCAAAGAAGGCCTGCACTGTTTATAAGGTTATTCTCAGCAACCATATGTCTGAATTTAAATAAGCATTGAATCTGCTTACTGAACTCGCACTATGTCACGTCCCATGTTGAATCTGAATTTTGGTTTAGCTTTTTAACATTGTAAAAATCATAAATAACCAGACAGCTGAAGCTAGAAAGATTGATACTCAAACAACTGATATGAAACTTTTGCCAGATTTATTATTTATATGCTATTTCTTAGAATAACTAACAAATAACAAATAAAAAATGAGAGATTTATTAGGAGATTCATTCTAAGCTTCACAAATCCAGCTATTTTACCACCATTTACTGAAACCTGCTATCAGATCTCCAACCCAAATTATAGCCCCTCAGTGGGGTCCTCACCCCTAAGATGGAAACCAACATTTTAGAGTCACACATTAATGGCCAATGCTAATGAAAGGGGGAGTGTGTGTATGTACCGTATATGTGTGTGTGTGTCCTCACCTGCATGTAGGCAGCCCACAGGGCCATGCAGTTAGTGGGAAGCCCCAGAACAATGACTATGATGTAGAGCGTGGGCTGGAAGAATTGGTCCACCTTACTGTCCACATCACAGAATGAGATGTTGCACATTGTCCTGTGTAAAACACTGAGTGTGTGTGTTTGTGTGTGTGTGTGTGTGCAGGTATGTGATGTGTGTTAAGCTACTCTCAGCTCTGCGTGTCCCTCTGTAGTTTCACTATATTCCAGCTCCAGCAGTTTGACAGTGACATGCTGACTCCAGCATCCTCCTCGGCTACTACACGGCTGTCCGACATGTCATTTCTGGGGCATTTCATGGTTCCTTTTTCTTAAAACACTGTCCTTCTTGCCCGGGGGCCTCGATGTGTCATAATCCTCTCTCGAGCTTCAAAGCAAACCCCCACGTCCCTCAGTATGGAGGAGTAGAGGAGAAGAAAGGAAGGAGCGAGGGATAAAATGTGGTGAAATGAAAGCTGCCTTATCGACGCTGCGCCAGGCCTCCTGCGCCTGGACAGGACCTCATCAATCTTTTAGAGATTAGAGGTCTGTCAGGTCTACTGTGAGAGGGAGAGACTGAACAACTGTGTGTGTGTGTGTGTGTGCGTGGGTGTGTCTCAAGGTCTTGATGACACACAAAACTCCTCAGGGATGCTCCCACTAAAACACAGGGATGACTTTACTGAGCTTCAGCACTCTGACACCGACAGGCTGTCCAGTTACTGACTCTTGAACATCTGCAAGAGAGAGAGAGAGAAAGAGATAGAGAGAGAGAGAGAGATGTTCAGGGTCATTTCCTGTATTTATTTGGTATGCTCTACATTGAGTTTATACACTTCTAATGCACGACAGTTTCATGTCGAACTGCAGATTTTAGGCATTTGGTTTGGTTATTTGAAATGAACCCGGGAAAACAAACCGCTCAAAACTGCCCGGAATGAGCACGCCCTCAATACATACAGTCAAACCCGTTTCTTCTACTATATTGAATTCTGTGGCCTGAACTTTCAGAGAAAAGTGTGAAGGAAGTGGGCTGACGTAGAAGTGGAATAAAGAGGCAAAGAGAGGAAGCACAGTCAAGCAACGGGTGGGTTTATCTGGGTGACATTTGTAGAGAGACTTTCAAACAACTCTTATGATAACACAAAATATGTTGACACACAGTCCAGGGACAAAAAGACCTTGAATGGAGCGCAAACAGAGAGTCCAGGACATATGATAAGCAGTATGTAAGCCGTCATATAAACATGACCTGAATGTGCATACGGTATATCAGAGAGAGAGAGAGAGAGAGATAGATAGAGAGCAGGATGTGAGCACAGTTTCTTTTTTGCTCTTCGACTTCTCACTTTCCACGCTGAGCTCTGCTTCTGTTTATACATCTTGGACTGCCTTGACATTTTTGCATATGGCTTATATGAGTTCACATGTGCTTTCAATCACTTCACTTACTGTAAATATGTTCCTAAGTCCTGCGAACAGTCTGCTTCCAGAGTTTATGTATATTTCTGCTTAATTTCATTCCTCTTAGATCAATAGTTTCGGGAATAAGTGTGAATAGCCACCTGGATGTTGCAGCTTTTACACATTTCAGTGAAATGTTTATGATGGAAATGCTTGAATTTGATTAAAAAAGAAAATAAAATCATATCAACATTAACAAATGTAAGTGCTATAGGGACTTAGTATTAGTTGGCTGATGGCCACCATGGTTGAAAATAAGAAAGGAAGGTCACCAAATAAAATCTAATTTAACTTTATTATCCAACGTAGGAAATTATTTAGGTCTAGAAATGCAAAGGCTCAAATGTAAATACATCCCACAAACATAATAAACCACAAACGTAATACAAATCTGCAGCTTTTAACGTAATTATTCCACTAATGTAATAAGTTTCCCACAAACGTAATATGTCATTTCCCACAAACGTAATAACCGTTAACAGGGATTTGTTACGTTTGCAGGAAGGTGAAAATCTTCAGCTTTGAAAATTGTAATAATTTCTCCACAAATGTAATAAACCACTAATATAATAAAAATCTGCAGCTTATACAAGTTGCTAATTGTAAATGTCTTCAACAGCCAATGACATTTTCTTCCTACAGGAAGATTTATACCAGGTTTTATTACAAAACCAATTGTAAAAAATCTCAGGAGAGGCAAAAAAAATTGAACTATCCACAAGTAAAGAATATAAAGTACTGATTGTCAGTAACAGCTGGATATTATTTATCCTCATTAAAGGGATACTCCACCCAGAACATGATTCTAACCTCATTTTCATTCCTGTTTGGTGCCAGTAAATTTCATTTTTTAAAATTATTTTTTTCTTTATAAAGATAGGTGTAACTTTTACATCCTAACATGGAGAAATAGGCACCAGTATTCCATTAGTGATGACAGACGGTCCATTTTGTGTAACGGGAAATTTGTGGTAAAGAAGTCTGCTCTCCCAGAACTTGTCAAGAGAGGATTTGATGCCACTAAAGGTTCTAATGCACAAAAAGTAAACACCAGACTGAGAGAGAGGCACTCTGGGATGAGTGAGAGCTGTTCAACAAGCGCTGGATTTATCCAGACAGTGCCAGTTGCTGAGAGCAAAATTTCCAAACAGGCCACCTTTGAAGCCAGTTGCAGCTTCAACAGGTTCAGGAAAGACACCAAATAGACCTACTTGACATGACGGGATGGAAAGTTACAGAGCGATTTACAAAGCCTTTAATTTTCAGTTACTACAATTTTGAAAGCTTAAGATTTTCACTTTCCCACAAACATAACAGTTGTTATGTAATAGTTATTATGTTAGTGGGATTATTACATTAAAAGCTGCAGACGTGTATTACGTTTGTGGTTTATTATATTTGTGGGATTTTGTTATGTTTGTGGGTCTAACAAGCTATAAACAATAAAACAAGGAGAGAGATGCCACAGTTCCAGACACACTGTTTAACTGACAGGTGATCATTGGGAAGTGGACAGTTAGATCAAGCGTCATTAAAAAGAAAATAAAGCACTTTACTATGACCATTTTAATATGCTACAAAAACCCCAAGAGGCTGTGATGTTCATCATATTAAACAATAAACACTACATCATGGAATCAGGATTCCTCCTCTGAGGGGCATGAATGTGCAAACGCCATGAAAATCAGCCTATTAATATTTATCTTCATGTCAGTCTGGCCAGTAGTTATTTTGTGCACAAAGTTAATAATCTGATAATTTGACTTGAGGATGGTGCTAAAGAAAAGTTCATGCAGTGTCCAAAATGGAGTTCATCCTTATGGGAGCATGAACGTGCTCTATGAATTTAATGGCAACATTTTACCTTCGTACGAAATGAAATTGTCCTGATGGTTGTAGTTGAGGCAGGGTCAAGCAGGTAACCAAAAACATTAAAAACCATCCGTTGAGGACCATGAATATACAGACAAAATTTTAGGGAAATCTGCTCCATAGGTGTCGAGACTGGCTGTTAAAATCATAAAAAAAACATAAAAACAGAGATAATAATGTCCAGATTGGATTATGTAATACTTTTGTCTTCGGAGATGGTCACTGTGTCAGACATACGTTGAACAGCCGACCAATTATTGCATTCAATTCTGCCAACATGTATGACATACAAGTAGAGGAACTTCATGATTCCCATCATTTTCTGTATATAAATATGGACGACGTGTCTCCACTTCCTGCCGTCGTGCAAAACTGAAGCCAAAATATCTCGTTTCTGGGAGCTACCATCTTGCTTGTGTGACATCATTTGGAGCCAGAGACCCGCGGGACACGCCCCCTCAGTCATCCACCTGCGACCGCCTGACGGACGTTTGAGAGCGGTTGTCACAGCTGTCAATCATGACGTCACACCCCCTTTTTATATCGTCAAATAACTAACTAAAAACAAACGTATCAGAGAAACGAGCACTTGCACAAACATCAGCGTGATAAGAACTACCTAAAATGACAAACACCATCTTTGGGAAAAATTCATTTGACGTGTACTTTGATTTTCTTAGTTTTACTCATGTCTCATCCGCTAACACGGAGGGGGCGGGACTCTTGACTTCTACTGCAGCCAGCTACCGAGGGGGCAATCCAGATGTTTTGGCTTCACTTTTTGGGAGCTGTCATGACATCCATATTTGTATACAGTCAGTGGTTCCCACTGACAGCAACAACAAGGAATGTTTATGTTATAATGTAATTTGTTAATTTTGTATAATGTCCCTTGACCCATTGATGACAGCGCGCGTGATGAATGTATTACAGATCCTACGTTGATTGTCTTCCCCTCTGACACACTACATTTCATTCCCGGCACCGGACATATGGGGTGGAGCCATTATCGGGAACAGAATGGAACAGTGACAGAGCTGACCTGGTCAAATACGCAAGCTTGTAAGCAAACACACACACACACACACACACACACATACACATACACACACGTGACGGCTAGGTGAGGTTATTTCTATGGTGACCTTGTAAATAACTCTTTGTTGGGGGAAACACCCACGTTGATACGCTGCACCACAACTGGGTCACAACTCTGCTAATCTGTTATCACACACCAACACAAAGTGGAGATTTGACTGTTCGAGGTTTATTTAGCCTTTACCAAAAATGTCTCACTTGGAGGTTGAAGTTCCTGTATCAACTTACAATTTCCCTAAAAAGACTTGTTTGGCTTGTTAGCATCCACATGTTATGCCTGTGTCCTTGGTTTCACTGGGAGCGATGTCAAGTTGGAGGTTAAGTGTCTTGTTTTTCTTTCAAATCTCCTAAAATGCATTGTTAGAATAACACATCAAAACAAGCGAACAGTGGCTCAACTGGCTTAGTCAAGACCAAGACTAAAAAGGCTATTTGTTTTTACCCTTTAAGAGAAGGAGCTAGGAGTTAAACTATTGTCTTGCTTCAGGGAATTTCATCTGCTATGAAGCTGCATGTGGCGTAATATGGAAGTTCAGAGTTGCAAATATAGACATGGCATCATTTAATCCGACTGATATGTCATTTATCACCAAATTAAATAAAGAAATCTAATTTTCAGCTTGAAAGTACATTAAAATTAAAATTCCACTGACACACAATTTTCAGTGCGGTCCCGCCGCATTAATAATGAAACTGAATGTTAAGGTAGCCCCCTTGATGATTTGAAAATTAAAAGTCCATTCAGTCCACTTCACTGTAGAAAAATACCATTGCAAATAAAAGTCCTGCATTTGATTTTGCAATTAAATCAAAAGTACTTATGACAGAATAAAGGATGGAGAAAATGAAAGAAACAAAGATAAAGAGATAAGGCAAGATGGAAAGAAGGAGGCAGGTAAGAATGAAACACTTGTTGAGTCGTACTAGTTGAGCTAACTCTGTGAAACTCTTGAAGTGATGGAGATACAACATCAGTAACTCTTATGAAGGGTTGGGGTTTGATAACAAATCAGTGAATCCAAATCCAATATTGAATCTTATCAAATCTGAATCCTTATCCAATCAAATTAGGTTCCGCTTTCAAGTTTTAAATAACTAGAACTTAATGATCTGTAAACACATTGTGTATTATTCACAACCAGCAGATACAACTTGAAAATGATATGACTGACTTTTACACACACACCTGTGGCTGAGTACAGACACCAGCTTGCAGAGAGCAATTAACCAGAAAAACAACTCAAAGCTGCATTTTAGCCGTTACAGAATGACTGTTAATTATCTACAGCTGATATAATCTGCTGCTGGTGAAGTAATGGTCTAAGCCAGCTACTTAAAATTTTTTCATGAGAGATTTGTTAGCATCGTAGCTCAGTGAATTTATTGTATTTTGCTAAGCAGAAAGCGCAGCCCTCCTCTTAAATGTACTTAAGAACAGTATTTGAGTTAATGTGTTTAGTGACTTTCCTCCTCTGACACGTAGATGAAGTACAACATCAAACACACGTCAGACACTAATCCCAGTGTACAAAACAAAATTCAGTATCTCTCCCAACTTCACCCAGCAGTCATGGGTGAAGTTCACTATCAAAGAGTTGAGATCTGTCACCACTGAGCGACAGAGCGACCTCACTTCCTCATTAGATAAAACAGCAGAGTGACATGCCGGTGACAAAACGGCTGCCACTCGACCTTATCAATTAAATTCTACTGTCGGCGTGTGTCAAAGGGCACGGTGTGATTCTGGCCTTGTGCATTCACACACATAGAAGCTGGCAACTATAACTACACTACACATCCAGCAGCTGCAGTAGAGGACTTTGGTGTGTGATGTCTTGCTCAAGGGCACGTTGTCAGTGAACCTGGGCAATAACACAGAGTGATCTGTGCTATCTCTATCAACCCTGCCACCAGAAATGTAGTTTGTTTTGTCATTTACAGATGTTTATCAGGCAGAGTCACTCTCTGTTGGCGTTGTGGTTGGCGTGCTTGTCTTCCAGGGAGGTTGGTTATGCTATCAGATCAGTTAGCAGCAGCTGACAGGTTCCTCAGCAGGGCAAACATTAAGCCTGTTTCTGACATGTAGGCTGTTTAACAATAAGGAGGCTCCATTACAATCACACAAGACTGTTACCCACTGTTACACACACCTACAGAGTGTTGTCATTGTGCAGACTTGCACAGCTTTGCCCTTTTTAACTAAATAAATAACTCTATTATAACTGCCTAGAGGTTAAGACACCGATCAACCTCTTAAATAAAAGCTGTTGTTTTACCTATTAATGCTAGGAAGCCTGTCGAGCTCCCATTTAATATGAAATGATGACATCAGTGACTAGTGCCTTTGCCTATGTATGATTAAGAGTGCTTAGTGCAGATTGTTGAGTAACATTATAGATTATGGCGCAAATTGTGTAAATTTTTTGTAATCGTGTGACTTGACTCATTGTTATACTGAACGCATGGCTCATCATCACACCCTGCACACAAAAATCCACACTGCAGGATTTTGTGACACCTCATGCTTCAGTCAACTCGAACTTCTACTACTATATATCAGTCCTTCCATACCAGTGACGAGAACAGTGGCGAAGTTTCTGGTAATAGTGTCATCAGTAACTCAACATTTCCATAGCGCCACTGTGTGTCTGATTTAAGTAGCCCAAATTTGGAATATTTTACTGTTTAATTGGATAATTAGTGGATTAGATGAAGCTCCACCACACTATGTGTCTAGTTTTTTCAGTTCATCACTGTGGGCAGAGGATGATACATGAAGGTCGAGACGAATGAGGAAGTTCATTTAAAGGGGGATGTCAGCAATTTAAAAAAATTAGTCAGTAGGCTACTGCTCTGACTAATTTCCATTTCAGTTGACAGTTCTCCTTACATGGTTTTCTGCTCTTGAAAGTATAGTAGTAATCATCTTTAGATGATCTGGCATTTCCTCTTTCTTTCTTTCTTTCTTTCTTTCTTTCTTTCTTTCTTTCCGTCAGTCTCACCGTGCAGCTTCACATTTAAGTATTAAAGAGCTTATTTGCCAAGAAGTTCTATTTCTATGGAAAAAAATGTGAAAATGGTTTGTACATAAAGTACAGTGTTGCAGGCACACACTGTAACTGAAGCTTTGAGGCCACAGTTCACAGCTGGAGAGAGGTTCAAGAGGTTTATTAGGAATTAGGAGTGTGTGTGTGTGTGTGTGTGTGTGCGTGTGTGCTCGTGTGCATGTGTGTGTGTGTGTGTGTGTGTGTGTGTGTGTGTGTGTGTGTGTACAATAGAGGCCTATATCAACCTGTTCTGTGCCGTCCGGTGTAACACAGCAGCGTCTGATCTGCTGCCAGAGGAGGTCAAGGCAGCTATGCAGACACACACATACACACACACACACACATACACACACACACACACACACTTTTTTCTCTCTTACATACCAAAAACACAGCTGTTCTCTCTCATAGCCAAACACACATATACACTCTTTAAACATAGTGTGTTGTCGCACACATTTCCAACTACACAAATACAAATACACACAAACACACACACAAACACACACTCAACATGGTACCAACCAATGTGTCTCTCCTTGTCCTTTACTAGAAATGCTTTCTCTTCCCTCCAACATTCCTTCCATTGCTCAAACGTCTTGCTTTCATGTCTTGATCCAGGTAACTGAACTCTGAATAACAGACTAGAGCAACTAGGAACAATAAACAACACAATATGAGATATGACATGCAAGCCAACACTCGAAAGGTGTTTTTTTTATCTGTCAGAGCTGCATTTCCAGTCAAAGTTGAGCCGTTTATGTCCAATGAATTTCAAGTCAAAGTCGCTGAATTTGCAGTTTGATAAGGATAAGTCGATAAGTCATGAGAAGGTGTAACTAGTGAACACGATTACTTCAATGTCAAACTGTTATCTGTTTCAGTCAAATGAGTCTTGATTCAGGTGAAAATAATTCTCTGTTATACAATAATTATATGATATTTTATATGATGTACCTATGTGTGGAACTTAGCTGTCATGATAACAGGTGGTTGTACAGTATATGGAGGGGAGATCATATAATAAGTTATGCAATATATTGAGGTTTGTTACTGTCACTGGCTTTATTTTGTGTTAGAATGTCCCTTTAGTTGTTTTTTTTTCTGTAGACTAATAAGTGTTGGTGCAGAAACACTTGAGAATTTGGAGCCAGGAGAGAA
The DNA here is from genome assembly GCF_910596095.1 of Thunnus maccoyii. Lineage (NCBI taxonomy): Eukaryota > Metazoa > Chordata > Actinopteri > Scombriformes > Scombridae > Thunnus > Thunnus maccoyii. The sequence goes on along the minus strand of NC_056538.1, from coordinate 29,134,873 downwards.
GAGGACACAAACAAGAGCTTGACCTGTAGTTGACAAAAACGGAAACACCAGAGTCATTGATGAAATCATTTACCCTGTTAGGAAGACATAAACACAGACTGCATGTCTATGTGTGTCATAACAGATGGTCAAAACTATAAAAATAAGATCTTATTTGAAATAAACTGTAATTATTCTTTAAAACTTGGTGTCAGGGGTTAAACCTATAAATAGGTTAAAGTTAAGCTTATGGTTCGGGGGCTCGGGAATGCATAACGTCGAGAGAAGTATAGATGTACCAACCTGTTTGTCTATCTGTGTGTGTGTGTGTGTGTGTGTATGTGTGTCTGTGTGTGTATCCGTGTGTGTTTTCGTGCTCTAGCAGTGAGTGCATGGCTGTTTGCCAAACATTCCTGTTGACAGTCAAACAGTGGAAGCAGGAAGACAGTAATGCTACACTATCAAGCATGTCAACACACCTCTTACACTTCACGAAACAACTCGGTCATTTCCAGGACACACATGCACACACACGCGCACACCCGCACACACACACACACACACACACACACAGGTTTAATCCAGTAACCTCACTGCCCTCATTCAATCTCCGAACCTTAATGAAAATGATCCAAACAGTAGCAGGCAGTATTAAAGCAGCCAGTTATCTGCTTACAAGGCCTGTTTGGATTGTTAGGACACGTACAGTAGACACTGAAGTCACAAGAGAGCTTAAAGGAATGTTTCACTCATTAAAAGGCAGCACATCTGTTTTCCCATTACAAGTGCACCCATCATTACATAATGACCCTGAGCAGTTCAGCTCAGAAATATCTTTGATATTTGAAAGCTGGTAGCCAAATGATTGAGGTTATTTTTTTAAGCTTTGTGACCAAGGCTCATTAACGGTGTTAGTGACCCCCAGGGTATCATCACGCCTACACTTTATTTTCTTTGGCACAAACCACAGTGGAAAAATTTCCTCAACTGTCATTTTGGATTTGGTTTGTTTAGATCTACGCCGTGTGATTATAAGTAAATCAGACAAAAGTCGCATAGAGTCGCAACTAACTTGTTTAGGGGAGTTTTAACCTGTTAGGTGCCAGGTTTGAGTGTTTGCAGCTAAATAAGAGAAGACAAATCTAACTCTAGTCACTGCAACCCTCATAAACATGTTGGACATGTATGTTTTCTTAACACTCCTTGGCTAGTTGGTCTGACCTGAACAGTTGTCTTAAAGGACCAGTGTATAAGATTTAGTGGCATCTAGCAGTGAGGTTTCAGACTGCAACCAACTGAATACTGAATACTGAATACTTCCAAGTGTGTAGCTACGGTGGCTACGAAACTCGAGAAAAACGCTAAAGGCCCTCTCTAGATCCAGTGTTTAGTTTGTCCATACCAGGCTACTGTAGAAACATGGTGGTGCAACATGGTGGCTGTGAAAGAAAGTTGAATAGTAGGTTATCATTTTATAAATCTTTTGTATATATGTTACAAATGTTTTCAAACTAAGGAGTCAATGTTTGTTATCAACTGAATGTGATCTAATGTTATTGTCATTTTGGGGATACATGTTGGTGAAGAAATCCTACTCCTAGGCTAGTTGAACTATTGAACCTGTTTCTATCTGAGGGTTGTTTGCTGACCTCTGGGGTTAGCTAGAGATATCTTTGTCTTAAGCCTACTGTTTTAGAGACCATACTTGTTTGTAAGAAGGTGTAACGGTTTGTGGAAGTGTCCATTTAGGGACCAGACTGTTTTTAGCTTTGCTTCTGGAGAGGTATAAAGCTGTCTAGTTTGGGTTCACAATCTTTAGAGAAAGGGCCAGCTGAACAACACGCTTTCTTTCCAAAAATACAAGATGGTTATATTTTTGTTTGTGTGTGGACATTTGTATAATTGTTACTGACGATGTGATGGATTGTACAGTGTCTACAACTGCTTCAACAAGTAACAATGTTTAATGCTTTCTTTATGTCTCCATGTGCCTCTTTCTCAAGAGAAAATTTCCACAACATGGCCTCCGTGGAAGAGGACCCACACCCTATATAGATATAAAGGGCTCATTCTAAGCTAACGAAAACACAACAATTCTCATTTTCAGGTGATTATACACTAATTAAAACATATATATTTGTTGGTATAACATATATATTTCTGCCTAAATCTTACACAATGGTCCTTTAAGCTTCTTAGTGGCCTTTAAAAGTCCCTCATGCTCTCTATAAGAAACAATGAGGACAAGAAGTCAAACAGTCACCAGTTGACAGAACAGCTGATATCAGCTGGTTCATTATGGAGCCTTGTCACTCCTCTCTGAGTGTTGCTGTATTCCAAACTTCATGCGAGACGTCTCAATTTTTATACTACTAGTATATTTTCATCAGCTGGTGCAGTCAATGAGTCTAACTGGCTGAAATTCATGAAGTTCTACATCATCTTGTTTCCTTTCAGGCCTCCAAGCCCGCCCCAGTGCACTCAGGACTCAACCTCGAGTGTGACAAAAAGACACTTGTTGACCATGACTCCACTGTGACCTGCTTTCTGTCAACAATGTTGTGGTGAAGGCAGCCTGCCACAGTTTACAGACTTTACAAACCACTCACACCTGGTAAAAAAAAAAAAAGAAGAGATTCTCCACAAGGCCAGACAATGATGTGTCTGTTCTTTGCACTGTGGGACAACTCTGGGGATTCCAAGCAAACCACATTACCTCAAACTGTCTTTATGATGTCAAAAAATGTTTCACAATAATACTTCCTCTACAGCAATATGTGGAAAAATACCCATGAGTTTTGCACAATCTGAGCTTGGTGTATGAAATTCCCAAAATGCTTTTTTGTTTGACTTTTTTACCGAATTATGGTGTATTCTGTCAGACCTTTTTCCCACATCACTGGAAATGCAGGAATTCACTGTATATGGAAATCAGTTGTTCTGCATGTCTTTCCAAGGACAGGAGTCACCAGAGTTCATACCGTTCACACCTGAACAACTACTGTAAACAAATTAAATACTCAAGCAAATTGCTCGACAAACATACCTACTTTTTAATTGAACGTACTGCCTGCATTAACATGAGAGTATCTATTTTGAGCTTGAGTGGCTTTAGTGGGAAAGCATGCTTCAGCCTCTCTGTCCTCCACTTTTTAGCTAACCAGTGTTAGCTGTACTTGTTCACAAAAAAATGAGATGATAGTTGTGAGTTCTCAGTTATATTCCAGGGATGAGATTGACTCACTTTAATTCAGTCAGTACCAAATGAAACTGTTTTAAACTGTTCTGGGAACTAATTAAACACGCAGTTTTTCTGTTGTTTTCCAGTTTATCAGATCACAACATCCACTTCCTGAATTAAATGAATTAAGTGGCCACTGACCCTGACACTGACATAGACTGTGCACGACAGACACTGCTCCTTTTCCATCCATGTTGGGATGCTTGACGTCACAACAACCAGGATCATCCCACCATTCAAGATGTCCTATTCGAATTAAAGTTAAAACTGAAGGGATGGAGTTGTAGTTACAGAGTCAGAAAGGCAACTTGCAGACACCAGACAGACCTGTTTCAGCTCTTCCCTTTTTCTTTTTGAAATGATTCTGATTTCATTTTTATGTTATAAATTTTGAGCTTTTTAATTCAACATTTTCCGTTGACATTTCTAATTAAAGCTTTCATGTTTAAACTGTTGCAGTTTTTACAGTTTCACTTCCTTTCCTCAGAAACCTCAAGCGTGCAGGTAAGGACTGTTGTAATAAAAGTGATGGTGGTGATGACTAAAATCTAAAGTCAACCACAAAGAAGCCAAATATATCTCTAGTGTCTGCGTCTTTATGTTTTCACACATAGCAGACATAAGACAGTTTTAAAGTGAGCATTTCCTGCTACACTTAACCATAGATTTGCAATTTCAGGTTGGTAGTTGCATATTCAATTGGCTCTGAGTCAATGAGTATTACTTTTCTGTATGATTTTGGGTGAATAATTCACATCTGGTTTACATTCACTATCTACACATCTATAGTAAGTTACACAGGTATATATATGGGACCCTGTCTTGCAAGTCTATTTTTGTTCCTCTACCATTTATGTGATGTTGATTCTGATATACACTGATCAGCCAAAACATTAAAACCACTGACAGGCGAAGTGAATAACATTGATTATCTCTTTAAAATGGCACCCGTCAAGGAGTGGGATATATAAGGCAGCAAGTGAGCAGTCAGTTCTTGAAGTTGATTTGTTGGAAGCAGGGAAAAATGGGTAAGTGTAAGGATCTGAGTGACTTTGACAAGGGCCAAATTGTGATGGCTAGATGACTGGGTCAGAGCACCTTCAAAACGACAGGTCTTTTGTGGTCTTCCTGGTATGCAGTGGTCAGTGCCTACCAAAAGTGGTCCAAAGAAGAACAACTGGTGAACCTGCAACAGGGTCATGGGCGCCCAAGGCTGCACACGGGAAGTGAAGGCTAGCCCATCTGGTCCAATCCTTCAGAAGAGCTACTGTAGCACAAATTGCTGAAAATGTTAATGCTGACTCTGATGCACACACAGTGTATCACAGCTTGCTCTGTATAGGGCAGCAGAGTGCTCATATTGACCACTGTCCACCCCCGAAAGCACCTACAATGGGCCTGTGAGCATCAGAACTGAACTGGGTGCATGTGCATCATTTACCAGGGGAAGAGATGCCCCCAGGATGCACTATGGGAAGAAGGCAAGCCGGCGGAGGCAGTGAGATGCTCTGAGCAATGTTCTGTTTGGAAACCTTAAGTCCTGGCATTCATGTGGATGTTACTTTGACACGTACCACCTTCCTAAACATTGTTGCAGACCAAGTACAACCTTTCATGGCAATGGCATTCCCTGAGGGCAGTGGCCTCTTTCAGCAGGATAATGCACCCTGCCACACTGAATGCTTTTAGGAACATGACAGAGTTCAAGGTGGTGCCTTGGCCTCCGAATTCCCCAGATCTCAATCCAATTGAGCATCTGTGGGATGTGCTCAAAAAACAAGTTCGATCCATGGAGGCCTCACCTTGCAACTTACAGGACATAAAGGATCTACTGCTAATGTCTTGGTGCCAGATACCAGAGGACACCTTCAGAGGTCTTTTGGAGTCCATGCATCAATGGGTCAGGGGGACCTACACAACATTAGGCAGGTGGTTTTAATGTTATGGCTTATTAGTGTATGTGATGAGTGAATGATGAATCTGATGTAATGTTTATAAGATGTATGGTTTGATATTTTGTGATATTTTTGATGCATCATTTTTGAAGTATTTACTATATACTATATTATATACTATATACTTTGTATTCTGGCTCTTTTCTATGTAATTTATTGAGTTATTAATTGCTTTGAGATATTTATCACCCTCGGCGGGTTGGACACCTGTCATCATAGAGTATTTCAGCCTATTGGTGTGCATGATGTATAAGTATGGGTGTGTTTTCCATTTTTACAAACATTCTGACCTGACAAAGACCCGAGTAGGATCAAAATCTTGTCCAAACTTCGTAGCTTGGAGTAAATGTGCAAGCGTTACCCTTTTTTCATTGCCTCTACCATCAAAAGTCAACATATGTGTCTGGCCAAAATGTGCCTTTACATAGTGATATAAAAATTAGGCAATACTAACCACCAGAAGTCATCAGTGCAACAAGGAGCTCATCCCTATCTGGCTTCCCACTCACATACACTTTCAGTTGTAGCTCAAGCTGGATTGCTACAAACTGCGTTTACATATAAATGGGTTAGATTTTCACGAATCAAAGCCACATGTCACAAAATCACTGACTTTTGTTTATTTCACCAAAGTCTTTTCATGCACTAACAATTTTCTGATGGAATCAAATAGTTTGGCTGGAAAAATAAGACCTCATATTCTTGAGCAGGTGCTGCAGATCCACTAGAATGCCACAGAGGATAGCTGATATTAAATTAGCTTTTGAGGAGGCAATTTGTTGCTCAGTTCCTCATGGCCCACAGGGACAGTCAGAGATAAGTTGGCAGTGAACAACGGGGACAGTCTGGCTAACGGAGGGAAGAGGTGGATGTGGATGTTAGCTTCCCCAGCCTGTCGCTGATAGATACAGAAGGATGCAGCCGCCTCCACAGTTCTCACTGAAAGCACGGATGGTTTGGACCCTTAAGTGTTTGTTCTCTGTTTGTCATGGCTCATGTATACATAGTGAGGATGAAAAGTACTGGATGAGTTATTTTTTCCTACTGATTTTCATCATATTTACTGGGCCAACATGTCATTTCACCAACACAGTTAAGCGTTTGAATAGGATCTGTTTATGCTGGCACTGCTTGGTGAAGTCACAAAAATAGCATTGAATAGATTTTTTGTTGCACACAGCAAAAAAATCTATTCAATGCTATTTTTTCTTTTTTTTTTCCAGACAAAGCACTTGAGCATAACACCCTGTCTACAGTGGATGAATCACAGATGCTTCAAATTCAATCAATACCGGTCGTGCACTGGCCCACATGCTTCACACATGTAACTGTAGCCAAAAGCACCTAGTTTTGGCTGCATCTATTTTGATAAGTCTTACACTTGTAAATACTTTCATTGTGTATTGGACTATTGTAAAAATGCACAGCAGTGTGTGACTTAACAGATCCAGTTGGGTTGTCAGTGTAGTCGCTGATGGGGTCTGCACCTGTTACTGTTGTTTTGCAGGCTGTGTAGTCAGTGAGTTAGTCTTGTCCAAATCTAATATATTTGCAATGGGTCGCCTTGCCAATTGTACAAGTCTGGCCAACATTGTCTGTCACCAGTAACTGTAATCTGAGCCCATTAGTTTTATGAACAGCTGTTTTCACATGAGTAATTACTTTAATTAAATAAGGAATGACTGATGTTAAGTTTCTGCTTCCATTTATTTTACTTTAAAGCTTGCCTTTCTCTAATGCTCTCTCTAGCTCTCTTTCTCTCTTTCTTATTCTCTCACTCTTCTTAAACAAAGCTCCCATCTTTAATTGCAAGCAGATAGTAATTGTGAGGTAAAACACTGTGATAACAGCAATGTTGCAGGTCCATTACATGTCACACTATGTGAGACAAGATAGATATCTTCAAATCAAATCTGTGAGACAGTGTACAATATCATTTTTATGACATGACACATGGTATCATGAATTCTTCATGCATTATAGCACTACAATGGAAATAGAAAGTCAAACATGCAAGCAAGTGACACATGGTCATCTTGTGATATCTTCTTGCACAACTATCAAACACAAAACAGATTTTGGCTATTGCACTGACACTGTTGTGTGTTGTTGCTGTTGTCATTACATAAAAATGGCACTTACGGTGTAGGAAGTAGGTGTGTCTCAAAGATTTTGCCATGTTTTCATCAGTTTTCATCTGGGCCAGTATAAAGTCCTGTCATCTACTGTGCATCATTATGAAAACAGAGTCCAATATCTACTGTATCACATTAAAACAACCTCTATCAAGCCAGCAAATCTCTATTTCTATATTTAACCATTATTTCCACACAGTCAGTTTCTTAATGGACATCCCTGATGGCGCCAGACTTGTTTGTTATGAGATCTGTGCAAATACTACACAGTTACAGTAACCTTCATTCATGGTAAATATCCGCATGGTTAGCTACATGTTTTTAACCAGCCACATCAATAATGGTGCACTTTAAACCCAGCACTGGTCTCTCTCTCTCTCTCTGTATAATACCAGCCTTTCACTTTTAAAAGAAAACATATCCGTTTAACAGCTTTATGAAAGACTTTCCCATGTGGCTGAGCCCGATACAGTAATAAAGATAAGAGATGAGACTAGATTAGATAAAACATTGATGATCCCCATGGGAAGACTGGGCAGTTAATGTTATGATACAGTAATGAAAAGAAGCAAATTCTCTATATAACTGCCAGTTTATTAGGTTCACCTAGACCTACAGCCTACAGCCTACTATAACATTACTGCAATGAATCACAGTGATTCAACTTTAAGCTCATTTTGGAGGATATAGTGCTTTTGAATTGTATAGCGTTATACTGAGAAGTGTTTCTAATATTTTTTCCACCCCGTTTATATCACAGAGGACTCTTTTCTACTTTGTGCCATGCTGCAGGATTGCACTTGCTCCTCTTTTCACTAAAACTGCAAAATATGTTCACTTGCACCTCAGGTTTGTGCTTGTGCTGAGTTTCAGGATATTAGACCATATATTGTGAAACATTGATGATTGCCAACCGCGTCAGAGACGACAGTTGGGCTACATCTCTTGTCCTCATGGCTCCAAGTTTGAGACAGGCGTCCCTGAGGGGCCTGACTGTCATATTGAGTTGTAAACAGGAGGGAGGATGGCTCGGTGTCAGCTCCCATAAGTGTGGTGGGAAAAGCCCCGGCATCGTCCTGCCGAACCCCAAAACAATAAACACAGCAGGATGGGGAGGGGAGGAGAGGAGAGGAGAGGAGAGGATGGAAAAGGAGATGAGAGGAGAGGAGAGGAGAGGAGAGGAGAGGAGAGGAGAGGAGAGGAGAGGAGAGGAGAGGAGAGGAGAGGAGAGGAGGGTTTGAGGGGAGAAAGTTGCTTAGCTCAGTGACAGAAAGTGCAGACACAGTGACTGGGTCAGCCTGAACTGAATATTTATCCTGTGTGCGTGTGGTGTGCTCTTGTACTTCTATAATTGTGAGGACAAATCTGAGTTTTAGACCTCCAGGGAGAGGCCATTTTTGAGGACATTTTGTCTAGTTGTCGCTTCTTCAAAGGACTGTTGGAGGGTTAAGTCTTGGTTTCAGGGAAATGCACTTATTCCTTCTCTTGAGTTAGATGGGAAGGTCAGTCCCACTCATCATGTTTGGGTTAGGGGCTACACAAGTGGAAGCACAAATGACAGTAATAATAACAATAATTATTATTAATAATTATTAACAATAATAACAATCTCACACACATTAAATGAGGCACTCGTGTAAAAACATGCCCAACAATAGAAATAGGAAGAGACATTAAAAAGGTGGTGTGATGCTGTAAAATGCTGCAGAAATTGTTTTATTCATTCATGAAATTTTTTTATGTATGTCAATAAAGTATCTTTATCTCTGTGTGTACATGTTCTCTCTTGTATTTCTATCTTTGTGAGGACATTTTGTCTGGTCCTCTGTTCTTCAAAGGGTTGTGTGAGGGTCTTGATTCTGGGGTTAATAACAGAATAAGCAACAGTTGGATTTGTAGTGTGATGTTTAAGGTGAGAGTTAAGGGCCCTGGGAACGCATTGTGTCATTGAGCGTCTTCATACTGTCTGTTTTGAAGTATTGATGTGCATGGGTAAGAAGAGGGAGGGAAGAGAAAGCATTGTTAGCGAAGGAGAGACACATCGGTCGGTGCCATGTTGAGTGTGTGTGTGTGTATTTGTATTTGGAAATATGTACTGCAACACACTAAAGGGTGTATATGTATGTTTGGATATGAGAGAGAACTCTGTGCGTGCATGTGTGTGTGTGTGTGCTGTAAACAAGGCCATATTAAGGGCATGAGACGACCACAGCAGGCCTTCTAATCACCATCCTCTTCCTTCCACATTCCCTGATAGCTAATGAGAGGATGAACGGCGATTCTTCATTCAGCTGCAACATGTCACACCAGGAAACTACCAGGAAAGCTTTTTTTTACAGTATAGGCTACTCTTTACAATCTATAACCTCTAAAAATTCAAAGGCTGCAGTCTAGAGTTTCAGGATGACAGCGTTACGGTGAACTGTGCTCAATAAGTACGTCTGAACTGGAGCAAAACAGATGGAATGACAACTAAATAAACCCCCACTGAAACCGTTAATGCGAGTTAAAGTAAACATTACTAAGAAAGGAAGAAAGAAACAGGTTAACTGTCCTAAGAAAGAGAGAGACAAACAGGAAGTCAGTATAAAAAGAGAATGTTCTTTCTTATTCATTAATCAAAGCAGAGGAGAAGAAATGTGAGATGAGGGACTGAGAGAGGAGGAGGAGGAGGAGGAAAAAGATGATGGAAAACTGAAGGAGCAGGCGTAGAGAGACGAAGAGAACGATGAGGATCGGAAGAAAAAAAGTTCAGGGTGGATAAGGGTAAGGATGGAGGTGGAGAAGCTTTTTCTGTCAGTGAGGTCATCTAGGTTTACATTTGACAAAACACACAAAGGACAAGGAAATAAAGATATGACAACCAAACAGGGAAATACCCGATTGGAGAGTCTATGTTTGTCACATAAAATGCGTCACTTCTCGGTATCACATTTCAGCAATACATTGTTAAAAAGACGTCAGATGGAACAAGGAACACCCAGCACTCAGGTGATCAGACGCGGTGTAAACAAACTCTCTCGCAATCTAACCATTTGGAAGAGAAAACAAAAGCTGAACAGTAAAACGATCACCAAAACATTGTCCAAAAACATCCACCGCAGACGTCCTGGTTCAGTTTTTTTTATTGTGCTCCTGAGCATTGAAGGATTATTACTGACATGTGCAATCACTCTCAGTTTCACCACCAAAGGAAGCGGTTTAAAGAACTTGGATAAACTGTTGGCTTGTTTACAACCTGAACGTCTGACTCATGCAGTGCGATGTCGCAGTGCTCCCAGATCAGCACGCAAAGTTTCCAAAGAGCCAACAGAAATGATGATCAAAACTACAAAAAAAAAAGGTACCATCTGATGCACTATACTTTTGATGCGAATCAGTTTAATTTAAAAAACAACTGTTCATATGATCTGACCAATCAGGGCAAAGAATCAAGAGCTTATACTGTGAGTCAAACAAGCTTTTAGAGTTCTTATCTGAAACAGTAGGTGCAATAAACTGAACTTTCTGTAATATTCAGCTTCTTGCTCATGTTATAACCTTCCTTTTCGTATTTAGACTTGTAATTTAAAGTTTATTTATAAGAATAATTTTTTTTTTTTTTGGTCAAGTTATGCCTCATTAGGCGGAACGAAAAAGCTACAGTCCGTTGATGCACAGCAGCCTCCAGATGGCTGCTGCTTGTTGTTTGTATTTTATTTCCTCAAGTGGGACTCATGGGACTGTGCAATGCCTCAACTGCAAACCTAAAACTGTAATTCCCCTGAGCGTGTTTACTGCAAAAATAAACTTAACACATCAATAAACACCCACAGCTGAGCTCTTATGGAGATGCTCAACCCAAACACTTTACAATAATACCATCCAAACCTGGCACTGTAACAGTATTCTGTTGTCAGATTAAACTCAGACCTTCCTTCTGACTGTATACCAGCTCATTTAAGACATGTTATTTTTGTGCAGAATCCTCTCAAACCTTTTATATGACAATGACATGACTCAGTCTGTGGGAGAGGTGGGTTTACAACAGGAAAGTCATCGGTTTAAAATAGGTGTTATGTTACAAATGTGTTATTTCTTTGTTGAAATAGAAAAAACCCAACATTTTATTCCAACAAGATCCCCGTTGTGAATAAATAAGTGGATTCCTTTCCCCCTCTATCAGCTTCCTTCATGCTTCAAGATTTATGTCAGCTGATAAAGCTGAATTTGTTAAGGGCATGTTTCTTTTAAACTCAACGCAATCCATGAAATCATCAGCGTCTAAGTGCACTCTGTGGCCTCTCACTGTCCAAACCAGGTTTCATGGATCATACCTCCCCAAACAGATCCTCCCATGAGTTTTTGCTGGTGCTGGTTTGTTGCCCCTTCACAGGTGGCTCGCCTGAGGCCTGATGAACAGATATCCCTGTGACAGTCACAACGTTAGCCCATTTGCTTTGCTTAGCGTAAACACAACATCTGTGGCGAGCTCAGACATAACTGCTGCGTCACATGGAAGCGGGCCAGCGGCTGTAACACCAGCGCTCATGTTACACAAACGACCGGATGGTGCAGGGGGCTGCAGCTGAAGAGGGTCGCTGCTGATGCCACTGGCTGCGCTCTCAAATCAGCTGTAAAATATTCACAAATCTGATTTAGACATGTCATACATCTAATGAGATTATATCAGTTATGCTATAGGAAAGGCTACGGCTACTGTACGCAGTGAACTGTACTCTGAAAAGATACAGTAAAACACATGATGCCACTACTGCCACCACATATGGGTCTGATCCAGAGTTTAAATACCGCTTTCAGTAATGTCTGTAACGCTGTGACACTACCTATATTAACATAACCTTACTCATGTGTAGAAAAAAACAAAACAAAATGTCCTTTCATCTGTGTGAGAGGTGAGGCTGTTCAGTAGCTGCACTTCCCCTCACTGGTGCAGCTGTTCTGCAGCTGTATAAGAGTAATCCGTCCTGTGCATAGTTCCACAGCCTTCATACAGCCTGAATGCTGCTTTGCTGATACATTTTGAAGAGATACTATACATGTAAATATATGCAATTATGTAAAATTGTAATTATATACCCCACCAAGCTGAATATTACGATATTAAGGTCCCTATAGGATAAATTAAGGTCCATCAAATCAAGCCTGTCATGAACTGAGGTGAAGTTTGACCCCTTGGTGGTGCTAGAAAAGTAAAGGGGTCATGACAGTCACTGGTATTCATCCACTGAGGACCAAGGGTGCAAGGTCTCCAATTCTCCTCCGTTCTTGCATTACGTTGAAATCGATCAGACTGATATATCACACTGTCAGGCTGCCACACTGCTTTGAGGTTAGGGGGGAACTATATTTTGATGGGAGTATACTCTGCCATGAATTGTACCTGGATGATTTTTGAAACCGGGAATTCTGTTTAAAATGACCATAATTACCAAAAACGGTCAAAGAGAGTCTACCAAAACATATATTACATATTGATATTCATGTAACCTTTAATAATACTGGCAGCGTTAAAGTTCTACATGGTGCTGGTGTAACGCAGGCGTGTGGTAAAGGGTTAAGGACGCTCCAGTTGCATTCATTCTGCTCATATTAGAGAAAGGAGGTTTCTTGAAGGAGCCTGGAGCCTCTGGAGGCTTCTGTTTGAGGGGGTAATGAGAATTTTGGGACCAAAAATAGGTCAGAAAAGAGAATTCCCTGCTGTCATTTAGAGCAACCGACTCAATTATCCACGTGTGCTGATTATATAATACGCCGCAGTTTCCATGATCTGTGCAGCACCTTCTTTAAACTCTCCGTTACAGGAAGTGCTGACAGATAGTTGTCACCGGCAGTGCGGCTGCAGCTCAGGGTCACAGTTATTACAACGATCCATCAAAGGCCTAATCCTTTTACAGGTGAGTCACAACAGACAGTGACTTCAGATGAGATTACAGTGGAGATGATTGGGTATATCTGGACCAAACAGCCAGACTGTATTATTAGAAAGGCTCAGTCTCCAGCAACGTAATCAGTTTTTTTTAATATCTTTGGAGTAAAATGCACTACTACGGCATCTGACTTCAACGTCCCTGCACACGAGTGTGAGTCAGCACGGTGCATCACCACGTCAGCTGAGACCAGAACATGTCTGTCACAGTCTCACTTGTGTTTTATTTGTGCTTTGACCGGTGCAGTCGGTCCCAGCACAGCTGCTGGTTCCAGCAAGGTGACTGGAACACAATACAGGATCTGAGGTGTGTGTTTAAATCTGATATATGTCGTCTTTTTCTCCCAAACATTCCTGTTTCTCTGCTCTTTGGTGTTAAAATATACAAATGTATATTCATTCTTACAATAACATGACAATTGAGTACATTTATTCAAGTGTCTATCTGTGTGGTGGACGATGAGTTCACGCTGCAACATTTAGGAATTTGATTCACGTTATACTGATTATATCAGCTGAAATATGAGTGTTCTGTAGTTTAATTACATAACTTTTCTGTCAGTGTTTGACCTCCCTGGTACTTTGTTTTTGTTTTTGAAGGTTCTGCTCGGCTGAACATCATAATACACAATTTCAAAATCATCATTTATAATATTTTACTAATTTTTCAAGTGTTCTTTTGCCAATCAATGCAATCCAGATTCCAACTATATCCAGGTCAATAAAGCCTTTGCATCTGCTGAGTCTGGAAACTATTACCTGAGAAAAAAAAAAGTGTTTTCATCAACAGGTCAGAAATGAGAAAGTCAACAACTAAATGTAAACGAAAGTGTCACACAACTACAATATCTATAAAAATAATAATCAGAACAGGATGTGTTGGCCGGGCACGGCGTCTGTCACCACATTACATGTCAGATAACATGATGGCGACGGCGAGAGAGACTGAGAGCAGCACACAACAACAAGAGAGAGAGAGCAGTTGCATGATAACAGCTTCCAGCCCATCATCAGCTGCTGAGCTAAGTCATGAGACTGAAGCCCGAAGGACCCACGCTGTCATCATGTGGCTGTCTCACCCCTCACACCTGTGTGTGTGTGTGTTTGTGTGTGTTTGTGTGTGTGAGAGAGAGTGAGTGAAAGAGAGAGAGAGAGAGAGAGAGAGAAGAGAAATATTGTCTATTGATAGATTACACAACCTCCTGCAAAAAGTAAAAGCTAATGCAGCGAGAAAGATAATTAAATATGGATAAAAAGAATGAAAAGAAAGCAAGAAAGAGAGAGACAGGTGAACAGAAATAAAAAAAAGAAAGAAAATTAAATGGACAGAAGGAAGAAATGAGAAATGCAAATAGACAGAAATGTAAACAAAGACAGGAGGACAGAAAAAAAGAAAGTGAAAGTACAGTATGTTTGGCTCGTCCTGAGCTGAAAGCTGAGACGCAAAACATTTCCCAAAACTGAAAGCAGACAAAATCTAATAGACGGATGACGATGGTGAAGAAGAGATGGATTAAAGATCCTCCTGAACCAAACAGATACTGTTTCATTACAGAGAAAAACATTCAACATCCTCTACATTCCTGAACCTGAAGAACATTTAGCACAGTAAACACCTTTATCCAACTACGCCTCTGTACTGAAGTGTTTTCAGCACATACAGCGACGATGCCAGAGATATTCTCATGGGGAGACGTATCACTCTCTATCTCTTCCTTTGTTTCATCACGCGTAAGCACTACTTCAGCACACAGTACGTACAAACAAACTTCTTGTGTGGCCATTTTGTGAGTGATGCTTCTTTCTCAGGGCCACCAACTATGCTGAAACTCCATCTGAATCGAATTTGATGTATATTTCCCCCAAGATGCTGAGTCCAAGTTTTATTTACAACATTTACATAAAGATATGTGACAGTTTTTCTCTGCTATTTATAGCTTTTTTACACACTTGTTCAGCCAGTTTTCATCGCTCTCTCTCTCTTTCTGCATCATAACTGTGGAGTTATATTTCTTTCACGGTGATGTTTTTATGGTATCGTTTCTCTCATCATTGTATTTTGTTTTTGTTTCCTAAAAGACACATTATTCTTTTTGCATATAAATATGTTATTATTGATATATTGTGCCGTTATACACTAAGCGACACCATGACAGAGAGATCAGTTTTCGGGTGAATATTGCAGGAAAATGCAATAAATGAAAATTTTTCTCAGTCTCTGAGAAAAAAAAACAAGTCCGGCTGAACGAAAAGTCAATTTCAGAGACAACAAGATGGGATTTAAATTGAAAAATGTGCCAATAAACACAAACAGACACAGCTGCTTGATGAAACAGACTCAAAAATGTTTCGACAGGAGCAAAAAAAAAAAACTGGACATAATGCAAAGTTGTTTGATTCTAGAGCTGTTGATAATCATTTCAGTAATTTGTCAAACAAAAATGCCAAACATTTCCTGGTTTCAGCTTCTCAAATGTGAAGATTTGCTGTTTTTTCTTATTATATATATTTAACAGTGAATATCTGTATATCTGTTTTGGACTGTTAGTCAAACAAAACAAGCAAACTGAAGACATCACTAAGAAATTGTGAAAGCCATTTTTCAAATTGTAAATGCACTTATACAGCACCTTTCTAGTCTTCCGACCCCTCAAAGTGCTTTACACAGCATGCCAACATTCACCCGTTCACACACACACATTCACACACTGATGGCACAGCCTTCGGGTTCAGTATCTTGCGGGCTGCGGGCGGCGGGGATCGAACTGCCGATCTTCAGATTGGTAGATGACTCGCTCTAACTCTGAGCCACAGCCGCCCCGTTTCATAGGCTAAACGCTTAAGCAGTTATGTGAGAAATTAGTCAGCAGATTAATTGATAATGAAAATAATCATTAGTCGCAGCCATAATTAATTCTATGGTACAGAAATGAACTATAGTTCCTGGTAAGTTGTGAGATCAGTCAGTACTGATCTTCAGTACTAACACACATGCAGACACACTTCACACTCTCCAGGTTGCAGCTTCTCTAAGCCGGTTTGAAGTAAATGAACGCAAAACATCGACTGAACTTTCAGACTTTTACGGTGGCGCATGAATGCAGCAGAACAGTAATGCCTGAGAAAAGACATGTACAGAAACATAACTTCATTTCCTTCTTAAACGTTCTTGGTGTGACTAAGTTCAGTGCTGATTTAACTTTGCATGATTTATAACCGACCTTGTTCACAGCCTAAAAATGTTCTTCCTTCCTGTTCCTGTCACATAAATCACTCTGGGAAACATTTCAGGAATTTCAGGTAACAATCTGCAGGCTTCGTATCACTTTACCATACACACTCGGATGTAAGCCCCTCTTTCATGTGTCTTACTTCCTGTTTCTATATTAGGCTCCGGGAAGTCTAAACTCAATCAACAAGCTCCATTTACTTCAGCAGCCCCTGAGCAGCAGCAGTCTGTTTACAGTATGAGCAACACAAAGCCATAAAATGAAACAAAGAGAGCCTGATAAGTAGTGGGATATTTATCGTAGGTGTACTGCACACAATAACATGAGCTTTGATCCTTTGTGTAACTGTTTTTGTTAATGAATCTACCGACAGTTCACTAGAAATCATTACAACAACAACAACAGCTGTATTGCTTCATTTCACTTTTCCTTATTTCCTGGCATATAGTCTTATTTCTAAGGATTTTACCTTTTTAAATAAGAATTACTGCTCCAAATATAATATACTAGATAGCAGCACAGCTCTTTCAACTTCTTTCTTGATGATGTTTTGTTTTGTTGATTCACAAAATTGAGATCATTAGAGCATAAAATGAATACAAACTTTTCTGTGTTTGCACTTTCACAAGGCAAATACTGAAAATGGATGCTTGAAGTACAAAGATATCCAAAATGTTTCGGTCGGTTTAGATTGAATCTGATGCAAATGTTGGTGGACCATAAATGCAAAACTGTCTTGATGTGTCAGGATGTTTTATTGACCAAAGAGGGGATCAAATGTCTCTATTTTACTACCCATGCAGGCTTAATAGGCAGAGTGTGTCAGTAGTTTTCATATACAAACACACAAACAAACACAAACACACATACACACATGCTCATGCTTTAAATCTGACCTATTATCACTGCAGCACAAACTGAGAGATTCACAAGAATTCAAGGTTTGTGATGGTCTTAAGATATTGTTGCAACGTGATCTATGTTCTGCATCATTATCACCTCAGCACTCTGTCCAGACTTGGTGTTTCAGTGCAGCTGCTGTCTGATGCTCGGCTGCATTAAAACCACTCGTTGCTCAGTTATTTCCTCTCAGCCGCAGCACCACGATGTAGCCGTGTTATCTGTACGATAGCGACTCTATCTTGTCTGTCTTAACATGAAATCTCAAGGCTCACCCGTGTGGTTTTGTTGTTACTTAAACAGAGTTCTCTTTATTATACCATGCACCACATCCCCGCCACAGTAATGTGAATTTTTACAGCAATGGCTCATTAAAAATATATCTGAGCTGGCTTAGTCTCCGCGTTTTCAGTGAGTGATATTTCAGGTGTGTTGATGCGTCTGTGTCAGTGTGCTACGGTGGTGTCGCTGCGGATTTCACCTATTTACATCACCACTGTGACAATGGATGGATGTGGTGTAGGTTACCAGAAGCTGCCATCCCACAGTGCAGTGCACTAATAAGAATTACACATGTGTGGCTGTGTTTTCAAAAGGCTAAAACTACTGATACCAAATTAAAACTTACATTTAATATAAAAAAATACAAATTGCTTGTAGCTTACTTGTATTTTGCATACATAATTTAGCTTTCAAAAATGCAGCCTCCCTTTTAATTCTGTGTTTACCCAGTGCAGCTTTATATATTTGCGGAAAGTAACATTGGTCTAGTCAACACCATTGTTTTTGTTGACGTTATGCATGAGCATGGCACAAATGCATGATCATAAACACATCTGAGCAATGCATTCTGGGACAGGTCTGAGGATCGAAAAGGACAAAACTCCAGCAACACTAATATTATAGGGAACAAGGGTTCATCATGCTGGTCTCACAATAAAGTTGTTCTTCATACTGCAAGTGTTGCTGGAGTTTTGAGCTTTTCAGACTGTTTTTCATTCCTTCCTACTCTTCAGGTGTGGGGATTCTAACCAAATTATATGAAGTCAAACTTTTTTTAATCTTTTTTTATCAGGAAAGACTTTGTATAAACCTTCCTCCCCTGCACATATACATTTATCTGTAATATCATATGTTTTTATCCGTGATGCTTTTAATTATGCTTTATTTTGCGCATGCTCTATGGAAATGACTTTACTAGAAATGTTCCTGGTATTACTTGAAGGAGGAAAATACTGAACCTTAGTTTCTTCCACTTTCTCCATGTTTTTTTGTCACTGTCAGTATTCCCTACCTGTCAGACACAGATTGTGCAGTCTCCATGAGGTATGCCCGGCGCATAGTTACATTTTGAGGAGGTCCATCTTTTACTAACACTGTCTGAAACTCTGACCGCCTCAAACGCTATGAAAGTTATCAGCAGGAAAGAGGAAAAGTAATGAAGACAGAAGTGCAGTGAATACAGAAAAACTGAAGACAAAAGCAGTCTCGGGCCTGAGGCAGAGGAGACAGAGGGAAAGTCGAAGGCTGCAGGTTGTTAATCCTGGTTGATCATTTCATGCTTGGGTGGCCGTGCAGCCGCGCCACGTTTCAAAGCCCTCACAGGCTCGACCCGACACCCTGCAGGGAAAATTAATGACTTCAATAAAAGTGCCACATTTTCCTGTGACGTTTCCCGCATCGAGCTTTATTGGACAAATCTTAATTTGGCTTTGATCAGATCACTAGAGCTTGTTACTGTACGTCTGGACAGAAATGAATGAGGCACTGTGTATGTGTGTGTGTGTGTGTACGTGTGTGTGTGTGTGCTGATGACTAACTTCTTTCCTTTCTGCAGCAGCCAGTACACAGGATATGCTGTATGATGTTTGTGTCTTTTCAGCTCTGCACCTGTGTAGTAGTTGTACCTGAGCAGGCAGTGGAGATCACAGGGCATATTTTCTTGTTTTCCAGAGGGTCTTTTTCTGCCCATGTTTCTGCCCTCTTCATTTAATTGTTAGTGTTGGCATTTGGGATTTTTTGTCCCTCTGTCACGGAAGTATGAAGTAAAACATTTGCTTTTCACACTGGCAAATACAAACTTAATTTGTACCACCAAGTTTTGTTTGAACTTCTTCTTTTCCCACAGACGGAACAAGAGCGGACTGTGTCGTTTTCCCTCTAATGTCCCCATCCAGTCCATTTTTCAACCACTAAATTCTGACCATGTGTTGTTTTGGGCGTTGCGTGTAGTGTTTTGTTTTTGATGAAGTGGTTTATGTGGGTTTGGCGTTTTCTTCTATTGCTGTTTTTTTTCGTTTCAAATTGCTTTTCAAATTTGTTTTTTCTTATCAAAAACAGCTGATCATTGATTTCTACCAATAAGTCATGGCCGATCGTGACAAGCGGCACTCACATGCATATGTGAATATTTTAAACTACATTGAATGAAATGCAATCAGGGTTTCATCGCAGGTCATGTCTGCCAAACATTTTAAAATCTCTGTAGTGTTTTATGTTTGTCTTTAGCCAACAGTATTTCCTGACTCTGCCTGATGGAAGCTAAGAAGTGGATTTATCACAGATCAAAATATTTCTTGCAAAGCTTAACGTTTGATCATATTCACCTACAACTACTATCAATACATCACACCTTCTTGCAGGATGGCTGACTTACTAGTGCAGTGCATGAAGAGTTTTGCACTGTGTCTGTGTGAGACATCCCTTGTTTTCACCTGAACACTGCTGCACACACACACTGCTAAAAGAATGCAGCCACAAGCAGCCCGGACCACTTCCAAATGTGGTCTGAGCGATAGTATCTCAATGGATCCACAATGCATCTTGGGTGCGTTCACACCTGTACTTAAGAGCTGTCGACTTGTGATCGGATCACCCAAGATGCATTTTAACGCCAGGTGTGAACAGGGCCGGTGGTTTGTATGCTGTGTCCTTGGCTGCTCGCTGCACCTCAGACAAATGATATTCCAGTGGAGGTTTGGATGTGGAGGTGTCAGCAGTTTTAATGACGGGCTGCGGAAAACCTCCACTCATTTCTGAAGCACTGCTTGCCAAACTAATCCCACCAGGGTGTGTGTGTGTGTCTGTGTGTGTGTGTGAGAGAAAGAGAAAGAAGAGTGAGGGAATATGCTCATGATTGTCTGATTTTTTGTCGCGTTGAGAGTATGTGTGGGTGTGTGTGGATGGTGTGTGAGACTATGTGTGTTGACAGATAGGACTTCACTGGAATGGCCGCCCCAATAGTACGAATGCACACACACGCACACAAAATGGAAACTTGAGAAGGGACTTGAATGAGCCACACCCAAAATAAAGAGATGAATAAAAAATGTGAAACATATGGTTGCAGTTTTTTTTTTATGTGTTATATATTTATTTGCAATAACCAGAAGAAGAACTGGGCCTAGTTAGCATGAGCGGTGTCTAAAATCCTGCCTAAAATATAAAAAAACAATAATAATAATAATCTCATACACTCATGTGTAAAATTATGACCACAAGCTAGGTGTGTCAGCGTGTGATCAAATGACTTTAATCATAAAATAGAAATAGGAAAAGACATTAAAGAGGTGGTGTGATGCTGGGGAATGCTGCAGAAATTGTTTTATTGATCCATTAAATTTTTTATGTATGTTAATAAAGTTATTTCTGTGTGTACATGTTCTCTCTTGTATTTCTATCTTTGTGAGGACCAGGTTTTAGACCTTAAGAGTGAGGACGTTTTGTGTGGTCCTCTGTTCTTCAAAGGGTTGTTTGAGGGTCAGGACTTGATTCTGGGGTTAAGAATTAAATAAACAACAGTTGGATTTGGGTATGTAGTGTGATGTTTAAGGTGAGAGTTCATGTTTTGAAGTACAAATCTCAGTGTGTGTGTGAGTTTGTGTGTGTGTGTGTGTGTTCGTGCGTGTGTGTGTTCATGCGTGTGTGCCAGCCCCTGATCTGCTACCAGAATGTGGCTGTTTCCTGTGTCACTTCCTGTTTTGGCTCCTTTATTCTCTGATTGGTTGGTTCTATTCTGGTTAGTCATGTCGAGTGACATGTGGGCACAGCGAGTCCAACTCTTAAAATCCTTTTTCCTCTTTGATATCCTGCTGAAGTGGGCTACAAATATTTTGGTGAATAAAATCAACTAAACCGCTGGCTGACACACTTAAAAATACACATTACATACAGCATCAATTCATATTATACGTGTTCAATCTGACTGCTAAATGTAGAAAGAAAAGCTCTGACAATAATGAGTAAACTAAACTGTAATCAAGAGTTAAAAAAAAACATTTACGATGAACTAAACAACTTATTTTAAATAAAACACTGCAAAATCTTGTGGATGAGACCTGAGAGATTATCCAACTATCTTGAATGATCCAATTTCCAGTTATTTCAGATGAAAAGGCCAAATTTAAACCCTTTAGTCATTTTATCTCATTCAGGCTTTGCGGTGGAGGTAAATGTTTATTTGAAAGAAACAAGTTAATATCATCAGCAAAACGTAAAAGAAACATAAAGGAAGATACAGTCTTTAATGTAGATAAGGAATGAATGTGGGTCTAAGAATGGCTCCCTGTGGGATACTACAAGTGTCCCAATTACTTGTAATATAATCTGGGTCATTCATAAGTCGGTCCATTGGAGCCTAATGTTGTAATTTAATCATGTAATCAAACAAAAACTGTATCAACAGAGTAGACTGCCTTTATCTTCATAAGTTAATGTACCGTAAGTGCAGGCAATCAAAATAATGTGACCAAATACAGACAGAACATCTGTTGTAGGCAAAATTAAACACAATCTAATTTTAGTATTGAGTTTATCGATCTGGCCTGAAACCAACCATCAAAAATGTTTTGGTAATCAGTTTAAATTCCTAGAAGTGTTTGTATCTATGTTTTTTTTTTCATGTCTTAAATAACTTGGCTCCTGCACTGCCGCTGCAGAGTACAGTATTTCAATGAGACATGAATAAATCCATCTATTTGATGGGGTGTTTATGCATTCTAGTTAGTCACAGCATCAAGAGCACTAAAATTCAAGCAAGAATAAAGTACAGTAAGTAAAAGTCAAATTCTCTTCTAAGAATAGAAAAGGCCTCTGTAAACCATAATGCTTCTCTGTATGATTTAGTGTATTTTGAATTTCATTAAAAACAAACAGCCTTCTCGGTCAGCTCGGTTGAGGTAATAGCTGGCAGTCGGTCCCGCTCAGAGCAGCGAGGTTAAATCATAAGTGCTCACAAATCATTCTGCTGCCATCATGGAAAATACAAGTTGCATTAAATTAAAACTGACTTGGTGAGACATTCGCTGAACATGGATGATGGTCTGGAGAGTTAGTTAAGGGGGGGGGCATATTGGAGGAGTAACAACCAAAGGGAGAGTATGTACTTTTTTAATATCATCCATTATCATCACTTTTCCTTTATTACTATTTTAATTTTATATTCCAGCATAGAAAAGTGTACATACTGTAGAGCAAAGGGGGGGGATAGAGGATTAAGGAGCCTCCTAGCAGGTTAATCTGGCCATGCTGTTAGTATTATGAATGGTTACTGTACATGAATCACCCTGTGCTATGTGTACCAATACATTAGACTCTTATAATGTATGATTAATCCAGATACTCTCAAAAGGTGGCGTTACAGTTCTCTGTCAGCAACAAATAAGTAATAACACAACAACTTTTCCTTGCGTCACTACTCCTCCAGAAGTCTCTAAACTGGTCATCAAAACGCTATTTAAAGTTAGTTTCAAATGAGCTCTCGAGGCTTTTAAATATTAAATATAGACCTGATGAAATAATACCAAAAAGAAGAAGAGAACAGGAATTATTATCCTTTTAATTACAAACACATACCCCCTATATACACCCTCAGTAAGTCTTCTATTTGAATTTTCCTCCACTGAGACGCCTGTTTGTGTTGAAGTTTCTCATATGGAGGTGAACATTCAGGATATGAAGCCTTGGGTAATAAAATGTAATATAAATTTTAACTCCAGTCAGGTTTTTCAACAGTAGAGCGCCAGTAGCAGAAGCAGCGGTTTCCTTCCAGCAACACAGAGCTTTATGTTGTTTGGTAGCGGACTAATCCACCTCTGTGGCAGTCTGTGTTTAATCATTTTCATTGCATTAAATCATCTTTTAATATATTATTAGTTTAGTTTGCTTTGGTTTAAAATAGATGTGGACTGAACCAAAATAGAAACGACAATACATTAACAAACCAAATGGCTCTATTACCATTTTAACCAGCATGTCCTTCAAATTAAACAACAAACAAACAAAAAAACAGTCTGTAACTGCTCTCAAAAACAACACATGTAAGCGACAGATGTAATATTTCATGCACTTACATCATAATTGTTCAATTTTACATACATATATTCTGATAATCTGTAAAATATTTTATCTCATGTTGCTTTTCTGTCTCTGCTGATAACAAAAATAATACTTCAGATGCTTTGCACATGACTGCTCAATACTTCTGACACACACACACACACACACACACACACACACACAGATCTTATTTCTCTGAGCTGCTCATTTTAGCATCATCTAATCATCTTCAATATTCCATTACTAAAACAATCGATAGCTGTCGACCAGCTGAGAGACTGCACGCAGAAAAAAAAAAAGATGAGATGGGGAAGAGACACTTTAAATATTATTACATCAGACTGTCAATTTAATATTTCATACAGATTCATTTTGTGCTTAAAACTCAGCATCTCAAAAACCTCCCCTGTATCATCCTGATTCTTCAGTATCACCTCGACTGCGGTGGTTAAATAGTTAGTCGGAGTTAAATGTAGTAGCTTAAATAATAAACTCTTTGTTCTCATGTTAGTGTGAAGAACAAGATACCTTTCATCTCATGTTGTACTAAAGCCTTTCTGTTCCAAAACTCTTTGCCTGCAAAATTTGTGAGAATTTGGAACACACAGTCAGTCGGTACAACCACAGAGTAATTCCACGTTCAGACAGAAATAGTTGAACCCGGCTCAAGTCAGGGGATTCAAACCAGCAACCAGAGAGAGGAAAGAGAGAGGGGGAAAAAAAACAAAAAAAAGGCTGAAAACGGACAGACCTTGGCCTTGACTGTGAAAGACCAAAGTCATAATTTTCCAGAAAAAGTCCATTTGAATCTTAAAGCCCCCTCCAACAGTACACAACCTAACCAGAGCCCACACCCATGAAATGTCAAACATTGGACATCTACTGCACTGCGAGTCAACGTAAAAGCTTTTTAGCACTGACAATAGCGAGTGGCAGACTATTTTGGTGCTGCAAGCAGTGACATTAAGAAGAATATTATCGATTAAAGGGGAAGTAAAGAGGGGGGAGGAGGGGTTGAAAGGCACTGAAATGAGAGATAGAGACGGAGAGAGAAGTGGAAAAAGATACAGAGTCATAATGTGAGGAAGCAAAAGGTTGGACAGCAAATAGATAGAGAGAAAGAGATGGTAATAGAAAAAGAAATGAGGGAAGGAAAATGTGAGAGAGGAATGACAGATAACGTGAAGAGGAACAAGCTGAGACAAACAGAGAGAAAGAATAAAGAAGTTGAAAGTGAGAGACAGAAGAAGAAGAGGAAGGAGGATAGAGAGATAGAGGTTTAATAGGCAAGAAAAAAGGAAGACAAACAAAGAGGCAGTGAGATGGTTATTGACCATCTGAAACTGCTCTAATGCTGGCCACAGGTGCTGCTGTTTCCACATTGGAGACATGTGTGTGTGTGTGTGTGTATGTGTGTGCATGTGTGTCTAACAGGGCTAACAGTGTTTACAGACAGACAGCGGTGACCTCATCACACCCTGGGTGCATTTAGATGCGGCGTCAGACTGTCAGCAGTTACACAAACACCGCACACACACATTCACACACTTCTGATCTCCGTATCCCCCTTTCTGTCTCTTTCTTTTGTCCTCTCTTTTTGTTTAAATCTTCCTCTCGGTCTGCAGGCCATCAGCCGTATCATTTCATCAGCACTCAGGGATGTGCTCCAATGCATGATGCTACCGAAACTCGCACTACAATGTTAGGTCTTGAAAGCTTGTTGATGCCAGGATCCCTTTTTCCATTTGAAGAAATGCACCAACAAACCATAATCAATTACACACTGTGTGACAAGAAGTCTGGTACCAGTTTGTACATCCAAACTAAGGTGGCTGTTGCTTTCGGTTTTGGTCCTTATTCTAAACTACGCAGGGTTTTTCTCACCCAAAAACTGAGCTTTTCAGAACTGGATAAATCTTATCAGCCACTTGTTTTAGTGTAGACAAGAAAAACAACTTTTGAGTTTTGAATAAAAAGTTACAGCCCTAAGATGAATATCTGCGTGTTTGACTCCACTTCTGTCTTTCGACTGACTTAAGCAACTGCACTGCCTCTGAAATTCACCTCATGTTCAATCTGACCGCAACATCAGACTCTCATCTGACTTTACTGTTGGGCTTCCAGCATATTTAGTGAGGAGAAACCTTGAGCATACAACAGTGAAAAAAACGAAAATAAATCCAGTTTGGACTTAATTTAGAAGTGTAGATAACAGTCTTTCCCCCGGTATCCAGGGCGATGACAGTCTGTACACCAGTATTATAAACCGCAGTGTTTAAAGATCCCAAGAAATGAGGATTTACACTT
Source organism: Thunnus maccoyii (assembly GCF_910596095.1). Classification (NCBI taxonomy): domain Eukaryota; kingdom Metazoa; phylum Chordata; class Actinopteri; order Scombriformes; family Scombridae; genus Thunnus; species Thunnus maccoyii. The sequence continues at coordinate 29,108,861 of NC_056538.1, read as the reverse complement.
CCTAGAAACACTGTTACTGAAAAAACAGTGCACTTTCAGTTACTTCATACTGCACTAGTGGATGTAACTAAAAGATACCAGCCATAATGCATTTTTAAACAATCATGCTAACTAATCAAACCACCTTTGTCTCAACAACTAATAGCCCATTGGTTGGTTTACACTTAAAGAGGACATATCATGCATATTTCCAGGTCTATATTTATATTCTGGGGCTCTACTGGAATACCTCTGCAAGATTCAATAATAATAATCATAACTTAGGTTTATATAGCACCTTTCCAGAGAACCAAAGATGCTTCACACAGTGAGGTAGACAAAACAAATAAAACAAGAACAGAAAATAATAACAGCAATGACTGCCAGGGATGACATAGTTAACTAGAGGCCATAGGCCTTGGTGAACAGGTGGGTTTTTAGGAGTTTTTTTTTAAAAAAAGTGTCCAAAGATGCAGCTCTGCCAGGAGAGAGTTCCTGAGGGTGGGGGCCGCCACACTGAAGGCTCTGTCCCCAAAAGTTTGCAGGCTGGTGTGGGGGGTTGGAGAGCAGACCTGCGCTTGAGGACCACAGATTCCAGGATGGGATATAGAGGTAGAGGAGGTCAGACAGGTACCGGGGGGAGGGGGGAAAGGGCATGGAGGGATTTGTAGGAGACGATTTTTTAGGAGATGCTGGACTTGACGGGGAGCCAGTGAAGGTGGATGAGGGTGGGGGTGATGTGCTGCCAGGGCTTGGTGTGGGTGAGAACCCTGGCAGCTGAGTTCTGCACATACTGGAGCCTGTCCAGGGATTTTCTGGGCCCTGGACAGGACTCCTTTGCAGTAATCCAGACAGGAGGTGATGAAGGCATGGATGAGGAGTCTGAGAGTGATGGCCAATGTTTAGAAATGTTTTTAAAGTGGTAGAAAGTGGATATGGTGATGGATTTGATGTGTAACTGGAATAAGAGGCTGGAGTCCAGAATGACACCCAGGTTGCAGACTTGTGGGGATGAGCAGATGGAGCAGAGGAGAAGATCTCCAACCTTCCAGAGCAGCGCCTTAGGAGCCACAACCATGAGCTCTGTTTTGTTGCTGTTTAGCTTGAGTAGCTTATTTACCTTACATTTATTGTACATTTATCTAATGGTCTTATATGCAGCCCCTCAGTTCAGCCTCTGTCTGAAAGAGGCCATTTTAGCTCCTGTCTCTTTAAGGCCGCCCTCCCGATGAGCCAACTCTTGGAAACTGCCCCGCGGCAGCCTTCCGGCAGCTCCGGAGGCTATGTAAACAAACAATAGTAGTAAGATTTCACTTATTTTTCTCCTTCTTTTACTCAAAATACAAACTTCATGTTCGAGCCCGAATATGATCCAAAATATGCAAGTGGAAAATGCGAAACAACCTTACAACAACAACAAAGACGAGTGAACGGACGGCTGTTTGCGGGCATGTGCCAACAATCTGACGTCAGTCCGTTGGGCAAGTGGAGGTAACTTTGCAAACGGAGAGTTCAGAGCAGGCTGAGGCTCTGGCTTTTGAGTCGGAGGTGATATTTTATATACATTCACCTCACAAAAAGCATGTTATGTCTCCTTTAAGACTGATTCCTCGCTGCTCTGTTTTAACAGAACAAATGCTTCACTTTAAGGACATAATAATTCAATTTCATGGGATCTTCAGTAGTTTTCAGTAGTTTTCCCATTTTCAGTAGTGACAAAAGCTGTTTTACCTGCTAACTTTCAGTAAAAGTTTAACTTCTTCAAATCCATTTAATCTCAAGATTAGATTCACCACTAATTTGATCTCAATTTTAAACTTGAGGTGTCAGCTAAAAGGCACCACTGTACTTATCAAAGGATAAAAAAAAACTGTTCTCCGTTGATTTCTGAAACTGTGAAAATCTCTGCCACTGACACACAGCTTGATACTCACCTACATTAACTGTAGTTCATGACCTGAAAATCTAATGAGCTAATGACGCCTATTAAAGACGTATTAATTCTTCACCCCTTTCACTGTGATGAATTAGAAGCAGCCAATAATTTTCTTATCATGGATCACTTAATGAAATGATGGCACAGTAAATGTCAGATCATTGACGCCAGGCCAGTTAACTATAAAACCTCATTCAGGAATAGACTAGAATAGAATAAAATAGAATAGAATAGAATAGAATAAAATAGAGGACAAGAATGAGAACAGTGAGCTCAAAACAACTGAGTTTCAAAGTGAGTTAAACAGAAAAGTTCATGGTGGCGTTTCCGTTGCAATGTGAGGAAACCAACTGGAACTGAGACTTGTGGGCAAACAAATAATTGTTATATCACCATGACGACAAACAAAGCAGAGGTTGGCAGGAGATATTGTTACTGATGCAAATGAGCTCTTGACTCTGGGAAAACAAAAGCGGAGTCGCCCACAATGAAGCACATCAGCATTAAAAACATCACTCTCTGCTGGGAGACCTCCGATTAAACGTTGAGCTACACTTTATAATGGACTGTTCAGGATGTGTGTGTCTGTGTGTGTGTGTGTGTGTGCATGTGATTGGTTAGGGGTAACGTGTGAATTAAGATTAGGTTAAGTTTAGGGTTAGGGTTTGGGTTAGGATGTCTGCAATAAATGGAAGTCAACACAATGTCATAACATTGCAAACCTGTGTGTGTGTGTGTGTTTGTGTGGGTGAGTGGGTGGGTGTGGCTCAAACCACCGTCACTTTCACTAGTTTACAAGTCATCCCTCTAATTAAGAGACTAGAAACGTGACACCTGTCAGCGTCTGCAGAGCAATTATCCAATTAGGCGAGCTGTGAGGCTGCAGGCTTATGTTTCCCACCCCTAACTGGACAAAAAATATCTGTCCATCCATCACTTCACTATGTGTGTATGTGTGTGTGTGTGTGTGTGTGTGTGTGTGTGTGTGTGTGTGTGTTAGTCAACTTGCCAGTTAAGTATCAAGAATTTCCCTGGTATATAATTTATTCCAGCACACTATACTAACACTTTTAACATTCACTTTACTGTACAGTTACAGCAGATTGACCTGTTAAGTGAAAATCATGCATCTCCATGTTGTCAACTTTTCTGGAATTAACATTATAATTATCAATATTTATGATATTCTATGACTCACTATATGTGTCATTGTTTGAAGTGTTGCTGAGTTAACTGAGAATTAACACCAACTTTGCTGCACTACGCAACTTTTAGACTCATTAGCTTGTTGTTTTTGTCCTCCAGCTACACATAGACTGTGTGGTTGAGTCTCACGGCTCTCATCAACCCCTTCATATAAGACCATTGTTTCCAGTAAACAATCTCTCTAAAGACTGGATATTTTTCTCAGGAGTTGGTGGAGACCAAACAAAAATAAAAGGGGGGTGAATACTGGACTTCAGGTGGACAGAGACATGAGTCCAAATTAATACATTTGTTGCTATGTGTCTGCTGGCTGCATATTTAGACTATTGTTTGTTAATTTTATTCTGTATTGTCATCAAAAATTAAGAATTTCACAGCTTGAGAACTTTGTCAATTTGCTCCAAAAGTACCTGAAATGAAGTTATACAGTACAGTCTGTCCTCTGTCTTTAAATGAATTATTCAACCTGCACCTGCTGGAAATCTGAATGTATGGATCTGAAGAAAACTAGTCACCTGAAACAGTGTCATGTTATATTACAGTATAATGTGAAATTGTGGTGCAGAGGGTGTCAATCATCTAGTCGTGCTAGCCGTTAGCATCATTCTCTACTGCCGCAACTGTTCTGGCCCTTAATCACAATGATTACTTAACCGCAGAGGCTCTTAAGTGCTGCTTATCAGACCTCCTCTGGAGAGCAATTACACCATCATTGCTCTATTTTTCCACATTCACCCTTGTTTTTTTTAACTTCCTGGCCTTTCCCCTCAATCCATCATTCACTGTCCTCCTATCACATCTCTTTTCCTCTGTTGTCCTTAACTATCAGCTCTCCTCTCTTCTCTGACCTTCTTGTATCCTTTATTATAGTTCAATAAAGTGCAGATCAAAGAACTTTAGTTTTTTATTCTCCTGTCCTCTCCTCTTTCTCCATTCATCCATTTGTCCCTTTCTTCCCTTTTCTTGTCTTATCTCTTGCCCTTGAACATTCTCTCCTTTCCTGTCGTGCTCTACATAAAGTGATGTATGATGAAAACAGAGGGGAATAACAGGACTCAGAGTAAAGTCCTGAGCTGCCAGGTGGCAGCTTTCAGAGCCAACCAGTACCACAGCGTGAGGGGAGCTAAGGCTTTTTTTCAAATCCGTGTTGTTTAGACTCTGGTTAGTTTTTGCCCATCTGGTATGATTCCTTTTAGCAGATCTGAACCCAGCAATCATACTCAGGTTGTGGACCAAGACAGCCTCACAGAGACCCATTGTGGGAAGTGGTCTCAGTCTGGTCCCAAGCTGTTCGTTTGTGGTGGGAACGTGATCCAACCTCAATCCGACCCAACTGCTTGGCGTACTCTGTGAGTCTTAGCTAAACGTCACCCATAGGCAGGTGTGCTTTGCATGATGGGATACTGATGAGTGAAATCAGCAGTTGCTAGCAGCTAGCCGGAGAGTTAATCGAGGTCTGACGTGGAACAGCAACGATATTTAGACAGATAAGATCGTGTGAACGTTCACACGTGGCTTTCAGTGATGCATTTTGGTTCACTTGGGTTTTTTTTCATGTGTGTGTGATTGGTTGGTGGTTGGTTAAAGGAAGCAGGTACATAAAGCTGGGGCTCTTAGCTGACCACGGTCATCCTCCTGACTTCAAGGTCGGAGCTAAAACTGAACAGATTATCTTTCCTACGAGGTCAGAGATAGTTCAATACAAGCAATAGAGGAAGTCGGAGGGTAGAATATTGTAAATGATGCAATATTCCGGTGAAAATGAGACAGAACGAGAGTCAGTGTTGCATTTGTTTCTGTAAATTCTTTATTAGTCATTTGATTACAGAATTACTTGCTTTTTCGTTTTTATTACGTTTTTTGCTATCACCAGATTGCATTTTATTTGACATTTATTTGAATGGGAAGGAAAAAGGAGGGATTAAAAACACGAAACTAACTCAACCACCTTCCTGTTGGGCTGAAAGATTGAAGGAGGGAGGAGAAAGGGAGAGAGAAAGAGAGGAAAGAGTGCAGACATAGAGAAGAGAGAAAAAAAAGATTCTACTGCATTTTAATATTACAACTGTTGGAGTTGAAAGCAGCAATTCTGAAAGAGGAACAGAGGATTCATTGTGCTGACTGTTTACTAAAAAGACCATTAAGGTCTGTTGAAGCATTACCCTGCAGCTCAATGAGGCACGATGCTTTCCCGGAGATCACTGTCTCTCTGCCTGAAGTGGCTCATTTGCTCGGCTGTTTAACGGCAACGTAGTTCATGTACCCATTTGTGTAATACATGCGTCACAACAGGAGCTCTTCGAGGTTTATTTTTTTTAACCCTAGAAATTGTCAAATCAGAATAATAAAGCAAATATCGCTCGTAAGTCTTTACAGCATTTCTTCTAGTAGAAACCATTGGTCAGTGGCCATCTTTCATTTTTATGTGAGAATCAACTCCACAGATCGAGTTAATCCATCACAGTAAACATGAATCCATAATGGTTGATATCCGTGTTTTGCAGCCTAGTCTCACCAAATAGCGTATAAATGACATGCCAGTTTCTTAAGTCATTTCGCCTGTTATCACTACACTTTTTTTTTTGCTTTACACATGTCATCTCACGTTTTCACATTTGAGTGACGGGGGGGAAGTGAAACTTTCTTTTGTTTCATAACGTGATTTGGGCTTATTAGGAGGAGGAAGATTGGGTGGATGGTGAGATAGTTAACTAGCAAAAGGTCAAAAATTGCAAAAGCAGCAGGAGAGAACTGTTCAAAACCACCAACTGGACATTTTTACCATAACATCGGGACATTTTTACCTGACGTTTTTACTGTCATGTCAGGCATTTTACTGCCGTTAAACCAGACATTTATACTGCCACATTTTTACTGCATTTTACTGATCACTTTAACCCAAACCATGATCTTTCCGAATCCTAACCAAGTAGTTTTTGTGCCTAAATCTAACCAACGGTGTTAGATGACACGCGAAAAGCTTAAAATGCGTAGACATGACACAAAACGTCCTTAAAGTGATGTGCTGTTTATATGCCATCCTATGAGATCGCATTGCAGCTGCGTTACAAATTCCTGTTTCTTCTGACATTAAGAAACTGAACTCTTGTTAGGAAATAATCCTTCAAAGACACACACAGAGTATCTACTGTACGCCAGCCCAGAGAGCTTTGAATTTCAGACTGTGACACAAGATGAGTAAGAGTGAAAAACCACAGTACAAAATGTGTAGATGAGCAGTTTAACACTCGACCAAATGGCAAACTTGCAGCTTCCTTACGTGTTTATGTTTGTTTATCGTCTGTTTCTGGCAGAAAAAAACACATGAACACTGTTGAGCAGCAAAATCTGGAGCCCAACCTTCATCTGACTGTTCCACCAGCAAATGAACACAACACAGGTGCTATGGCAAAAAAAAATCTGGATTGTCAACAAATTCTAATTAACCAATTAAAAGGCAATTTCTTTGTTTGTTCCTGAGACTGACTGACAGACATACTGAGGTTTGAAGACTGCATTTCAGTAGTAAGAGAAAAAAGGACTGTAATCCCATTTCCAAAGAATCATTGGGGAACCCTTCCAACTTGGTTTCACCCAAAATAAACTAAATTCTAACTGGTAAATAACACCAAAGTTGGTTGTCTTGTGACCTAAAAGAATGAGGTTCTGGCCCTGCTTGCACAGAGCGATAGTGCATGTAGTCAGGGAGGTTCAGTGACAAGCAGCTGATATAGTTGTTCAAGTCTCATGATTTATTAATTGTCTGCAGTCAAAACCCCCGGAGCTGTAGCAGACACATAAGCGCCCACTATACTGTAACGTCAACGCGGCTTTGCCTGTTTTCCATTTACTAATGCAATTTGACTTGGTTTGCAACAAGTTAATGAGCCAAAAAAACAGCCTGCTGTGTGAAAAGTGGAAGTGATGTCAGACTGAATACAAGCTCGAGTTCAAAGTCGAGGGAAAGAGCAGAGGAGACGTTTCTGTATGGCATGTTCTGACTTAATTTCTTTCTTTGATGTCTTAAAACCCCTCCGACAGTTTATCTTGTACAGTAAGAGCATTATGTTCACTTACTGTGACGTGTTTAATCCAGATCATAAACACTGAAGCAATGTGTGACTGAATGTTATGGGATGTGAATATGCTGACATACTGACCTAATGAGCCGGGAATAATCCTAACAACCACAGAAAAACTACAGAAAACATAGATAGATAGCTAGATAGATAAATAGATAGATAGATAGATAGCAGGTTTATAGTTTATGATGTATTTATCTGCTATGGCATTATTATAATATTCCTATTTGTGTATCAGTGGTGCACATTAAATTTAAAGAGAACACTGTATGTATGATTCACTGCTCTTATGTATGACATTTAATGTATATAAAAATACCCAGGCTATAGCAATTCTTCACATTATGATTACCACTGTAAAGATATTTTTTCCTTCCACTAGCACATAAAGTACACAGGTGACAAAGCGGTATATAAATACATGTTTTGCATGTAACGTCTGAGCTCATTCATCCTACACAGTACACAGCTGAATTACAGCTTTTTGTAGCAGGTGACAGTATCACTAACACTTCTTCCTCTCTGGCTAAAGAAAACAGTCAAGAGAAAAGAGTAAAGAGAGGCAAAGCGCTGTAACTACTCACATTCAGGTTCCCGGATCCACCTCCTCAAAAACCAGTTCGTATCCATCCAGAGAAAAGAAAGGTCATTTCATCTCAACCTCCACGACAAAAAAAAAAAAAAAAAAATACAAGTGATGATCCGGTGTAACAGCCAGCGCAGCGCAAAACAGTGTTAGCAGAGCGGCAGCAGCCGGCAGACTGAGAGGCACGGAGGAAGAGAGAGAGAGAGGGAGAGAGAGAGAGAGAGAGAGAGAGAGAGAGAGAGAGAGAGAGAGAGGGCGTAACAATAAGAGAGAGAGAGAGGGAGGGAGGGGGAGAGAGAGTACTGCAGAAAATACTGTACATTAGTAGCACTTAAATACTAATAGTAGTACTTGAATAAATATGCTTAGTTACTTTCCACTAGTGTTTATTTTTGATTGCTGTGATGAGCAGCATTCACTCACTGAGCAAAATGTTTTATTTTTATTTTGTTCATCTACAAATTACAGCTAAATATATGTTTTTATTTCCATGAATACCATAGTTGTATACAGCAACAAGATAGATACCCTGCATGCCTGTGTGTGTCTATAAGTGTCGCTAATTAATCTAAAGAGTCAAAGTATACATGAATAATACAGCAATACAATAACTTGTATGTCAGTAATAGTCGTCACCTCTGACAGAGAACAGCAGCCAGTATAATTTAATTTTATGTCCATGAAGGTCAGGATAATCAATGTACAAAATGGGTTATTTTGCTGCAGATCTAGGTTTTGATAACCTGATAGGCAGCAGAGTATCATCACTGTCATGTCCAGTAAAGTGTTAACTGAACAGCACATGGAGCTCGCTGGCGACAAATCATTTCCTGGCTCGTCTGGAATCTGGCGTTGGGAGACGATGGTGTCATTTCTGTGGAGAATCAGAAACTGATGTCTTTGAAGGGGCTCAAATGTGTTTTGAGTTTGGTGATCGCCCTCTGAAACCTGGAGGAGGCAATATGGTGTGTGCAGCTCGACTTGTTCTGCAGTGTTTTCAGTCTGTTGAAAGAGTGTTAAGTGTGTTGTTGTCATGGGGTTATCCCATGCTTTCTAATAAGCAGGTTGCACACAGCTCTTACATGCAGCCAAGGGACATACAATTCTATTTTTAACTCCATCTTTCCAGCTGATAGGATTGTTGCTACTTGTGTCGTGCTATAGTAACACCATTGTTGCACTACTTCCCTAGGTTCAAGTATCATTGCCAGCCTAGCATTAGCAATCGCATTAGCATGGTATTAAGCTAGAGTTAGCTAACAGTTAAATCACTTCAGCTTGCTGTGCAATGCATAATAACAGTAATCACAACCAGTCGAAGAAACACACACAGTTAAGGTCATTTATTGAAATATTCTTGGGGCACTAAGTGTCTGGTCTGTTTTCAGCCATCTGTTGTAACATTCATGCAGAGTTTCCTGGTCCAACTTTCAAACCGGAAGGAGTAGAGTTCAAAGTCATTAGTAGAGGGGGGCTCAGAATGTACCATATGTAAGCCAGTAAAGAGGGGTGTTATATTAGTGCTGTAGAAATGCTATTTTAGGGGCCCTAAATAAGTATATCATGATATTTCTGTGTATGGATAGATTGAGAGAGGTGTTGATGTGCACAGAAATGTTTTTATACGTAAACATTACATACGTTGGTTGATTGATTTTAATTAACTGTGGTTTGTTTTGTAGGAGTGGTTCCAGTATAAAGCCAGAAGAGTAGAAGTGCCATTCAAGAGTGCAGCTTTGGTCTGGAAAGGCAGCAAGTACTAGAGCCCTAAATCAGGGGTTTAGTGTTTGGTCGTTTTTCTTCTGTTTGTTTGACATAAGTTTCCTCATGACAATTTGAAGAATTTGTCTTTTTATAATTTTCCATTTTTGTCTTTTTTTTTTTACGATTCACATTTGCACACTGCACTTTGCGCTTGACTGGTGACAGGAAGGGGGGTGGGGTGCATGTCTTTCTGAGCCTGTGGTGCAGCTAACAGTGGTGATGAGGTGAGGTCTGCTGCTTCAGTGTGTGCATTATTAATGTTTGTGAGCTGCATTATATAACATGATCTATGCGGTGAAAGAACCCTGATGCATTGTAAACATTTTTCACTTACTGAACCACCAATTTTCTGAAAGTTTAATTGGCCTTTGGCCTGGTAAAATCTGCTCCTAGACAGGAGTTATGTGACTAGGAGGTAATACTCCTCCATATTACTTACTAGTCCTCAAGACAAGGCAAGTTTATTTGTATTCTACATCTCAACAACAAGGCAACTCAAAGTGCTTAACATAAAACATTAAGAGCATTCAAACAAAGTGCAAAAGAAATACATCATAAAAGGCATTACCAATAGTTATTAAAGAGTTAAGAAAAATAATCTAAAATAGAATAAGACAGATAAAATATGAGAATAAAAGTTACAGCGCAGTGTAAGAAGTGAATCAAAAGCCTCAAATTTGGTTTAATAAAAGGCAGCGGTAAACAGAAAAGTGCTCAGTCTTGATTTAAAAGAACTGAGACTTGCAGCAGACCTGCAGTTTTCTGTGAGTTTGTTCCACATATGTGGTGCATAAAAACTGAACGCTTCCCCTCCATGTTTAGTTTTGACTCTGGGAACAGAAAGTAGACCTGTCCCAGACGGCCTGAGAGGTCGGTATTTTGGCCATAAACCATCAGTGCTTTATAAACCAACAGTAGCATTTTGAAATCAATTCTTTGACAGACAGGAAGTCAGTGTAAAGACCTGAGAACTGGAGTGATGTGATCCACATTCTTGGTCTTAGTGAGGACTTTAGCAGCGGCGTTCTGAATCAGCTGCAGCTGTCTGATCAATTTTTATAGAAAGACCTGTAAAGACCACGTTACAGTAGTCGAGTCCACTGACGATAAATGCATGGACAAGTTTTTTCAAATCCTGCTGAGACATAAGTCCTTTAATTCTTGATATATTCTTCAGGTGATAGTAGGCTGACTTTGTAATTGTCTTAATGTGGCTGTTGAAATTCAGGTCTTTGACTACACCAAGATTTCTGGCTTGGTTTATGGTTTTTAACATTATCAATTGAAGTTGAGCACTGACTTTTAATTGTTCTGGCACATCCAATCTTTGATTTGTTCAATGCACTTACTCAGTGCTTGTATTGGACCATAGTCCCCTGGTGATATCGGTATGTAAAGTTGTTTGTCATCTGCATAATTATGGTAACATATATTGTTGTTTTCCCTAATCTTATCCAGCGGGAGCATGTAGATGTTGAACAGAAGAGGCCCCAGAATAGAGCCTTGAGGAACTCCACAGGTCATTTTTGTTTGTTCAGATGTGTAATTACCTATAGACACAAAGTAGTCCCTGTCCTTTAAGTAGCATTTAAACCAGTTAAGTAATGTCTCAGAAAGTCCCACCCAGTTTTCCAGTCAGTGTAGTAATAAGGTATATGAAAATACACACACACACACACACACACACACACACACACACACACACACACACACTGGGGTAAGGGTTACCCCAAATATATATTGATAGATTCACATTCCCAAATCTGAGAATTAGCTGCTTTTCTGTTGTGTTAAATCATCATAAATGATAAATAAATCTAGAGCAGCTCTAACCAGAATAGGATTGTATTCACGATTATATTATTAGTTGTTCTAATAGTTGGTGAGAGCTATGAGAGTGGATCAAAACTGTAAAGTTGCCATATCAAAAACAATGGAAGAGTGTGTGTATGTGTGTGTGTTAGTGTGTGTTAGTGTGTGTGTGTGCATGTTAAGTAAAAGCTACTGTCAGCTTGCTGGTGTAAAACATCTCCCAGCAATGAACCCATTATATCCCATTAAGACACATTAAAACACCATCCAGCTCATTTACTCTGTGTTTTTATGGGAGCTGAGCAGTTCAGACCCACTGAGTGATTTAGAAAACACTGCTGAGAATCAGGCTCTCAAGGCTTTATTTTATTTCTGTTTATTTATGTGGCTGAGCCTACTGCTTTTGCTCTGCTTGATCTGTGCCCATAAATGTTTCAAGATGCTGCCAAACCTTTAAATGATCTTGTTTTATTGACAACTGTGTGGGCATTTGTTAATCCATAAAGGCATAATTAGACTTTAACTACTCAACAGATGTCACAATAACATGATGGGAATATTGTAGTGACACCACAAGAGAGAAAACAAATTTGGAAAATTGGAATAAGAACAGAGTGCACCAGATCATTGGAGATTTTAAAAAATACTACAATAAAGACACTCATCAATAACAACAAGACAAGTAAAATTGACTTTCAAAATTATTTCCAGTGTGCAATATCAGAAAGGAATTCTAGTCATTTCCACAAATAAATACAAATGTGCTGTGAGATCAGGCTCCATATATCATGTGCTATCCTTAATATGTTTCAGCAGCACTACTGAGTACATATTTATGATGATTCACGCAAACAAACCTAATGAATCTTATCGATTATGTCATGGTGACGCCTGTGTTGTCTCTGCTTTTCCTCACCTGTTCAGTTTACCAGTCATCTGAGCATTACTCATCTTCCTGCACAGCTGTTCTTCCTTCAATCATTAGCCCCCCAACTATAAATGGAGGACTGTTCTTCCACCTTGTTTGCCAGATCATTAATTATTGCTACAAGCCATTGTGTTCCTGCTGTTTCTACCTGCATCCAGTCTGGTCCAGTCTGCAACCCCATAATCTCTTCTCTGTAAAATGCTTCAAAGAAACATGTTCTTACTTTGCTTGTGTGCCTTCGTTACTGCAGCTTTGCCAGCATCAGTCATATCAAAAGCCCTTTTAGTGGACAGGGCATTGACAGCGCAAGTCAACAGTGGTTGAAACTATTTCTACAATTATTCCTACTAAAATCTCTCAGTATCCCAATTTCATAACTATGCTAACACCGATTCATTTGTAGCTGCTATACTTGGAAATTAATGTTTAAAAAAAACTTTAATGTCCACAATGCAGAAACTGTCATTAAAAAGAACACAAGACAATTACAACACAATAATAATAAATTAAGCTTCTCCAAAAAAAAAAAAACCCTGAACCATTTGGTCTCCAGACTATCTAAAGCATTATAACACCATTGTGTTAAATAATGTTCTCACTTCAGCATGTGTCTATCCACATGTATCACACCCATCACCCTTCACCAGCTCTGTTGAGACAGGTGGAGTCTGCCAAACACTGGGTGGATCCAAACCAATGTAAAAACACACAGAGAATAAGCACCACTGGGCTACAAAGGATTTTTCAGGACAACCATATGGACTGTCAGTGAGGTGTGATAATTTGAAATGCAGCCGAGCCTTCTGCATCCCTGCACTACAGGTTTCCAGGTGGCTGTGATCAAGAATTGGACACCGTGTAACACAGTCCTGCAAGGATATGCAGAACTCTTAACTTCTCAGTGACAGGTTCACTTATAAAATATGTTGAAAATAGTTTTTTCCACTAAAGTCAAATGGAATCACTTGATTTTCCTCATAAGAAAATGACAGCAGCTGTTTCAGAAAATGCTCCAAAAAAACATAATGTTTACATTCAAGTGACAAAGCGCTCTATTGACCGTGGTGATTATGACTCTTGTGCGTTTGGAGCAAATGATGAAACTGGTTGACGGAGGGAGGAAGTCATGGTGGATGAGCAGGTCAACAAAATGTTGGACTTTGCCATGAGAGATTGCTGTTTATTTCTCATGTTGTACCAACAGATAACAATTTGTTTTAAGCATGTTGTCAGATCACAACACAATTATTTTTCAGTGATTTGTAACAGGTTTGGAAGGTTCAAAGTGAAAAGCTTACACCAGTCGTTCAGTCGGCAGTTACAACATATTTTGTTGGTTAATTTGAAGGACTTGCATGAAATCAGCGCTCACCATCTGTAGTGTTCCCAGTGGTGGGCTGAAGATGCATTTGAGATTACTGTTTGATTGTCATGTTGGCATGGTGATCAACTCAGTGCCACAACTGAAAGTGTGTCTCCGTGTGACGCTGTTTGAAGCTATGTGAGTGCAAACAGTTTACTGGAGAAATGTACTTTTGTTGTATTTTTGTGTTTAGTTTGTTTAGGTTCACACCGCTCTAGTTCAAGAGGGTCTGACCTCCTGGAAGTTATTACACAGAAAGTGCAACCTCATCTAGCACATTACATCATGGTGAAAAGCATGTGTTTTACAGCTGAAGTCCTTGGAGTAATTTAAGGCACCTGTGCATTTGCTGTTTTGTTTTCAAATGGGAAACGGGAAAGTTCTGCACATTTGTGAGCAATTTTAGTCAAAACTCACAAACATAATAGAGACCAAATGCACTCATTTGAAATACTGCAAATGTGATCTGTACCTCCATCAATTTCTACAGCTATACTTACATAGCAGTTACACTTGAAGACAAGTGCTCTGACACTGTTGTGTTTGTGTAACAGCAGCCAGTGTAAACCTACTGATTCTTATGTAGGATTTTTCCTCTCTGCAGGACAACCAGCAGACAAACCGCTGTTATTCAGTAACGCCCCATACATCAACATGTTGCTCAACGGGACGTCGGCAGCGACTCAGACACCCTGGTGCTACAGAGAATAGACTGCAGGACACAATCTGCATTCTTGACCCTCTCCCTGAGCTCCCTCTCTCCTCCACTCCCTCTTTTGGACTTGTTATCCCACTCTGTCCTCAGTTTTCCCCATCTTTATATCTGTTTTCTTTCTATCTGCTCTCCCTCTCTCTCTCTCTCTCTCTCTCTCTGTGGTAACCTTTAACATGTTTAATCTCAAAATTGTACCATGCATCCTCACAGCATTAGAGTTTGTACTCTAAGCAGTACAGAAAAAAAACATACAATATATCCCCATAGATAGGTTGGAGCATACTACCAGCTAAGCTATGAAGGGCTTTCTGACCTGCATCATCTCTCATATGAGAATAATGATTGGAAAATCATCTCTGCAGTGAAATTTATGAAGGTGAAGATTCTCCAGATTCCTCCTTCCATCTGCTCTTCATTTCCTCTTTGGTTTCACAAGTTGTCAAAAAGGTGTGAACAATGTCTGGTTTCAAATATCAACCACATACCGTCAAACCAACGTGACTAAAAAAATACATAAAACATTGAAACACACACACAAAGACGGTGTCGATGCAAACTGGCGATCAGCTGGCAGGCTGTTCCATACTTTAGGAGCATAAGCACTGAACTCTGCTCCAGATTTTTATTTATTTATTCCTGAGATGATGGAAGGCTACTTTGGTGATGCTGCAGATATGTGAATAGTCAGCATCAATCATAACTCCAAACGCTATGATTTATTTTCTCTGTTCAGCTGCAGGAAATGTTGTGACATCCAGAGATTAATATCTTTCAAGCAGTTGAAACGAAAGTGCTAATGTCATCAGGCAACAGTGAAATGTAAAGTTATGTATCGTCTGCAAAGCTACGATTATTGCTTTCATGTTTGCTGACGATGGAGCCAAGCAGGAGCATATACAGATTAAAAAGTCTAAGAATGGATCCTTGTTGGACTCCATACATGCATGTCAATGTCAATACTGAACCACAGGCTCAGACTCAAATGCGGACACAGACTCAGTATCAGTTCAAAATCAGTCCTTTTAATCACAGCGAGGTCGGTACACAGGTGATCAGTCAGCGAAGCAACGGTGTCCAAATCAGCAGGCAAAAAGGCAAAAACAGGTCAGGTAACTATCAGGCTCTCAGAAACTCACACGAGGAAAAATTCTGGGTCGCTGTCACAGAGGAAGAAGACGAACTGGCACAGAAGGACGGGAACAATGAGACACATGTACAACACATCAGGGCAGGGCAGGTAATCACACAGGAAGGAAACACACGAGGACAGGAAGTGAAAGACCTGAAACGAGACAAGAGGTGAGTATCAAAACAAAACAGGAAGTACGAGACAAAGAACACTAGGAGAAAAAAAAAAAAAAAGGTGACTAAACTAAACTGGGACGTGACAGTCAAATCTACTAGAGGTGGGAAAAAACTCCAATGAAAACCTGGTAATTAAGATCAGTATTAAGATAAGAGTGCAACGAAATGCATAGTTTCAATACATTAAAGGATATTCTACAAGTGTTTTCCTTTTCACACAACGTTAGTGTACCACTTCTGAATAGATAAAATAATATGCTTGCAAACTTTCAGAAAATATAGTATATAATAGTGTATATTGCAATATACTTTTTTAAATAAGTGTTTCTATTCAATCACTCTTTAACTCTCTCTCTCTCTCTCTCTCTCTCTCTCTCTATCTCTTAATCTGTGGTTTATATTGTTATGAAACTGTGTCTGGAATATTAATTGATGTTTGCATTATACCAAACACAACATCTTGGCAGACGCTGCGGTGTATTAACTAAACTGCAACACATACACAGAAGATAAACTCATGTGTGCTGCAGAGGTTCAGTGTATGAACTGTTAATAAACCTCCCACAAAGAAGGATATAAGATTTACTACTAGTTATTTTACAAGAGCTTCATTAACGACAAATTTAAACACTTGTTGTTAGTCGGTCTCACAAGCTGAAATATCCCGCTCTGCACGATACAAAGCTTAAACTGTGCAAAAAGCAAAAGAGTCTTACAGTTAAAAGGGATCTTAGTCACAATCATTAAATGGTTTCACTTTTGTTGACATCAAACCTTAATCCTCATTATGGCCTTTCAGGGAATACACAGATTCTTCATCTCAATACTCATCACATACAGACGTCAAGCAGCTTCCGTTATTTAAAGAAATAGATAAAAAGAGAAAATGTAAAAGCTTCAAAGCAACAAAATTTACGTCACAGAGTTAACTGGTAGTGCAGTGGGGGCGGCTGTAAAATCTTCACAGGATGTGAGCATATTGTTCACTAGAGGACTGCGTGCTAATCTGCACTGAATATAATTCATGTGAAAACATTCTTTATTTAATGTACAATATGTCATGTTTACTGAGAAAACGGCTGAGCTTTCTGTCCAAAAAGAATGAAGCAACAATGAACAAACAAGACAGAGTTCTCATGGGGTATTTGAGGCAGAAGATGATGATTACCAGTGCAGGAACCAGTGATTTGTTCTGCCTCATCCAATTAGTAGCGAGTGTTGTAATCTTCCCACTGAATTACAGAGAAAATTAAAGAGATGTAAATCCTGTAAGTTGCCTTACAACTTGTACAGCTGCCATTTCCTTTTTTTCCATTTTCTGTAGCCATTGTCCTGGTTTTTGGCACAGGAAGATGGCATTCCCGTTCTTAATTCCACCTATTCCCACTAGCCATCAATGAGCACGACACCCGAACAATTAGTCACTATTAATCACTGTTAGTCACTTCTGCTGCAGCCATCAAGACGACAATGACCGAGACATTTATAGATTTCTATTTTATAATGAATCTGCTGGAGCGTCACTTTAACGGTTAATAGGTGTGTGTGGACAGTATATGTGTGTGTGTGAGATTAGTCTGAAGTGAAACCTGTACAGAATAGCTGTAATCACAGTAGGAAGCGTTTGCAGCATGTGTCCCTTCATAGTTTCAGTCCCAGGATAATAAAGCGTATTCGTGCATGTGTGTGTGTGTGTGTGTGTGTGTGTGTGTGTGTGTGTGTGTGTGTGTGTGTGTCAGCCCTCCGGGTTGTACATTTTGTGGTTGAGACCTCAGACTGTCAGATTCTTCCATCCTGTGCTAGTATGTCTGAGAACAGCTCAGACTGTTTTTGTGTTCTCACGACTCGTCTCCCGTCACGAAAAAAACACAAATCTGCAGCTTTTGTCACGTCTCTTAAGACCAAATGGGAATGGAAATTGTGAAAGCTTCACCTACGCAGGATGAGTCTTTTTTTGTTATGAATAATCACCGCATTAAAGTAGCGACACTGACATTTATTCATTTCACATTTGTTCGGATCAATACTCGCTGAAATGATTGAAGAGTTTTTCGTGTCTGCCGCTCTGTCTCCCCATCAGTCTGCCACTTTCTCACCACTGAGCAGTTTTATGCCAAATATATTGTTACTCTGTCGGTCCCGGCAGAGAGAGAATTACAGTACGACTGCATTAATCTCCCCTTATGTGTAGCTTACTCCATCTTCCTTCTGATTCAGTGAAGAAAATGGCAAACATCATTCAATTAAAATCAATACATCACAGTCTGTGCCTTGTATTGCATTAAATCCGCTCCGCTGCTGTGCCAAGTTGAGGTCATCTCCTTCTTTAGTGCTTGGCACAAAAACTCTTCTTTCATTTACTATTAAATTGCAACTACACCCTCTACATTACCATCAGACAAGGAAGAAGTTGTCACCTGGCTCCAGTTGCCGGCCTTCATCTTCCACTGTGACTGTGATCAGTTGATTTAGACCATTGACAGAAAATCAAATATGTTAAATATTATCTCTCTCATCTTGATGTATGTGTGTTCAGTGGTCTTTAAATGAACCTTTTCTCTTTGGTTTCTAACTTTATGTCCACAGAGGCGACTAATTCGGTTTTTTTGAAGCATCTTCTGGGAAAATGACAGCGTCCAGATCATAAATTCTGATAAGCTCTCCTCTGTATATTTTCAGAAGACTACCCTCAAACAATGACCAGTCTGATTGTCTGCATCATAACTGGACACAAGCTTAGAGTTTGTGTCCAGTAGCGTAGCTGTTTGATATAAGAAGGGGGATGTGGATAAACATGTTTGCAATAGATGATCATTTGTATGAAAGCTGAGGAGAATAATATGACTTTGGAATGTGCTGCAGCTGCAGAATTAGCTGGTTGTGCGCTATTAAACCAAAGGTTGTTGGTTCAATTAAAAGAGATGAAGTGAGACTGTAAAATCCCCATTGCGACATAAAAGGAACCAAAGTGACCTCATGCAAATGCATTGAAGGTCGGCCTGTATCTGTGCTGATGAACTAACGCTGCCCTCTGAGGAAACGCAGGCCGCTTTCATTCAAGCACAGAAGGGCCTGCGGTCAGCGTTTGATTGGTAAATGCTGCTACTCTGGCTCTATTCTGACTGTTTGCTGCCAGCTATTTCTGTGTTTGCATGCTTTGATAGTTTGTTATCTCTGGGTTTTGCTGAACTTTCCCCACTGTGTGAGTTTTTAGCACTTAGTATTTAAAGAAAAGGCAACACTGAAGCATCAGCCCTCTCCAGTCCTGATAGCCCTGTGACTTTACATGTGCAGTGTCCTTGAAATCAGTAGTGGAAGAACTAGGCCCTATACACATCCTGTACTTAAACTCCCCCTCAACTCAAAAATGTGTTTTTTCTTCTTGTTCTTTCAGTTGGATGTTTGAGAATGATGTATGTTCAGAGTTTGACAATAAAAAGCCGTTTTCCCATTCGTCTGCCGAGAGTGGAAAAGTTTCTCCGTGTCCACCTTAAATCTGATTTTAAGATGTGATGATGTGATTTGTGTCATCAGAACGAGTTCGGAGCCAATCGTTGTCCGGTATTCAAGTGTGATGTGGAAACTTGAAACCTCCATTGCACACACGCTGAGAACGGGGCTTTTCGGTGAAGTTAGGAGAAAAGAACGTACAGCAAGAACTTATGAAAATAACAATATTTGTGTATTCATACATCGTATATTCAGTTTTTTAAGGACGGAGGAGCAGAAGATGTAATTTTAAGGATTTTAGCGAGGTAACTGAGCTTTTTTTGTGTGGAAAAAACATATAAGACACAAATTATTACATGCAAATTATACATATTTAGCAGAGTATTTTATCTTAGAACATGTGTGGAGTTTAGATAAAAGATTGTAAAAGAAAAAAAACAATTCATCATTAATTAAAAGGTGCAAATTGGCAGCAAGATGTACAGAAATACGACAAAAGTACTCAGAATGAGCATATGTTTAGCATGTAAACTGAAGTCAGTGAAGTAACTAATAATGATAAATACATTTGCACTGGGTGAGTGTGTGAAGGTGTGTTCGAACACTGAGTAAACTTACAGTAGATGCAGTTCAGGTAATTGTAGTGTGGAGAAGAGCGTGTGTGTGAGGTTTATCCAGGGAGTCAGGATCCCATAATTCCCAGTTACCACCTGCCCTGTGCACGACCCTGCCCTTTAGGAGACTTACAAGACAAACTACAATTACCTTCTAAACGTCAAAACACTGATAATATAATTATCTTCTACCTTTGAAAAGAGCTCACGTCCTCCTGGGAAACCCACGCGCTGCCTCTTCCTCCATGTCCTCCGTCTCACCCTCGGCCTAAAGGTCGATGTTTATTGTGTTAAAGATTCGGGTATCGTATGTCTTGCGTTCTTCCTTTTGCGCTGTATGGGAAGTCCTTTTGTCCTTGTGATGTTCATGTTGTCGTTATGTGTTGTTAAACTCACAAAAGGCTACCAAGACAAATTCCTGTTTATATCTCGCTATATAACGAATAAAGCTTTTCTGGCTCTGAATGCAGAAGAGGGAAATGCAAAAGCTAAAGGAAGTCAATAATGGACAATATTAAGTAAGTAAGACAACATGAAATAAATACACAATGAAAAATTACACAGAACATACAAATGAACTGATCTACTATAGGAAACTTCAAATTATTTTGCTAGTATGACATGTTTATTACATAATCTACAGTGATTATTACTTCAAAATGTCTTTTATTTACTATTTCAAGAGTTTCTGCAGATGTTTTGGCTCAAGTTAAAACTTTTTCAGCTCATATGGATGCATCTTTACTGCAACTCACACTGCCAAAAGCAAATTCACATCAGTTTGCATCTTTCTATCGAATTTGATTGCAGTTTCCTCTAAAATTTCCTTCATATTCAGCATGTACACACCTTTATGGATCCCTCAGTAGTTATAGGCCACATTCATACCCAAACCTTGACCGCACTAAACCTCTGCTCTTCCTCTCTTTGTTTAATTCATATGTCTAGCTGGCTAAGAGTTACATTTTCTTCCAGTATGGTTGTAGATATTGCAACATAACATATAAAATGAGCTCAACACCACAAACATGACCTAAAAACTCTAGTCTACACTATCTTAAAGGAAACCTCCGGACCATTTTCACGTTCACGTTTTTGTTTATTGTGAGGAGGTTTAGGGCGCTCCCTCCTCCTCCTCCTCCAGGTCATCATCCTGACCTGACAGGTGTTGACAGACAACAGGAGGCCATCGTGACCACAACACTAACACGACCCGACCCCGCTCACTGGATAAACACCGCCATCGTCCTCCTTGGCTTTGACCCCTTCTCCTGTCAAAGAAAAAAAAAAAAAACACACCTTTGGACAGCTTAGCTCAACTCATCAGCTGCTTCTGATCACCTGTGTTTCCCAGAATTCCTTTCAACCATCCCCTCGGAGAATGTGCCTGAACCTGTTGAATTCAACTTGAGTGGTATGAGAAGGCGGAGAGAGTGATAAAGATCGAGTAGCTGATGTTGGTGCAATGCACTCTGACCTACAGGTGTATGTATGTGTTATTCCTCATAGTTTGTGTTTATATGATGGCAACACAATCAATTTATTAACACAATTATTTGTAGCATGGCGAGATCACAAAAAAAGTTTAAAAACAGTAGGGAAAGGGTTCAGACTAGACATGCAAACAGATATAATTATCTATAGAAGCATCTCATGCGCACAAATCAACAGTGTGCATCAAGTGCAAGATCACTCAACGCACCACCTGTCAACATGATCTAATAAAGCCACTTGGTGGTATGTTCAGCTTTAGATTTCTGTGCATTTATGATGCACATCAGAGGCTTCAGTAGCAAAATGCCTCTGAAAACAGGAGCAGAAAATAACTTTCTTATGCTCATGAGAAAACAAAATTTAGGATTTCCAGATTTCTGATTTAAAGGCGCCCGACAGGAATGAAGTGCAACACAAATAGAGAAGAAGAAGCACCTCATTTTTGTGTAATTTTCCACTTTAATTCATATTTAACCAGTCTAGTTAACCAAGTAAAGCTGCTTATTTATGGGAATAGAAGGTGGGGGCGTCACTCCTGGGATCTTCATGGAGCGACACCAGCTTCCTTCTTCCGCCGGTCACAAGGTGTTTCCACTGGAAGTAAAAGTGAACCTCAAGGGAGGACCGTCTCATTTAGGGAGGTCAGAGAGAAAGTTTTGTTTACTATCCACCCATCCGGATTACCTTGAGTGACCTGAGTATTTGAACTAGCAACCTTTGACCAAACTGCATCAACCATAACCACCGCACACATGTTGACTGTCAATAGATTAACAGTCACCACAACATCCTGAGAAAACTCCCTCCTCACTTCAGCATAATCTGACGCTGTTTTTACTTTGAAAAATTCTCAATCGCTAGGACACATTTCTTGACATCACTTCTCGAAACTCTAAACACAAAATGCATAACTGGACACTCATCTTGACGCACAAAACTTCCATGTCGACACCAAACTCTCCACTGAAAACCATGTAATCTTACATCTAAACAAAACTTTTGCCTTCAGTCATCACACAAAAGAAAAAATACACAAACGCTACAAAATAGCCATTACACATCACTTCAGAATTTGTTCAAAACATTACCATAAAAACCTGTTATTGCAATGAATAAGGGCGCTTATGATTTGACCCCCAGAACAACCTCTTTATATGATAAACACAATATAAAAACACATGTATACATTTTAAAGTAAATTAAACTGAAATTGAGTGAAAAAGTAAATGTACTGTAAAAATATGCACATGATAAAGAATGTAGAATACAGTAAAATCATTTCTATGTATTTACCAATATAAACCAATGGAAATAACATTAAAAAAAAGAATTTATTCTGCCTCAGGTCTTTGTGGATTCATTGTTCCAAAACAAGTAAACTGACCCGGCACCCTTTTATCTTTCCTGAGGTTCTGATTTGTGAGTGAACAATTTTGACTCTTAGTGTTTCCACCTGGAGAATTGTGTGATAATTAGGTTCCAGCTGTGATGACTTGAGTCAATAATATTGAATGCCAGTTCTTTCTAAACAAGCACATGAGTGAAAACAGGGGAATGGTGTTTATAGTTTTGGGAAATGGGTGTGTGTTTCGGTAGATGGCGTCATGGTTCGGGATGTTTAGTTTAAAAAATAAGGGCAGAAAACATCTTTTTTAGTCTATTTTACTATATCAGTCTCTTCAGAGGATCAGAATCTCCCTTTTTCTGCAAATATCCAGGGAGAAAAAACCCTCCAGTCAGCAGTACTTGGGTAAAAACTTTATTAACAAACCAGAAGAAGGCAAAGCACAGCTCAAGCTCACTTCTACAGCACAGTAGCCAACATCACCCGTCTGTCAATCGCTAAAAGTGCCACAAGAATAATAACAACATCCATCATTGTTACAGTTTAATATTAAAATAACACAGCCACTCGGATATACTGCATAATATATATATTTACTCTATAGACCTTTGCGACATTAACATCATCTACAGGAGGAGGGCAGCCTCGCTCATGCTCATTCTCTTGCACTGTAGCGCCATCCAGTGCCTTTTCAGCACAGTTACAGTAGTAATACAATCATAAAAACACAGCAGCCCGGGAAGGGACGGGGGTGAAATGAGAGGCTTGGGACAAAAAAAAAAAAAAAAAAGACACTTTGTACCGTTTACAATCTCCCAGCAGCAATCCGTAATACTTACAATCTGCACCTTAAGAGTTTGGAAATCAGGCTGAGGGATGGAAAAGTGTCAGAAGGCAGTGGGATTTTAGTAAAGATTTTAAAGGGAAATACCACCTATTTTAGGAGTTGTCATACAGTATTCCTTTGCTCCAGGACAAGTCAGTTAGTTCTCACAAACATGCATCACTCTATGTGAAAGCTAGAAGCTGATAGACTGGAACACTGTTTTTTGTTGTTTTTTTTTAAATGTCACATCTTGATGAGGTTACATTCAGTTGTTTTTTTCTTGACATGCCTGCACAAGTTCTGCACAAGTTCGAGGTTATCTTCTATGATCGCTTCAGGAAAGAGCCGTCCATGTCGATGAGAATCATGTTTGCACGAGAGAGGCGTGTTTTATTTCAAATCACGTATACTTTACATCTCAGTTCACCATTTTGCAAACTAAGTTACAGATAACTGGAAGTATTTTTCTCCTCAGTGTCAGGACTCCCATGGGTTTCCATGCATTCAGTACTGCATGAAACTCTACTGTAAAATAATTTAGCTGTGTAATCCATTACAGTTGCATTATTTTTTGTCTATCTTACATTCTTGTTGAGTAGTAATGCAGTTATATTGCAGACTGATTTGATTACCCACCTGAAGCAAGTTTCAAATATCTTTCATACTGTACAGAAATGAATGGAAACCAATAGCTGCCTGTTATGGTAGGAAAAAATACCCTAATATTAAACCCTAAAATATAAATATAGCCCTAACTATAACTGTGTAAAATGCACTCAAAAATGTAAAGTATGCATGATTTGTAATTAAAGAGCCAAGACACTAAAATAGGTGGAATTCCCATTAAAGGGGGTTAAGATAAATACAGTTTAGGCACAGTTAGTACTAATGCTAAAATCACAGGTTTACTGTGTGGTCACCAGCAGCAGCATCCAGCCGGTGCAGTAGTTAATTATTATTTTTTTTTGTTTTTGTTTCGGGAACGGTTAGGATTCACTTCCTGTGTGGCAACGAGTGCTCTTCTCTACATTCTATTACAAACAGCAGGACACTAAATAATCCATTTACAACAATAATACAACACTCTCATCATTTCATCTGGCGTGACATCTGTGGGTCTGTCAAGTTGTATGTGTTGTTGTTGTTTTGTTTTTGTTTTTTTTTTTAATTTCCAGTAGGCACAGAGTAGGTGTTGCCCCCTAGTGGGCAGGAGACTAGAACAGTGAAGAGGTGACAGGGGTCAGATAGGATGCTGGTCCCCGCCTGTGGGGATTAGCAATGTGGATGTATGGTGTTGCCTAGGCAACCACCCACTGCAGGATGCTGGTGTCTTTCCCGCCAGTGGAGAGCAGGTGACTGTCGTCGTGCAGGAAGGCAACGTTGGTCACGTGACTGCTGTGGCCACCGTACTCGTGGCTTGGAGCCTGAAATAGTGGGCAGGAAGTGACACGTTATAGTGAAGTGTATTAGTCAGATGCTGCACGACAACAGGATCAACTGTTAAGCTGCTGTACTTGGTATTTGAGGTGCTTTAATGTCTTTTTGTCATTCTAAATAATACTTGAAACTGTGTCTATCTGTTCCTAATCCTTTGGACTTGTGAGCACTTAAAAAGAAGCTTTGTCTACATGCACAGGTCGCATTTGTCTGTGAACTGCTTGACCAAAGAATGACACCTCTTTTTCAGATTAATTTCATCTCACAACCATTCAAATTTATCTTATGAGAAACGTTGAGGGGTCCTGACCCCAAAGTTGGGAAACACTGATCGTGACAATGAAAGCTTTTGAACATCAGTATTAGTTTTTTCTGGGAGTACAACAGTAACTCTGATTTGTGTTTTAGGCTCAAAATATGTGACAAACTGTGTTTAAAACAATACGAGCATGTTGTAACTATTTGCAGCTCCTGAGTTTCTGTGCTAATGGGAGCCAGCTTGTCTGAATGGACAATAAAGTTCGCAGCTTTGGTTTAAACAGCTTCAGCTGAAAACAGGACTTGAGCTTATTAAGAAAAGCTAACAGTCTAGACTTGTTTGTGAGCACAAAATAAACACTTGGTAGAAGAAAAAAAAAAAAGTGATCCCACACTGAAAGCTTGTAGCTGAGTGTTTAGTTATTTCTGCTGAGCTTTCACTGTGTTTCACAGTGTGCATTAACACCTAATCAGAAGAACAGAGTGGCTGTTCAGCTCTGGAAGTGTAAAAAGTCGAGAGAGAAACTGTTGGATAGCTTCAGGTCATTAGTGTGTCAATAGAAAAACCATGTGTGCATAAAAACACATTAACAGTGAGTAACTGTAAGTGAACCTGACTGACCCTTGGTTGAGAGGAGGGGAAGGAGAACAAGTGCACTTTGCCAAAGTCATCGGCAGAAGCCAGCAGGGATCCGTCATGTGACCGGCACACGGCGTTGATGTCTGTGCCGTCTGCTCCATCTGGCCATATCCCTGAGAGAAACAGAAAGAAAAGGGAGAGAGCGGCGAGGAAGAGATGGAGAGTAAAGAGAGTCAGTAAAAGGGTGAGTAATACAGTCAAACATTAAAATTCCCTGTAGCAAAATGCCAAATCCTTAAAATTTAAAACAGAAGACAAAACTGTCTCCTAAACATGTTCCATCCAGAAAAAAAGTGTACCCTTTTCACTGCCTCTCATCCCTTTGGTCTCTTTTCTTATAAAGAGTCACAGTCTGGCCGGCGTGGTAAACATATATCTGTTGCCATTTGGAGCAGGCAATTTTCTTCTTTACGCATTCACTGCTAATTGCTATGAGCTATCATCTAATTAACCCTTAAATGTAAAATTACATGGTTGTGATAATTCACCTGTGGGGAAAATAGCAGCTTGTTGACCTCACAAGCACAGATGCATAAACCAACATCAAGATTCAAGAATGAAGTGAGTGTTTTTAAAGACCTACCGAAGGTGTTGAAGCTCAAAGTGCAGGTGGAAGTGGCCCACTCCAGGTTGCGCATAGTGTCCATGTTGGTGACATGTTTACCACTGGATGCCTCCCCTGCAGAAGAAATAAAATGCCATGCTCTGTGTGCCGTGCAACAAGTCAAAATGTAAATGTAAAACTGCAGGAAGCTGCAGAAGACTTACAGAAGAGGATCTCGTAGTCTCCTGAGTTGGTGACGAGGTACTGGCTGTCGCTTGACCAGTCCAAGTGGGTGACGAAGCTGGAGTGGCCCTGGGGGGGAAGAGGGATGGAATTTGGAGAAAATGTGACCGAATTTCTCAGTGGGATTTAGTTTTTTTGGAATTTGGAAGAAGAGAGGTCAACATTTCTTTCATTACTGCATATAAAAGTACCTGATAGGTTGAAAAAAATCAATATACAATAACAAAAAAGCTGTTCATTATTAGTTATGTAATAGAGTTGTACATAAAAGGCCCCCAAGTGGCCAAAAAATGCTGCTACTGCTTTAAATAAATAAATATTTTTTAAATTCTAACTATTTTCAAAGCTTTCAGGCAGCTAACGATTGTATTGAATGATGAATTGTAAAGAAAAATAGTTCAGGAATGTGGTTGTGCAATTATATACATCTAACACATCATGTGCAGATAATTACTTACAGTGCATTTCCCCACACGACTGTACTTTCTGCCGTTCTCCGCCACAGCGTAGATGTAAACAAAGTTGTCATGGGAAGCGACAGCCAGGAAGTTACCGTCTACAGGCACAAAAAAAGCTCAGAGTTAGCAGCGCTATTAGCAGAAAACTAGATAATAGTGTTATTATATTATAAAACATGACAGCTGACGAGGACGGGTGATGTTTTACCTGGAGAATACTTCACGTTGGAAATGATCTCGTTGCCGTCTGTGTGCATAGAAACAAGATCCCGGGTGTCAGTGTCCAGCACCAACCACCTGTAACACACACACACACACACACACACACACACACACACGAGTCAGAAATTAGGGAAAAATGCACAATTTCACAGTTCAAAACCCAAAGATATTCATTTTAAAATTTGAAGAATAAGCAGCAAATACTCGCATTTGAGAAGACAAAAACAGCAAATACTTGTCATTTTTGTTACCCACTTACAGTATTACCTCATAACTTCTATTAATTTTTTAATTGACCAGGTCATAGAGTTTAAATGTAAACATACTGGCTAATAAATCTAAACAAATATGACTAATTCCTCCTACACAGTCTACAGCCTCTTGCATAGAAATTGTTCCACCCGTTATGAATGTTTTTGAACCGCAACTGTGGAAACAAAACGTCTGTGACTGATGAGAGTCTGACCTTCCAGACATGGTCCCCACTGCCAGAACAGCCCCACTGGGATGGAAACCTGCAGACCTCCCAGGATCCTGGAGCACAGGAGGGAGCAGTGATTAATTATTATTCTCTTATTAGAAATACAGAAGAATCATCTAATTGTAGCTTGATGATTATTATAACTTCTCTTTAATTATCTCTTTAATTATTAGTTCTATTCTTTTAGTGTCTTTCATCCTGATGTTAAATGCTTCACAAAATATCTCCGTTAAACTCCTCGTCACCTCGATAGTCTTGCTCCAGAGGGGCTGATGGGAGTTGGTGTCCCACAGGTGAACCTGTCTGTCCTGGGAACAGGTGACAAACTGCTCCATGGAGGGATGGATGTCCAGACCCCACAGCTCATCTGTGTGACCCTGTAACACAACACATGTCTTATTCAATACACCTGAGACTGTGAAATAAATAAAATTATCTATGAAGAAAATTATCATTGTGTGCTCCCAAGAAAGTGTACGCATGTGTGTGTGTGTGTGTGTGTGTGTGTGTGTGTGTACCTGTACAATAGGTGTTAATGTATTAGGGAAGGCGGCTCTGATGATGGCGTTCTTGGTGGTTCCTATGAAGAGCTCTCCTGGTTTACCTTCAGCCAGAGCCCGAACAGGACCGAACGACTCGCCCACCTGGGACACACACACACACACACACACACACACACAGCACAGGCTCAGAGAAAGTTCACATGTTTGTTTTAAAAAGTGTTTCACACATTTTATAGATGGAGCTCAATAGGACCACGACCCAAAGTCAAGTAGACTAAAACATAATGACAAAGGCTCAAACTGCACATTTTAAACATATCTACTGTAGATAGATTTGTATATATAACTTAATTGAAACTGTAGGTCCATTTTAGTACTGTGTTTACAAAAAAAAATGCTAAAAAAACAGATGAACAGCATCAGAAAATATTAAAAACTTATCTTAGTCCTTGTATTGTATTATTCTGTATCATAAAAGATGCTATAATGACGCTCAAGTCTAGTGTTGGTTTATTTGTCGTTGTTTTTTCCATTTCAATGCATTCTGCGACACTTGCAATTTATTTATGCTGTGTAATGATAGTCTCCGACGAGGCACACTGACATTTCTGTTTCAAAAGGTCAAATGTAATGATAGTGTTCATATATCGAATAGCAGCATCTTTCTGTCCTTAAGCCTTTAATGAACACAGTTCAGTTCAGTTCTCTCACCTCCATCTCCGCCTGTTTTCTGTAGTCGTGGTCCCACAGAACCACCCTGCGGTCCTTCCCTCCTCCAGACACCAAGGTCCCGTCCTTCAGGACACAAACAGAGAAAATCCCTCCCTCGTGGGCTCCTGACACCACCTGGCTGATTCGGTTACCACCTGTCAATCAGGACACACGGGATATCAGAGCTCAAACAGAGGACACCCTGCCTCTGTTGGATCCTGTTTGTTTTCAGGCTTTGATGAACCCAGAACCAAGCTTATCCCACTAAATTAAATGTATCTACAAGTCAAACTGCTTGTGATTGTGTTTAACTAACTAAATTCAAAGACTTGAGAAAACACAGTTATTTTCTGTATTCAAGGATCTTTTTAGAAACAATCTTGAAATAAGATTATTGCTGCACTATTGAGACAATGACTCTAGATCATTTGTATTGGACATATGTGACATGTTCTCAAGTTTACAAGTCTCACAGGAAAAATAAATTGTTGTACTGGAGATCCTTTACATTTCGCTTGCTGGTCAAGAATGTAACATTGCTGCAGTAAACTTGCTGAGCAGACACTAGCAGTGACGTCAGTGGCAGCGAACCATTACATCCATACCGGTTTTAATTTTCAGTATCTTTACAGATGGCTCGCTGTGAGGGGATTTCATCTGGGGATACCTCGAACAAAAGGTCGGGGTCAGTTTGAGGTTTTTGGATTTCTACCTTTGGCCCAGACGT
Organism: Thunnus maccoyii; assembly: GCF_910596095.1. Lineage (NCBI taxonomy): Eukaryota > Metazoa > Chordata > Actinopteri > Scombriformes > Scombridae > Thunnus > Thunnus maccoyii. The sequence continues at coordinate 29,079,232 of NC_056538.1, read as the reverse complement.
AGATGTTTCCACTGGAGTCTCCTGTGATGGCGTCTCCGTTCTCAGCGAACGCCACACACAACATGTACTTTGGCTTTTCATGTTTCTAGAGAGAGAGAGAGAGAGAGAGAGAGAGAGAGAGAGAGAGAGAGAGAGAGAGAGAGAGAGAGAGAGAGAGAGAGAGAGAGAGAGAGAGAGAGAGAGAGAGAGAGAGAGAGAGAGAGAGAGAGAGAGAGAGAGAGAGAGAGAGAGATTTAATTCAGTGAGTCAACTTAAAATGTTTTGCTCAGGTAGCCTTATTTAAGATAATTTACTAGTTGTGACAACTAACTTTTATGGCTGCTTCCATCAAAGCTGACCTGAGGTACAGTTAATGGTGGCAAACTGTGTCAGTGACACTGACATTCAATGAGAGTAGACAAAATATTAGAAACACCAGTTTCTGCTCAATACATTTCAACAGTGCCACAAACTACAGCCTCCAAGTGACCATAAAGACGTATTAGACTGCATGTAGTGGATTATTTCACCGTACAGTGGCTTCATAAGGTTGATGTGAGGTGGGAGAGTAGTGTGATATATTATTGTTATCATGCCGTACCTCAAACAGGCCTTGTCTCTTAGTGAGAGTGTTGCCCTCCATCGTCCAGAAGTTGATGTGAGATTTTCCGCAGGTGACAATCAGGTTTGTGTCCATGGGATGAAACACGGCACCCAGTACTGAGTCATTGGAGCACTGCAGACACAGGAAGCATGAAACATGTTTCTTTACCAGACTCATTTAGTCTACTGAGGAGATAAATACTAATACAATACAATAAAATAAAATAACTGAGGTCAGGTGGTTGGAAGTCAGGGTACCTTGACCTCAGCTAGTTGCTTCTCTTTCTGCCAGTTCCAGACCGACAGGATGTGATCGTTGGCGTCATCCACAGCACAGAGGAAGGTGCCTCCGTTCTGAAGAAAAAAATAAGGAGTCAGATCTTCATAATTCTTCAAATATTAAAACACACATAAATATTTGATATCATCTTAGACATCAAAAAGCAAAAATTAACAGTTCAAAGCTTGTATTCTTCTCCTCTGTAAACTCTGCAGGATGCAAAGCTGCTTACTGATTTGGAGAAAGCGACGCAGGTGACCGCTCTGTCAAACGTTCCCATCCCGATGACATGGAGCGTGTTGAGACTCACTGAGTCCCAGACACGAACATGAGGAGCCAGCAGCTGGACGGAGAGGAAGAAACATTCAAGTCTGTTAGCTGGACAAACTAATGTGATACAAAAAACAAAAAAAGTGGGAGAAATTAAGAAGAGGAACTGATGAATGAATTCAACAACTTGGATGTTTTACATAATATTAGATAACATTAAACACTGACTTTCTGTTCTATGCGTTGTCTATGAACGTTTAACGCCTCACGACAAACACTTCCTACACCAGCCGAGTGCTTAATGGGAATTTTCCATCATATAAAACACCTCTAGCCTTTTCGAAACATGCTTTAAAACAAAATCCGTTGACAAAAAAACACTTTTTAAATTCAGGCCGACTGGTTTGAGGAGATACAGTAAGGCGGTTTTAAACTGTGCCAACATTAAGCAGCGAGTGAAAAACTGAAACTCCGTAGGAGGGTGTAAGTGCGGTTTTCACGGTACCTTTCCATCTTTAGAGTTTCCAGCCACTTGCCCTGTTGCTATGGTAACCATATCAGGATGCACACTCAAGCTAAGAAGAGGAAAATATAAATGATTAATTCATTTCCATGACATTTGTAAGCATTAAATGGTACCTACAGTCAGAATTTTTAGGATTTGCCATCACTTTGTGCTGTTTCCATGAGACTTTGTTATGTTGTTTAAGTTTAGGACATTGATTGATCACTCTTCTGTTGTACTGACAGCAAACTTCATTTAGTTCTTAGAAACACATTGTTGACACCAAACTAAACACACTAAAAAAGAATCTTTAAAACATAAATTGCTAAATTCTATGATTATTTACTTAAGAAACTAATATTTATTACCAATCATATCATTTATATCACAATAATTCTGTGCCTCTAAAATTTAAAAAAAAGGAAATAAAAAAAACTACAGCAGTTAAGACGGGAGCCTTTTCATGGCAGGAAGAGCGCGAGGACACTATGTGACGGCGTGGGAGAGGAGAACACGATTGTTTCCCTGCAGAGATGAGTAGCTTTCCCAGCATGCTCCTTGGGGGATTCAGTTTGTTTACATCCCAGTGGCTCCAGTCACAGAGCTCACTCAGGATGTCAACTAGCGCTCATTAAGAGAACCAAAAATCACATGAATGATAAACATAGTCAGCTGCATGAAGCTGTCAATGACGCATTACGCAAAAACCCAGATTGATGAGAGAAACAGAATGTGAGCAATTCGGAGCATTTGTCTCTTTTTTTTTTTTTTTTTTAGATGTTGGAGTTCATGAGGAAGCTTCGGATGAACCGGCCAGAAACATCTCAGCTTCAGTTTTGACTGAAAAATTGAAGTATTACTGTGTGCAAAATCATGTCAGCGCACGGATACAGATGAAGTACATGAAGTATTTATACTGTATTTTGAAAAGCTGTATCACATGAGATCAGGACTCTGTTTAAACAAATGTTTCCATGTCCTGCTGTCAACTTTACTCAGTGTACTATTCTACATGTACACTGAGTACTGTTTCAGCACAGCCTCAGGGCATAGTGAGCAGGTTTACATGTGCACAAGAACACGGAGAAATGGGACACACTGTTACGCACTGTTACTGTAAATTTGTGTATACGTGCAGCAGATGGTTAATCAGGTTTCTCCACGACCCCGACAGTATGTTATATAATCAAATACTTGGTTCCTATCGGCCTGATTTTTCTCACCATTTGACATCATCGTTGTGGCCCAAGTAGTGTCTCTGCTGCTGCTCCTCCGTGTTGTACAGAACCACCACAGAGGCGTTAAAGTAGACGATCTCTCCCGTGGGCAGCAGGTAGAGGTTGGAGCGACAGTCACGACCGCGGTAGCCATACCTGGTCCACGCTTAAGTTAAGGGAACAAGATGGCTGAAAATAGGAGCATTTAATGTTCTGATTTTGGACATTATTTGATGTTCTTTAATAAATGACTCACAAGAACTGAAGCTCATTACTCTTCTGGAATTTGAACCAGAGTTCAGAGCTGTATCTCCCCAAAGGGAACAAAACAACAAAGTGGTCATACATGTACATGTGTGATGAAGAAATAAGGAAACTAAAGCTTGTATGACCAGCCTGAAGGATACACCCACTGCAGTTTGAGCTTGCGGTCAGGCAGCGCCACCTTCTGGTCGAGGCTGTAGCTCTCCCTCTGCTGGTCAGGGACGTGCATGGTGACAGGACGACCTCGGAGAAACATCCTCACATAGCCGTCCTCTGGGGGGGAGAGAGAGGCGCAGTAGAAGGTTAAACAGAGAGAAAGGAAGAGTCAGAGTCAGTTAAGAGCACTTACTCATCCTCTTTACAGCTAATTAAAAGGGCACAGTGACGGGAGGGTAGTGCCTCATGCAGTCTTAAATTAGACACACAAGATTTACACACAAATAAAGCAAAAGTGCAAAACTTAAACTTTATATGCAAAACAAAACTCTTACCTGCATTAAAGGTGCATTCTTTGGATTTGCTGAAACAGGAAAAAAAGAAACATTAATGAAATGTTTCCTGTGAGACTTGATCTCAGCCTACACTATAATTGAAAATGACACTAAAAAGAGGGATAACGTAGGATGTTGTTTTGTGCTCGAGTGCCTCACACATTACACACACACAGTGTATGGCTGTGTTGACAAAGCCCCTGAGAATTTTTTTTCCAAAACATAAATTAATTATTCTTTGCTCTACAAGCTCAGTTTCACATTAACTGAATAATAGAAATGTCTGTGTGTGTGTTTCTGAGAAAAATATAACAAGAGTGCCATCTGTAGTATTTTATGAGCAACATGATGTACAGAGTGGGAAGACTGGCTCACAGATCGCAGGATTATGTGGGTCTGAGAACATTTCTTTATTATTGGACGAGACACACAGCTGAAGACAAAGTGGAGTTTCTCTTTCATGAATAAAGAAAATAAAGTTAATATGACTGTGTACACAGGTCGATAAAGAGAACAAGTGTCCTTGATCAACTCAGTGCACAAAGTAAACAGACGTGTCCTATTATATGTATCCAAATATGGGTGGTGACACTTACTATCAGTTAAACACACAGTGAACGTGGTGCTCTGCCACCAGTGTGACGGAGGAGGAGGTAAAGATGAGAGAGGAGTCAGATGGAGAACTACAACTAGTGTCACCTGATGTCACACAGAACAGCAAAATGCATGCAAATGAAAAAGTTAGACCTTAAATGTAAAATGACAACCAGTGAGTCAGCCAGTGTGCCAACATGCATCATCAGACCTGTCAATCAAACCCTGTATTTGCCTCATCAGTTTGCAGCTGCTGCTCCTCTGAGTCAGCTGTCTGTCCGTCAACCAATCAGAAGTGCCCGCTGAGCGTCGCGGAGCGTGCTGACCATTCAACCTAACCTTTCAAGATGCCGCCTAAACTGTCAGATGCTGTTATCAGGATGCTGAAGCGTTGCTTCGGCTGACAGGTGGATATCACCATGGCAACGGCAGTAAAAGTAAGCAGAGATAAGATAAGAGGAAACTGAAGGCTTTTCTTTTCCTGCTCGGCAGCGGGAGAGTCTACGACGTGCCTGCTTGTGCTTCCAAAGAAACACTCGGGAAAGTCAGAGGAAAGGTAGAAACTAACTGAAGCCGACAAGAATCGCTACACTGACAAAGAGGAAGAGATACAAATATTACAATTATTTATGAACACAACCCAACTTGTTCTCAACTGTCAGGGCAACAGACTGTAACAAAGCAAAATAATAATAATAAATGAGTGGAAAAATATAAGAGCTGCAAATGCTTCCATTTCAGAAATAATGAGCCCTATGTGCACTGTGTCATCGTACAGTTACATAAACTGAGGATAGATGCGGTAAACTGGGAAATGTAAATGTACCCTGTGGACATTTTAACCACTTGTAGTGCTATAGAGAAGTGTGTGTACGAGTGCGTTCCTGTTTTGTTTGCACATGGACGAAGCAATTCCTGCAGCTAATTTCAAACTATTTGGCTGATTGACAGTTGGTGTTGATAACGCACAAAGAAACAAAGCAATGTACCTGTAACAGCAGTGAAGAAGACGACTGCTAGCAAGTAAACATGGTTGTAAACAAATCATAATCTACAGTATTCAACAACGACAAAAATTTGCTCTACAAATGTTTTACGAGGAAATAAATGCATTCAACATGTTTGTTAGAACTCAGGGATACACACGATGTGTTTTACCGAGAAACACAGAATGTAAATATGACTTTTCGTTTACAAGAAAACTCCACACTGCACCTTTAAGCACCAGGATGAGCCATGTGTCTCGACTTGTCCTGACATTTGTTTAACAGGGAGGTAACTGGAAAAGGTCACACAGCACTGAGACATCTCAGTGTCGCTGAGTCAAAAAGTAAAATGTCTTCATAAAATATTTCGTTTTAATAAAGCAGGTTAGCCACAGCATGTTTTACAGATCAACAAGGCGCACAGGTAAAAGAAAAGCATATAAATGAGACATGTGTGTTTGAAAATAATATGTTGCATTGAAGAAGATTAAACGATTGCAGAGCAACCAGGCGACTGATCTGAGGACCTGTCTGATGTCTGTTGTGTTTCTGGACAGCTGGAGGCAACCAGGCAGGGTGTCGGCTCTTTAAAACAACCACATAAAGGCCCGTTTGTCTCTTGAGCTTGAGTTTGTGTGTGTGCGCGCATGTGTACGTGTGGTCTGCCAGGAAGATGAGGAGTGGCCTGGTTCTAGCCAATGAGCGAACATGACTGATTCAGAGCCAGTAATTAGTGCAGGGCATGCTGGGTAACTGGCAGCCGGGCAGGGCAGCTGAAGCAAATAACTGTGGATATAAAGCCCATGCGACTGTAGTCACGGTCACCAGGTTTCCAGTGAGAGGGAATGTACAAACGGGCCATTGATTTACATGCAGCACTGAGTGTATTGTGTGTATTTTCTGCCTGTCTGCACTCTGAAAACATGATGGGTTCCTCTAAGAACCAGAGGGGACTGACAAGCAGCAAAGATCCTTCAGGGATCTTTTTAAAAAATCCTCCATCATGTCATTTGTTTGTGAAGTGACATCAAGATCAATCAAGTTCCTAATCTCCTAATCTCTCTCAGCCAGGCCAAAAAAAACTTCTCTCATTGTGGCCTGGGAAGGCTCGACAGACATTTACTTAAGCCTCATTAATAGTCACAGAGACTTTGTAGGTAATTAGAACAGCCTCCAAACAACATATAGATACAGTAAACTCAGTAGGATAGTCTGTGCTTCTCTGTGTCAATGTCATCATTTCCAGCAAAATCAACTTCTAAATAAATCTGAGGAACCAAACAGCTGCTGAATCCTGATGAATTTATGTTTAACATGTTCTCAAAAAGTTGCAAAGTTAAAATACGGTGAGTCTGCACACAGTTCAAATTCAAAAAACCGGCACCGCTCGCCGTCACCACCACTCGTCACCTGCTCACTGACCGACTGGTCCGACTTCCAGCTGCTAGCCTGGAAGCAGCTGGAAGTGTTACGCAAAGCAAAGCTAAAACGTTTCTCGAAGAGCTCAGTGAGTGTTTCTGCATGAGGATTAAAAAACCACAACACAACCGAGTCACGAAGCTTTTATGTAATCTTGTGTATTAGCTTGTTTATTTGAATTTAAAAAAAGATCATTTCAATGCTGCATGCTTGTTGTATAATATTTTGACACATAACTTTACATTATTGCTGGTTGGTATGCAATGTCTGAATAATTGTGTACAATTTTATAGAATTTTCAAGCCATCAGCTGACAATTTTTTTGAATATATATTTATCTTGTCAAGAGATTCATTGCATCGTGTGTAAGAGGGGAGTCTTAGGGAAATGCTTCATCTAGCTGAGAAAGACTGCAGTGTTGGATGTTTTAGTAGCAGAGAGCTGATGGATGCTGTGGTCTGAGTGATGGGTCGTAACCCTGTGAACTGTGGGATCAGCGGTAATGGTCAAGTGTGCGTCCATTTCCTGGTCCATTATGACTGAAGTACTGCAGTGGTTGAGAGGCTGATCTTTGTTCCATACGCCATTAGACTAATACTCTCTCAAGTTACTGTAGCAGACGTATTAACGAAACGCCCCAGAGAAAGAGAGAGAGAGAGAGAGAGAGAGAGAGAGAGAGAGAGAGAGAGAGAGAGAGAGAGAGAGAGAGAGGAAAGGGGGAGAAACATTTGATTCGACAAAAGGAAAAGATCTCAATCTGTTTATTCTAATGCAAATCTTTTGATCTTTTCCTTCATCAGAATTTGCATGGGTTCCGCCTGACTGAGGGAAAGTTATTTATTCTAGATGTTAAACCTCATCTATTTTTACAAAGGTTATGTTTAGGCCACAGTGTGAGGTGTGAGGTGTATATGTATTCTTTCAAGCTGAAAGTTTTAAATCAACCTCATAAGATTTCCTTGTGGATCAAAGCTTTTATTCTACAGAATGAAACACTAACACAAAAGGAGAGAGATATACTGATCCAACACGATAGAAATCTTTTCCTTATTCTTTTATTTGCATGAATTCAGACCTGTATGACAAAACTCATCTTTGCACAGTGCGCTTTGATGTAAAGGGTTACTACACTTGCACTCAAATGTGCAGTATTTAATATTAGATGAGAGGCAGTGATGGTGGTAAGAACCTAGTTTATTCAAGGAAAACACGGTTCTAGTCGTGCAAAATGCTTCTCTGCATTCAGGGATTTGGTCGACATGTTTGTAGCATGTTAAGCAGGAAGTCCAATCAATGTTATCGGTGCACGCTGAGCAGAACTGGTGACTGTAACATCAGTCCCACAGCAGCTTTCCCCTCATGTCTGTGGTCATAATGAAATGAGTCTTTGCAGCATTTAGTTTTACCTTCAGTTACAAGCTGCTCTACAGGTTCATTGGAAAACCCTCAAATTCATGCTTATATAAGATGCTCCATCCAATGCAGCACATGTAAATCAAACTACAGTAGGTGATGTGAAGCAGTTTGTACAATGTGAACATGTGTAATAGTCTCTTTTTTTGTGTTAACAGCTCATCATATAAAGCAGGAGCACCGTGTCCCGTCAGCTGCCAGAATCAATCAGATTTAACAGAACAATCAGTTAACTGACAGAACTGCTGAGCACAGTCAGTGTGACTGGTCTTCTGTCACTTCACATACACTCATCATATCCGTGTGTGTGCGTCTGTGTGTGTGTGTGTGTGTGTGTGTGTGTGTGTGTGTTTCATAACTGGACAGAAATGTCACATGTTTGTTTTGTTTCCACCATCATTAGAAGCCTGAAGAAGACAAAAGAGCCACTGATAGCACAAAAAAGGCGCATCAAGTCACATAATGTGAAGGAAACAGTGAGAAATTTCTAAGTTAAGAGATCCGGTTAGATACCACATTTAGAAAACCCTTCATTATTGTTTCCATAGAAGTCAGATTAAATCTTTAGAGCAGATGAACTGTGAGTGTAATTCATTCCAGGAGAGCTTTCTTAATCAAAAGCAGCAACTCATGTTTTTCCTTTTTATTGAACTACACAATTAAACTGTAATATATTCTTCTCAAAATGACACTTTTTATGTGTTTTAATCTGATCTGCCTCACGCTATTGGACCACTGGCTGTTGTGTTTCTATTGTATTCATGTTACTATGCTGCTGCCCCTCCCCTCAACCGCACACACAGTCCTGCAGACTAGGAATCTACTGCATCATAGGGTTTGCGTGACAACCAAGAGTTTCATTAAAAAAACATCACTTCCTCAGACTGTTATGAAACAAAACCCAAAGGACTGATCACTGTGATTGTTTATGGTGAAAATGAGCAAAAACTTTAGATGGTATTTCACAGCCCAAACCACACTGTGTTTCCTTGTGTCACCTATAATCTATTTAAATATAACGCAAATGATAAATGGAGGACTGACTGGTTGAGACACAAAGGAAGTATTTTGAGGGGTTTTTTTTTTTCTGAAACACACCCAGCTGATGTTAAAAGCTGCACATGCATTTAGAGAAACTCTCTCAAACTGTTAACAGATGGTAATCTAAAAGCCTCACACCTTCCTGCACTAAATATCCACATTTAATCCATGTTTGTGCAATGAATCATTGAGAGAGTTTTGTCTTACAAGAGTATTCAGCAGTTAAGTCTCTCCGCTCACAGTCACTCTATCAATCATTGATCATCTATTGTAAAAGCCTGTATTTACCTTGAAGACCTCTTCATGGCTGCCAGGTTTCCGTTACAGTAACAGTTATCAGCGGTGATCAGTCAGAGCGAGTCCTGTCCAGTCCAACAGCCACACTAACTTCCTCCTTCACTCAGCAAACTTTAAGCTCTGCCTGTTCAGGCTCTGTTATCCAATCAAAACACACTTCCTGGTTGTGCAACCCCCACCTCCTCCAACTAACCAGTGTCCACACTCCCTTTTACCAAGAGCTGTTAAGAAACCTGATGCCGTCAGCAGAGAGAGACGGGCAGGAGAGAAAGAAATGGAGGAGATGGAGGAGAGGAGTAGAGAGGAGAGACGTGGAGAGCAAAGAAAAGAAGAGAAGAAGAAAGAAAGAGAGGAATGTTATAAGAGAGAAGTCAGTATCAGTCTTTAGTAGAAAGACTGTAAAAGAGCAAGCAATGACAGACAAATGGATCAAAAAGAAAAATATAAACTAAGGAGATTGTGTGTTTTGATTAAATAATAAGCCGTAAACTTCCTCTGAACAAAATGTCCAAAAACACAGCACACATCACTATATTCAGTTTACACAGGGGTTTGTTTATTGACGACTAGTGACCTGTCAATCACGTTCACCTGCCTGTGACATGCGGATAATTCTCTGTCCATCAAGCTCACAGCTGTTGCATCACAAAAGACCAACAGTCCGTTATATAATTCACGATGACATCTGAGATTTACTGCAGGCAAACAGAGAGGCCTGACACGTCAGACGATACTAATGATGATGATGATGATGATGATGTGTTTTTTTCTTCTTTCTGGAGCTTTTAACTCCAGAAACTAAGCCAGCAGTTCTCAGAGCAGCAGAGGCTCCAGGCTGTAAATGTAAAACATCTTCATCAGATTCAGATACAGATGCTGATTAGTTGAGGGGGGGGGGCAGCTGTTCATCTTGTCTTTTCCCTTTTTATTCATACGGCTCCATTTCTCTGTTTGTCTTGATTCAATATTAAATGTAAGGATGTGCAAAAATACAGGCAGAGATGCTAGACAGAGCGCTCAGCATTTCCTTTAATTTAACTGAGAAAAAGGAGAAAAAATATAAAAGGCCTCATTTCTAGTTTACAGTTCAGGTGTGACAGCATTTAGATAAATAATAATAATAATACTGATGAAAATTGTGACTTTGGCTTTGTATTATATGTTGTACACCTTGTATGTGTAATCATTTTGTCTATGAGAAGTTTAAAGGTGCAGTGTGTAGAATTTAATGGAACGGACTTGGTAGAAATGGAATATAATATGTTTTAATTAGTGTATAAATCACTTGAAAATAAGAGTTGTTGTTTTTTCCTAAATGAGCCCTTTATATCTACATAGAGGAGTGGGTTCTCTTCCACGGATGTTTCACGCCATGCTGTGTTTCTACAGTAGCCCAGAACGGACAAACCAAACAATGGCTCTAGAGAGGGCCTTTCTCATATTTTGTGAGTTTCGTGGCCGCAGTAAGTTTTCCTACATGCTTGGAAAGGGGAAAGGGTGAAGGCACAGGTATTCAGTTGGTTGCAATCTGCAACCTCACAGCTAGATGTCACTAAATTCTACACACTGGACCTTTAAATAACTTTACCACCAGTGTAGATAGTTAAAACTACCATACCTTTATAATTTTCTACTTTTAATAATTTTGTAAGAATAGCTTAAATGTTACTCTAACATCTGGACATTATAGACTGGTTGTTCATTGCTCTGATATCTAAACTCACTCTTAAGTTGCTCCTCATCTAAGCAACTCAAGCAGCTGTAATCAGGATAACTATAACAAACAGTAACAAACACTAACAAGAGTTGTTTTCTTCGTTCTGCCTCTGACTGACAGCGTTTGTTCAGACTGACGGTCGAGTCTATCTATAGACAGACAGCAGAGAGGTAAAACAGCTCATTACAACAATCTGACAGACCCAGTGAACTCCGTTGACCCACAGTGAACAGACATGCTTTCTGAGCTTGTTAGAGGCAAGATGAAGAGTTTTCACTTCAGCATCGGATATAATGCTTTCTCTGTTAAATCTACCTTTGTGTGAAACGCAGCATTTCTTTCATAGAGCTGCTCATAGGTCTAGAAATACACTGTATAATTTTTACCTTTTTCCGCCTGATGAGCTGCTGGATGAGGTTGTTCGACTCCGACTCTCCGCTCCCATCTCTCTCCTTACTAAGGTGAGACGTTCTGTGGACATACTCTTCCTGGAGGAGATGAGAGGAGAGGAGAGGAGAGGAGAGGAGAGGAGAGGAGAGGAGAGGAGAGGAGAGGAGAGGAGAGGAGAGGAGAGGAGAGGAAAGCCGCAAAAATGTTGCTTAAGAGAAATTGGTATTGATTACTACCCTTCTCCACATTCACTCCTCAAGGCCACTGCTAAAAAATGAAATTACACTCCTGGTGAATTTGCTTGGATCAGGGTCACTGATGAAACTTATTTTGGGAGGCAAAAGAACTCAGTGGTCTGGCTCCTTGAGTGATGCTGCTCATCTGCTGCCAATTACGTAAAAGAACTCCACAGTGTCCACAGGCTTGATCCAAAACATCACTTTTTTTATGTTGCCTTTTGGAAAACTGTCAGTGTTCTGTCTAAATGCTCAGTTTTACATTTACTCAGTTGTGTCAGCGTCTGTCACCAACTTTACTAGATTACACTTTTAATCCTCTCACCTTACTTAGATTATGATTAAATGCAAGAATAATACAAATATGTGCGTGAGTGTACACACATTTGTTTGTGGCAGTGTTTTTCTGTTTCTTTAGCATCTTGTATACCTTTTAATAGACTGCAGCACCTCTTTCTTGGGAGATGAAGGGGAGGAGAGGAGGCGTTTCTGTTGAGCATAGCCATTACTCAGAGGTCTGGAGGGAAGAGCCTGCAGGAGCTGACGCACTGAAAGATAACAAACTATCATTTTAGCTTCATAAAAACAGGAACAGATGAGGAAAGAATTTACTGTATGTATAGTCCAGGGTCAAAACTCAATCTTAGACCCTGTGTGTGTGTGTTGTCCCTATAATTTGTGACAATATGTGCAGTGATGCTAATTTGCTTTTCTTGCTTTTATTTTATTTTATTTTATTTACACACACATAAGACTGCATAGATAATAAAAAATAAGAGATGTGTCAGGAGAGGTCAAGAAGCTGCAGACTTATACAGTAGACCTCCCCTTAACTTAAGGAGAACAATGACAAATAATGGAAAAAAAAAAACATAATTTAGGAAAATACAACAAAAAATAAACGACAATAAGAAGCACACAAAATAAGCAGAAATAAACTAACCAATCATTAGACAAAAATCCAATAAAAACAGAGAAATACATGAAAAACAATACTTTTTGACATCACATCACTGTATCAAACATAAAACAATCACTTTGTAAACTTATTTTGTTTATTTGACAGCAGGCTAGTGGCTAAAACTCATGTAAATATTCTTAGGGATGCTATGATCCAACGTTTTTTTGTCTCCCAACACCGATAATTCAACCAAGCGTATCTGCCGATGCCAAGTACCGATCCACTACCAGCGCTGTCTTTGTCTCCAAATTTAAAATCCAGGGATTTTGGGGATTATAATAACACTGACAAAGAGACTGTTTGTAATGTGGATCAGTCACAACATGACTAATACCCAACCCACTACCTTACTCACCCTTGGTAGGCTGTGCTGAAGCTGTGGTGGCCAGAGGTCTCCTCCCAGCAGCATGGACGCCTCCCGGTTGCGGCCCCAGGTTCTGCTCCTCGCAGTAGCCCAGTCGGCGCAGAGCGTCGGCCAGAGCCGCCTTCAGCAGCTGGATCTCATCCTCCTGCAGCTGCAGCCTCTGCTCCAGATGGGAAACCCGGTCTTCCATGTCCATGTTGCTGCTGGCTGACACCGTGTCATCTGGACGGGACGACGGCCAGGAGAGAAGGTGTTAGTTTAAGTGTTAGTTACTGAGACTTAGAGCTTAAAAGACTGAAAATGGGATGAAAAAAAGCTTTGGCTAAAGACTTTGTTACATCCTGAGGTAAAAATGAGTCAGTATTTTACTAAAAAACACATTACATGGAGGTTTTATCATCATCAACTGAAAAATACTGTCCAAGGAAAAAGACATCATGGTTCTGGCCACAATGATTGATGAGGAAAGTACTTTGCAACAAAGATGGAGACAAAATAAAGATACAAATTTAAAGGCAGGTATACGTGCAAGAGAAGAGATTATGAAGCTGTGGCTGAACATCAAAAGGAGTGTAGAAGAGAGAAGAGGAAATAATTTAAGTATAAGAACTAGTAAATGTTGCCTGGACATTTAAACATTTGGTTTCCTTTATTTGGATACAAATACAAACGGATGCTTTAGGTGATTGTTATGGATATCTGTCGCCGCTGCCGCTTTGTGAATGTTGACGGTTTTGAGTTTCTCGGTGGGGGGAAAGAGCATACAACAAGAAACTTGACTGGTTTAAATAATTTAGACTTTGTGTGTGAGTGTGAGGCAGAGATAAATAGAAGGAAAACAACACCAGACACCAGGTTGTGTGGTTGCTTTGAATGGACACCATGTGAGAGAAGAGAAAAAAATAGAAAGAGTGAAGGAGACAGAAAAACAGCTTTGTTCTCTCGCTTGTAAAGATATCCTGTGGACTTTTTGACCAACAGTGGCTCTATGAAGAAGTGTCAGAGGTGCCTTATACTTTAAGCATTTGTATCATTTTATTCACCAACTGCAGAGGGCGGTAATGTAAATGTGTGGTGTATACATACTCCACTGGCTGGAATTTGAAGACTGCTCTCTGATGTGCAGTACACATAATTGATACAGGTTTCAAAATATTCAAAAAAAAATGTGTGCAAATGTTTTATAAAGGAAGAAAATAAATTAAACATGTTAGAAACATTGAATGTAAGCAGAACTCTGAGAGCAACTTAAGCACATATTTGTATTTATGGTATTTTATTTATTTATAATTGTTTCTGTTGCAACCTCATGCATATGTTCGAACATTGTTCAACTTCATGCAGCAGTTTATGCATTTCTTATGTGCAAGTTTAAGTATATTTATAGTAAACTTTGCTGATGTTATGTATATACTATTCTGTTCTTAAGTGCTGGAATGCAGGAAGATCTTTGTTATTTCAGTTTTAATGTGCATTGGCCTCAAAAACATGCTGCTGAGACGTAGAGGAATCTGCAAACAAGTTCCAATTGAAACAAGTATTTGACCGTATATAATGTATATAATGTCTATAATGTTTGTACATGACATAGCGGGTAATAACGTGTGCTATAGTTAGGAATTTCCCTGCCTCTTGTGGGTTTTCACAAGAAAATTGGATTTAATTCAGTGGAACACGAGTTAAAACTAAGATACTTTGAACATGGTAAAACTGCCACTATAATAAATATCAATAAGACAATTGCAGCGATACCTTTTAACAATAAAAATGCACTTAGTCTTAATCATAAAGCAACCTCTGCACTTTGATATGCTGTAGAAGTCTTTTTGTTTCCTAAATTCATTCCTGGAGCTCTCTCTCTCTCTATATATATATCCACTTGCAAAACTTTCCAATAAAATTGAAGGATCATGATACTCACTCTTGTTTAACTGGTGTGTTCCTACACGCTAAATCAGCAATACTCAACTCAAGGTAAACATGGTTCAGGCTTATAGCTTGTTAAGTCCTCTGCATTACAAACAAATACACCAAATGAGAACAATGTTTTACTTTGGGTGCAAACCACTTTACTTCTGGTTGGACACTTCACTTCCAACAATGGAATCAACGAGAGAGAATAATTGTTTCGTACAAGAAAATCTGGTCCCGCCACTGATGCCTGAAGCTCCGCTGCCCCAACATGTGCCAAACGCTGTCTGCTAAATGAAAAATACTCGCACTCTTAACCTTCCTCCCATCAAGCCCACTCACATCCTTTCTTCCGTGCTCCGTGTTTATTCCCCTCATCTTGAACTCTTTCCAGCCTAATCGTCCACCGACCTTCCACTCGCTACGATGACATCATCGGTGGCCTACCAGATTATCGTAGGCAAACTGCCCGGTGCGGATTATTAATCTGTGGCCCACATTAACAGATTACAACCCCATAAAGTCAAAAACAAGTTTCTGGTCGGACAGAACATCTCGACTCTTCATGCATCCTAAATTTTAAACTCTATCCTCTCTCTCTGTCATGACGCCAGCTCTGAAACCACCACGTCCTCATCATCACAAATACAGATTTTTATTCAAAATTAATTTAAAATCTTACCCCTACTGAGACAGAAGTTATCCTTTAACTTGCAAATTAATACTGACAGCATGCAATTATCTATTTTTATTGATTTTTTATCTAGGATTTCAATATTTTTCTCATAAAAAGAATACATACTGTACTTTGTTTGCCACAAACTGTACCTCTTTCCAAAAAACGTGATTCTTGTACATTTCCTGTTTAAAACTCCTAAAACAGCACGAAGACATCAGATAAATGTGTTGAGATTGAGGTAACTCCTTGATCACAGCTATGCAAATACCAAAAATATCTTTTTCTTTACTAATTTATTTATTTTTTGTTGAGTAATTCTTAATTCAAATGCTTGCTGTACTATAATTAAGAGGGTTCTGTTGCAGGGTTCATTGTGGTGCCAAATCAGCTGTTTCAGAGGCTTTTCTATCCAGACAGGAAATAAACATTGAATTCCTGTGATTATTTATGAAAAAAAAAAACTTAAACATTGAATCTTCTTATAAAATTTGCTACAATATCAGTATCTACTCAACATATCAGCCTTCAAAACACCTGTTTCAGTTGAACACCAAGTTAAATGAGAAGCTAATGAGCTAAAATCAAGTTTAAAAATTGTTCAAATATCACTTCTTTTTTTTTAAAATGACATAACATCTGTACTACACAGAGCCAGGACGTCTCAGTCTGCATAGAAGATAAAACACAAAATTTACTTCTACGGTCGAAAGAGATAAAATGCAAAAAATATGTAAAAACTACCTTTCACAATAAAATAACTTACAACTAAAACAAAGAACAATAGAACTGGGCGTACAAATGAACATCTACCATGAACCTCCCTCCTTGTCCCCGTTATTTTTACTACAAAGGTCACATTCATATTTACACCATCCAGAGCTTTGAGCCGCAACAGTTTAAATTAAACTTGCAATAAAAGAGCATCGCAAAAGCACTTTAAGAGGCATTTTTACAGCTCACACTGCTTCAGCGTGAGCCTTACGCTCCCATCATGCATCAGCGCGGCGCTGCGAGCTGTAGGCCAGGGGACACAGCGAGTACTGTTACTGTTACTGTATCACATCTCGCAGTCAAATGAGTCAGGAAGAGTCCGCAGGGAAATCAAGCTTCAGATTTACATACAGAAATCAAACTCAGGGGAGATTTGCATCGCAGAATTGCATGATGAACCGGCAGCATATTGTCAGATTAGGCCACAAGCCTTCATCATTGTTTCTCCAACTTTCTCAGCTCTACTGAACCCTTCTGAAAACAAATTTCAGTAGGGTTAGACTGATTTAGCCACATGATATTAGCCTTTTGTTTAATATCAGAAATATCAGAAATAAGCCGGTTACGTGGTTCACTCTGACCACGTTGCTTCAGCTACTGAGAAAAACTGCTCCTCACTTCTGAATTTATTATTATTAATAATTCTTTTAAATCTGGTTTGTATCCCACAGTTTCCATTAGCACTGGAAAAGCCCCCCTTTAAAAAAAAAAAAAGGGCTGACAGCTTTTAAAAGCACCTCATTAGTCTACATTAGCTGTCTAGATGTCTGTCAGGGTCTGGGTACTCAGTGATCCATTTGAAAATGAACTCTCAGACAATATGAATAATGAAAAGCATAGATACTAAGTATGGTAAAATGGTACGAAGTGATGTTTCACTTCCTGACAGGGTAATATTACACAGATAAACTACCAAACTAACAAATCTCTTCTTACTGTCATGTCTGTGTTAGCTACTCAAACACAAATCAATCTATTAATGACCAGATGATGCAGAGAAATAATCACATACAGTCATATTAATAGCCCAAAAGCAATCCAACTCAATGTCTCTTATAAATGAATACAGGTAAAGTGGAAAACACAGACCGTAGGTGGAAATAATTAATACACAAACTCTGAGCAAAAAGAGAGAGAAACATAAGAGTCAGTTAGCGAAACGGGAGGAAACAGACTGTAGGTGGGAGGAGATGGTGAGTGAGAGAAAGAGATGGGAGTACACAGAGAGAGAGAGAGAAGAATGATTAATTTTTAACTGAACACAGCAGTAAATCTGTTTATCTAAACTACTGTGACCACAAGAGCATTAAACTGAACATAGAAACAAACGGAGGAGACGGAGGGAGATTGTTACAGAGACCAAGTTTCTTTTGACTGAAGACTATCTGAAATAATTTACATATTTACTACTCTACTATACAACATATAGTCCTTTGTATAGGGGACTCTGTATATAGTGTTTATAATGTGAGTAGTGAAGCGGGGCAGATCGTTGTTTGTACTGTAAATGGTGAATAGAGAACAACATAAAAGTCTGGTAGCTATGCTAGACTGCACTCATCAAACAAGGAAATAGAAACGTTGAAAAAAAGATGAAAAAAAAACAAACAAAGAGACATCTTCACTAATCTTTACCACTAGTAAGAGAAAAGGCATGTTGTTAGTTAAATCAGAGGAGTTCATCCTCTGTACGGTGGCTGTTTTAGAACATCTCAGCTTGTCAGGCTCAGCTCTACGTCGTCGGAGTCGGATTATTTTTCCTCAGTCTCTGGATTTCATATGTTTAATATGTACTGAACGTATGACTGAGTACAATATGTAATTATTCACTGTGTGATACGTTACGCTGATTATATATTATATATAAACTGAGCCACCTTGTGATCATGCTGTACTGAAAACAAAAACCCCACAGATCATGTGGTCATTAAAGTGATGCGAAGATGCAAATTGTCAAACTTAAATATGCTGCGAGGGAAATTTGTCTCGCAGCCATCCGGATAATATACAGTATGCATGTTTACTGTGCGTGTGAGTTCTTAACATTTAGCTAAACATGCTAACAGAAAACACAGCCAGATGGGAGAGCAAAGACAAAGATGGAGAGAGAGAGAGAGAGAGAGAGAGAGAGAGAGAGAGATCAGCAGGATTCACCTTCAACTCCTCTACTGTTAGGACACCTGTTTAAAAACGCTGCAGAGGGGGATACTTTTCCAATTTGCCCTTGAATTATCACACACACACACACACACACACACACACACACACACACACACACACACACACACACACCATTACAATAGGTTACACCTCAGCAGTATTCTATTACTGCCCTTGTAAACCAGAGGCCACATCTATTTGATATTCAGCAGGCGAGACACACATAAACACACACACACACACACACACACTCACACATTTTGTATTACAAGCTAACTTCCCTCTCCATCCCAGCACAGAGAGACATTACTAAGTGTTAAAACAGACACATGGCTGCTTTGAGGACACAGAAAAATTATCACAGAGAGGTAGACAAGTGCTGGTAGAGGAAGAGGGGGAGTTTTTGGGATGGGAGTAAAAGGAGGGATGGAGGGGAGACAGACAGGAAGATATGGAAGATGAAATGGAGAGAAAAACAAGAGGGTGGAGGTGGGGTGGGGGGGTCTCTGTGTGTGTGTGTGTGATGCTGAAACAGAGAGATGGACAATGGGGAGGTTGGCGCAGGACAATAAGAAAACTGAACGCTGCTGGAATATTTATGGTGCGGTTAAGCGGGAATGAAGGTGGAGCTCGTCTCGCCTACCTGTCATCGTGCCTCGCTGAGTGCCCGGTCACTCCTCCTGTCAATCAACCAGTCAGTCAGTCAGTCCACAGAGCAACAGCCAGCCAGTCAGTCAGTAAGTCAGTCAGTCAGGCAGGTTGTTCACTTGCTCTCACTCGTCCTCCCCCAGAGGCTTCATGCACTCCGACTCCCCTCCCCTCCCCTCCCAGATCACTTGATCTCTCTCTTTCACACACATACACACACACACTCATTCATCCACCTCCTCTTCCTCCTCCTCCTCTCTCCCTCGCTTCCTGGACCACTCCCTCTTCCTCCTTCCATTCCCTCCCCCTTTTTCCTCCTCCCTCTCCTTCTTCTTCTTCTTCTGCTGCTGCTGCTGCTACTTCACTTTCATCCCATCTCCTCCTCTCTCGTTAACAGGCAGGGAGAGCTGAGGCAGAAGGGGGCGGAGCTTGGCTCAGAGCCACACACACACACGCGCACACACACACATATACACACACAAAGAGAGAGAAAGAGAGAGAGAGAGAGACACTGCACCAGCATCAGCATCTGTACAGCCAGGCACCACCAGGAAGAGATGCTGCAGAGTTGGACTCCAGGGTCAATGACTCACACACATACACACACACACACACACACACATATGTGTATATATATAAATAAGGTGATGCAGCACCCACATGCCCTCACTGTTCATTTGCATACCTGTGCAGCTATTCTTGTACAGGCTCTACATGTGAGAGTGTGAAAACAAGTTTTAAAAGGATAAGGCTGGTGACATACTGTATTTTTTATATGTTTTTTTTTTTTAAATCAACAAATCTCTTTAAAAAAAAGACCAAATTCAACAAAGAAGAATGACCTGATATATCTTATTCCTCTGTGATGTTGTTTATTTTGAGTGAGTGAATGAGTTTATTTCGACTTCCTTCTTCTGCCACAGACGGGGGGAAGTCACAATAAAGTGGTGAAAGACAGACAAGCTCATTGTTGCTTTTTGTCTTTTCATGGGATTTGTTGAAAATAAGAGAAATATAGAGTAAGACAGATTTCAGCAAACTGAATCATAAAAAAGGACATAGTGACCAGCTGTATCCTTCAGCTTTAACTGAGCAATAATAGAAGACTTTATTAAACACAGTGGATAATTACTCGGGGGTTGTGCAGCAGTACAGTGATTGACAGCTCTTGTTGTTCTACTCTGTGCTTGAGTCATCAATCATTTCATTTCAATCTACAGCTGAAGGAAAAAGTCTCTATGCTGCACCGCCAGCATGCATGTATACTGTAGTACTCTGCAGTCTCTGAACGTCGTAAATGTTGTGCTGATGTCACTATGCATTTCAGAGTACATTACATCTGCACTTTAACGCAGCGCTGCATCATATAGGGGTAAAATAAAAGTGTGTGAGCATCAAACCACATTTCATCCTGTTTTCCCAAATGAAATTTTGGATATGAGCACTAGTGAGAAATATTCTCCACACATTCTCCAGCTGGTGACTAAATTAAATCTCATGAAACACAAAACTGCACAGAAAAAGCTGGACGCACCAACAACACCTAAAACCTCTAAAAACCTCCTTCAGACGCTAGAAGAAATGACTTGTGGGCACAGAGGGGCAGTTACTCTTTACTGCTGTTTGGTGTGTAATTTTGCAGATTTAAAATCATATGTAACTCAAGTAATTGTGTTGTAAATGTGTCTAACTTAGTGTTTTGTTTCATACTGTGGAGCCTCTCAAAAGTCAAAAGTTTCTCTGCTGATGTAAGGACAATATTAAAAATATTCATGATTCAAAGGAAAATTGTTTAAATGATGCTTGAACTCAGTGTTTGTTTTGAACCGCCTGGAGTCCCAGGTGGGTGGAGTTTACCTCAGCCGGAACATTTAGGTAAATCTATGAAGGTTGTCAGCACTGGGGAACATCTATAAAACTATATAAACTACAAAGGGCGTGTATTTGGCTGAAGATATGAGCAGGTGGTCAAGGAGAGCAGATCTGATGAACACGCTGTAGAGGATCTCTGGTTACAGTGAGAGCACAGATGGCAGAGGAGAAAGAGAAACAAAGAAAGAAAAGGAAATAATGGAGGAAGATGGACAGATACAGCAACAGAAAGACAGAGAAGTTGGTTGTGTGAAGCTCACTTGACAGATGCTGCACTAACTGATAATAGCTGAGCACAGATCAACAGCACATCCAGCCGACAACTGAACTATTCTGTTCTATTATTCTTCAACTTTTACCTGCATCTCACCTGCTGCAGCACAGCAGAGTGAAACACCTCATCATCGTTTCTCTCTCGGGTTTGGTTCTCACTTCACCCGAAGCTACAGACAGGTGACAAATTAAGAAAAAAAACAACATGAAGTGTCTTAGTAAGGTGTTGGGCCACCAGCACAGCTTCAGCGCTCCTTGGCATTGATTCTACAAGTCTCTGAACTCTTCTGGAGGGATGAACATCGTTCTTCCAAAAGATATTCCTTCATTTGGTGTTTTGATGATGGTGGTGGAGAGCGCTGTCTAACACGTCAGTCCTAAATCTCTCATAGGTGTTCAACTGGGTTGAGATCTGGTGAGTGTGAAGGTCATAGCACATGATTCACATCATTTTCATACTCATCAAACCACTCAGTGACCCCTCGTGCCCTGTTGATGGGAGCGTTGTCATCCTGGAAGAGACCACTCCCATCAGGATAGAGATGCTTCATCATAGGACAAAGGTGATCACTCAGAGCAACTTTGTATTGATTTGCAGTGACTCTTCCCTCTAAGGGGACAAGTGGACCCAAACCATGCCAGCAAAATGCCCCCCACAGCATAACAGAGCCACCAGATTAATTTTTTCAGCACCTATCCCAGCTTAAAAACAGTTCTTATTTCATCTCTTAATTCAAGATTTAAACCTGCAGTGTGGAACTTTTACATATAAATGAACGTCTGTTACATTCACTTGCCAAACGACTTCACACAATGCTGATTAAGCCTATCATCATCATCGCCAGGTAAATCTCTCTGTATTTCACAGTATACAGAGTTTTTAAATTTAGTGTCGGTGGCGACATTGTTGTGCTGGCCAGATGAATAAATACTCTGCTCTATAGGCAGAGCATGCACACGAAAGACTTCACACGGTCAAGTGGCTAACTTCCAGTTAGCCCTCTGCTAACCTGAATCGGGATAAAATAATTCAATTGTGCGGCTTTTCTAGACTTTCCAAACATTATCGGACTGAAAGGATAAATTCTGATAGTGAAACGAGTCATTTCACAGAGGTTTTATGTGACACTCAAAACAATTCATCTGCAGTTTTACAGCTGCAAAAGTAGCGACAGAGTAGGCTACCGCAGAGCCGATGATGTAAGCACGTTTCACCAGTGTTTTTGTAATTACTCTCACTGCCAGAAGGGGGAGACAAAAGTCCCGTACTCCTGCTTTAATTTAATTTAATAGCAGATGATCAACTCGCCTGTTGATCAACTGCTTTACAGCTGGACTCTTCATATACGTGGAGGGGTTGTGGGTTGTCTAACTCGAACTGTGTCAGTCTGTAAAATCAGATGCTGTAGTGTTTGGTTGGATGGAAAACCTGCAGACTATTGAACACCTTTAGACTGTGCAACAACATTGTGTGAGACTCCTATAATAAAATCTGTGTCAGACTGCAAAATATCAATTTGTGGCTGTCAGATTGTGCTCTGAATGTGTGGTGAATCTTAGTCCAACAATGTCAGTTGAAAAAGGCATCTGATGTTTTAAAAATGCAGCAAAGTCACACAAATTTGTTTTTTGTCTCATCTCCATCATTTTGGTTTTTGTGTGTCATGGACGTATTTAAAGGAGAATTAATGTGTTTTCTCCTTAAACTTGATTAAAAACTGCTCTTACAAAATGTCACGCTGGCTAATGTGTTCTGTGTCCTTTTATGTCGTATTCTGATTGGTTGGTTTGTAGACGTGGGTCAGAGAATTTTGTCCTTAATTTCTGAAACTGTCAGAATTTTGCCTCAAGCTGTCTTTGGTTGCCAAAGATCCAAATCAGTTGTGGGTGGACGCGTCTCACAGTGGGATCTTGGACACTGTTGTGCATTGACGACCAAAGATTTCACCACATTTCTCTCACAACTCACTCTCAATCACACAGTGTAAAAGCGGCATTAACAAGAAGGGAGGGGGGACTGAGAGCTTAGTCTGAAGTGCTCTTGATAAGATGCTGAATCTCTCCCAGCTCTAGGGAGTCTGACCTCTGACCTCTAAGTGGAGGAAGCCAAGCAAAAAGACAATTCTCTCCTCTCTTCTCTTCTCTTCTTTCCTTTTGGGCATCAATACAATATCTGCAAATGCCAGCACGCACATACAGGCCTGTTTTTCTACTCTTGCAAGAACCCTCACTTAGACATTTATTCTCTGACCTAACTTAACCCTAAACCAAAGCTTTAACCCCAAACTCAACCCTTACAGAAGTACGGTCGATAAAACATGCTGATAAAACAAAAATGTCACATATTTTCTTCATACTGGAGGACGGCAGACAAAAAGACATCCTGCACTTGACAAAATCCCCCCAGCTGATCTCTCACTGCATGCCCAGCTGTCTGCCCTTTCCTCTAACCTACATATAGCATTATTTACTTTATATTTCTATCGTCACCTTATTCTCTTAGAGGGAAGAACCTGTGCACGTTGGTCTTAGCGTTTCACTGAAATCCTTATGAGCTTGTGAGCTGCGGGAGGCTTTGGACCGCAGCGCTCACCAAATGGTTTGAACGGCACATGTTACCTCTTGGATAACAAACATCACAGCTCTGACCAGACTCCCATGACCCCTCGCTGTCCCTCCACCTGCCGCTCAATATGGCCGTCTGTGAAGTTTAATAGACTGCAGGGACAATCCAAGTACAGCTCTCTCAGATACCATGCATTAACTGACCTTTTCATGATATTTTCTGATGGAGATACTTTTTTTTTTTTTTGGTGAAATGCAAAGGTGAACACATACAAAAGGAAGTTTCATTACATTATTCCACACTTTTCTAAATTAATGCACCCTGTCTGGGACACAAAGAGAAAAACTGGCACCTATTTTGTTTGAAACTGCAGGAGAAACTAATTTTAATAATCATCTATAATTCTCCTTTCCACCACAGATATGATCTGGCGGCAGCAGCAGGTTATTTGCATTATATTTGTGAAGCAGGATGTGACCAACACAAACGCACATGGCTGCAGGAGGGAGAAGACACACAATTTTTTTTTAAAAAAAAGAAGTTAAAACTAGAAATATTGTATCAGAGCAGGGTGTCCATGCATCACGACAACCACTACTATCCTTCCATCTTGCTAATGTTACAGTTAATGCGTGACTTGTGTTTTGTGGGAAGCTTTTTGTTGCTTTGGACTGAGAGGAACCTCCATTATATAAGATGTTAATCATACCGACTCGAAAACACCTGACAGCTTAATAAAAATATAGATATTAGCCTGATATATTTCATATTTTAATGCTAAATGACAACCAGCATGAGACAGCAAAAAATCCCTAAAGGAGACTGATCCAGATTTCTACAATAACATCAAAGCAATGAGTGGAAAATGCAAGAGGAACTACAAAAAAGGAATAATAAAAAAAAAAGAAATATATAATTGAGCACTGGAAAGCTTTCTTCTTCTGCACTGTTGGAAAAAAAACTAAAAATATCTCCACAATATATCAAAGCAACTGTCTCTCTCAGGAAAATCAAACACATTTCTTTGAGATATCTTTATCTGTGTTTCAAAAAAAAAACAAAAAATGTGTCTTAAAAAGTGGCAGCATCATATTTTTGTACGATTACTTCCTCTGAAAAAAAAAAAGCCTAAAAGTCGTGAAGATAAACCACACACAAAAAAACTGTAAAGCTGATGTAAGCAACGATTAAATAAAATACAAAAAAGCAAAAATAAGAACTGCAATAATATCTGATGATCAATTATTTAAAAAGAAGAATCATATGAAATGCGTTCAATAACGTTAATTTGCGCGGTCACAACATTTTTTAGGTGGATCAGCAGCTGGAAAATATTTGTCTATCGTCTTTACACCGAATGAATATCATTGTCAACACATTTATGGGTCAATTTTGTGCGTTTTTCTGAAGACGTTTCAGGACACGCATCTTTTAATATATTTCCTTTTCTAGACATTTTTGAATGAGATGAGAGCAGTCAGCTGTCTGAACGGTGCAGCAGTATATTTTAATATGCTTGTCTGATGAGGTGAAATGAGAAGCAGCTCACCGTTGTTGCAGTATTGCAGCAGCAGGTTGGTGCTGTCGTATAAGCTCCCACATGAAGCTATCCTCTCCGACATCCTTCCCTCTTTCCTTATTCCTTCTCTCTTTCCAGCTCCTTCTCCTCCTCTCAGTCGGGTCCTTTGTCCTCCTTTCACCCCTCTCCGTCACTTCTTCACGCCGTCACCCCTTCTTGTCTTCCCCACATTCATAAACAGACGGACAGACACACACACACGCGCACACATACACACCTTTACCTGCCTCAGCTCCCCCACCGCTCTCCCGCTTCCAGCCTCGATGTCAAGCTACGCTCTGCGTAACAAATGATACTTCCGCTTTCCTGCTTTCAAAATAAGAGTCACATCTATGGACCACACTTGACTTGTTGAGATCATATTGAAGAAGAAGCTTTTGTGTATGAGCTTGATTCATCAAACCTCAACAATATTATGGTGAAAGTTGTCATTTGCATTGACTATCTATTTATATAAACAGGCATTTTCTTAGAATATTTTATTATGTTCCTCACTAGCCTCTCCCCGTACATTGAGATTTATAATTGTTTATGATTAGAATTATTTTTACATGTATTTCATCTTAATACGTCCAATCAAGTGGATTACTTTAAAAACTCAAATAAAATAATTGTCACACACCCCACTGTCATCTACATATGATTTATCTCTTAATAACTCTCTCAGTTTTTCAAAGTAACTGATTCAGTGTTATATTTCAAACCAGGTAAGCTTTCGTATTCGACCAGTTTTCCACTTTCACCACATCTGTGCTGCTGTCTACGCAGGACCTCTACATCAAGAGGAGCATGAGGAAAGCTGGAAAAATCATCAAGGACCCCATCAAGGACCCCAACCACCCCAGATACAGACTCCTCTCACTGCTTCACACACACACAGACACACACCAGTGTTGGTCAGGCTGTGGCTACATGGACAAAACTTGTTAGTAGGAATAATTCATTGTTGGTTGTGGTGTTTTCATGGGATTTGTTGACAAAAAGAGAATTAACAGCAACCATGAAGGGGCTCCTAAAGGAATCAGCTGAGGCTCCATGATGTTTACAGTCTGATGGTTTACTAGAGGTCTGTCTCTTCAGGTCACAGATTTGACATTTCTCTGTAGAGTGATCAAACTCAGGTACCATGCAAACAACTGTGCAGCAGTTACACACATATACACAGTCTTTCTCTCTCCACCAAACACACACACTCTCTCTTCCCCACTGCACAATGTTTATATGTAACAGAAGTATTTATCACCCAATACCCATGTTGCTATCCGCTGTGTTGCTGTGCATGTGACAATAAAACCTCTAGTATCTCTTGAGTGTAATGCCTGTTGCCTAAATACTCAAAGTTCATGATCACTTTTGGACATTTATTGTTGGTTACAGATTGATCTGTATTCCCCTTTGTCAATTATTATGTTTTCTTTTTCTTTTTCTTTTTTTAAATTTAGCTTATTTATATTTCTAAGGTGACAACAATATAATTTTATGTTGAAGAAAAAACGGATCTATTCCCGGAAATGACCGAGTTGATTCTCGTTCGCTTGATGAAACATCCTCGGCTCTATCTGCCTTGAGTATTGCTGTTACTATAGCAACAGCCTCTCCGCCAGCTCCGGCTCATAATCATTGGAGGCAGCAGAGAGACCGAGAGATGAACTTTAATGTACAAATTGCAGTTTTTTATACGAATGAACCGGAACTGCTGGAGTCAGTTATAAACACATTAAGAGAAAGCTGATCAGGGTGAGTTGTGTCACTGAATAATTTATTGACAAACGGTGTGCTACACTTGCGCACGTGTTCGTAATTGATGCCAAAGACTATTTAGACAAAGCGAGAGGTTTAACCCCTTCAACTGTTGCCTTAAAACATGTCCAGCAAATTACAGGAAATCGCTTCTTGTATATGAACAGACTTCATTTTACACTCATTTGACAAATTAGTGCTGTAATCATTCCAGACCCTCATTGATATATATCCATACCTATGTTCTGCTGCAAGTGATAAAAGTGAAAATTCTAGTTTAAAACATTATTTTTTGATCGTTTCAGTTGACTGAATGTGATCATTCATGTTTATTTTTTAAAGTATTGACAGGAAGTATTATTAGGTTATCATGTCTCACTTGACATATTATTTGAAATGGTCATACTAGTTATGATATTAGCAACGTTAACCATTAATATAGTGCTGCAGTTCCTCAGTGTTGCCACCTGAGGGCAGCAAACACCAGTTTTTGTATATACACCATGACTGTATAATAATTTATACTCATCAAAGCCAGATACCATGGAAATATCATAAGAAATATTATAAGGGAAAAAACCTAAAGCACGTATTACTCATGACAGAAATACACTCATCAACGTTGGAAACGGAAGTGCGGGGATTGGATTAAGTGCACTTTTAGGGGAATAGAGGAATAGGACACACAGCCTGCGTGAGCAGCGCACGTGCGTGGGCCACCATTGTTTGTTGCTGCTGTATACATTCCTCCAGATGCATATTCAAAAGTGCACTATACGACTTGTGTGGGGTCATCAGCATTCAAATGACAAAACTTATTGCCTAATAACTAACAAAACTTACAATTATTTTATTGTAGCTGGTGATTTTAATCAAACAGACCTCATAATTGTATCGGTATTCACTTAGGACTCTAGTCTATAGGTATTGGTTGTGTAAGAGTGAAGTTCCCCTTGGAGTGGGACGTTCAGATGCGGTTAACTCTCCTTAACTGCTTCTCATGTAACACAGCAGCGTATTTCAACCATTCAGGGTTACAGGTGGAGAGTTGAAGGAGGTGTGGGTGTATGTGGTAGTTTGTCAGACACGCACACAGATCAAACCGCTTTGATGCAGTAACGTCCAGTTCCCTCTCGCTCTGATAGTGTGCCTCTTGTTAAGTCTAGTGTGCACCCTTTCATGATTGGGTGCACTTCCGCCACAAGGCAGCACTAAATTGCACTACGAAACAAGTTCAACACACCCATTTCTTTGAGTGGGCAGGCTGAACAAACCCTCAACTCGCGATCAGAGATCAGTGGTATCACGACGATCGTTATGAACTTTCTTTGATAACACAGGCTTTCTGATTCAGCGTCTGTGCGCATCATTTGACTCTTTTTCCACACAAAATGGACCAATCGCTTGCCGCCTGCTTCAGTCAGGAGGAACAAGTCATTATAACGGAGAGCTATGATGAATATAAGTACATTATCACAGAAAAAGGCAAAACTGTTGCTGCAAATAAGGAGAGAGAGGAATGCTGGCAGAAAATTGCTGATCGTGTAAATTCGTTATTTAAAAAACTAATTCGTAATTATACTTATTTTATTTACCACTCGATGCACTCTCCGTGCCTCCCACATCCAGAGCTCTTAAACTTTAAACTTGATACAGCAGATTTAACCATTATACTCAAGAAGTGCATTTAGGTCTGACTCTGTCCCATAATGGGCCAGATAAAATGACAGCACTTTAGGTGCTGCTGTGTTACATGAGAAGCAGAAAAGAAGAGTTAACTGCATCTGAGCGTCCTGTGAGTTCTGACCGACACCCCAAGGGGAACTTCACTCTTACACAACCAACACCTATACAGGCCTGAATGCATACCTATACAACAATGTATATATTTTGATCAGAAGTATTTATCACCCATCATTTATGTGCAATATCTATTTACTACTTCTGTGCACCAATGTGCAATATAATGTATATTTGTATATTTCTCTCTGATTTTATTGTATATTCTAATTGAAATTAGAGCTTGAAGAAGCCAAATTTCACTGCCTTCAGTGTTGCCATCCGCTGTGTTGCTGTGTATGTGACAATGAAACCTCTGGTATCTCTTGAGTGTAATGCCTGTTGCCTAAATACTCAAATTTCATGATCACTTTTGGACATTTATTGTGGGCTACAGATCGAGCTATATTCCCCGTTGTCAATTATTTCAGTATCTAAACATTCTTTTTTGTATGTTTTCTTTTTAAAAAATTTAGCCAATTTATATTTCTAAGGTGACAATAATATGGTTTTGTGTTGAAGAGAAAACGGATCTGTTCCCCGGAAATGATCGAGTTGATTCTCGTTTGCTTGATGAAACATCCTCGGCTCCATCTGCCTTGCGTACTGCTGTTACTATAGCAACAGCCTCTCCACCAGCTCCGGCTCATATAACTTGGAGGCAGCAGAGAGACCGAGAGATGAACTTTAATGTACAAACTGCAGTTTTTTATCCGAATGAACCGGAACTGCTGGAGTCAGTTATAAACACATTAAGAAAAAGCTGATCAGGGTGAGTTGTATTACTGAATAATTCATTGTGAAAACGGTGTGCTACACCTGCGCACGTGTTCGTAATTGATGCCAAAGACTATTTAGGTAAAGCGAGAGGTTTAACCCCTTCAACTGTTGCCTTAAAACATATGCAGCAAATTATAGGCAATCGCTTCTTGTATATGAAGAGACTTCATTTTACACTAATTTGACAAATTAGTGCAATAAACCCTGATTGATTTATATCCATACCAATGTTCTTTCAAATTTCAGTTTAAAACATTATTTCTTGACTGTTTCAGTTGACTGGATGTCATCATTCATGTTTATTTATTGTATATAATTATTGACAGGGAGTATTACTAAGTTACCATGTCTCACTTGACATGTCATTATTTGAAACTGTCACATTAATAATGACATTAGCAATGTTAACTATTAATCATAGACTATAATAAATATAGTGCTACAGTTCCTCACTAATACCACCGGAGGGCAGCAAAAACTCGTTTTTCTAAATACACTCATTAAAGCCAGACATTTGAATTAAGAATAATAATAAATAATAAGAAAAAGTATAAGAACAGTTTTATCAGCAGAATATGCGTCCTTATTGACATTATGGCCAAACTGTGGTTAAAAAACACTCAAAATAGACGATTTTTAGAGTGCATGCTTGTTTGTTTTTTTATTTGAGTTGTTAAACAGATAGAATATTTTTATTGTAATATTGTGTGATCCACCACCTATGGGGATAGACGTGCGAAGTATTATTGTTGTACAAGGGTTCATATAAGTTTAACTGTTATTCTTTCTTGATCTTGGCTACTGTAAAAACTAGAAGATCCGTAATGCGCGTGCGCTATCTACGTCAGTTTGTTATTGTCACGTGACAGCAGACGTAATGCCACCAACCGTTGCCGCGTACGCACTACTAACTTCTAGAAATGATGAAATAGTAAGAAATATAGTGTGCTGACGTGCAACCGACATTTATATTTCATTTTTCGTTTCGCTTGTGACAGTTGAATCATTTGAAGAGGACTCACGGTACTAACGCGGTTAAAACATCCCAACTGCTGGGAAAATTAGCGTTAGCATTAGCCAAAGAACCACAGACCCAGGAAGAGGTTTCATACCCAACAACTAACTGTAAGTTAATTTCAAGTAACTAATCCAGTGATTCAGTTTGTATATGGGGGAATTTATTTATTACGATCGAAATGTGCAGTTTTGCAGACAGCAGCAACATAAACTTTGTTGTTAGGCTGCACATTTTGCTCTGTTGGTAGCCTTAATTTATACAAACCGTTTCCCAGTTAAAGTTAGTCCACGACAAAAAGTTCTTTGGGGCGCATGAAGCCTCAAAGATTGAAAAAAAAAGGCAAAGACAATCCGAGTCAAAGATTAGGTCACTTCTGATTTGACTCTATCCAGTCTTTGTAAAGTATTGTGAAAATTTGTACTGTTTGTTAATGTTGTACAGCTCAATGTTACCCAGTGACTTTACCTGAATAGCACAGACTCAGATTAGAGAAAGACGCTGGAGCCACAGTGATACTACTGACATTTGTGGGCACAAACAAGGTGAAGAATAGGCTCTACTTGTTGCCTTGATATTATATCTCTTTAAATAATTTTGGGTGCTACTAGCCAGGAGCAAAAGTTCTGTTCATTAAACCAGTAGGCTTGAAATAATCTCAAATAAAATTAAAAATAATCTCACAGTTGTCTCTCCCCAGGTTGTTTTCAGTATGCGGCACCGACCAAGGGGTTCCCAGCTGGGCTTGTTGCTCCTGGCCTCCCAGCTGTTTCAGGTGGGTCTGGACAACATCCCCCCCGTCACCCTAGCTGTCCTGGGACTCAACGTGTATCTTTACCTGTTCCCTGCAGCTCCACTATTGAAGGTAATGCATTAATACAACACTAATAATAGAGACAGTTTATTTATTAGACCATTTAGAAATGTATAAAAAATGTCAGAACAAAAATAGTTTGTAGTACATAATGCGGTGGTGCTAAAATCATTTAATTAATTGATTATATGGTCAAACGTAGCATAATTAACCCTACTGACCTCTGGGCCATCTGTCAGGAACAACATATATCACTCTTGCACTATGATAAACTGCTGTACTGTTATTATCCATATGTGAATACTACTATCTATTCAATCCCTAGGCCTGTATAAGTGTACAGCAGACATACCTGTTTAATGACTGGCGCCGTCTTCTGTTGTCCCCACTGCACCACGCGGATGATTGGCACCTCTACTTCAACATGGCGTCCTTCCTCATGAAAGGTATCAGGCTGGAGCGGCGGCTGGGTGGAGCCTGGTTCCTCTACCTGCTTTCAGTCTTCTCTCTGCTCACCGGATTTGTCTATCTGGCGTTGGAGGTGCTGCTGACAGAGCTCACTCAGGACCCTTCCCACAGTGCGGCATGTGCTGTTGGCTTCTCAGGTATTAGTCTTCTCAGTGAGACTCCAAAAGATGTTTAATATGCATAAAAATTGCATGAAGTTGAACAACACAACATTTCTTAACCCCAATGTTTATTAATCTTTGTTGTAATGATATATATGTGTTTCTAGGTGTGCTGTTTGCTCTGAAGGTGCTCATCAACCATTACTACCCAGGCGGTGTGACCTATGTGATGGGTGTCCCTGTGTCCAATCGCTATGCTAGCTGGGTGGAGCTTGTGCTGATCCACATAACAGCACCAGGGTGAGTTACCAAACAGAAATCCACCAGGATTCAAGATTCACATGCCAGATATACTGTAGAGATACCAGTGTGAACACAACTGAAATTTCATAGCAACACAGATGATATAGTTAAAATTGCCAGCAGTGTCAGTGCTTCCAAAGTTATTGAACTGAGCCTCCTAAAAGATAAAGAGACCTTTTAATAAATGTTACGATGTGTATCAGCAGGTCAAACTATAACATAAGTGCGTAGCATCCTGTCTGATGCTATGGATTAAACTGTCCACCAGATGGCAGTGTTTCATTAGTTAGGAGTTAATCTGCTGCTCTGCTTCTCCAGGAGCTCTTTGATTGGTCACCTGGCAGGTATCCTGGTGGGTCTGCTCTACACGTCTGGACCACTAAAGACCCTCATGAAGAGTTGTTCAGGTCTGAATTTTGTATGTGTGTTGTTTATAGGTGTGAATGTGTTGACTGAGACACTGTAACCTGAGGCACAGGATTTAATCCGTGTGTCTGTATTCTCACCAGGGTTTGTGACATCGAACGGACACACCTCCCAGCCAAATGCGTACTACAGATCCTCAGGTACAACACCATTCAGAGAAGCTATACACAAAGGCTTTTCCGGAATTTGATCAGTTGTTTAACTGCAGCACAGTTGTTTGTATGGTACCTTAGTTTGATCACTCTACAGAGAAATGTAAAGTCTGTGACCTGAAGTGACCGACCTCTAGAAAACCTTCACACTGCAAATGTGGCGCCCCAGCTGATTCCTTTTTAGGACCTCCTTCATGGTTGCTGATAATTTTCTTATTGTTAACAAATCCCAACAATGAATTGTGTGTATGTGTGTGTGCAGGCTACAGCGGCACTGGTGGAGGATCCTCAGGATACTATCAACATGGAACAGAGAACACAACAAATCACACAGCGTCTTACACAGGTGGGCTGACTGAGGAGGAGCAGTTGGAGATGGCCATCAGAAACAGTCTGAATGAAAGTGGTAAGAGAGGAGGATTGAGAAATGCATAAAGCGTATAGATATTAAAGGTTCTATATGTAGAATTGTGAAGCGATTTACATGTATTAATGTTTTTTTATTGCCAGTGAGTCAACGGGTAGTAATGAGACCTTCCCCGACTTTCTCGGATGTCTATAACAGTCCAGATTTCTATGTGAAGGCAATGGGAGTGACGTTTTTGCGAGCTCCCGAGTGCTTTGTCTCTCTCCAACTAACAAATGACCAGCATAACCAAACAACAACACAACAAAAATGCTGCTATCCAACTAGAAACACCCTGCAGATATTAGCTCTATAGCTAATGAGACGGCTAGCTGCCTCCATCGGCCGCTACATATTTCACAACAAAACACCCCCGCAATGACAAGTTGCCCACTCCTGAGCACACACAGCTAAAACTACATTATTACCTGAACCAAGGAGCAGAAAACAAGCTCCAGAGCAGTAGTAGAACATAGCTTACTCCTTTTGTTTTCCCTGTTGGTCGTCCAAAGGTCGTAATAAGCGCACATTTCACAACAAAACTGTAGCACATTGCTCCCCAGCCACAGCTCATAGCTTCCCGGCCACACCGGTCAGCGGCCACAGTGCAGCAGGAGCTTCTGTGTGTGTGTGTTTGTGTGTGAGCGAGCAGGGAGGGGGGCTGACTGACTGGGAGTGAGAGATGCTTTGCTGAAACACAGTGCAAAACACAACGTTAGAGATCTTTTATGTAATTATGAGAAGTGTAAGCAAGGAAAAAGACCTGCAATAGTCTAGAGTGGATGTTGACTGCAGCTCATTTAATGGCCACAGATGTCACTAATAAGAAGGAATCTGTGGTTCCTACATACAAAACCTTTTATAATAATAATTTCTACTAATATTTTGTCTTGTAGGACAAACCAACCAGAGAGGAGCTCCTCCTCCGTATGGTTTCCACTTCCCTGAGGAGCCAAGCGCTGAGGAGATCAGAAGGAGGAGACTGAGGAGGTTTGAAAGCTGAATCGCAGCAGTGGAGGGGAAGAAGAAGGTTTAGGTGACAAGACAGAAGAGGAATTCGCTCGTGAAGCCCGGTCCAAACTCTGCTCCCCATAGGCTGAGCGAGAGCGCCCTGATGGAGAAGGTCTTATCACACAGTCTAACACTCTCTGCTCTGTTACTGCGGAGTCCTTTGTGTTAACGCGCCTCTGAGTGTTACCAAAGAGTTTATATTAGCTATGAAACGCTACTTAAAGATGTAATCATTTGAGAGGTCACCAACCAGTGAGCAGCTTAGGTTTGGATGTTTTTTGACAACGCTGAAGTTGTCATCCAATTCTGGAATAAAGGGAATGAAGAAAGTTGAGGGATGATATTTCTCAGTCAACTTTTTTTTTTGTTACAACACTTAAAGCTGTGAAATGAGAAAAATACATCATAGTAAATGTCATGTCATTAAACCAGATTCAGGTCTAACTATTGTACTTAGACTTGTCAAACCTGGACAAGATTAATAAGTAGAAGTCAGTCATGATGTAAAATGTTCCAGATTTGTTAAACTTTTATTCTATATATGAAAACAACAAGTTCAACGCTTCTCCCAGCTAGACCACAGCAGACCAAGAAAAAACATTATACTTATACTTGTCAAGCCTGGACCAGCTCATGTTAATCTACTTTTAAGAATCATAAATACAGTGGTTCAGGATTTTTTACTGCTATTATACTACAAAGCTAGCTTCTCGCAGTAATAAAGCTAGAATTTAAATGTTTAACCGAGATTCAAATGAAATTCTCTCTTTTTTTCCACGAGATGTTAAATCTGACCGGTCAGTTTTTTTTACAGAGTAGGTTCAGCTGATAAAACAAAACAAAACACAAATTAGGATTTTGAACTTAAGAAAAGCTTTAGCTCTCTCTCCATGCTGTTCATGATATTCTGACTGCTTCTGTTTTTTTTTTTCCTTTCAAATGGTCTCATCAGATTTACAGAACCTGATTCTGTATGGTGCTAAAAACAATCAGCCTGCTGCCATAGTTGATGAAGGTAGGATGTACATTAAAAGGTACACATCTGGCCTCCTGAAGGACTAATATGTCTCTGTTATGTGTTCATCTGTAATAAATGTTCTTTTGTTAAGCACAAAGATGTACTCACATACCTGTTTTATTTTTTTGAGTTGGTTGAATTTCCAACAGAATGAAATAGGTTGTAACTTATATTATATTCTGAAGCATCTTAAAACTGTTCATTAGCATAAGATCTACAGTATCTACCCATAGTTTTATTTTAGGGTATAACACCAAAGCCAAATACTTGAGGAAATGCATGATTACATAATTATACATTATTATTATTTTTAGGAAAAGCTTTAAGTTATGCATAATCTCCTTTTTTTAACAACTTCATCTCAATACCACTATAAACTTTCTAAAACAGTCTCCCCTGAGGGTGACACTGGCTGTAAGCAAAGTTGCAAAGGGGCGTCTAAGAAGTGCGTAGCCGGCTCTGGCTCTGGCTCCGATTCGCCTAAAGCCCTGAGGCATGATGGGAAGTAGGACAGCCTAAATTAGAGCCAAGAAACCAATGAGCCATCGCGCCACACGGGTCTGCTGCAGTAGATGTGATCGAACTGTTTGTCCCAGGGGTGAAAAAGGTCGTGTTTTAAATATCCGGAGCCGAAGCTGCAGTAGGTGGATGCGTGACTGTTTTGACATCTGATGAATTTGACAGTTTACATAGTTTGGTTTTTGCATACTCCCAAGGGGAGCGTGGGAGCTGAGTGGAGCGCAGGGCCCTCCCTGGCAGAACATGAATGGGGGAGGCTGAAGAGTGACGGAGGGGATGACAGGATGGGGACAAGGATGACGCACAGCTCTCAGCAGTCTGTGTGTTTTTTGTAGCACGGGTGGTGCTTTCAAGGCGTTTCTTGGCGTGCTGGTGGTTTTGTGTCTTTACTGTGTCTGTGTGTCGTCGTCGTCGCAGGAGTCGTATCTCAGTTTGTCATCTCACATCGCTGCTTTTCTCTAAACTGATTGATTCTGTGAAGAAGCTTCACCTGTTATGATAACTGTCACTGAGCATTAAAAACTGTCTCTCCTGGTTCATGTGTGGAAGCTGTTGACCGTTTAGGGTGGCGAGCAAGAACAAGTGTTTCTTATAAGATTGATTCAGTTTGTTCAGCAGGCGGTTGTGTATGAGGTAGTGTCAGTTTTTTAAGATTAAATCCTCATTTTTTGGGGCTGGACTGTAGATGTTAAGCTGCTGCACTTGACTGAACTAACCTTTTAAGGCAGGTGCACAACTTCACTTTTGTTTGGTTGGTACAATGATTCGCTGCTCGGTTGCTCTATCGGACTAACTAAACTATTTCCATGCTGTTTAGTAAAAGATTTCCGCACAAATATGTGATATTTAGGTGGTAATTTTCCTCTTTAATAAGGTGAAGACTGGTCACAGGAGTATAAAAGGTCATTTTATAGAAAAATCAGTACAGTACAGTGAGCCAAGATTTGTCAGAGAAAAAAACGTGTAATGATGTTTGATTGGATTGTCAGCTTTCCAGCGTGGTGACCTTGTCGCCACTGATAACCAAACACACCATGACAGGGCTCTATTTCAGACATGTAGGTAAACTCGGTAGTGACTGACCTACAATACCATTTGGCTCTCATACTGAGCTTGGAAGAGAGCTGCGTGCTGCCCCACTGCCATGTGCTGAATACCCAAGATCCCTCCACACAACGTGAAGGTCAATTTGTCTTTGCGTCTGCCAAAGCCAGCTGAGATCACAATAGACTCCCATGCGACCGATAAATGTACCATTGTATAAATGTAAAAAAAAAAAAAAAAAAAGCTTTTGGTAAAAGACAGAGCCAGAGTTTTGGATCACTTCTTATTTTTTTCCTCCCCACAGTGCAGTAATTAACTTCATCAAACTCAAATCCTGCTCAGCAACTCATAAAGTCTCGTGGAGAATGGTATTAACTTGTGCAGAGGTATAAGCCCAGGGCTAATTTTTGGAACGGTTTTATCGCTCGTGTGCCAGAGTTACATACTGGCGTTGATGACTAAAGAAACTTGCCACACTATTTATAGGATAATCTCATGAAATCCCCGACATCACTCCCAGCCCACCCTCACCCTCCCACTAATAATTATCTCGCCGACTTTGTTCTGCACTCGCTCTGTTCTTCCCTGCTCCACAGTGGAACTTAATGGAACTTCCTGTTAGGCAATCAAAGGCTGTGCACACCCACACAGGTGTTTTCAGTTATTATTGTTCATTGGTCTAATCAACCGAATTCACTATGAGGATCTAAAGTTGGTCTGCCTTAAGGGGTTCAACAGAACAACCATACGCAGTCCCGAGATGATGTCTAATGAGGCAAAATAAGTGAAAAACATGACTGTGTAGGAGCGTCTTGTTGTTGTTTCTGTTTTTGATTACAAAATCCTCCAGTTTGCACAAAGCGGGAGCTGTTCTTGTATTCTGTGTACTGTGCCAGATCCACATTTGCATGCGGTGTCCTTGATGAAGGTTCAGAGCTGAAATGATGACTTGAGTAAAAATGTTAATTTAATATTTTATTACGAGTCGTGCTAAACGTCGAGGCTGCTCAAGGTTACGTTTATGAGTCATATATTGCATCACAGACCGTAGGAATAAACAACTCATCGTTCACAGTGTTCTTTAAGATGCTTATGCAACAAAGAGGAAGCTATTTACAGCTATTTATAAAAAAAAAAAACAACGTATTTTATGTTTTGCGACGTACAATCTTATCAACCTCATCCGTCATCAGAGGATATGCACAACAGGAAAACACAAGGGGGGTTTCCTACTGCTAAGATTGTGGCTTGAATTTAAGGAATAAATCAACTGTGTGCTGACACAAACGGAAGAGAACAAGCAGGAAAAATATCACAGCCTGAGCTTGTTTTCATCCATCCATCCATCCATCCATCCACATTCGTCCATCTGCTGGCGCGTCTGTCTGATCACTTATATCAGACATACTGTACAGACTCATATCACCTCTTATGTGCTTGGATAATAACACTGCACTTACAAAAATATGACAGATTTCATCCTCCAGCATGAAGTTGCAGATGTCAGTTGTCTCAACGTTTCTAACAGTATTATGCATATTCACTGCATGCCTTGATTTAGATAGATTAGTCAATATAACATTTCATTTATGTCCCAGGCGCTTTCATCCAATGTGACTTTTTTTTCTCTCAACATACATTAGACAAAGACACTGACATGTGGACAGGATGAAACTAATGAGATAGGACTAAAATAAGCAACAAAATGCACTCATAAACAATAAACTAGACTAAAATAAAATCTGAAAACAGGGACTGCAGTAAAATGCTGTACCATCATCTAAAATACATGGTACAGTAGTTGTGCATGTTGCTGTTTTATATGTACAGTAGAAACCCGTGTAGATATTGAACTGAGCTTTGCAGATTCTTGTTTTTCTTGTGTTGTCACCTGTCAATTGTTATCTCTCTTTCTCAGTCTCAAACTTAAACTTAACTCTTTTTTCAAGGGGTGGACTTTAGTTCAACTTGTCTGTCTCGAACGTGAACTGTCCGCCACTTGACCAACACCTCTACAGTAACTTGAGGGGCTTGACAAGAGTACTGGAGACTCACGTTCACCCCCTTCAACAAATATCAAGTCAAATCAACTCTCACACTTCTCTTTCACCCATTCGTCTTCTCTGCTGCTGTCACAATATCTCTCCCTCTTACATTTCCCCTCTTTGTTCTCTCCTGCATCTCAGTGTGTTTCTCTTCTCTACTGCTTTAGGAAT
Organism: Thunnus maccoyii; assembly: GCF_910596095.1. Taxonomy (NCBI): domain Eukaryota; kingdom Metazoa; phylum Chordata; class Actinopteri; order Scombriformes; family Scombridae; genus Thunnus; species Thunnus maccoyii. The sequence continues at coordinate 29,039,954 of NC_056538.1, read as the reverse complement.
TTTTCTCCCTTTGAATATTGATTCCTCCCCAGTGTCTGCTCTACTCCTCACGCTTTTTCTAAAACTCTCTTTTCCCCTTTTTCTCTGTGTATCTCTGCCTCCTCGTGCGTGCCTCACTGATGCTCTCTCTCTCTTCTTCTTCTCCCTTGATGTTTCTTTCTGTTTGTCTCTCGATTCGTCTCGCACAATCTAGCGCCGGTTTTGATCTCGCTATACCTCTCTTAACTCTGTCTTTGTCTCTCTGACGCACGCACGCACTCAGACTGTCTCTCTCCTCCCGGGTTGCCTGCAGATCAGAGTTGGCATGTCTCTCAATAAGCTGCAGAGTTACCGAGCTCCTTGATTCTTCCCAGCTAACTGGGTGACCCATTTCTGCACAAACTCGCATATTTTAATGCTGTGAAATGAAGTACTGTAAAGTATTTTACCACACCAGTTCAACAGTATACCTATACTACCAGCATGTGGTCTTCAGATCTATCAGTGAGGTTTTTATCCTAATTGGGTCACAATTATATTCCACAGAATTTAAGATGCAGCAGCGGAAACTACAAAGCTCATTTACTCATGTATTTTCAATTCAGTTTTATTTATATGGCGCCAAATCACAACAGAAGTTATCTCAGGGCACTTTTCATGCACTCTTTAATTTACAGAGACCCAACATTCCCCCATGAGCAAGCACTTGGTGACAGCGGCAAGGAAACGGGAAGAAACCTGGAGCAGAACCGGGCTCTAGGTGGGCCGAATGCCTTAACTGGTTGGGTTGAGAGAGAAAGACACAGAGAAGCACAACAACAATAATAATACTAGAAATATGACTAATGATAATAACAACAGCAGGTGTGGACGTCAACCACGACCCACGGGAGCCTGCGATCCATAACCAGGCGGTCCGTGACCATGATCCACAGGGACTTGCAAGACAAGAACTCCAAGGAAGAAGCCGAGTTTGTAACATGTATTAATGGGGCATGGTTTCATGCGGATGGAGAGGGGGGGAGGAGAAGAAAGGAACTCAGTGTATCATGGGAAGTCCCCTCAGCAGTATAGGCCTGTAGCTGCATAACTAGGCGCAGCCCTAACTGTAAGCCTAAAGAGTTTTAAGTCTATTCTTAAACTTAAAGAGGGTACTTCCTGGATGGAAACTGAAAGATGGTTCCACAGGAAAGGAGCCTGATAGTGAAAGGCCCTGCCTCCCATTCTGCTTTTGGAGATTCAAGGAACCACAAGTAAGTCTGGACTCTTGGAACACAGTGTTCTAGTGGGGTAATAGGGTGCTATGACCTCTTTAATATATGATGGTGCCTGACCATTAAGGGCTTTGTAGGTGAGGAGATGGATTTTAAATTCTATTGTGGATTTTACAGGGAGCCAGTGCAGAGAAGCTGAAATGGGAGAAATATGATCTCCTTGTCTAGTTTGTGTCAGTACACGTGCAGCTGCATTCTGGACCAGCTGGTAAGTCTTTAGAGACTTGTTGGGGCAGCATGATAATAAGGAATTACAATAATCCAGCCTAGAATTAAAAAATAAATGCATGGACTAGTTTTTGTGCATCTTTTTGAGACCGGATGTGCCTGATTTTTTGCCGTATATTTTCACATTTTTGAGATATTAGATCAGCCACACTGTTTTGCCAAATATATTTTGACAAATAACTCGATTTTGCGCTCAATGTTCAAAAGTTTAAGATGTTTCTAAACGGAACAATGACGTATGAGTAGGACGCTGCAATCATATGTCATCCTCATCAAATCTCTGTTTTTGTGAGCGTCACATAGGCTACTGATAAACTATCAGGCGCCTGTGTTTCAAACTCAGTAGGCTACTCACTGCAGACGTGCTGCAACAACAGATTAATGCTCAAAATATAAATCATTTATTTTTAAACACTCTCCAACCAAAATCGGCACAGAAAATAACGTTTAATGTGGTTAAAGCAGGCAAAAATCAGTCTGCAGTGATCTATAGGCTAAATGAATGTGGGTGATTTTTACAGTATCTGCTGTCCACAACAGTATGAAAAGCGTCTCCTTCAGCTCATTAAATCCCTGCAGCATCTGAGGTCAGCAAGACTGATATGTTGATAAATCTGCAGCCTGTGAGAAGTGCCGCGTCAGAGCGCAGTGCCGTTACGCACGACTGTTCACTGTGTTTACCTTCATTAAATCACCTGATGACACCGGGCTGCTCCAGTATAACCACACACACACATCTCTACACACATCATACCGGTCGTTTATCACTCGATGTTCTGCTTTTTTTATGAAGGAGACGTCGAGTTAACGGGGCTCATCAGCCTTTTTTCCAACTTTCTTTTTAGCAAAAGTAGCGTCTCGTGTTTTATCCTTGAGACACATTACGATTCAAATGCTGTTGTATAACATTAATAACTATGTGACCATTTACAAGGTGAGATACATTAGAATTATTGCTGAAATAACGGCCTCACCAAATTAATTTCTTCATTTCTGTCGTTATTATAGTAACTAACTGATGAAAAACACTACTCCATCTGTCTTTGGCTGCAGATTTGTGGTGATGTGTGTTCATGTCGTGACGCTCTGAAGCATCCAGACATTTCCTGAAGAAAAGCTTTCCGCTTGTTGAGCTGTCGTTATCACGTTTTAACTGTGATCGGCACAAGTGTTTCACAGCTACACAGAGAGACGTGATGTGACTTGCTGAGAGACTATTTATTAATCAACACACCGGTTGATCTATATTCACTCAGCCCGTTTGCACGTTGCGCTGCTGCACATACATGAACCAAAATAACGGGTGGCAGGTGCGCGTGGAGACGTCCACACATGCAGTCAGACCTACCACGCTGCACACTTGGCCTTCATTATTCAAATTTCAGCTGAGGGTGCAAAATATTGAACTGAAGTTGCAATGCAGGCTTTTGCATCCACGTAGAACCAGACCTGAGGAGGAACATTTTACAGACATTTACTATAAAATAAAGCCGTTTAACAGGTAGTAACAGTGGCTGGAGTGGTTCTTTAAAGGACATATCCTGGTCTAAGATAACTCCCAGATTCCTTACGGTGGTGCTGGAGGCCAGGGTAATGCCATTTAGAGCAGATCTATCATTAGATAATGTGTTTCTAAGGTGTTTAAAGCCAAGCACAATTTACAACTTCAGTTTTGTCTGAGTTTAGTAGCAGAAAATTGCAGGTCATCCAGGTCTTTAGTCCTTAAGACATGCTCTGAGTTTAATTAACTGATTGGTTTCATCTGGTTTCATCGAAATAACTATGAACTAATAATATTACCTAAAGGAAGCACATATAAAGTGAATTCTATAGATTCAAGCACAGAGCCTTGTGGAACTCCGAGTCTAACTTGCATGGAGGATTTATTGTTAACATGTACAAACGGAAATCAATCTGATAATTAGGACTTAAACCAGCTTAATGCTGTCCCTCTAATGCCAATTAAATGTTCCAGTCTCTGTGTTAGGATGTGATGGTCAATGGTATCAAATGTAGCACTAAGATAAGACAAGTACAGAGAGAAGTCCTTTGTCTGACGCAATTAGGAGATCCTTTGTAACTTTCACCACTGCTGTCTCTGTGTCATAGTTCGCTTTAAATCCTGACTGCAAATCCTCAAATAAACTGTCGTTATGTAGAAAGTCACACAACTGATTGGCGACTGCTTTCTCAAGGATCTTAGAGAGAAAGGGAAGATTAGATATAGGTCTATAGTTGGATAAAACGCCTGAATCAAGAGTAGGCCTCTTAAGAAGAGATTTAATTGCAGCTACTTTAAAGGACTGTGGTACATAACCTGTTAATAGAGACCGATTGATCATATCTAATACAGAACTGCTTACTAAGGGTAAGACTTCCTTAAGCAGCCCAGTTGGGATGGGGTCTAAGAGACAGGTTGATGGTTTAAATTGTTGAAGTTAGTTTGAGTAGGTCAGTCGGAGAAAAACAGTCTAAACATATATCAGGTTTTACAGCTGTTTCTAAGGTTCCTGTGTTGTTTGAGGGCAGGATGTGATGAATTTTGACTCTTAATAGTTAGAATTTTATCATTAAGCTCATGAGGTTGTTACTACTGAGAGCCTTTAGGAATACATGGATCAATAGAGTTATGACTCTTTGTCAGCCCGGCCAAAGTGCTGAGAAGAATCTTTTTATTCTCTATTAATGATGAGTAATAGGCGGCTCTGGCATCACAGATGGCCTTCCTATATGTTTTAAGACTATCTTTCCAGACTAAGCAAGATTCTTCCAGTTTGGTGGAATGTCATATCCTTTCAAATTTTCGCGATGCTTGCTTTAATTTGCAGGTTTGGGAGTGATATCATTAATTAAAGGGGTGATGGAGTCAATTATCACTCACAGTGATTATCAACAAGATGGTCAATTTGAGAGGGACTGAAGTTAGCAGTAGAGTCCTCTATTGTATTAAGACATGGCATTGAATTCAGTGCTGATGGAATCGCTTCCTTAAATCTAGTTACAGCAATATCAGATAGACATCAAGTGAAGACATTTTTGTCATATGTCAGAACAAGTTTGAGGGTGTGGTTGAGACAGTGAGTGGGTTTATTTACCCTTTGAGAGAAGCCAATTGAGTCTAAAAATGATTTTAAAAAAACACAGTACAAGGGCTGTCATCATCAATTTCGAGGCATACTGATAATTTTGTGCAACTTCAGAGGAAATAGTGACCTTTTTATTCATTTGACAGCTTCACTAGTGGCTTTAAACATACTGTATCAGCCTAATAAGCTCTTAAAATATCCTACTATGCATCGCTATAGATGAAACTACCCTACATTATACAATATAAAGTAGTTCAGCTGAGCATCAACTGCAGTTGGAACATAAAACGCTTGTAACACCTATATGCATCTATAATTTCACTTCTTCACAATCGGATTACCTACTTTTACTTTAGTTTTCTTAAATTAAATGAAGAATAATACTTGTAGGAGTTTTGTTTATGCTTGTTGCTACTACACAAGCAAAAATGCTTCTTCCACCACTGATGAGATAAATTCCCTCAAGGGACAAAGAGAAACTGTGCGTCATAGATTTGATTGTCAAACTTCCCTTCAGGTGCCTGAAACGGATGAGAGGAGGAACAGTGAGTTTTATATAATTTTAGGTTCAGGTCACAATTAGGTGACTATCTATACCAACTCTGTGTGGTTAATGATATTTCTGGACAGAACAGTCCATGTCTAACGATGCTACACTGTGCCCATTTCTATGAGGAGTAAAATAAAAAAGTTTTAAGCTTATATGGGACAAAAAAAATGATCTCAGTGACCCTCTGTGGACCCAAGAACCACACTGTGGGGACCACTGTAAAATATTTCTATAACTGTAGATAATTGGGTGCCAGTGAGTAGACTCCCCACCCACCACCACCCCCCCACCCTGACCTGCTGCGAAGTAAAACGTCCCCGGATCCACTCCACGTTTTTCCCTGCGCCCTTATTTAGCGCTGTGTTAGGTTATAAGGAGAATTAGAGGAAATAACATGGCACAACAAACAAGAAGGGCGTGCGTAATAGGGGAAACATCGGTACTGATTGAGTAAAGGAAAATGTGAGGGAAAAGGAGAGATCAGGACGTATTGTTTTTGCTGCTGCTGCTGCTGCTGCTGCTGCGTTCCCGGAGCATCTCTACCTTTCTCCGGAGGATGCTGCATCTCTTGAACCGCTGCTATCCGCTGATAGTCCATGCAGTCTCCTCGGCTGCATCTCACTGTGATTATTACAACGTGTGACGGCTGGAAGACGATGTGCGAACAGGCTTTAGGGGAGCAGAAAGGTTGTCTGCACGCTTAAGAAGATTCCTCCTGAGCATCTGCGAGGATTGTTCTGCGCGTTTCATCACTGCCGACTTCTGTTTAGACGCAAAGGAAGAGAGAGAGAGAGAAAAAAAGACGGACTTGATCATTTCACTGTTAAATTATTTAGGGATATCTGTTCTTCAAGCTCAACATATGTTGGTGTCTTTGTCTTACATCTTCCGTGCATGATTTTGAAAGCAGGCTGTAAGTGGCGGTGACACGGATGAAAGCCGATGGCCAGGCGCCCCAAATTTCCTCAGAAGGGGGATGCAACCTAAAATAACCCCGATGCCAAATGGTAAGAGAGAGCAGATGCATGAGCAGGAATCAGTACAATGTGTCATGAATGCATTTATATGTCTGTAGGTTGTTTTTTTTTTGCTGTTTCTCTAGAAGCTCTGCTGGTTTTGCCCGCTTGCTGAATTATCCCTGCAGTTTACCGCACACCGCAAGCCGAGGGAGCCCTGAATCTGTGACACGTACGACTTCTTCGGAGACTGCCCTCCCCTCCTCCTCCTCCTCTTCCTCCTCCTCATCCCTCCTGTCCCCCCCACCCCCACCCCCCCCCAACCCCTACCCCTACCACTCGGAGCCCGGACACCGGCGACTTTTTAATGGCTTTTGTGTTCAGAAGATGGAGGGTTTTACTGGTGCTGAACGTGCTCGCTGTTGCGGGGTTCATGACTTTCTGGGCCAAGTGCAACACACGCAGCGTCCAAGCCGCCGGTCCGGAGGCTCCGGCGGACGGGAAGAGGCCCCGGGGCAACGGGACGACGCAGGGGCCCAGCATCAGCCATGAGCTGCTGCTGAAGAGGCTCAGCTCGCTGGAGGACGTGGTGTACAGGCAGTTAAATGGTAAAGAGCAGTGCATTTAAATAACATGAACCTGATGTCCCCTAAGGAATGAGCAAAAGACGGAAAAAAGTCTGCTGTGTGACTTTCTCTTGGTGGCCTTAATTAAGGTGCCGAAGAAGTTCCTCTATATTGCCTATAATGTCTTATAAATCTCATAGAGCCCATTTCTGTCCCTCTCACTCTGAGCAGACACTTATTACACATATTTAACAGTTAACCTCTGCATCTAGGTAGTAAAGATCAGCAATAAAATGTTAATTACTTATCAAGATATCTCATTCAACGTGAAATAAGTGTCCGCTATGGGTTGGGATGGATGGGCTAAATAGATTAGACTACCCTTTATACTGCAATAATGCAAGGTTATGCTAAGTTTATATATATAAAAAAAGAAATATATTTAAACCACTCTATTTGTAATGATTTTTCACAAGAAATAAAACAGAAAGGGGAGCATAAAACAGGCTATTTAAATCAACAAATTAATATTAAGTGAAAATTCAGATGACTTTTTTTCCTATTTTATTTGAAGTGCTGTACTGCTTTATTCATCTCCAAAGGAGCAATGTGTTTCCTCCTCCGGGGAGGTCAGAGGTCAGGGTCGTTTGCAGAGTTGAAGCTTTTAGGTATTCGTTGGCTCCAGGACACATCAGCAGGATGTTTGCCAACACAGCGAGTGGAAAACGTATTTAGTCACTTTAATCACTTTACCACCCACAAATACGCCCAGTCACATTAATAAGAATCTTATTTTAGCCCTGATTGGAAACAGTGAATGCCTGGAAGCTTTATTAGCAGCTTTGCAGCCTCCTCATCTTTAAAAAAAAAGTTTAATTTCATTTCATTCTGACATTGATATGTACGTGATTAACTGCAGGACCCCAGGAATAATGTTATTCATATAATGTATCCTTATACTGAAGCCATCCTGTGTGAATCTGTGCCAGCGCTTGTCATAATGTGAGTTCAGCTCAGAAGCTCACCTGTTTTGGCAGCAGCTGATACGTACTGTATGTTCATGTGAGTTCGGAGCTGAGACGGGGAGTCAGGCTACCAGCTGTAAGCCTGCAGAGCGTGTGAAAGAGAACAGAGTAGTGACTCAGTCAGACTAAAGGATCCTGACATGTAATCTTCTCTTGTTTGCCTCGCCCAGGTCTGTCCAAATCTCTGGGCCTGATTGAGGGCTTCGGGGGTCGGGGTAAAGGAGGACTCCCTGCCACCCTGTCCCCGGCTGAGGAAAGTGATGCTAAATACCTGAGGGAGAAGTACGGCTACAACGCCTACCTCAGTGACAGAATCTCTCTGGATCGGACCATACCGGACCACAGGCCCAGCAAGTGAGTATATACCGGTCATTTTGGTTTGGAGATCCAGAAACAGTGTCCCCATTACTAGTTAATGCAAAGACCTCACTGTGGACACTTATTTTTGGATTTTTTGTTTACTAAAAATGAGATTTATACTTTTTCCTTTAAGCATTTGGATGAAAGTTGAGGGTAAACTGTCTATTTAAAAGTCTAAAACCTGCACGCTGAGAAGCACCAATGAAAAATGTGGTATTTTGACCTTTTTCATGGTATCAGTCACTTATTGCAGCGTGCATGCAGTGTTCTCTTATAGGGCTCTTCACCTCCCCCCTTTTATTCTCAATCTCTGTCTCCCTCTCTCCCTCTCTCTCTTATATTTGATGAAATTGCACTGATGAATAGGCCGGCTATTGATCTGCAGGCACGCATGCACGAATATACAGGTCCGACTGCTCATAAACAGCGCACCTCAAATTGTGTTTGCATATCACTGATGAATGTGAACATCCTTGTGTATATTTAGGAGCGTGTGTGCGTCACCTCATCCATTTCCAGATCGCTTTGGGCCATGTATATCTGCATGCACGGTGCAGGTTTTCTCCATAAATGCACTGTTAAAGAGTCTGTCTCTGGCCTCCTCCGTCGCTGGTGAAGTGAGTAACGGCCCCTTGAATTTGAAAGTCAGTGACGATGTGAAGGCCCTCAGCCCGTCAATTGCATATGTTTTAGGGGGGGGGGGGGTGGTGGTGAGGTGGAGGGATCCGAATCCAGTGCTCTCCTTTGTCACTCTTTTATGTTGCTGGGATCAAAGTGGTGTGTGAAGCGTGTTGGGGGTGTGATATCTTCAGGCTTAGCGGGAGCATATAAACTGAAGTGAGGAGTCTGCTATGTTTGGCTGAAGCTCCCTTTACACTGCAGAGCCAGAGGTGGTGGTGAGATGAGAGAGAGAGAGAGAGAGAGAGAGAGAGGGGGGGAAAGAAACCAAGATCATATTTCAAACTACTCCTAGTATAAAGAAGCAAGACTGTAGTTTTTAGGATTTACTATAAATCTGCTCAGGATTATTACATTGATTTGTCAAAGGCCTTCTTTCCCAAAACATCTTATACAGTCGTAAGAGCCAGATCGATACAGAGGCCGATATTATCGACAGATTTTAGCTTATCACTTTTAGAATGGTACCAGCATATATATCGGCTGATGAGTAAAAAGAAACTGCAGCACAGAAATGCCAAAAGAAGAGCCACAGTGACATTCAGATTACTCAGTGAGGCAGTACTTGTAATACGACAAGCTCACACTTTCACACTTGAAATCATTCACGCTGCTCTCTTCTATCCGCTACACGCTGCTGTTACTGGTTACACTGATTTGCACCATCCTCGCTGCCTCCTGTTCTTACTTCTTATTACCATAATTGCTGTGGCACCTCTTGCCTTGTACGTTATGTACATACAGTATATTCCCTATATTAGTGTGATATGGATCTGCTGGGGGTTTTTTTCTCTGCAGACCCCTCAGGGGGGCTTTTAATGCGCTCTCTCACACTGTTGCATTGCCGCTTGGATTCTTTGGGGATCTTCTTCAAACGCAGCACTTTCTCTGTAAATGTATGTCCTTTTATTCCAAGAATAACCCTACATTCTGTATGTTTGATTAAAATATATTTATAACACAGAAGATATGATCATCGTGTTATTGATATTTAGGATTAAAGCATTCTCCGTGTGAGACGTTGGGTGTGTGAATCCTCAAGGTTTCCTGTCAAATATCCACAAATACTTGAAACATTTCATTTGGAAGTAAACATCATCATTCTTCATTGTTAATCTGCCATCAAACCATTTGGAAATCTGTTTTTGAGAGCAGTAAGTGTCTCAAAAAAAAGTGTTTAATGAAAGATTTGTCGTAGAATTGCTTGTAATTAACATTTATTGTAATTAAGATCACTGATAAGAGGAAATAAGAGAAGGAGACAAGTGATGGAAGGTGTTTAAACTGAACAGCAGTAAAAACAGGCCTCCTATCTGCAGCAGACAGCCTCTGAATAGGCCAATTTAGAAAAATGTGATTGTGATTATAGCTAAATAGGCCTTTCAGTCTCATGGAGATATCAGCAGCTCCGCGGAGGCAGTTTGAGGATGACTGAAGCGTGCAAAGCCCAGGATACAGGATACGCAGGCAGGCATGGAAAAGGTTTTTGTTTTATGGATGGTGTGGTGTATTTGCATGTCTCCGTGCAGATGCAGAAAAGTCAGCTACCCGAGAGACCTCCCGCAGATCTCCCTCATCTTCATCTTCGTCAACGAGGCTCTGTCAGTGATCCTGCGCTCGGTCCACTCGGCTGTCAATCACACGCCGGCTCACTTGCTCAAAGAGATTATCCTGGTGGACGACAACAGCGACGACGGTCAGTAAAAAAATTTCCTTTCCTAAAATTTCAAATGATGAAAGCGGCGATGTCTTTCACTCCTTCTGATTTGAATCTGGTGCATCTCAAGTGAAATACAGTGTTTTCCTGTAGACGCCAGTGAAGAGAATACACAACAACAGCAGGGTGAAAGAAGACTTTATTTATTCCAGGACCAAAAGTGTAGTAATCACTCAGCATCCTAGAAACGATTAGTTTTAATACTCCAAAACATGTAACTAGAATAAGAGAAATGCAGTATATTGATAATATAGACAAACTCAGGGTATATTCTGTATTCCACTGCTGCTCTGAAATGTTTTTTTTTTTGTGTGTTTGTGTAGTTTTTACATTAAGCTGTGAGAAATAATTTAATCACATCTACTAAATTCAGTCAGCACATTCATGGTGTTGAGTGGGGCTATTAGTAAATTGCGGTGTCAGTAAAGTGTTTTAGTAAAAATAAATATAGTACACAAAATATTGGCTATTGGCAGCTTAAATAAAAAATATCACCGTCAGCATTTCAAACCCTGTATTGTACACGAAGCTTATTAAACACATACGCACAAACATACCTCTTAAAGACACTATAATCAGAATTTCTGACTTTGGTGCCCTCTGGTGGTTGTATCAAAAACACACAAACGTGCACTATAAAACAATAAAAACACATACAGTAACTCCAAACATAACACAAAGCCTGTGTGTTTGTTGTACGTACGTTGCTCATGAACGTGCTGAAACGTGGCTAATCGGGCGACAGCATGAAATGTGTATCAGGGCTTCGTCGGCATGACGAGGTAATGAGCGTCTCCTTGACAAAAGCCGCGGTCGTTGCTTTCGAGAAGCAGCGTTCGCCGAGGTGACTGATGGTGTAGAATTTTCACAGGGTGGACAGACAGATAGAGGCGGAGCGCCACAATTGGATGTCACGGGAGAGATGTCCCTGTCGTATTTATTGGGCAGGGCTGCCAAGTCGGGCTTTGTGAGATGAAGGGATGGAGAAGAGATGAGGGGAGGAGGGGAAGGGGATGAAACCAGGCGAAGTAAAAAAAGAAGAAGAGAGGCTGCGTGCAAGAGGTGTTTGTGTTAGAGAGACATTAGGGAAGAAGAGATGAAAAAATAAAGAAAAGGAGGAGGAGTAAAGAGGGCTGGAGGGTTTGAAAATAGGTAAAGAGAATGAAAGGAGAGGCTGAGAGAGCAAACCAGCTATTAGAGAAAGTGGCAGAGAGAGAGAGAGAGAGAGGGAGGGAAAGGACGAGGGACAGAGAGGCTCTAAGATAAATGAGGTCGGACAGAGAGGAGGAGTAAAGGGAGAGAGTGTAAGGCGATGAATATCCGGAAGAGAGAGAGAGAGAGAAAAGGAGCGATCTAACAGAACGGAAAGACAAATAACGAGGAAACAGGGAGAGAGAGATGAGGTAGTCGAGGCTTTAAAGGATAAGTCTGGTGTTATTCTAGTTCTTTTATTGTCAACAAATCTGATGAAAACACCAAAAGAAACAACACGTCAGTCTGTCTCTCAACAACTACCATGTCTGTTTCATTCAGCCCCAAAGCAATGGATGACAAATACTAAGTTTAATATTAAAAAACCCTTAGTAAATTCCCTAAAACAGCTGGGCACTGCAGTTTTTAGCAAACGTTACTCGAACATGAAAATAATGAAAAGTTTCAGTAACAATTAAGGATGATTCTGGTTACAATTTGAGCTCTGGGAACGCAGCAACATAGCTGTAAAGAAGTCTAACAGCACAAGAAACATGAGGAGTCTATGAGGAGTTAGTCAAATGTATCTGGAAAAGAAAACAAGGTGAATAAAATATAATATTATACCCGTCCTTATGGACCAACTTCCTGCCTCTGCAAGCAGCACTTACCATGCATGTTTCTCTGTGCAAAGGGAGATTATTAGCAACATTACAGGTGAGCTCACTTTCAGTTTTAATTACAAATACAGTAGTTTTAGATAATCAGGCTAAACTGTCAGCTTGTTTACAACCCATTTGATCATGTAGCTGCTTGTTTGTTGCCCCGTCGGACTTCATTATAGTAATGTTCTCCATGTTCTCAAATCTCAGCAATGAGCTTTAGTGAGTGCAATCATAACCAATGCACACAATGGCCGAAACTGTGAAAGTAAGACCCCTAGTTGTGATGAACACTTTTGGTGCACTAGTGAGTATTTCTGGCAGCAGGGCAGTTTATGTTGGAATGGATTAAAATAAACTACAGCGCCACTGTGTATGGTAATGAAGGAATATGCTGCCCAACGCAACAATGTGACTCACTGATGTGTTTTTTAATAATTTTTGGACAAATATGGAGCTTTATGGCACAGAGGAATAAGGCAGTACTTGTTGGTAACATTGATTTATTGTTGGTTTTAGTCTTTTCATGGGGTCTGTTCACAGAAAGAAAAATATATAGAGTATTGTCAGCCGCCTCCTTTTATAAAAAGAGTCTTGGAGAGAGCAAGAGAAGGAGAGGGAGACAGTTGAACTCCTCACATAAGCACCATCACCATCACCACCACCAGCACCCCTCCTCTTCTCTCTAACTTCACACTGGTGATTGGCTGAGAGCCAGCGATCCATCACAGAAGGGAAGAGATTGCAGCGGCGCAGAGGGCAAGGCATGCAAACAAATAACAGTCACCGCTCTCAGTGTCTGCATGAGTCGCCGGGTTCCTCGCGTAGTCTCGCATCACAAAACACCCGAGTGTGTACGCATAACGTGATGTGTGTGTGTGTGTGGAAGAAAGAGAACACACAACATGGGAAATGAGTTTGTGATCAAGAGTGTTTGAGTGAGAAATAAATAGAAAACAGAAGTGTTTTTTTTTGTGTGAGGGAATTTTTAAGTGTGTGTGTGTGTGTGTTTGTGATGCAGAGGAAGAAGGGTTGTGGATGTTTGGGTCTGGGGGAGGTGGGAGGGGGGGCGAGGGGGGAAACGGCTGATGAGTTGATTGAGAGATCTGAGGTGGAGCGCTCGTTGATGCTCAGGAAGCTGCAGAATCCCTTTGGTGTTGTTTGGAGTCTGTTGGAGCTCAAAACAGCACTGCAGGGAACCGAGAGAGGAGATTTTATGTCATCTTTGTGTTTCTGTGTGTGTGTCTCTTTCTTTTTATCAAAACTGATCATTGTGTGCTTCTGTTGGAGCTTTTTTGTGTGGTTGTTTATGTCTGTGTCAGGCCTGTGCGATGTGGCAGCGTAATCAATACATCAGAGCACGGATTTTTGACAGTCTCGGACAAGAGATGAATGTGATAATTATTCAAATTAACAAGGGAGATTATAGATGTGAAGATAATTTATATCTGTGACCATCGCTCTTGGATCTGTGCTTACTGGCAGGCCGGCTTTTTAAGCTATTAAAGCTGTGCATAAAGATTCAGTAAACAAACCGCTGCTTTTATTGTGTTTTGATGTAATCTTCGTCTCTCGAACTGCAGAGCAGCTGAAAGGGCCGCTGGAGGAGTACGTGAACAAGCGCTATCCCGGCCTGGTGAAGATCGTCAGGAACCAGAAGAGAGAGGGACTGATCCGGGCCAGAATCGAAGGCTGGAAGGTGGCAACCGCCGAGGTGACCGGCTTCTTTGACGCCCACGTGGAGTTCACCCCGTCCTGGTGAGTAACTGGCATGAGGAAGCTCAAAGTTGGACTGTTATGGTAGAAACAGGATTATCAGCCCTGTGATCATGGTTGTCTGTGAGTGAGTGACTGAGTTTCCTCATTGGCCGATGCTTTTTCAGTGCGAGATGATGGAAGTGGAGGAAAGCAGTGTGACTGCTCTGAGCTCTGACGCTCTCAGCTCCGGTGTTATATACTGTGAAGTCGGTTCAACTCTTGTTTAAACAGACAGGTACCAGCGTCTCCACGTCTCCTCCTCTACCGTCCAGTGTGATGGACTCTCTGGCTGACAGGAGAGACGCTCCACAGTGCGTTTGGATTTTTATAACTGAACTAATACCAGGAGGCAAGCTTTCTTTTTTATCTCTGATGTTTTCACATCACAAACGATGAACAACAGCATTAAAACAGGAGTCTTGCAGGTAAAACATGTGACTCATGTAGCCGTCTATCGGTTCAGTGCGGGGCGCTCGATTTGACCGTACTGCGGTTACTGGGCAGAGACAAACCTACTGAATTTTCATTTACAATTTCCACTGCAGCTTCTATAATCATCGACTGAGAAGAGACAGAAAAAAAGGGGCATAGAAGCATGAGAGAGAGAGAGAGACAGAGCATAGTTAAAGCCCAAATAACCATCACTCTGACAAAACACTCAATGCAGAAAAACAAGAGACATCCGCAGAGTGAAACAGATGAAAGAGCAGGGGGAGTTAACGGATAATTAGAATAGTTATAATTAGAATTAAAATAAGTTCTCTTTCATATCAAACATCCCAAGATAGGAGTGGAAAGTATTGTTCTTGCAACTGCATTTACACCTCAAATATAGCTTAACCATGTCATGTGATGCTACTTCAGTACACTTTAACAACAAATATTACTGGGACCACCACTGACTATCCCTGTAACAAACTGCCATATATTAGGTTTAAGAGTTTTTGGGGAGTTTTTCCTTATTCGAATCAAGAGTCTAAGGATAGAAGAATCTAAAGCTCCCTGAGGCAAATTTGTGATATTGGGCTATACAAATAAAAATTAAAATATGACAGCAATAAAATGACAGACTTGTATCACTTTTAAAATAAAGTGTTAGTAGTGCTTTACAGAATCATCAAACGAGAGGACAAAGAATAGCAGAAGCAGCATAAACGGACACACAAGAAGCAATTTCACACCTGAGAAAATTTAAGATAAGGAGAGAAGTAGTAGTTGTTGAGCCTGTACAATCAGAATTAAAAGATACTGTATGACATTAAGCTAACAAACAAATAAAATAGGACATTGCTCAGAACGCTGTTCATTAAAATACATTTTGAGGAAACGTTTGAAAGATGAAACTGATTTGGGGGGCGAGACGTAAACACTTGACTGCTTTCAACAATTTTGCCACATCCCCTTGACACCTTTTTGTAGGTCTCCTATTCATTTTCCAGCTCAGTGTGTGTGCTTTAGAGTATGTACACAACCCAGTTCACTCAGCATAAATAGACAAATGCCCTCCAGAGCTGCACTGAGCTGAATCAAATAGAATTAGTAATAAAGTTGGTACAACTTCAGGGACTTTCTGACTGACTGAAGTGGGTGAGAGAGAGAGAGAGAGAGAGGGGAGATCTTAAGAGAAGCTCTGCGCCGTCTGTCTTTTAGTTTGTGTCTGTGTGTGTGTGTTCATGCGTATGTGTTTACGCTCCTGTCAGGGCCGAGCCGGTTCTGGCCAGAATCAAAGAGGACCACAAGAGGATCATCCTGCCGTCCATCGACAACATCAAGCACGACACGTTCGAGGTGGAGCGCTACGAGAACTCGGGCCACGGCTACAACTGGGAGCTGTGGTGCATGTACATCAACCCGCCCAAACAGTGGTGGGACGAGGGGGACATGTCTGCTCCGATCAGGTGGGGGCCAACTTCACCTACACAGGATGCAACAACTACATACTTCCATATCAACGCCCACATTTGTACACAAACACATAAATTCACAGTGAATCATCTCAGGCTCATCATAAAAAGTATTTTCATCCAGTTTGTGCATCTCTACATATTCAAAAAGTACTTTCGGTGTGAGTGCGGCTCAGAAAACGCTTGATGTAATAGAATGAGGTGACAAATAAACAAACACATTTTGCTGCAGCTGCAGATTCAGTAGCAGACTCCCTCAAAGTAATTAAAATGAAAAAAAAAAACACTTCAAGTGTTTGTTCTGCAAATGGGATTTATTTTATTTTCACCTGCATATTTACAGTGAATCTGATCCATTTTTTGAAATTAAAAATAAACAAATTACCAAAAATTTTAAATTACCAAAATAAAAAACACACATTTAATCATGTAGAGAGGTATGTGCATATTCACATACATTGCACACATACTGTATATACAGAAAAAAACACATCCACGGATAAAGACAAAGCAAAAGCTTTGTGTTATTAGTTTTTCTGTTGTTGTGTTTCCCTCATGGCAGAACTCCCGCCATGATCGGCTGCTCGTTCGTGGCCAACCGTGACTACTTCGGCGAGCTCGGCCTGCTGGACTCCGGCATGGACGTCTACGGAGGGGAGAACATCGAACTGGGCATCAGGGTTTGTGTGTCACGCAGTTTCCTCTCGTTCCTGCTCTCTCTCTCTTTTTTACGTCTGTAGGTTTAAGTGGAGCAGTGGAGCGGTGGCCACCGTAGCGTGGCACCGCTGATAAATGAGGCCCCATTAAGAGTCCTGGAGGACCGGTCCTGCAGGGCGATGGGGATAAATAGGTCACATAGAGCAAGAAGGTTGGGGAGTGTGTCGCTCGAGATACCAGACAGTCTAGTTTTTCTGCAGTGTTATTTGCCTGTTGTTTAAAAAAGCCAAAGAAAAGGACCTCAGCCATCGTTTTGACTCTGTAAGGGGTCATATGGCCCTAATCATAAAACTCATACCCAACTACGCACCTCTACAGGCTTCTTTTAGTGCTTTGTTTTGGTTTTATTCCAAATGTATGCATTCAGTCTCAGCTCTCATCAACTCTCATAGGCAGCCACTTGCAGAAAAAAGCTTTGATGAACCACTATGCTACCTGCCCAGCACCGAATGGTAGACAGACATAGTTAGGAACTAGTTAAAGACTGAAATTCCTCAGCTGGCCAGAGACACGAATGCTAAAGTTGCTTTGTGTCTGCTGTTCACCATATCAAGCTCTGTAACTGTCTCTTTGTTTTGATATTTTACTACTGCCCCCCTAATGGCCACAAATCCATTAAAGCAGTTTGAGTTAATTCCTCTGTTCTGTAATCTCGTGCACCTGCAGGTGTGGCTGTGCGGAGGCAGTATGGAGGTGCTGCCTTGCTCCAGAGTGGCTCACATCGCTCGGATCAAGAAACCCTACCACAGTAACATCGCTTTCCATACGCGGCGTAACGCACTGCGCGTGGCTGAGGTCTGGATGGACGAGTACAAATCCAACGTTTACCTGGCCTGGAACATCCCCATGGAGGTAACAGAGCTCCTTCTTCAGTTGTACTAAAGAAAAAACTTAAATTTAAACCTTTGCCATAGTGGCAGGTCACATTAACAACCCCAGTTCTTCTGTTTATTGCACATAAACCATCGGTTCTGTTGATAAAAATAAAAAGAGCAGATTATTTTTACTTGAGATGTAAATGTAAAAGGTAAGATTTATTTATTATTGTGTTGTAATTAATAGACAATACATTATGTTAAAATGAAGACATCTTATAATGACTCCTTGTGGTCTCGCAGAACCACGGTATTGATTACGGAGACGTCTCTCAGAGGGTTGCGCTGAGGAAGAGTCTGCAGTGTAAGAGCTTCGAGTGGTACCTCGACAACGTGTACCCGGAGATGAGGAGGTACAACAACACGCTGTTCTACGGCGAGGTGAGTCAGCAGTCAAACTGACATGACGGAGTAAGAGACCAGAAAGAGAAGCTTGTACAACCGAGGTTCAGTGCTTTTGCACAAATGGATGAAACCGCTGAAACAGATGAGAGGAAGATTAAAAATATATCCACCCAAAACAAAAAGACAGCTAGAAAGTACTCGGGGAGCATATTCCTCCACAGTGTCGGAGGTGTTTTATTTAAATTTGAAGTTTAAATCTGCATTTAAATCCAGATCTGTATGAAAATAGTCATGCAGATTAGCTGATGGTGTTTGAGAATGTTAAGGTTTTATACAAGGATGATTTGTGCCAGACGCCAAAATGAAAATTAAAAATAATTTCAAAGATGCTTTTTTTGATTTCAGATCCGTAACTCTAAAGTGAGCCACCTGTGTATGGATCAGGGCATGAAGGAGAACCACACAGCCACGCTGCACCCCTGTCACGGATGGGGTCCTCAGGTACAACACGAGCGTATCCCACCTCTGTCTTTGCTTCTCCCTTAAAAACTCATTAGCGGGTTTCACCAGTGACATGATTTACAGCTGCGTTTTCTCTTCTCACACGGGCTCAGCTGAAATCCTCTTAGGCGAGAGTTCTACTGTCGAGATAAAAATATTTCCGTGTTGCACTTTTTGTGCTGATGCCCTGAGTCAGCCGATGTCAGTTGCTCAGCCAGTCATCCCATAGGGCATCTCTTTTTAGCTCGCTGTGGTAAACACTTGCTTCTGGCGTGCGCAGGTCTCGGCTCCGGTAGTAAAAAATGCGAAAAGGTAGCACAGTTTAAAAATAACTCATGTAGTGAGAGTGCAGCTGAATAACATGTCTACAAAAGGCACATTTTTTTTTTTTTTTTTTTAGTTGTTCATCTGACAGAACAAATATTCTTGAATTTTCCGTGCAGCTGTCGTGCACTTTTTTTGCAGGTGACTGCACCCTGATGTGTCTTAAAAAGCAGCAGTGGCCTCTAGAGGCCCCAAGTGGAGTATTTTTGGAGTTCAAGCCTGAAAGATACCAACAATAGCTGGTTTAGGCACAGCAAACACATAACTCAGTCAGAAAAATTCGGCATGTGCGGCAACATAAGACTCGAACCCGACAGTTGAGAAGTGAAGCGCAAGTCAAAGCAGACTGTTTTATCCTGCTGTTGCCTTCTTTGTACTTTACCTGCACTGAAACGCATAAAACTGTAGCTTTGTGTCAAGAATTTCATCAGATACATTTTTGTATGTAACACAAACAGTATCTGAGAAGTCTTCAGCACATTGCTAAAGTCTGATGGGAGCTGCAGCTGCTACCATCCAGTACAGCAGTGGAGACTAATTTATTCACAAACATGTTTTTGGTTTTCAGAAAGTCAGACAAAAGAAACTGTCTACGAAAATACCCATTTAGTTACAGAGGCAAGTTAAACAAAGGCTAATTTGACTCGTGCTTTAGGAGGAAGTTTACTCTAGAGTTTTATTTTGTTCTTCCTGTGTATGGAGGTTTGTCGCCCGTGTCCAAACCCACCAACACCGGAACTTCATTTGAGCAAACTAATCTTTGGCATCTGACTGGGTTGGGACCCTGTGATGTAGGCTGATAAGACGGGTGAGGTTTCACAGGAAAATGTGTGACTATAAGACTTGGTATCCTGAGTACAAAGGCATGTTATGCCTCTCAGCAGGTTATTTCCTAGCAAAAGCAAGGAAAAAAACAAATAAACTTAATGATTGTAAAGACTAATCTCTGCTAGAACTTCAATCAGTTCTGTTTCTTTACTTTTTTCAGTGCTATCACAAAGCTCAGGCTGTTATTGCAGTTGTTAGCTGCTGCATGTCCAGTCACGTTAGTTCACCGAAACAGCCACAAATTCACATTAGCTTTGTTATAACATCTCTTATAAAATGTACCTGATGGGAAACTTGTGCTGTGTGTGTGTGTGTGTGTGTGTGTGTGTGTGTGTGTGGTTTCCCTCAGTTAGGACGTTTCACCAAAGAGGGTCAGCTGTTCTTGGGCCCTCTGGGCAGCACAGGAGAGGACACTCGCTGCGTGGTGGATGATCAGATCAGCAGCTTTCCTCAGCTCCTCAACTGTGACAAAGTTACCAACGTGAAGCAGAAGACGTGGCATTTCTCTCAGGTGAGAGGAAATAATGTATTGAGTGCTTGTTTATAAGAAAAGCATGGCATTGAATTGTTTGGTGAGTGGTGAGTACTTGTCATTTTTTTACTGTGTAATAACCCCAAACAAGTCAAATTTTGAGTCCACTCTCCCTTCATCCCGGCATTTATTTTCTCTTTTTCTTAACTGAAGACATAAACCTGTTGTAAGTGATTTTTCCATCAGTCTTTCAGTTCCACCAGACGACTTTTAAAAGCTAAACAATCAAAACTGTTAGATGCGTTAGCGCTGGGAGAACGGAGCTCACACAGAGAAACACAGCAGACCTTCAGCCACATCGATCATTTCTCAAAGAAAAACAGAACAGTTCAGTAGAAGCGGATGGTTGTTTTGTCAGTAGGCTTCCAGTTTTGAAGCTTTTGTGTTCACTTTATGTATAATTTATACGTTACCTGAAAAGGTTAAATGAGAAACACATCTGTCCACATCAGGCCTGGCTCTTGTCCCATCCTGTCAGTCTCACGTAGTACACACAAACCATCTGTAAAACCTGATAAAACCAGAAGAACGCTGTCTCTCCTCCCGCCCCGCAGAGCGAATCCATCATAAACCGAGCCACGGGACGCTGTCTGGAAGTGGTGCCGGCTAATGTTTACTTCGGCCACCTGCTGGTCCTGCAGCCCTGCTCCGGGCAGAGGTGGACCATCAAGAACACCATGAAGCAGTAGTCTGTCGGGCCATATTTCACTGGGACCAATAACACCAAGGGCCGTTTCCAAGAGCTGTCACCCGACCTTAGCTTCGCTGGAGGACAACAAATGAGGCAAAAGCTCCTCATCTTCTCAAGAAAAGACAGATTTAAAAGAGATGAGCTGTGAACATCTCAGTTATAAGTTTTGTGAAAATGGTTGTTTTTTTTTTTTTTTTTACAAACTGGACTTTAAAAATGATGCAAGTTTCGCATGAGGACCGTTTCTCTCTCTCTCTCTCGACAAACTTTCGATGTGACGTTGCCATAATTTCTGTACGTGCCGCTCATCTACAGTGTTTTTATGTTTAAGGATGGAGATTCGATCAGTCAAAACAAGTGTTTCTGTCTGATGGGAGAGGAAAAAAAAAAGAGTCTTCATCCTTTAAATGTGTCTGCATTTCATGATGTATCATGTTAATATGTATTTTAAGATGTGGAAAAAGAATATACCTGGAATTAAAATTTTCAGTAAAATGCACTGATCAGAGTACATCCGTAGTTTGTTATAGGCTTCATCAGTGGTTCTCAACTTTTTAGCTGAAGATACCTGAAAACGACGCGGTGCCTACTTTTAACAGGCATTTATTTGCGGCACATTGAATTAAACACGAACGCCCAATAGTGACTTTTATTTTCTTCTAACAGAAGTTTAGACTCTGTACATATATATGAAGAAAAAATGCATTCATAATAAATATTACTTGGTGTATTGGAGCCTTTTTTTTTTTTTTTTTTTTTTTTTTTTTGCAGTTATTGTAAATCATCTCACATCGTTGAGGGCTACTGGGCAGAATCATGGTTTTATATGTTGTGGACGCATTTGTCTTTTTTTATTGTAATTTTTACTCAAAGCATTCTGTAGCACCAAATGCAGTACATCTTGTAGCATGATTGTAAGTACTGTATGCACACGGGGACAAAGTTTAGTAGAGATGAGTCATTTTGTTACCTGCTAAGTGCCATAAAAACTGCAGACGGCCAAAACTATCAGGCTGCAGCCTGAAGCACTGATGAAGATAAAACTGCAGACGATGAAGAGGAAGACTGAACTGGGAACGGAAAAACTGCACAAGTGTATTGATTGTGGAAAATGCCTGAGGCTGTTATGGCCAGTATTGTCAATGTACTGAGATGTATATGATGTCATAATTAATTAAATGTTATCAGTTTGATTTTTTTGCCCCCAAGATTGTCTTCCAATAAACAACTGGTTTCCTGGTTTTTGCATGGTTACTGTTTTTGAGGATAGGAGTTGTGTTTTTTGAAATATTGATGAATTATGATCAGTATTGATTCTGTTTGGTGAGTTTTATTTAATTTGAATTAGTTTTATACACTTTAATTTCTAGTCACACTCAGTCAATAGATAGAATTGTCTTCCGGTGCAAAGCTGTTTACTTTTTATAGATACCAACATATTGCAAATATATAAAATATCAACTTATATAATTCCAACATTCATATTTTCTACTGATTAAACCCATAAATGTGAAAGCTGTTTTCACTGGACTTCACTGTCATCTGGACTTAAAATAAGCTTGAAACTGCGACATGAGAAACGCCACGCTGGGCCACTTTCTTTTTAACTGCCCCATCCATTTGCATGGTTTTGGTCAAAAAACGTTTACCTCATACTGTGAAGCTGACAGTTTGATTTGCACTTTAAATCAACCCAAAAATAAACTACTTCACAAGAGATTTCACCCTCTACTGCGAGCTGCGTGGCATCTGGTGCAACTGTGAACACCAACTTGGCTTTTATGAATAGTTTAATCACATATCCTTTATAAAAAATAAAAAAGAAGTGGTACACCAAAAATATTACACAACATCTGAGGCAGCCAGGTGGCCCGAACATTAAAGAGACTGTCCTATAAATGAAAGGTTAAGGATTCAATCCTGCAGCAGCCGTGTGTCCTTGAACCAGACGCTGAACTCCCACTGCGCGCTCTTACCGAGCTGCTCTGGATGAAGCATCAGCTAAACGCTTAAGATGTAAATGAAACAGGAGGAGCCTGCTGCGAGCACAAGGGCCTGGTTTTTTTTTTTCCGTAAAGCGCTGGAGAGCGTGGTGTGGCTCTGGAGGACAGAGCCTGCATGCTAACACAACACTGAATGCTGATTAGAGTCTTGAACAACAGGCCCGCTCATCATCAAAAACATGAAATAGGATTAATATATGTTTGTTAAAATCCTGCTTAATGTCAGCCGGCAGTAAACAACACTAAGGAGAGGCTAAACAAGTCTGAACAATCAAAGAAATCTGAATAACTGTACTGTAATTTGCACATTTTAGAGGTGAGATTTTAATTTGGTGACATTATTGTGCCGTTGTTAGCTGGTGAAGTAATTAAAAATCACATAATAAGTCAGTTATAGTTTCCCATATTGACACTATGGTCCTAATCAGCAGTATTCTGTATGAAAGTTGGTTTAATTACAGGGCAGAGCACTATTTGCACTATTTGACTCCATGTGTCCCTGCAGCATCATTATCACCTCTGTCTGCTCTCTAGATGAAGAGTTCAGCTATTTGTTTAAAATGGTAAAACAATTTGATATACAGTAACTCACAGGAGCTACTACAACATAAGTGAAATGAGACATTTGCTTCAGTTTGCAAAATGATTTTTTTAAATTTTACCTATATACCTTCTGTATGTGGAGATTATTGATGAATCTACATGTGAGCAGTGGCTTATTTATGAAGCTAATAAATGTAGTGGATGTGGATTCTTCAGAAGTACACTGCATCAGTGTTTTTATGCTACCCTCTTGTGGTCTCAGTGTGTTGATACATAGATTCATAGATCAAACTAAGGCTTCACATCTCACTGAACTAACATAATTCAGACCTCAGTGACTCACAGCGGGTCACCAGACAAGCTGTCAAGCACACGTCAGCGACTCCGCTGACGGCCGCAGCGGTAGTTTTGATTGAACTTGTGACTTGTGTCTCTGCAGCTGCATTTCTTCCCCTCATCATCTACCAGTGTTGTCATGATGATATCTGCTCTGTATCTCTTTTCTCCCTCTTTGGCTTTAGATCATCCAGACACTGCTGTTATTATTGAATTTTCAAGTTTAGGGCTTCCTCAAAGTTTTAAGAGTTACAAAGTTTAAAGTGCCAGTTTAGGAGTAAAACAGTTCTTTACTAAAGTGAGTAGCTCACTTCTACTTCAGATACTTTAATGAGAAAATACTTTTATTACAGAGATGAGAAAACTCTATTACTCTATAAACATACTTAGATTCTCTAATTCATGTTAAAATTATGCCTTGAATTCCTGTTTACACTGCATACAGGAAAACAATAAGGAAACAAATCCCTTCATTTTAAAACTTGAAAGCCCTTAAATTGGGATATTTACATGGAATAAGTAACTTGTATGTTTCTCAGTCTTTTACACTGGAGGTATATTTGAGGAGTCTGTCCACAATGCTCACAAAGACAAAGAGAAAAGTGAGCGGTAAAACATGTGAGCCATTTAAGGCTCCATTAGTTCATAGCAGATTAAAGATCAATGGTCGATCTAATGATATAGCTACTCTGGATGGTATTACCCTGACCTCCAGCACCACCGTAAGGAATCTGGGAGTTATCTTTGATCAGGATATGTCCTTTAACTCCTACATAAATCAAATTTCAAAGACTGCCTTTTTTCACTTATGTAATATCACAAAAATCAGACACATCCTGTCCCTAAAAGATGCAGAAAAACTAGTTCACGCATTTGTTACTTCTAGGCTGGATTATTGTAACTCCTTATTATCAGGCTGCTCTAACAAGTCTCTAAAGACTCTTCAGCTGGTCCAGAATGCAGCTGCACATCTACTGACTAAAACTAGACAAAGAGATCATATTTCTCCCATTTTAGCTTCGCTACATCGGCTTCCTGTAAAATCCAGAATAGAATTTAAAATCCTTCTCCTCACTTACAAAGCCCTTAACAGTCAGGCACCATCATATCTTGAAGAGTTCATATTATCCCCTTAGAACACTGCGCTCCCAGTATGCAGGCTTACTGGTGGTTCCTACAGTCTTTAAAAGTAAAATGGGAGGCAGAGCCTTCAGCTATCAGGCTCCTCTCTTGTGGAACCATCTACCAGATTCAATCCGGGGTGCAGACACCCTCTCTCTATGTTTAAGAGTAGGCTTAAAACTTTCCTTTTTGATAAAGTTTATAGTTAGGGACCGACCAGGCTCGCCTAGTTATGCTGCTATAGGCCTAGACTGCTGGGGGACTTCCCATGATGCACTGAGCTCCTCTCTCCTCCTCCTCCTCTCTGTATCTGTATGCATTCATGTAACATCAATGTATGTCACTAACTTTGCTTCTTCCCCGGAGTTTTTTGTGCTTTCTCATCTCACAGGAAACCCTGGGTCGCAGGCCGAGCCCTTGTGGTCCTTCACAGTCCTGTTGGCATCCTTCCATGGCTGTTGCTGCTGTTATTGATATTGTTATGATTGTTGTTATTCTGCCCCTCTCTCTCAACCCAACCGGTCAAAGCAGATGGCCGCCCACCCAGAGCCGGGTTCTGCTTGAGGTTTCCACCTGTTAACGGGGAGTTTTTTCATTACTGCTGTCGCCAAGTGCTGCTCATGGGGGGAATTGTTGGGTCTCTGTAAATGAAAGAGTACAATCTTGACCTGCTTTATGTGAAAAGTGTCCTGAGATGACTTTCATTGTGATTTAGCACTATATAAATAAAAATTGATTGATTGATTGATCCCTGTGACTGAGTGTCCTGGTGAACTTTAACCCACGATTCTTTAAAAAGGACTGTTTAGTTCAAATAAAGTGGCAAATATCTAAAACACACAATAAGTTATTAACTAGCATAAATCCAGTGTAAAATAAAAAAACATAAAGCACCATTTTTTAAAAAAACAATGTTTTATTGCATCAATGCTTCATCATTTAACTTTTGTACAGATTTCAGTATTTACAGATTCATAATTATTATACCTCTAATAAATAGTACAACTGAAAGTCTTTCTCTCTAGTCTACAAGTTTAAATGTTGCACATGCAAAGTATGTTTAGTATGTGCTTGTCTAATAGATATGCTGTCTTATTAGCTATGTACAAAGTTACATAACAAAAACACATGGGGGTCTTAGCATAACATGCTACCGAAGAGACACTGTGCGTCTCCCCTCCAAAATAAAACTCTACTTCAAACGATTGAGACATGCGACCGTTCTGCAGGAGACAGTTCAATTACAGCGAGACTGCTGTAAAAAAAACAAACAAACAAACATACAAAAATCTAATTTAAAAGACAAAGTTCTTCTCAAAGAACAAAGAAATGATACAACACTTTTCTAGCTAACCACTACATAACAGCAGTGACCAGCTGTGCAATTGGCGGAAAATTCCCACCAGTACAAGACAGATTAATTAAAAAAAAAGAAAAGAAAAGAAAATAATAAGTGTGGCTTTTTCAGATAAAGAATAAAAACATAACCAGTGTGACCTACAAGGTTTTGTTTTCTGCACAAAGTGCTCTATTCAGTCTCCAAAATGTGATGTTGATAAATCATCTGTGTATGAAACCTTTTACAGGTTCAAAAGGTTTTTTTTTCTGCCATAGGCAAGAAATCTATTCCTATAAATATACTGTTTAAATATTATATGTTCACATACAAGTGCTGCTCTACCAGTAGTGTCGGTAGATCAAAGTCAATCTATACATTATAGATAAAAATCCTCATATTTTAACATTAAAGATCAACATATGTCAGACATTGTGAATATAACGCTAAGAGAGTCCCAGTCTGACATCACATTCCCGTAGTGCTTACTTAGAGAGCGAGACATAAACACTGTGATGGGACGACAGCATGGATAATATGATCTCACTTCACCTCAAGATGGCACTCTTGCACAAACCTACAGCCCTCCGTGTCATTTCATTGGAATGGATGGACTTGTACAGTGCAAAAAAAAAACCAAACAAACAACAGGAACAAACCAAATCCTACATGAGATTTCAGCCCAAAAAAATGCCCGTTTGATCTTGTGTTTCCGTGTGGGAACAGGGAAAAAGCATTTATATTGTGTTGTCTGGTTCACCTCTGCGGAGTTGTATGGCTTTGGCAAAGAGGGTTGAGAGGAAGCAGAAAGGAGGGGCCTTCGCCGCCGCCGGCCTGCGTCTGGCGTGTTTGTGATGAAGCGGCCGCCTTTTCTGTCCGCTGAGCTCCTTCCCTGCACCTCTGAACCCGAGTGAGCAGAGAGCACCGATGGTCATGCACATACAGAGATACTGTACACCTTTAACAGACGATTGAGACACTTCAGACGCGGGTTACGTTATTTACAGACGACACTGACTCGACGTGATTGCATGCACTAGATAATATGGGTGTTTCTGACCCCCCACCAGCTGGGTTCAACATGTGGAGATGAGTGTCAGCGCAGGAGTTCAGAGCCCACCTCAGCTGGAGTCAACGTGTGAAGACAAGTCTTTAAATTATTTAGTGCTGTCAGGAAGTTTTTACAGGCCTCGAGTTTCTGCAGTTTGTCAGGCTGCAGAATAATTTAAAGTGATTTCTATCACACTGATGTAATAGTTTCAAATAAAATACAATATAGGGAGTTGTGAGGAATGTATATTTCTTGCTTTATGAGGTCTTGATACTTGATTTTACCCCCTATGTTACTCATATTCAGGTTGTAGCTACAGGTTGTTATTCTGTCAGCCAAAAGCTGCTAACAGCTGCGTCTTCATGATGGATGGACAGATTCAAATCACTGTGAGGGTCAAATACGTTTAATGATTAAGTTTTAGGATTAAATCAATAGATGTGAGGATATGAAATGTTGATAAAAAATACTGAATAATTCAAAAGGGAACCTTAGTTTTATACACCTTTTGTTATTTAAAATGCCAAACTAATCAGAAATAATACATAAATAACTTTATGTAACGCAGGATGCACGATGCACAGACCACAACAATTTGTGCAGGAAACTTGAGGAGATGAAAACTTTTCACAGCACTAAGTTATAGTTCATCAATTTGATTATTGATGACAAAAAAAAAAATCCACCCTAAAAGACTCCAACACTGTTACAGAATCCTCTGTTAGTGGTTATATATCCTTTTACTTTTTTGAAAGCAGAAAAATATATGTATTGTAATGAAAAAAGTATTTAAAACATCAACAGTATGTTAGGTTTTTGCACACTGCCTGCAGGCCAAAACGTCATCCAAATAAAGGAGAAATACATATGAAGCCGGAGTGTGAGACACTTTTTTTATGCTTTTGAGTCCCCTTGGTGTATGTGTTACTTTTCCCCTATACGTTTTTGTGTCAGTCCCTAACAATTAAAGAGCAAATCCTTCGTCTAATAAACAGACACACAGGATGTCAAAACGCATCACAGCCGCAGCACACACTGCGTTTTTGAGTAAAAGGTGCAATTCAAGTTCTCTCGACTGGAAAACCTCTCGCTATTTTGTTCCATAATTGTCCTCGCTCTTTCCACCTACACATTAACACACAGCTGAATGTGTCAAGTTCACACCTGTTCGCTGGGGGTCGTCCAAAGTCATGCTGGGAAACGTAGGAAATCATCAAAGTGAAGCAGGCGAGGCAGACGGAGAGAAAGTAGATGCATCAGAAAGTTGAAATAAATCACCTCACAAAATAACTCCTGGAGTGCACTGAACACCACCAGATGACACATAACAGTGTGAGAGCATTGGAGGGTGGATTTTTTTTTTTTTTTTCCTTTAATAATAATAATAAAAAAAAACTCTTTCCACTCTGAACAGTGTTCACCAAACAGGAGAAAGATCCAAAAACCAAAAGTAGAAACTTTCAGAGCTACTGTGTTCACAAGGCCAAAAACTCAGGCCTGGAGTTACCATTTAGTATTTTACTCGCTTGACTGCTTGATGTGTAGGACTGATGAACCGATGCCAGCACCTCATACCAGCCCACAGACGCAGGAGTTGAAAATAGAAAGTTGGAGAACTGAAGTATCATAGCACCACGAGATCTCCGGGAGCTGTGGCCTGACACGTACAGATCGTTCTGACTTCGGTTGTCAGCGAGCTCTGCCATCATCCTTCCAGAAAGTATAATAGGAGGGCGATCGCTTCCTTTCTCTCATTCCCTCTCGGGCGGCGGGGGGGGCCCAGACTGCAAGGCCCCCGGTAGCTCATCACACTCCCCAGTAGGTGACAGATCTGAAGACACACGTCACATTCTTGCCTGCTGGGAAAGCGAGCAGCTCTGAACTCCTGCACTCGACATGTTTTTTTTTTAACATTTTTTTTTTTATTGCATCAGGGAAACAGAGACGACAGAGTATTATGCGTAATGTCAGCCCTTGAGTGTCCCTGTCAGAGTAAAGGGGGGAGGAGTCCTGCATGACTCCTCATGCTGGCTTCACGGTTTCACTGGACGACAAGTGGAGAGGTGTCACCCGTTCAAAAAACAAACAAAAAAAAAACCCCACTAAGAATAATTTTAAAAAACTCAATTTTGTTGATGGTTTATTCTGCGTGTCGTTCCTTTCAGTTCTTTTTCGTATCAACAGGAATATGACCTCACCCACTGGCATGCACATGCAGGCTGGCTTGTTTCCCTGCTCACAGTGGGCGCAGCTACTCCATGCCGTTCCTCAGCATCTGATTGGCTGCGATAAGCATGACGCTAATGATGAATGCCATGGCGAAGGCGCAGATGAGGCTCTTCCTCACACACGTCTGACGGTTTTTCTTTGAAGGGTGAACTAAAAAGAGAGAGAGAGAAATGGGGAAAAAGACAAATAGAGAGATGAAGAATACAAATAGGAAAATTGCCAGTTTCTGCTTCTGACATGTCTTTGCATTAATCATTTTCTGGGGTAATGACACCGAGCACATTAAGTGGTTTATTTAAACTGTGGAGTCTAGTGACCTGGTCTCCGCCAGGGGAGAGGGATGCTAAATACTGTTTCTCCTCTCAGAGATCTGTTTTGTGGTTTGTTAGGAGAACTTTAATTCAAACCAAGTACCAGAAAGGACGGCAGAAAAACGTGTGATATTAGGAGTCAGATGTTGTATCTGATATTTGGAAAGCCTAGCATCACAAAATGGACAAAATGAGAAGACACCAAAGTCTGGACTGATTAATTTGGACTTGTTTTTTCATATATTCCTATGATAGATGAATGCAAGAAGCTGCAAAACCTTTGCCAATACACAAGCTTTTCGTATGTTCATGTGACTTTTATTCACAAATATAAGCTTCTATTTTAGCCATAAAAATATACTGTGAAGGGAAATTTTCCACTTTGTTTCAGACCAAAAAAAATAACCTTGAGGTGTGATCTGACATCAGTGTTCTGCTCTGGATGAGCGGCGGGTTGCTGGGAGGTGACCAGCAGAGAGAGAGACACTGAGATGAGCATTACAATTCACCGGACCAGGCTGATTTCACAGCAGCAGACACACGATCAGCATAAAAAAAGACCCAGAACAGACAGTTTACATTTGGATATCATAATCTACTGTGTTACATGCGTATTTAAAGTGACACCCCACCGATTTTACACATGAAGTTCAGTTTTACCTATTATGAGAACTACTGCTGTGACTGTAAAGGGAGCTTTTTAATGTTGAAAAAATAACCTTGATGATGTCATCACGGTTACCTTGGCTTTGACTTTGACTCAAATTTTTAACAGAAAGCTTGTTTTAAGTTTGAAAGAAGTGGGCATTTAGGAGGCAGGGAAGATCTAATGAAAGATGCTATTGAGTTGCATTATGGGAAATGTAGGACTGAGATTGTTTGGAGCTTGACCAATTATTAAGGACTATAAATTAGAATATCACAGACTCTGCTGCTGCGATTTTGACCATTATTTTTTTTAAGTCTGTCTCTCGTTTGTCCCCCAACTTTATGGAAATGTGATCTTAAATTGGCGGATAATCATGGCTAATCATGGTCATCAGACGTTGACAAAATCCTTAAATTAAATACAGTACATAAACATGTACAGACAGTTGTCAGTTTCTTGGGTACATGTAGCTAAAACTAATCCTACCTTTACGAAGGTTTTAATGTTCATTTCTTTATTAAAGTGTTTTAGAGAGGTGTTAATTCGACGTCGTACAAGTGTAGTTTGTGCTGCTGTTAAATTGTATTGTTATACACCCATATACGTACATCAATGAGGGTAGACAAAAAAAGTTAGATATTGAATATCAAAACTTTCAGGACGGTTCAGAATGGCTTGTTCAGATGTTATAATTTCACTGAGAAAAAACAATGTTAAGGTGTGAAGAGTACCATTTTCATGCGTCTACACCTGCAA
Organism: Thunnus maccoyii; assembly: GCF_910596095.1. Classification (NCBI taxonomy): domain Eukaryota; kingdom Metazoa; phylum Chordata; class Actinopteri; order Scombriformes; family Scombridae; genus Thunnus; species Thunnus maccoyii. The sequence continues at coordinate 29,008,871 of NC_056538.1, read as the reverse complement.
AAATTCAACACTTTTCCCCATAATATCATGAGAATGCAAATAAATTACAACCTAAGGCGTTGTTGAGCTTAAGAACATTATGCAGAAATCCAAGCTGACACACACACACATTCACACAACAGCAGCAGTCCAGGTTCTCTTCATGAGATCATTTTCTGGTTCGATCAACCTCCGGTGTCGAGGGTTAAGTCAGCTGTTCTTTCCTCCCCGCAGTGAAGCACACTGTGAGTGGCAGAGATGATTTTACCGGGCCGTGGTAATTAGGGGACCTGGGCCAATGACCCACAACGGCACGGCTCTCACTCTCTCACTCTCGCTCTGTTTTTAACTCTCAGTTCAAAAAGCACTGAAGTCATCAAAAATGCTTCTCGCTGTTCCAAAGAAAATGCAAAGTGGAAAGTGGGACAGAAATTGCTACATCTTTCTTGGCTGAGACTTTGAGGCGGAGTCATTAGCTGGCAGCCTCCAGCTGAAAAATACTATTCCAGACACTCACGTACTATAAAAAGTGTTTTTTTATCCAAACAGATTATCTGAGAATGAGCTATTGGAGCCAGTTATGTAAATCAAACTCTGGATTAATGTTGAGTTTTAATCTTGCGTATAAAATCCAAAGCAGACTACATGTCTTTTAAAACCTTCATTTAATCTGATGTGTTGAGAACAATGCTGCTTACTCTCAAAAAGTTAATTATATTCACACCTGGAAGCTGCCAGTACGACCACAGTTTGATCTGTTGGCCACTGGCACCAGAGCAGTGGAAATGAGGACGTTTTAAAGCAACCTGTTGGGGATTTAAACCAGTGATCTTTCAGTCACAAGCTGCTTATTTAAGGTCTGGCTTTTTGTGACAAAAATCTTCACCTACTGCATGATTTACTTGTTTAATACGTCCTAAAATTGTATTTTCTTAACACAAGCCAAAAAAAACACCATCTGTGGTGGGATTATTTCACATATTGTCAGTATAAATCAAACTGTTTGAAGAATTTAATAGAGTTTAGGCGAGGAAAGTTTATTTGTATAGCACATTTCAACAAGGCAATTCAAAGTGCTTTACATAGAGCATAAAAGGTATCAAGACAAAATATAAAAGCAACAAAAGGCAATATAAAAAGACATTTAAATACAATTAAAAAGTGTGTAACTTTGGAAATAAAAAGAAGCTAAAATAGAATAAGACAAGATAGAACAGGAGAATAAAAGTTACGGTGCAGTGTAAGACATTAACCCTCAAATTTGGTTTACTTAAAGGCAGCGGCAAACAGAAAAGTCTTCACTGAGATTTGCAGCAGACCTGCAGTTTTCTGGGAGTTTGTTCCAGATATGTGGAGCTTAAAAATGAACGCTGCCCCTCCATGTTTAGTTTTAACTCTGGGGACAGAAAGCAGACCTGTCCCAGACCACCTGAGAGGTTGGTATTTCGGCCCTAAACCAATTAGAGCTTTATAAACCAACAGCAGTATTTTAAAACCAGTTCTTTGACAGACAGGAAGTCAGTGTAAAGATCTGAGAACTGGATTGATGTGATCCACTTTCTTGGTCTTGGTGAGGACTCGAGATTCAGGCGTTCTGAATCAGCTGCAGCTGTCTGATCGATTTTTAGGGAGACCTGTGAAGACACCGTTACAGCAGTCGAGTCCACTTAAGATAAATTTAGTGTTATTTCCTTCATGCTAATGCAGCAAAGTGCTTTAGTCCGTTTCAAGACACTGATAATCATTTCCAGAAAACCTCTGACAGACAGGGAAAACTGTCGACAAGTGAAATAATCCCTCTGATTTTTTTTCTTGTTTGACGAAAATTCATCAATTTTCCCTTAAGCGCGAATGAAATTTACCAGACAGACCTGTCGTACGAGTCACGAACAGATAATCTCTGCCTTTCTTCACAAGGGGAGAAACACTTAATCTGAATGATTAAAATATAAAACAAACTTAATATTCCGTTCACAAGTAGTTCAGGTAGTTAAGAGAGTTTGTTGAATGCGACCTGGTGACACTCGAATATGTAAATATCCTTGCATGAGTCGGTTTGAGTTGAACAGGGTGTCAATGGAAAGAACATGTGTTCGGCTGCTGCTTTGACTATGAAGATGGGAGAGTTGTGGTCCAGACGTTAGTTTTCGGTCCAGTCGCCTGAACTTGCTGTCAGCCTCATAAAACACCTCCTCAGTCGCCCCAAAGTAACTACAACACTGCCAAGTATCCACAATGATTTTCTTTAGTGGACCACTGCGCTCGTGAAGGTAATGAGGTGTGCGCTGGTCTCCAGGCTGCTGACCTACAGCTGTCTACATTCACACAGGCTTCAGATGCATTAATCCCTTTTGTGGATATTCAGCCAACAATCATACTGTATCCGATTTTTTATTTTATTTTAATTTTTGCTATGAGTCATACCAAATAAAACCAAACATCCTGAGAAGGAATTCAAAGGCCAACTCAGTGCTCCAGAGGGTTCAGAACAGCAATAACAACTACATTTTATACAAAAAAGGTTGATAATTATAACTTCAAATGACGCAGGTGCACCTCACAAACATGTACAGTATAAACACGTTGGTAAAAAATGAGGGGCCCTTAATCTATACACCTGTATGGCAGCTGTGCTATTCATGGATAAAAGTTGATTTCCACGCTTGCGTCTGTCTGCCAGGCTGCTCCCTGGACAGCTGCTCCAGCTGTTTCTCTATGCTTTACGCTATTCATGCAATGAATCAGTGCTTTGTGAACTTCTATGGATCAGTGGTTTCATTCTTTATTCCGTTGTTTTTCAGCTCCACACCGTATTGATTCCAGAGTAAGGTGAAGCCAGAGGGAAATCAAGCGCCTCTTATACTACCTCATATATCTGTAAGCTGAAGCAATATGTACCAGAGTAGCATGATGAATTGTACTCTGTATAAATCTCACTGTGACACAATTTATTGATTTCTCCATGACCGAGCACATTTTGGTGTCCCCGTGTGGCAGGTGGTAGTCATGGACCTTTGGGAGCGAACGGATGTGATTGCTCTGTATGATCCTTGCTGTGGTCGGTCTTCATCATAAAATCAGTAGGAGCATCATGTTGTCATCACTCAACATCAGTTTTAAGACCCCGATAAACTCCTGGTGCAATCTGTGTCCATCCTCTTTGACACCAGTGTCGGCCCGGTACGTTCCCTCTGTGACAAGCTGGTGTTTGGTTAAGAGGGACATTAAAGGATAAGGCTGGCGAATTTCTATTTTTTTTTTTTATTGTAAACAAATCTCATGTGCAGAATCAAACCAAAGTTGTTGTGCTACATACCGTAAGGTCATGATGTATTGCTGTTATTAGTCTTCGGAGCCGTTTCTCTACAAACTACCTTAACCGTAATCTTCGGGGTGAAGGAACATGTCACCCAGTGCACCAGTTGGGCTGACTGGCATGTTTTTAATAGCTTTTAGAGAACAACAGCGGTGTACGGCATAGAGGAATAAAATATATCAGGCTTTGGATGCACACACACAATACTTAGCGGGATCAGTTCATTGTTGTTTTGGCTCTGTACATGAGATTTGTTGATAATAAGAAAAAAGTAGAAAATTGCCAGCCATATCCTTTATAGGCTGTTTGGCCTCTGAGTATCATTTTGGTCCACATAAGAAAATACAAGTGCACACAAGAGTGCAGATCTCCTCCAGGTGTGCACCGTTTTTGTTATCTGTGCAGGCAAAGATAACAAAAACGGGGATTTATTCATCTCCTATCGTGCCTAACTTTAGTGGATCATAACATATCGAGTGTGGAATTAAACTGCAGATGCTCCGGTTCAAGATGAGACCAAACTTTGCTATGGATGTCAGTTTTTGAGTCACGACAAAGGCCAAAATGCGGCCTGCAACAGCTGCGGACACACACACACACACACACACACACACACACACACACACACACACACACACACACACGATTCCCTCCAGGTTTACGGCTGGCAGAGATAACAAGATCTTGATCAGGAGGTAAAATCTCAACGAATTGCTACACTTCTGATGAGGACAGTCTCACTCCATCACAAAGTAGGCTGGGACCCTGCTCGAGAATGCTGCCTTCAGGTCATGTGGGAAATGAGAATGTTATGGCTCAGCATTTCCTACACTCCTTGCATGTGTGTCCGGACAAAACTGAAATCTTTCATAGCACATGTGGCAACATGTCAAGGTCAAAATGCAATTTATAATGTCACATAATACAGCTTAAAATGACTTACTTATAGATTTATCTGAATGCAGCATTAGTAAGTTCTGAAAATGCAACAACAGAGTCAGAGGTGGGTTCAAGGTCAGTGAAGAAAAGTAAGAAAATCTCAGACTGAAAAAAAGTTTCTTTGAGCAAATCATTTTTTAAATGTTCACATTTATATTGTTCAAGGTTTTAAATGATTAATATTTCAACTTTCAAATTCTAACTTTTCATTTATAATTTTGATTTCCACACTGACAAAACATTTGTCCCCCATTAGTCTCCATATGGATCTGTTTTGACTTTGCAGTGTAAAGAGATTTAACTTCTCCGGTGAAGGCTCACTCATACTCAGGAAAGGGTAAAAAGAAAGAGGACTAGAGGTAAACTAATTGAAGTAAAAATGTTTATTTCAGTGTATCTCTCGGCTGTAACAGCAACAAGCATCTGCTCACTAACAGCCAAACAGACGCTTGTAAACTGTCCTGCACATTATGTTAGTTACTGCATACTGAGCACTGTGACGCTAGACTGTCTTTAAGTTTTATTCTCTATTCAACTCTTAATATTTTATGTACATTTAATTGCTTTTTCAGTCTGGTTCTCTAATCACAATGTATTTCTTTTATGGCCCCAAAGCAGAAAGAACCGACTCACTGAATCTGCATCTAAACCAGGCGAATGAAAGCAAAAATATTTTAAAAAGGTTTGAGATAAAAATTAGTTTGAAAGAAACAATTACATTTCCCGTTTTTTTATAACAGTTGAGTGAAAAACTCCCGGAATACTTTCTGCTGTTCTGATATCGATAAATATTGGATAGCTGGTTTTGCAGAGCGAGGTCATGCATATTTCATCGCCGCCGCTTCCGAACAGGTGACCCGCTGACGCCGGTCCCCATGAATACCCCAATCAATAAATCAGCAGGTGTGCTGAGACTCTGTCGGCTGTAGATCCTGATGAGAAAGCTCAAATTCTTCCTGACAGCATAGATTACTTTCTCTCTCACCACACACACACACACACACACACACACACACACACTTGTCTAAGTGCCTGTGTGTGAAGTTTGTTCAGGGACTTTCACTTACCTCCCTCAAATTCTGTCTGACAGTTCCCAGAGTTTTCTTTCAGACTCTCTTCCTCATTGATGATGATGTTCTCGATGTCCTTCATGGTCAGGTGGTCGCGGAAGGCGTAGAACAGGATGTGTTTCAGCTCCTCCAGGGTGATCCTCTGCATGTCAAACTGCAGGAGGAGACCGAACACAGGAGGAGATTTTCAGAAAGAGCAACAGTGTATAATAAACAGTGTGTTGTTCTACAATATGTCTCAACCAAACAAGTAGTAACTGTAGCACAATCATCTCTCATTGAGCTTTTGCAGCCAACAATAATGTGCATTGTAAGTACAGAAAAAAAACATCCAACACATAAATCAGCACACATGTTCTAATAATTCTTTACCATGCACATCCCAGTACACGTCGCTTTAATGCATTCACTTTAATCAGTGTTGAACAAAGTCGATGCATTGATTAAATTGAATGTGCTGGAGTTATGGCCACAGAGTGATTGATTTATTGTTCAGTTTAAGCGTTTACACCGTTCAATACAAAAAGAGGTGAACACACACACACACACACACACACTCATATACACAGAGACACACATGCACACACCACAACAAAGAGGTTTGAAGGTCTCTGCAAAGATTTCTTTTCAGAAGCTCAGAGGAACAGAAGACATTGCTGGCCATTGATCCACATCCTTTGCTCGAAAACAGCAATTCACTTAACACTTGAGAGCAGTAATTGAAAAAAAAAAAAAAGTATGTTTATTTTCTTCATATTGTTTCCCTAAAAGCTATACAATTAAGCCAAACAGGAATGAAAAGCTTAATTATAAGGACAAGAGTGAATATGATACAAATGTTTGATGTCAACATACCCTCTCAAACAATTAATTTTTTCCAGGCTATTGATTAAATGCTGAAAAACACCTGATGACTTAGCTGATTATACGTATTGATTGTTAAATGCCCCTCTGTGATGGTGACACAACAGAATTAGCAAATGAGAAAATGCGTCACAGTCCCCTGGTCTAGAGATGTAGGCATGACATAACACAGTGGGGGGAAAGAGGTCTGATAGGGAGAAAGATGGACTGGTAAACTGGGATGTCACCATCTATCACCTGAACTACCCATAATAAAGTATCACAAGTGGCTCAGTGCACCATCATCACTGGGTTACTGGGTTCCTGCAGTCCAAAGTGTCCGTCACAGTCCCAGTAAGCAGAGAAAGGGTCCAGCCTTTGCGGCCTTTTACCCAGAAGGAGCTGTAACCTAACTGGACAATAGATTTTTGTTCATTTAATAACAAAAATATACAGTGTCTTCCTTTTCTGTTGTGTTTATGAGCAGAGGTTAGTGAGGAGTTCTGCAATAAGTAGTCATACCAATTTGTCATCATCAATCATAAAAATAGAAAAATACCTCTTTTATAACACAATGTTACTGACAGCAATTACTTAAAGCTTGACTTTAACATCGCTGGGCAGACTCATGGTAAACAACAGCTAAATGAACATGGAAATAGCTGATATTACAACTCTATGGTATTACAAATATAACCAATCTTAAGGACAGTCTGGGGCACAATGTCACAGCCAAACAAAACATTGTTGTTGTTTTTACTGTGACATTGCATTTTTCAGTCTGGACTGGACCACAGGAAGAAGTCTCTTCCAACCTTTAAAACAATGTTGAATTTAATCTGTGATATTGAGTCAAATCTTTCAATACTGCTTAAAATGACGAGCCAAGGTGAAGTGAACTTGCAGTGGATAAAAGTACAGTAGGTGGATCTAACAGTGGATATAGAAGAATTTTATGGTTTTTATTCTATGTAATACTAATACATTAGTATTACATATGAAATAAGTTTTTTGGGAGGTGTAAAAGTCACGGACTGAAATGGATTGTCTGGCTTCGAGAGACAATTTGTGATTTACACATCCGCAAGTGTCAAGACAGGTAGAATAGATGTGAGAGACTCTCGAACGCTGCCAGTTCCTCACTGTAAAACTCCACTTTAACACATTTTGAACTCAATTTAGAAATCTCAAATCCCCGAGCGCATTTGCAGGACTCAGCGATATTGCTTTGAGTGATGCACATCCACACAGAGAGAAGGATAACATTCGCTGGACTCTCTGGCAAAACCCACTGGGTAGATAATTGCATAAATCACTGCATAAATCACACTCGGACATAAATCCTCCCTTTACCATCAATAGCGTTTGTTATCTCTCCACCTCAGAGCGAGCTAATGAACGCTCGTTCAATCACGCCTCAAATGTTAATCAGCCTCCATAAAGATTCATTATCAAAGCTAATTAAAAGTTGGGGTCAACGTTTCATCTTTTGTTTGCCAGGTCATTAATCTGAGGGGGAAAGTTAATGTAAATGTTGGCAAGATGAAGGTAAAATAAAAGCAACATAATAATAGAGTGATAAATCACATACGTTTTACTGAAATATAAATAATGAACAGCAGAAATGCTTATTCTGTATGTTGGCTGCACACATGTAAACATAAAATAAGGTGCAGAACACTCAGATAGGTTGAAACATGTAGGAAACATTAAAATAATAATTAAATATTAATGCAACTACTACTGCTGCTACATTTACCGTATGCATGTATGTATTTACTGTCATTTAAATTATATAATTGTATTCTGAATTGGTCTATAAAGCAAATTGGAAAATGTATTATTAAAGGCTGCTACAACTACTAAATATATTTATCTTTTTAAAGAAGAGTAGCAATGAAAAAAACATGCAGCACTGTACTGAGGTTATCAACAGCTGTGCTATAAAATTAATTAGCTATAATATGGATAAGCCTTGCATTGCTGACTCCGCTAATGCCCACAGGTCCTCAAAACATGTTATATAAAGTTTGGAAACTATGATGGATTTTGATTAACAGTCAAACACTGTGAAAGAACTTTGTGAAGACATCACACACACACACGTCTTCCAGCAGAAGACTATTCCAGTGAAAGCCGTCTGATGCTAACGAGCTGCAGCAGACACTTTTCACAGAAACAATCATCAATGTGTCCCCAGACTTCAACGCAAACTCTCTCACAATCTCACAAAGTCTTTTCGTCTATAATTGCCTATAATCTATCTAATCTTCATCATCGTGCGCAACACATAAAACAGATGTTTTTCTTCTTCAGAAACAGACGAGATGCCCCACAGACAGCGGAGCTCTGATTATTTCTCGTCTCCCCCTGAGAAAGAACGATACGCTAATCTGTCCTAAACAGACAGATCCACCTAGAGCGATCCTGCAGCATCTGCCTCTTCCGAGTCGCAGCCAACTCCTGTGTCACTTCCTCTCCCCCCTGGGGGTGACAGGTTGGCGGCCTAATTGTGTTTACCCGACATTTGCGCAACCTCGCTGCTCCTAACGACGCCATCGCTGGCGGACATCAAGAGACTGCCGGAGCTTCGTTTGCCTGGCAAGAAGAAGAAGAAGAAGAAGGAGACGGAGAGGATGGATTTATTCACTGAGCGCTCCTCTGGCAGATAAGAAAAAGCCATTTTATTTTCCCTTTCCACATCCCGCAGACTCGCTCAGACTATATTCACATTCAAGCGTGGAGTGACCTTTATGGGAGAATATGGTGAAAGAAAGGAGAGTAGAAAAGAATGACGCCCCTGGACTCCGACAGAAAAGATCTTTCGTAGGACACCCGGTGTTGTGTGACCTGCAGTTTTATACCGAACCCTGTGCCTTTATCACACATTCTTCACAGAAGTTCAGTCTGAAGTACAAACACAAGCCTCAGGATGAAGGGCTTTTAACAGAGACTCTGGAAAAGTTGGAAATGTTACAAACTGTTAAGACTCGTGGTGGTTAAATTACAGAAGGAGCCTTGTAGTGAAATAAAACTGAATCCCAGACAGAATGACGTGAGTGGTGTGGTCATTACAGTCTCTCTCCTTTAACCTGCATGGAAATGTGTTACAAGATACAGAAGACTCTCTAATCTTTAACACCACAGGTTTGATTTTCAGGGAAGTGTATTTTGGCATTAAAAGCTGCAGTAGGTTAAGAACCATGCAGGTTCTGTGAAACCCTAAACAAACATTACAGAGGAGAAATATCATTACTTTAATATGAGTGTTCAGCATCATCAGCGTGGGACTAGAACAGGATATTTCATGTACTATGTCTTTAGGAATTATTGATCCTAGTTTTTTTGTTTTATTCATTTAAACGCATTTCTTCAAGTGAACAGAAAAATGTGGTAAACAAATCATTGCAAACTGATGACATTATTGATAAGGAGGCTTGAGTCTAATGGGTAAAATACCAGAATTTTATGTTCTCTAAATCTTGGCAGGAGAGACGATTGGCCTACTTTATGCATGAATAAACTGACTGGAAAGACAAAGTGATTGTTTCTGCTTGATTTTTAATGATAAAGTTGACAAATGGACAGTTTTGTTCACAACATGAATTCAGACTTTTGTAAAAGTATAATATTAATGCATTGGTTATAATTTAACACCTTATTACTTTACAGGAAGTGTAACAGGTCATGACAGCAACAAGATAACAAATGCTAATTGATGGCTGTTTTTTGCCATCAATATCTTATATTTTGCTTTTATACTGTATTTTTCTGTAAATTGAGGATTATGGGAGCGAGACATGAGTCCATGAGAACACATTACAGAAGTATTATCTTGAAAAATTGCATCATCCACAAAAAAATCTCTTCACCTAGGTATTAAAAATACAATAAAAACTATAATTACCATAAGCATCATCAAGCTTAACCTACGGAGATGGATTGAGGTTTATCTTCTCATGCTGATAGGACAACTGTCCTTGGATTAAACCGTGAACTTTTTCGATCAATTCTGCTCATCGATTGCATGCCCGTTCCTTCACACCGCAAAGTGGATTTTGGGGTTCGAGACACGGAAGGGGGGGGAGTCACCGTGAAGAGAAAGCTGCGATCCTCTCTGCACTCTTAAACGAGGCGTGTTCAGCTGCTCGCACACGCTCGGGCTGTGACGAGGTGCCAAGAGCCAGCATCCATCCATCTGCTGAGTTCAGCCCTTTGCAGTAAAAGCCACATTATACAGCTACAGATAATGCTCCGCGCACACACACACACACTGTAGAATCCAATTATATGCATTTGCTAATCTACATTTCAACACAACGGGCTGGCAAGCGTTTTTGTTTTTAATGGCAGGAATATTACTGCTTTTGAAACATAGCTGGAGACAAGCTCATTGGATTTGAATGCTGAACAATACGGTGTAGCCACAGACACTCAATACTCTCTTTTATAAATACAATGTCTCTTTAAATCTGCCACTCACTTCATTGTCGGTGTCTGAAGCTTATTTTGGTAAATTGTGAGGTGGCAGGTATCTGATAGTACTTCTGTTTCTATCACTTATTTGAGGCGTCCTACCAGTAACACACAACTGATTATATAATCAAAGGGTGTTGCCATTCAGCGTCTGAATGAAAAAAACAACAACAACAACCAAACAAAGGTCTGGAGTAGACGACAGAATTTTATATGAGCTTGACAACCAAGTGAGACGGAGCCACAAGTGCGTCTACAGACAGAGATCTTGTATTTTCACGAGGTAAACAAAGGATTTCAAATTAGCGACACGAACCTACAAACTTGCACAATGGAACAATGTGAACAATGAAGACAGACACCCGACAAAACCTCCGAAGCTGTTAGAAAGGTGTCAGATCCTGTGAGATCAGATGAGCCTCTTCCACAAAATCAGATCAAGTCTCAAGGCTACACGGTGTTGACAGAAACATCACGGACAAAATATTGAGATAAGATTAAGATGTGGATTACAGTACCTCAAAATACAATTATTTCTTTATGACAGCACTACATTGCCATTGTCTTTTCAATTGCAACATGATTTGTCACCTAAGATAACTCGATTGCCTTGGAACAAATTCGCATCCTCTTGGGCTTCGGAAGTTGCAGCTGTCAGTTTAACAAGAAACAATACCACTAAAAAAAAGATGATATTTTCGATAGACTGAACTCAATCCACTTATTGAATATGTTTACACGAACTGCAATGGGAGATTCTACCCACTGACACTGGTTTTGACAGCTATTAGCCAGTAAGCACTGACCTCAAAGGCTGCTGTACGTCGTGTGAGAAGTCATACAGAAATCATTCGTCATTACACGACTCCCATCTACCGATCTCTGAGCTATCACTTGTCAGGACATCCCTCATTGGAAACCTTTCTACTGCTTATGGTCGGTAATATTTATTGCCTGGATGTTTATTATTTACAAAGCATGTTACACACACTCTTGCATTATTCACAGTACGGTATCTGAATATGCTGCCATGAAAACACCTCTCAGTCTCAAGACAATAAAGTAACCTTCATGTTTTACATTTCTTATATTTTGTAGCCTTAATGTTTTCCTGAACTGTCTGTTGTCTGTGTGCAAATTTGTTCCTCTTCACCTGTCCTGGTGTTCTTACACCATGTTATCACAGTGAAGCTTATTATTTATCTGCATCAATATCAAAGACAAATCTCAGCATAAAGAATTCATCATTTCACAAAACCTGCATTAACCTAAGCATGTATGAAACCCAGAAATTCATTCAACAAATATTAAAGGGTTCAGCAACCAACAACTGCAGTAAATGACTCCACATGATACATTTTAACTGTATTTCTAGGACACGCCACAGGTAACAATGCCAGACTAAGCTTAGTAGATTAATTATCTTCTCCTCTATCTGTGCTTAATGTCGAGATCTAACACGTGCACATTCTTTTTGCTGTTAAAATGAATGCTCAGCATCTTTATCGATCTCTGCTTTTAAAACAGCCTATCCATCCGCCAGAAGGGGCTCCGGGGCCTTCAGGAGAAATGTATGTCTCCATTACCACTGTGTCACCCGGCTGTCAAAGGGCAGAAGATTAATTGAGAAAAAAAAAGAAAACATAACGTGCGCCACGAGAGTCCCGGCAGGCGGGGAAAATAAATTGGAGCTCATATCTTGAACCAGTCACCGGAGTGCTGGAAGTGACAAAAACATTGGGCACATGGGACGTTGATGAAAATGGACTTGTACTTTGGATTTTATGGACAAAAACCTTCATGTATTCAGAACCAGAGGAAAAAAGCCAGACCCCTGTGTTGAGGTCTTTAACAGATGTGCATTCCAGTGACTGTATTAAACACTGATCAACAGCTGGTAGACAAAGAATCATGTAGTCACACAAAATTTCATCTTAAAGGGGACATATTATTGCTTTTTTGTGGTTTTCTGTTATTTATATACTGTTATGATGTCATATATCTATTTTAAACATGATGTAAGTCCCAAAACTTGAGGTTAACATATGAAGAAATGTTCCCTGCAAGTCAAAAGTCAGGGCTCCAACCTGCTCTGAACGCTTCTGAACAGCTGACATCGGCTCGTCGCGTTTGCCCTTAAACAGCCGTCCTCTACGTAGCCTTGATTGCTAAGGTTGTTCCACGGCTTGTTCTCATTTTTCGGATCAGATTCCGACTCGAACATGTACAGATGTGTTTGAGAAGTTGACATTTTGAGTAAAAGAACAAGAAAAAGAAGAGACTTGTGGCTGAGACGCATCTTCCGGAAGCTGGCCAATCAGAGCAGAGGGGGCTCATCGGGAGAGACAGGAGCTAAAACTGCCTGTTTCAGACAGAGGCTGAACCGAGGGGCTGCATGAAAGGACCAGTATGAGATAAATAAGAAGTTTTTTTGAACTGCAAATCATGCAAAGATATTCCAGTAGAGCCCCAGAACATCAACATAAGTAGTTAATACTTAAAGTAGTTTTTTTGGCTTCTTCAGACACAAGCAAGCGACAGAAAACTCTGATCAAAGAAGTTCAGATAAACGCTCACATCAGGTATTTAACAGTCTGCAGAAATTTATCTGAACTCAAGTAGCAGAGAGCAATACTCTCCCCTTCAGGAAGTCCCCTCATTTTACATTCACATTTGATTTGCTGTATAACACGATGTGCCAGCAGCGAATCAAAAGGACAGTAGACCTTTTAAAATGCTCCATTCAGAGGCAATCTGAGGAAAGTGAGCAAAGAAGTGGGACTACCTGAAGCAATGGAGCGAGCTATCAATAGCCAATTACTGTTAGTATGATTAATCAAGGTGAAATTACTCCCATTAACCCCTGGAGCAGAGCAGGCAAGGGAATCTGCCTTGAGGGTCACGGCCCTCATTAGTGGGATTCAGTGGATCTATACGCCCTGTCTCATGTAATTCATTGTCTTTACCGAAGAAAAACGAGGAACAAACGGAGGAATGGTTCGCGAACGGCGAGAGACACACACATGGCCTGAAGATGGGGTAAAAACGGGAGAGCAAATTAATTCTAAGCACGTCACTCGGAGATTTAACATTCAATAGCACCTGAGAATATCCTGCACACGATTTAATTAAGCCCAAAGGGTAGCAGCTTTTGTCAACAGGAACCATCCAAAAAGCCTGAAACCTATGGTACAATATACCACATTTCACATCTTAAAAAGTGGTTGAAACTTTTACCAATGTGACTGAAACCTAATTACAGTCCAATCCAAGCCAAGAGCAACAGATCAGACCGGCTCGCAGAACCATATATCAACCACTAAGCTCTAAAAGTGTGCTTATTTCACTTTTGTACTTTTTTTCCACTTCTCATACTTTCAAAGAAGCAACACTGGAGTGAGAGGACGTACAGTAAAGATCTTAGACTTTGCCTACTTTGCAATTTTTTTCTTGTCTCTGTTAGCAAAAGACTTTAAAAAAAACAACATCCAACATGAGGTGCAGGGGAAAAACAGAGTGCATCATCGTGTCGGCCCACCTGCCTACTCGTGTATCTGAAATTAAAATCCTCTCCACAGAAATGTCACATTAGCTGCTCTGTTTTAGTCACCGAGGACTCAAAGCCTGCACTTAAGAGCCAGGAAAATGTTAATTTGTGCAGCTTTTTTTTTTTAAAAAAAAAGTTCAAATGGTAGAAAAACCTGAACTCCAACCATCTCAGGAAATGCTAACAAACTAAAACATTAAATGATGAATGATGAGCAAAAAGGCCTAAATCTTTTGAAGTCATATCCATATTCAACATTCAGCCTTGCTGTCTGCAGCCCTGATGGGACTTTGAAGTGTAGCTCGGAGGAAAAAGGTTAAGCTTCATCTCATGCGATGTTAGCGCGCCGAACTGTGCTGTGAAATGATGAACGACAAGAAACTAGTCTTGTCTTTTCAATTGCAGTTAACTGACAACTGATTTTCTCCATTCCAGCATGTCAGTATAATATAGTCAGGGGCATTTATTTTGATTGACAGATACATCATTAAAATTCTGGGCACACAAATGACCCTCCTCTGTGTGTGTGTGTGTGTGTGTGTGTGTGTTCAGTTAAGCGACTGTGCAGAAAACGCAGTAATGTGTTGCAGACACTTCTCAGAGCTGCGGTCTGCATGAGAAAGAGCTGTAATGAAGTGAATCATGGAGGTAGCCAAGCTGACTCATGTAATTAAAGCTACACGGAACATAAGGAGGAGGGGTCGCCATGAGGAGAAGGGAACAAAAATGTCACATACTGTTTCTGAAAAAAAAAAAAAAGTCTCTTCTAAATCATGCAGAGAGACTTTATATGATACAGAGAGCAGGCAGAAGAAGAGGCAAAGTCAGATGAGCTTTCACTTCTTAGGAGGCCTGAGGCTGCTGCTGCTGCTGCTGCTTCTCCACAACCAGCAGAACTTCAAACAGCGCCATTCATGTCTCCTCAGCGCTGGTTAGAAGGAGACTTATCAACCTGACTCAAGACTGATTGGTGGTACAGTTACTTTGTACTGCTCAGCACCGACTAACTGCATTTACATCCACACAGTATTCTGGATAATAGCTAAAACTATTGAGGTTTTATTGTAAAATAAGCTGCTTACTGTGTTTATTCTGCTTTATTTTTGTCCTCAAATTACAGAATTCCTCCTACAGTAACCTGTAAGTTTCAACACCAACAGGTGACGTGTCCTGCAAGTCAGTGGCGGCTCAAAAAATTGGGGAGGACAGGAGGAAAACCAACATGGAATCTTACAACAAACTGCATCAAACTATATCATTGTCCCACCTGATGAAATCCAAGGGGTGGGGGGCAATTTTATATGCCAATAAAAATACTTGCTTGAGTGGTGAAAAGGCTGCTTCTTTAAAGACATTTAGCATATACATATTGTCTCTAAACAAAGAAGTGCTCATTTTAGCCATGGACTGGATCAAATGTGTAGGGCTGTAGTCTGCTGGTTGATTAGCTGGTCAATATGTTGTCGTCCAACTAAATTCTCATTGGTCGAATAATCTCTGTGTTATTTTCATAAGGAGAAAAGTGCTACATCAACAGCTTTCCAGGATCAACCCATTATTTCCTGCGGCGGGAGGGACAGACTAACAAATAACCTGTGAAGACAACGGGGGTGTTTTGAATACACCCCCGTTGTTTTCACAACTTTGAACTCGCCCAACCTAACGGAGACTGCTGGGTCTAACGGTTCCCAACGTTTACTGAACGTTTACTGAATCTGTGTCTCTCCTATAATATTATCAACGAACCTCCTCCAGACCAAAACATATTTTTAATGCCAAAAATAACGCTAAATATCGGTAGCGTAACTCCGTTTAGGAATATGACAGTGGTTAGTATGTTTGCGTAGCAAGTGGGGAAAGAGTGGCGGGAAAGTGACGGTGGATGCGAGCGGAGCAGAGGAAAAGGTTAACGGTAAGTTCTCAGTCTGGCAGTAAATGTACAGTACAGACTAAAGTGTAACAGTTAATAAATGCTAAAAAGTCACGTCTGTTGTTTCCCCAAGTGCTGCAAAAGTGAAGGGGGTTAGCTCCGAAGTTAGCAACAATAGGTTAGCCTAACCGGAGGAGGCGAAACGGAGAAATGTGAGTTCACTGTGCACCTGTCCTGTGACACCCCCCAACCCACCCGCAACTAATCAATTAGTTGAAGATTATGTACGATTTCAGTCGACCAAGATTTTCTTTGGTTGACTACAGCCCTGCAAATGTGTCATTTTACCAACAAAGTGAGATTCAAATTTATAGTACTGTTCTATTGTGACAAAAAATGTATGTTCTCATCAAAAACAGACAACATATCACATGATTTACACGTGTTTCCAATATATTTTCATAGTATAAAGACATATATAATACAAAACTCATGGTTCGGATCGTATCACGGATTTGAGTCACGGATCAGATCATTATTAGGATCAGCGGAAAAAAAGGGGGGAGACAAATAAAACTTTGTTTTCTATTTATTTTGTAACACACTTACAGCCAGAAACAGCAAGAAACTGAAATGAAAACAACATTTAAGATGTCAAATGTTTAAATGAAATAAAACATTTAAAATATTCAATGCTCAGTTATTGCAATATGAGGCATGAAACCTTCCTCTTTTAAACAGTGAATGAAACAGCCTCTGTCCACATCATCAAAACTTGATAACAAACATTCACCGTAGTTAACATTTGTTATTCTAGTTATTTTAAGCTTATTACTCAATATACGACTCAGCTTAAAACGAACTAAAGAAACTGTCAGAAGCAAGCAGCCAGACCTCCTGCACTCATTCACTAATCACACATCAACAGGTGACTGAACAACCACTCAATTAAAAACGAATGAATGAGTGAGTCCAGACAACTCACTGTAACTTCAACAAGCAAACTAACGTTACCCACAACACATATGAACTCTGCTGCATTCTTGTTAAGGAGATAAAAAGCACAAAAAAGCCACACAGAGACATTTAACCATCAGAGATGAAATTAGCGACCAAAGAGACAGAGAGAGAGAAGCTGGATCTGACTCACGTTATCTGACGTCTTCTTCTTTCTATCATGGAGATGAAGTATTCATGTCATAACGTCCATTTGTAGCTGTTGGTCATCTTGTTTGTTAGTTAACAGAACTTTGTGGCTGCTGCTTAACCAGTCTGATATCATTAGCAACAATGACAAACAAGCTAACTCTCCTGGTTGTTTCTCCGGTTGCTTCTCTCTCCAGCCTCCACGGCAGCGTCCTACTGCACAATCCAGATAATTTCTTCCGTTAGCTTAACAACAGTCCTTAACAGTCCTTCCATGGATGTATAGAGTCTTTCAGGCTGCTACAACAAGCTAACTGTTGCGTTGGCTAACGCAAGGATCTATCTACTGCTGCTACTCTGCCTTACAGTGGAGAGAATAGAAGATGAAATCTGGAAACTATCATTGGACCAACTCGATGTCAATATTACATTCTGGTTGTTGATTAGTAAGGGAAGAGCGTCATTTTATGTGTCATGGCCAATCACAGATTAGCATGAAAAAAAATGAAATACATTGAGTCCAATGTAAGAGATCCCGCCCTGCGGAGGACAGCAGGCACCCGTCCTCCTCTGTCCCCCCACTCCACCTCAACCAATTGCGCCCCCCCCCCCCCCCATATATATATATATATATATATATATTTATGTGTGTGTGTGTAATATGTGTATAATATGTATATACTGTATATAATGTTTTTGACTTTTAACATTTTTAATTAAAACTTAAAGAATGTTAATCATCATTATAGTCTTATATATAAATAAATATTAAGCATGATTAAATGCCTCACATACACAGTTTATCTTATTTAATATTCGGCAGCCATTTTGATCAAAGGCATTTTGTGTGATGTCAGAGACGTGAGGTCACAACAGAACATGACACAACATTCCGTGTTCCGTTCATCAAAGCCTCAGAATTCAGGACAAACTGTCAGATACTGAATAGTTGGATCGACATTCGCTCGTTGTATCGAAGTTATCGTGTTAAACACTTGTTTAAACGCCGTCATGAACAAAGACTCCGCAAAACCTTGTCAATCTCCAACTGTTAGGAGAAGAAGTAAGTGAGAAAAACTGGCAATCACTTATTTATACTCATTTATATCATTTATCAGTTGGCACTAATTTCTTAGATTCCTGTTGCTGAGCACTTTTTCTCACCTTGACAATGTATCTGGGATCTGAGTCTGAACTGTGTCTTGATATTAAAAAAAAAGATTATTTTATACAATTAGTGACAAAAATTCACAACAAATTAATGTTCCACTGTTTTCTCATTTGCAGAGATTAATAGCAGCCAGACACAACAATGTCCACAGGCTGCAAAGGATTGCAGGACAAGGGCCAGGAAAAGAAAGGCCAGTCCTGACAAGGAGACCCCCAAGAAGAGGAAAAGGGTCTCTAAAGCCGAACCTTGTAACGGCTCAGAAGAAGGTGTCGGTGTGAAAAGAGGGAAGAGGAAAGTCGAGGAACATGGAGAGGGACCTTTAGAGAAGAAGAAGAAGAGCTTTCACCCTCACCTGGATGACAAGGAGTCCGCGTCCTCCTCAACGGACAATCGAAGCTTATTGCAGATATTTTGGTCTTATTTGTCCAATTTATCTGTCTCTAAGTTTTTTTTCCTTTCATCCCACAACAATGGAGGTGAGATATGAAATTCCATTTTTGGTGCTCACAGCATTAACAAATTATATTTAAAAATTTAAAAAAAAAAAAAGCAACATCTCTTTGCAAAAACAGCACCCTAAATGCAATGAATAATCCACAAAACACACACAAACTGTTGGCTTTTAAGTCAAAAATCTATAATATATATATAAACAAAACTATGGATAGATGCCACTGGAGGGAAGAGAGAAATGTGTTTTTAAATGTGTCAACGTTAAAGGTGTTGGGAGGCATATTTTTTCCACTTTGGACAGAGCCAGGGTAACTCTTCCCCCTGCCTCAAATCTTTATGCTAAGCTAGGCTACCTAAATCTCAACTCCAACCTGTACTTTTTTTTAAATCATCATCAACAATCTAATATTACTCTGGGTGTTTCTCATCTGTAGAGAGCAGCAGCAGCAACCCGTTAGAGGGGTGCAGTACATCTCTGGCCCCGAGAGGTGTTAAGAGGAGAGCCACTGCTGATGGAGAAGGACCAACCAGGAAGAAGAAGAGGAGCTTGGAAGAGACCAAGGAGGACTCCACCTGCTCAGTAGAGGCCCGCAGAGGTTAGTAGATAGATTATTGAAGGCTTTAAGTAACATGAAATGAATTAATGTTCCAAACAACTGAACTAAAACAAAATGTCTCTGTTTAGCTGAGTTTGAGGCCAAATATGAAGAGGGGAACCAGCTTGGTGAAGGAGGATGTGGATCTGTGTTTGCCGGCTACCGCAAAGCAGATAATTTACCAGTGAGTGTTACATACACATTCTCATGTTTAACCTGCATTGTTTTGCTGCATTTTTTTTATGCAGGGTTAATATTTCATGTTGGTCTGAACACAGCCTGACACAGTATGTTCAGAAAGTGTTAACTAAATACCTGTTTGTGTCTTGTAGGTAGCCATTAAACACGTCGCAAACAACAAACTGTTCTGCAAAGAAGTGGTAAGTGAGCAACACCAACATTTCCTGGACTGAACTAAATGCATTATGGATGATTTATGAGTATTTACGGAGGTTCTTTCCTTTAACCTTCTATTTGTTTTGATGTTTCAGGATAAGAATGGGAAACAGCTCTCTGTGGAGGTCGCCGTGATGTTAAAACTCGGTATGACTGGATCAGCTGCGTCCCTGCTGGACTGGTATGATCTGGACGAGGAGCTCATATTGGTCCTGGAGAGACCAGTCCCCTCTGTAGACCTCTTCGACTACAATGAGGCCAACGGAGGATGCTTAAAAGAGGAGGAGGCCAAGGTAAGTAACTGGAGGATTCTGGTTAATATGTGTTTGTGTGCAAGTTAAGGCCATGTTGGCAGATCAAACACTCCCTCTCCCCTCATCTCCTCTCTCTATCTCTTCCTCAGATCATATTGAAACAGCTGCTGGACGCTACAATAGAACTTCAGGATAAAAACATCTTTCACCGAGACATCAAGACGGAAAACATCCTGATCGAGACCGGCGCTGACGTCCCTCGTGTCCGTCTCATTGACTTTGGCTTGAGCTGCTTCTTTAAGAGAAGATCGTCGTTCCGCATCTTTTACGGTATGATGTCTGGGTACTACTCCCGCTCTTCACCAATCGGTGACTTTTACATTTAAAGAAAGCCTCTCCGCCTCCTCATCACAGTCTTTATTATGTCTGTGTATTTCAGGTACCTCATCTTTCGCCCCCCCGGAGTGGTACAGTCGTCATGCCTACAGTGCCGGCCCCACAACAGTTTGGCAGCTGGGAATAGTCCTGCATGAAATACTGCACAGGAAATCATTTAGGACCAGAGAGTTCCAGGACAACAGGCCAAAAATCAGCAACAAACTGTCCAAAGGTATGAAAAACATGCTTATAGGCAAACATGACATAATTCTGTTTATTTTAGTTCACGTTTCGATGGATCGCTGAAGCTGTTGCCTTCATCTTTCTTCTCCTTCTTTCTCTCCAGAATGCCAGGATTTCTTGCAGAAATGTCTGAACAAAGTTCCTGAGCGGCGACCCACACTTGACCAACTACAGCACCACCCATGGCTCAGATAAACTGACACCACACACACACACTTACAAACATTTACAATCATCAGCCATCAATCAAGATTTGTTTTTACTTACGGCCGCTCATTACATGAATATCACTAGCACTGTTTTCTCTTCGACAGGAAGGCGGATGTGGACGAGTGCGGCTGGACCGTTTTTAATTGGAATCATCTAATTCGGCTGATTATTTTGGACATTTTACTTTAATACTTTTACTTTTTTCCCCACTTGTAGTTCCTGTAGCACCCCCAGTCATCCGAGGAGAGGGGATCTCTCTTTGAATTGCCTTTCCCGAGGTTTCTTCCCATTTTCCTTCCGGTCTCAAGATTTTGGGGAGTTTTTCCTCGTCTTCTTAGAGAGCTTGGGCTGGGTCAGGAGCTGCTGCTGATGAGCAATTAGGAGCCAACGAGCCATTATGTCATAATAATGACAAACGTAATCAGAAAGACAACAATAACGATAATAATGTCCACAATAAGTCCATGAAAATAAACATTAAAAAAAAAGAAAATGAAAGAGTTTGTGCAGTAGTTTGTGTAATGAACAGAGGAAAATCAACAACTTATACTGCTGCTGCTTTACTGCTTTTATTTATTTATTGTAACTACATCAGGAGAGGCCATGTGAAATCTCATTGTACTTGAGTATAATGACAATAAATATCATTCATCTGTTCATTTGATGTCAGCCTGTTTTCTGCTTGTTGCAGGATTATCAAAAAGACAAGTCAGAAGTGATAAATAAGAAAAAGTTTGAATAACTAGGTGAAATAACTTCTTGTCAGACAGCTCTCTATTATCGATTAAATTCAACATTCATCAGCTGAATGACTGCAGATAAACATAAATAATATTAGCACATTGAAATGTCAAATTAAACTCAGAGGATAAACCTGCTCATGAAATGAACGGTTGTGACTTTTATCTTGTGCAAAGTCAGAAGGTCACCAAAAGACATGGATTAATCCTCTGAGGACCATGAATATCCACAAAAATGCTACAAGTGATTAGTTACGCTGGGGCTGCCTTAAAGGAAAATTGGTAACACGAGTGGAAATCTTGAGGGAGTCACCAAAATTATTAGCAATCATTCTCTGGGGACCACAAGTGTCAATATTGGTAATTTGGCCAGTCAAGATATAGTATCTTGCTCTGGACTAAACTGTTGGGCCAAGTCACCAGCCAACCCACTAACCAACCAATCCAACATGACTATCCTAGACCCAGCTGGCCTTCTTCCCTTTTTAAAAACTGGACAAAAACACTCCTTACACAAGAGTATAATTCAACAGTACTAGTCAACAAACGTGTTGAGTATGTTTCCCTGACATTTCCTCTGCCATTTGAAAACTGTTTTGTTTTGACATTTTGAAACCTGTATTGTTTAAGTCTCTTTTACTTGCCAGCAATCTTCCTCCTTTGTTCGTGCATTACTGTGTTTCTTGGCACCTTACCACCTTGTAGATTTTGGAATAGTGTAAAACCACTGGTGGGATTCTGTATTGCCTCAACCGTATGTGTGTCATTATATGCATGCACAAGGTAAATAAAGTGGGGACCCACTCATAAAAACATTGTTCCATAGCGTTACTAGTGGTCAGAAACGTCAAAGGATACCTTTAAATGCGCTACTTCAGTCAGAACAGAACTACTTATGTGTCTTTGTAAATTGTTTGAGGGTGAAATATTCACACACATTTGCTGTTTTTTAATATTCTTAAGGACAATCATGTACCACATAATTTTATACTGATAATGAATTAGGTGGCAAGTCCTCCTTGATCTCTTCTATATATATGCAGTAGTTTATCTCTTAGCCAGGGCTCGTCACCTAAATTTCAACTCACTGTATTTATTTTAGGTGCAGAATTTCTTTTTTTGTTTGTTTGATTTTATCAGGTGAACTTTATAGAATCACTTAATTATCAAACATAAGTCAGTTTCCTGATGATGCCACACTGTTTCTGAAAAACAATACTATAATTTCAAACATTATGGGGAAACTTAGCTTTCTGAAAAGGCATCTGGACTGACAAGAAATTTAAAAGTCAGCTCCTTTCACTGATTAAGAGCGTGATATGTGACTGAAAGCTCTGGAAAAGCTAGTAAGTGGACCTTGAGTTGAGATTATTTTGTCACACAATATTCTAATTACTGTCTGCCTGCAGCATGGTTTTTAAAAATATACTACTTAAAATAACAAATAAAAATAACTTAAATAATCATTATGTATTCATTCTTGGGAGTTCAAGTTTTTGTTTAATATGAACAGTTCATAAAAACAACCTGTGTGTGTACACACACACACACACACACACACACATATATATACATATATATATACACACACACACATCAGTGGTGGCTGGTGACTCAAAAAATTTAGGAGGACAGGAGGAAAACCAACATGGAATCTTACAACAAACCGCATCAAACTATATCATTGTCCCACCTGATGAAATCAGAGGGGTGGGGGGCAATTTTATATGCCAATAAAACAACTTGCTTGAGTGGTGAAAAGGCTGCTTCTTTAAAGACATTTAGCATATACATAATGTCTCTAAACAAAGAAGTGCTCATTTTAGCCATGGAGTGGATCAAATGTGTAGGGCTGTAGTCTGCTGGTCGATTAGCTGGTCAATATGTTCTCGTCCGACTAAATTCTCATTGGTCGAATAATCTCCGTGTTATTTTCATAAGGAGAAAAGTGCTACATCAACAGCTTTCCAGGATCAACCCATTATTCCCTGCAGCGGGAGGGACAGACTAACAAATAACCTGTGAAAACAACGGAGGTGTATTCAAAACACCCCCGTTGTTTTCACAACTTTGAACTCGCCCAACCGAATGGAGACTGTCGGGTCTAACGGTTCCCAACGTTTACTGAACATTTACTGAATCTGTGTTTCTCCTGTAATATTATCAACGAACCTCCTCCAGGCCAAAACATATTTTTTAATGCCAAAAATAACGCTAAATATCGGTAGCGTAACTCCGTTTAGGAATAGGGCAGTGGTTAGTATGTTTGCGTAGCAAGTGGGGAAAGAGCGGCGGGAAAGTGACGGTGGATGCGAGCGGAGCAGAGGAAAAGGTTAGCGGTAAGTTCTCAGTCTGGCAGTAAATGTACAGTACAGACTAAAGTTTAACAGTTAATAGATGCTAAAAAGTCACGTCTGTTGTTTCCCCAAGTGCTGCAAAAGTGAAGGGTGTTAGCTCCTAAGTTAGCAACAATAGGTTAGCCTAACCAGAGGAGGAGAAACGGAGAAATGTGAGTTCACTATGCACTCTCTCCCGTTACACCCCCCAACCCACCCGCGACTAATCAATTAGTTGAAGATTATGTACGATTTCAGTCGACCAAGATTTTCTTTGGTTGACTACAGCCCTGCAAATGTGTCATTTTACCAACAAAGTGAAATTCAAATTTATAGTACTGTTCTGTTGTGACAAAAAATTTCTGTTCTCATCAAAAACAGACAACATATCACATGATTTACACGTGTTTCCAATATATTTTCTTAGTATACAGAAATATATAACACAAAACTCACGGTTCGGATCGAATCACGGATTTGAGTCACGGATCAGATCATTATTAGGATCAGCGGAAAAAAGGGGGGTGACAAATAAAACTTTGTTTTCCATTTATTCTGTAACACTTACAGCCAGAAACAGCAAGAAACTTTTGCCCATGGTCTTAAATGAAAACAACAATGCTCCAATGTTTAAATAAAATAAAATAAAATAAAATATATAAAATATTCAATGCTCAGTTATTGCAATATGAGGCATGAAACCTTCCTCTTTTAAACAGTGAATGAAACAGCCTCTGTCCACATCATCAAAACTTGATGATAACAAACATTCACCGCTAACGTCAGTTAGCAGCTAGATGCTAATTAGCTGCTCAGCTGCAGCACATTAAACAGCAGGTAAACATAACTCAAATGTCACATCAGAACCGAATTAGATGCTGGTTTGATCGTTGCTCTTCGAAATCCCTGTTAACGTTAGCGACATGCTGTCTGTCCATGACTTGTACTTACAGCAGTTTGTTTACTTTGTCTCAAATGAGAAATTGAATTTTGCAATTAATCCGCAGTTCATATGCCTGTTACACCAGTAGTTAACACGTGTTATTCTAGTTACTTTAAGCTTATTACTCAATATACGACTCAACTTAAAACGAACTAAAGAAACTATCAGAAGCAAGCAGCCAGACCTCCTGCACTCATTCACTAATCACACATCAACAGGTGACTGAACAACCACTCAATTAAAAACGAATGAATGAATGAGTCCAGACAACTCACTGTAACTTCAACAAGCACACTAACGTTACCCACAACACATTATATGATCTCTGCTGCATTCTTGTTAAGGAGATAAAAAACACAAAAAAGCCACACAGAGACATTTAAGCATCAGAGATGAAATTAGCAACCAAAGAGACAGAGAGAGAGAAGCTGTATCTGACTCACGTTATCTGACGTCTTCTTCTTTCTATCATGGAGATGAAGTATTCATGTCATAACGTCCATTTGTAGCTGTTGCTCATCTTGTTTGTTAGTTAACAGAACTTTGCGGCTGCTGCTTAACCAGTCTGATATCATTAGCAACAATGACAAACAAGCTAACTCTCCTGGTTGTTTCTCCGGTTGCTTCTCTCTCCAGCCTCCACGGCAGCGTCCTGCTGCACAATCCAGATAATTTCTCCCGTTAGCTTAACAACAGTCCTTAACAGTCCTTCCATGGATGTATAAAGAGTCCTTCAGGCTGCTACATCAAGCTAACTGTTGCGTTGGCTAACGCAAGGATCTATCTACTGCTGCTACTCTGCCTTACAGTGGAGAGAATTGAAGATGAAATCTGGAAACTATCATTGGACCAACTCGATGTCAACATTACATTCTGGTTGTTGATTAGTAAGGGAAGAGCGTCATTTTATGTGTCATGGCCAATCACAGATTAGCATGAAAAAAAATGAAATACATTGAGTCCAATGTAAGAGATCCCACCCTGCGGAGGACAGCAGGCACCCGTCCTCCTCTGTCCCCCACTCCACCTCCACCACTTCACACACTGCTCTTTCTCCTCCTGACCTGCAGGTGTCGCTGTTGAAGCATTTTAATAAGAATTTCAGCAACGGATTTTTTCCAAAGAAGAGAGAAAAACACTTTATAAATACTGAGATTTGGTAATGGTTTATTTCAACCAAATACTCTTTTTTATATTTTGATCTCCCTTTTGCCTCTCAAAAATAGAGGAGGATCAACCTCTTCTGCCTCTATGGACCAGCCTCCACTGATATCTATCTATATAAATTTATTTATTTATGTGTGTGTGTGTGTGTGTGTGTGTGTAATATGTGTATAATATGTATAAACTGTATATAATGTTTTTGACTTTTAATATTTTTAACTAAAACTTAAAGAATGTTAATCATCATTATAGTCTTATATATAAATAAATATTATGCATGATTAAATGCCTCACATACACAGTTTATCTCATTTAATATTCGGCAGCCATTTTGATCAAAGGCATTTTGTGTGATGTCAGAGACGTGAGGTCACAACAGAACATGACACAACATTCCGTGTTCCGTTCATCAAAGCCTCAGAATGCAGGACAAACTGTCAGATACTGAATAGTTGGATCAACATTCGCTCGTTGTATCGAAGTTATCGTGTTAAACACTTGTTTAAACGCCGTCATGAACAAAGACTCCGCAAAACCTTGTCAATCTCCAACTGTTAGGAGAAGAAGTAAGTGAGAAAAACTGGCAATCACTTATTTATACTTATTTATATCATTTATGAGTTGGCACTAATTTCTCAGATTCCTGTTGCTGAGCACTTTTTCTCACCTTTACAATGTATCTGGGATCTGAGTCTGAACTGTGTCTTGATATTAAAAAAAAGATGATTTTATACAATTAGTGACAAAAATTCACAACAAATTAATGTTCCACTGTTTTCTCATTTGCAGAGATTAATAGCAGCCAGACACAACAATGTCCACAGGCTGCAAAGGATTGCAGGACAAGGGCCAGGAAAAGAAAGGCCAGTCCTGACAAGGAGACCCCCAAGAAGAGGAAAAGGGTCTCTAAAGCCGAACCTTGTACCGGCTCAGAAGAAGGTGTCGGTGTGAAAAGAGGGAAGAGGAAAGTCGAAGAACACGGAGAGGGACCATCACAGAAGAAGAGGAAAAGCTTTGACCCTCACCTGGATGACAAGGAGTCCGCGTCCACCTCAACGGACACTCGAAGCTTATTGCAGATATTTTGGTCTTATTTGTCCAATTTATCTGTCTCTAAGTTTTTTTTCTCTTCATCCCACAACAATGGAGGTGAGATATGAAATTCCATTTTTGGTGCTCACAGCATTAACAAATTATATTTAAAAAATAGCAACATCTCTTTGCAAAAACAGCACCCTAAATGCAATGAATAATCCACAAAACACACACAAACTGTTGGATTTTAAGTCAAAAATCTATAATATATATATAAACAAAACTATGGATAGATGCCACTGGAGGGAAGAGAGAAATGTGTTTTTAAATGCATCAACTTTAAAGGTGTTGGGAGGCATATTTTTTCCACTTTAGACAGAGCCAGGGTAACTCTTCCCCCTGCCTCAAATCTTTGTGCTAAGCTAGGCTACCTAAATCTCAACTCCAACCCTGTACTTTTTTTTAAATCATCATAAACAATCTAATATTACTCTGGGTGTTTCTCATCTGTAGAGAGCAGCAGCAGCAACCCATTAGAGGGGTGCAGTACATCTCTGGCCCCGAGAGGTGTTAAGAGGAGAGCCACTGCTGATGGAGAAGGACCAACCAGGAAGAAGAAGAGGAATCTTGACTTGGAAGAGACCAAGGAGGACTCCACCTCCTCAGTAGAGGCCCGCAGAGGTTAGTAGATAGATTATTGAAGGCTGTAAGTAACATGAAATGAATTAATGTTCCAAACAACTGAACTAAATCAAAAATGTCACTGTTTAGCTGAGTTTGAGGCCAAATATGAAGAGGGGAACCAGCTTGGTGAAGGAGGATGTGGATCTGTGTTTGCCGGCTACCGCAAAGCAGATAATTTACCAGTGAGTGTTACATACACATTCTCATGTTTAACCTGCATTGTTTTGCTGCATTTTTTTTACGCAGGGTTAATATTTCATGTTGGTCTGAACACAGCCCGACACAGTATGTTCAGAAAGTGTTAACTAAATACCTGTTTGTGTCTTGTAGGTAGCCATTAAACACATCCAAAACGACAAAGTGTACTGCAAAGAAGTGGTAAGTGAGCAACACCAACATTTCCTGGACTGAACTAAATGCATTATGGATGATTTATGAGTATTTATGGAGCTTCTTTCCCTTAACCTTCTATTTGTTTTGATGTTTCAGGATAAGAATGGGAAACAGCTCTCTGTGGAGGTCGCCGTGATGTTAAAACTCGGTATGACTGGATCAGCTGCGTCCCTGCTGGACTGGTATGATCTGGACGAGGAGCTCATATTGGTCCTGGAGAGACCAGTCCCCTCTGTAGACCTCTTCGACTACAATGAGGCCAACGGAGGATGCTTAAAAGAGGAGGAGGCCAAGGTAACTGGAGGATTCTGGTTAATATGTGTTTGTGTGCAAGTTAAGGCCATGTTGGCAGATCAAACACTCCCTCTCCCCTCATCTCCTCTCTCTATCTCTTCCTCAGATCATATTGAAACAGCTGCTGGACGCTACAATAGAACTTCAGGATAAAAACATCTTTCACCGAGACATCAAGACGGAAAACATCCTGATCGAGACCGGCGCTGACGTCCCTCGTGTCCGTCTCATTGACTTTGGCTTGAGCTGCTTCTTTAAGAGAAGATCGCCGTGCCGCGTCTTTTACGGTATGATGTCTGGGTACTACTCCCGCTCTTCACCAATCGGTGACTTTTACATTTAAAGAAAGCCTCTCCGCCTCCTCATCCTCATAGTCTTTATTATGTCTGTGTATTTCAGGTACCTCATGTTTCGCCCCCCCGGAGTGGTACAGTCGTCATGCCTACAGTGCCGGCCCCACAACAGTTTGGCAGCTGGGAATAGTCCTGCATGAAATACTGCACAGGAAATCATTTAGGACCAGAGAGTTCAAGGACAACAAGCCAAAAATCAGCAACAAGCTGTCCAAAGGTATGAAAAACATGCTTATAGGCAAACATGACATAATTCTGTTTATTTTAGTTCACGTTTCGATGGATCGCTGAAGCTGTTGCCTTCATCTTTCTTCTCCTTCTTTCTCTCCAGAATGCCAGGATTTCTTGCAGAAATGTCTGAACAAAGTTCCCGAGCGGCGACCCACACTTGACCAACTACAGCACCACCCATGGCTCAGATAAACCAACACTACACACACACACACACACACACCTACACACATTTAAAATCATCAGCCATCAATCAAGATTTGTTTTCCACTTACGGCCGCTCATTACATGAATATCACTAGCACTGTTTTCTCTTCGACAGGAAGGCGGATGTGGACGAGTGCGACTGGACCGTTTTTAATTGGAATCATCTAATTCGGCTGATTATTTTGGACATTTTACTTTAATACTTTTACTTTTTTCCCCACTTGTAGTTCCTGTAGCACCCCCAGTCATCCGAGGAGAGGGGATCTCTCTTTGAATTGCCTTTCCCGAGGTTTCTTCCCATTTTCCTCCTTCCAGTCTCAGGATTTTGGGGAGTTTTTCCTCGTCTTCTTAGAGAGCTTGGGCTGGGTCAGGAGCTGCTGCTGATGAGCAATTAGGAGCCAAAGAGCCATTATGTCATAATAATGACAAACGTAATCATAAAGACAACAATAACAATAATAATGTCCACAATAAGTCCATGAAAATAAACATTAAAAAAAGAAAATGAAAGAGTCATATTTTTTTTGTTTAGACCACAGAGAATCATCATAATCTTTCTTATTGCTTTTTGAGTGATATAAATTTTCTTTCTTTAAATTTTTAATAATATTTTACATTTATCTTAATAGTAATTTCATCTGACACAAAAATAACATTGAAATAGTGCATAAAATAGCAAATAAGTTCTTCTTAACACTATCAAACTGACCAACAGACAGTTTGTGCAATAGTTTGTGTAATGAACAGAGGAAAATCAACAACTTAAACTGCTGCTTTACTGCTTTTATTTATTTATTGTAACTACATCAGGAGAAGCCATGTGAAATCTCATTGTACCTGAGTATAATGACAATAAATATCATTCAGCCATTCATTCATCTGCTCATTTGATGTCAGCCTGTTTTCTGCTTGTTGCAGGACTATCAAAAAGACAAGCCAGATTGGTACAGATATCATGTTCTGTACCAATATATGCAGTAGTTTATCTCTTAGCCAGGGCTCGTCACCTAAATTTCAACTCACTGTATTTATTTTAGGTGCAGAAATTCTTTTTTTGTTTGTTTGTTTTTATCAGGTGAACTTTATAGTATCACTTAATTATCAAACATAAGTCAGTTTCCTGATGATGCCACACTGTTTCTGAAAAACAATACTATAATTTCAAACATTATAGGGAAACTTAACTTTTTGAAAAGGCATCTGGACTGACAAGAAATTTAAAAGTCAGCTCCTTTCACTGATTAAGAGCGTGATATGTGGCTGAAAGCTCTGAAAAAGCTAGTAAGTGGACCTTGAGTTGAGATTATTTTGTCACCCAATATTTTAATTACTGTCTGCCTGCAGCATGGTTTGTAAAAATATACTACTTAAAATAACAAATAAAAATAACTTAAATAATCATTATGTATTCATTCTTGGGAGTTTAAGTTTTTGTTTAATATGAACAGTTCATAAAAACAACCTGTGTGTCTGTGTACACACACACACACACACATATATATATATATATATCAGTGGCGGCTGGTGACTCAAAACATTGGGGAGGACAGGAGGAAAACCAACATGGAATCTTACAACAAACTGCATCAAACTATATTATTGTCCCATCTGATGAAATCAGAGGGCTGGGGGGCAATTTTATATGCCAATAAAACAATTTGCTTGAGTGGTGAGAAGGCTGCTTCTTTAAAGACATTCAGCATGTACATAATGTCTCTAAACAAAGAAGTGCTCATTTTAGCCATGTAGTGGATCAAATACACAACGGGGGTGTATTCAAAACACCCCCGTTGTTTTCGCAACTTTGAACTCGCCCAACCTAACGGAGACTGCTGGGTCTAACGGTTCCCAACGTTTACTGAACGTTTACTGAATCTGTGTCTCTCCTGTAATATTATCAACGAACCTCCTCCAGGCCAAAACATATTTTTAAAAGCCAAAAATAACGCTAAATATCGATAGCGTAACTCCGTTTAGGAATAGGGCAGTGGTTAGTATGTTTGCGTAGCAAGTGGGGAAAGAGCGGCGGGAAAGTGACGGTGGATGCGAGCGGAGCAGAGGAAAAGGTTAGCGGTAAGTTCTCAGTCTGGCAGTAAATATACAGTACAGACTAAAGTGTAACAGTTAATAAATGCTAAAAAGTCACGTCTGTTGTTTCCCCAAGTGCTGCAAAAGTGAAGGAGGTTAGCTCCGAAGTTAGCAACAATAGGTTAGCCTAACCGGAAGAGGCGAAACGGAGAAATGTGAGTTCACTGTGCACTCTGTCCCGTTACACCCCCCAACCCACCCGCGACTAATCAATTAATTGAAGATTACGTACGATTTCAGTCGACTAAGATTTTCTTTGGTTGACTACAGCCCTGCAAATGTGTCATTTTACCAACAAAGTGAAATTCAAATTTATAGTACTGTTCTGTTGTGACAAAAAAATTATGTTCTCATCAAAAACAGACAACATATCACATGATTTACACGTGTTTCCAATATATTTTCTTAGTATACAGAAATATATAACACAAAACTCACGGTTCGGATCGTATCACGGATTTGAGTCACGGATCAGATCATTATTAGGATCAGCGGGAAAAAAGGGGGGTGACAAATAAAACTTTGTTTTCCATTTATTCTGTAACACACTTACAGCCAGAAACAGCAAGAAACTTTTGCCCATGGTCTTAAATGAAAACATTTAAGATGTCCAATGTTTAAATAAAATAAAATAAAATATATAAAATATTAAATGCTCAGTTATTGTAATATGAGGCATGAAACCTTCCTCTTTTAAACAGTGAATGAAACAGCCTCTGTCCACATCATCAAAACTTGATGATAACAAACATTCACCGCTAACGTCAGTTAGCAGCTAGATGCTAATTAGCTGCTCAGCTGCGGCACATTAAACAGCAGGTAAACATAACTCAAATGTCACTTCGGAACCGAATTAGATGCTGGTTTGATCGTTGCTCTTCGAAATCCCTGTTAACGTTAGCGACATGCTGTCTGCCCATGACTTGTACTTACAGCAGTTTGTTTACTTTGTCTTAAGTGAGAAATTGAATTTTGCAATTAATCCGCAGTTCATATGCCTGTTACACCAGTAGTTAACACGTGTTATTCTAGTTACTTTAAGCTTATTACTCAATATACGGCTCAGCTTAAAACGAACTAAATGAACTGTCAGAAGCAAGCAGCCAGACCTCCTGCACTCATTCACTAATCACACATCAACAGGTGACTGAACAACCACTCAATTAAAAACGAATGAATGAGTCCAGACAGCTCACTGTAACTTCAACAAGCAAACTAACGTTACCCACAACACATTATATGATCTCTGCTGCATTCTTGTTAAGGAGATAAAAAACACAAAAAAGCCACACAGAGACATTTAAGCATCAGAGATGAAATTAGCGACCAAAGAGACAGAGAGAGAGAAGCTGTATCTGACTCACGTTATCTGACGTCTTCTTCTTTCTATCATGGAGATGAAGTATTCATGTCATAACGTCCATTTGTAGCTGTTGGTCATCTTGTTCGTTAGTTAACAGAACTTTATGGCTGCTGCTTAACCAGTCTGATATCATTAGCAACAATGACAAACAAGCTAACTCTCCTGGTTGTTTCTCCGGTTGCTTCTCTCTCCAGCCTCCACGGCAGCGTCCTGCTGCACAGACCAGATAATTTCTCCCGTTAGCTTAACAACAGTCCTTAACAGTCCTTCCATGGATGTATAAAGAGTCCTTCAGGCTGCTACAACAAGCTAACTGTTGCGTTGGCTAACGCAAGGATCTATCTACTGCTGCTACTCTGCCTTACAGTGGAGAGAATTGAAGATGAATTCTGGAAACTATCATTGGACCAACTCGATGTCAATATTGCATTCTGGTTGTTGATTAGTAAGGGAGGAGCGTCATTTTATGTGTCATGGCCAATCACAGATTAGCATGAAAAAAGCAACAGCAGGCACCCGTCCTCCTCTGTCCCCCACTCCACCTCCACCACCACCACTACTTCACACACTGCTCTTTCTCCTCCTGCCCTGCAGGTGTCGCTGTTGAAGCATTTTAAACAGAATTTCAGCAATGGATTTTTTTCCAAAGAAGAGAGAAAAAATACTTTACAAATACTGAGATTTCGTAATGGTTTCTTTCAACCAAATATTCTTTTTTATATTTTGATCTCCCTTTTGCCTCTCAAAAATAGAGGAGGATCAACCTCCTCTGCCTCTATGGACCAGCGTCCACTGATATCTATCTATCTATATATATATATATTTGTGTGTGTGTGTGTGTAATATGTGTATAATATGTATAAACTGTATATAATGTTTTTGACTTTTAATATTTTTAACTAAAACTTAAAGAATGTTAATCATCATTATAGTCTTATATATAAATAAATATTATGCATGATTAAATGCCTCACATACACAGTTTATCTTATTTAATATTCGGCAGCCATTTTGATCAAAGGCATTTTGTGTGATGTCAGAGACGTGAGGTCACAACAGAACATGACACAACATTCCGTGTTCCGTTCATCAAAGCCTCAGAATTCAGGACAAACTGTCAGATACTGAATCGTTGGATCGACATTCGCTCGTTGCATCGAATTTATTGTGTTAAACACTTGTTTAAACGCCGTCATGAACAAAGAATCCGCAAAACCTTGTCAATCTCCAACTGTTAGGAGAAGAAGTAAGTGAGAAAAACTGGCAATCACTTATTTATACTCATTTATATCATTTATCAGTTGGCACTAATTTCTCAGATTCCTGTTGCTGAGCACTTTTTCTCACCTTGACAATGTATCTGGGATCTGAGTCTGAACTGTGTCTTGATATATATATAAAAAAAGATTATTTTATACAATTAGTGACAAAAAATCACAACAAATTAATGTTCCACTGTTTTCTCATTTGCAGAGATTAATAGCAGCCAGACACAACAATGTCCACAGGCTGCAAAGGATGGCAGGACCAGGGCCAGGAAAAGAAAGGCCAGTCCTGACAAGGAGACCCCCAAGAAGAGGAAAAGGGTCTCTAAAGCCGAACCTTGTAACGGCTCAGAAGAAGGTGTCGGTGTGAAAAGAGGAAAGAGGAAAGTCGAAGAACACGGAGAGGGACCATCACAGAAGAAGAGGAAAAGCTTTGACCCTCACCTGGATGACAAGGAGTCCGCGTCCACCTCAACGGACTCTCGAAGCTTATTGCAGATATTTTGGTCTTATTTGTCCAATTTATCTGTCTCTAAGTTTTTTTTCCCTTCATCCCACAACAATGGAGGTGAGATATGAAATTCCATTTTTGGTGCTCACAGCATTAACAAATTATATTTAAAAATAGCAACATCTCTTTGCAAAAACAGCACCCTAAATGCAATGAATAATCCACAAAACACACACAAACTGTTGGCTTTTAAGTCAAAAATCTATAATATATATATAAACAAAACTATGGATAGATGCCACTGGAGGGAAGAGAGAAATGTGTTTTTAAATGCGTCAACGTTAAAGGTGTTGGGAGGCATATTTTTTCCACTTTGGACAGAGCCAGGGTAACT
The DNA here is from genome assembly GCF_910596095.1 of Thunnus maccoyii. Taxonomy (NCBI): domain Eukaryota; kingdom Metazoa; phylum Chordata; class Actinopteri; order Scombriformes; family Scombridae; genus Thunnus; species Thunnus maccoyii. Next base: position 28,974,043 of record NC_056538.1, on the reverse strand, counting down.
CTTCCCCCTGCCTCAAATCTTTATGCTAAGCTAGGCTACCTAAATCTCAACTCCAACCCTGTACTTTTTTTTAAATCATCATCAACAATCTAATATTACTCTGGGTGTTTCTCATCTGTAGAGAGCAGCAGCAGCAACCCATTAGAGGGGTGCAGTACATCTCTGGCCCCGAGAGGCGTTAAGAGGAGAGCCACTGCTGATGGAGAAGGACCAACCAGGAAGAAGAAGAGGAGCTTGGAAGAGATCAAGGAGGACTCCACCTCCTCAGTAGAGGCCCGCAGAGGTTAGTAGATAGATTATTGAAGGCTTTAAGTAACATGAAATGAATTAATGTTCCAAACAACTGAACTAAAACAAAATGTCACTGTTTAGCTGAGTTTGAGGCCAAATATGAAGAGGGGAACCAGCTTGGTGAAGGAGGCTGTGGATCTGTGTTTGCCGGCTACCGCAAAGCAGATAATTTACCAGTGAGTGTTACATACACATTCTCATGTTTAACCTGCATTGTTTTACTGCATTTCTTTTACGCAGGGTTAATATTTCATGTTGGTCTGAACACAGCCCGACACAGTATGTTCAGAAAGTGTTAACTAAATACCTATTTGTGTCTTGTAGGTAGCCATTAAACATGTCCAAAACGACAAAGTGTACTGCAAAGAAGTGGTAAGTGAGCAACACCAACATTTCCTGGACTGAACTAAATGCATTATGGATTATTTATGAGTATTTATGGAGCTTCTTTCCCTTAACCTTCTATTTGTTTTGATGTTTCAGGATAAGAATGGGAAACAGCTCTCTGTGGAGGTCGCCGTGATGTTAAAACTCGGTATGACTGAATCAGCTGTATCTCTGCTGGACTGGTACGATCTGGACGAGGAGCTCATATTGGTCCTGGAGAGACCAGTCCCCTCTGTAGACCTCTTCGACTACAATGAGGCCAACGGAGGATGCTTAAAAGAGGAGGAAGCCAAGGTAAGTAACTGGAGGATCCTGGTTAATATGTGTTTGTGTGCAAGTTAAGGCCATGTTGGCAGATCAAACACTCCCTCTCCCCTCATCTCCTCTCTCTATCTCTTCCTCAGATCATATTGAAACAGCTGCTGGACGCTACAATAGAACTCCAGGATAAAAACATCTTTCACCGAGACATCAAGACGGAAAACATCCTGATCGAGACCGGCGCTGACGTCCCACGTGTCCGTCTCATTGACTTTGGCTTGAGCTGCTTCTTTAAGAGAAGATCGCCGTGCCGCGTCTTTTACGGTATGATGTCTGGGTACTACTCCCGCTCTTCACCAATCGGTGACTTTTACATTTAAAGAAAGCCTCTCCGCCTCCTCATCACAGTCTTTATGATGTCTGTGTATTTCAGGTACCTCATGTTTCGCCCCCCCAGAGTGGTACAGTCGTCATGCCTACAGTGCCGGCCCCACAACAGTTTGGCAGCTGGGAATAGTCCTGCATGAAATACTGCACAGGAAATCATTTAGGACCAGAGAGTTCCAGGACAACAAGCCAAAAATCAGCAACAAGCTGTCCAAAGGTATGAAAAACATGCTTATAGGCAAACATGACATAATTCTGTTTATTTTAGTTCACGTTTCGATGGATCGCTGAAGCTGTTGCCTTCATCTTTCTTCTCCTTCTTTCTCTCCAGAATGCCAGGATTTCTTGCAGAAATGTCTGAACAAAGTTCCCGAGCGGCGACCCACACTTGACCAACTACAGCACCACCCATGGCTCAGATAAACCGACACTACACACACACACACACACCTACACACATTTAAAATCATCAGCCATCAATCAAGATTTGTTTTCCACTTACAGCCGCTCATTACATGAATATCACTAGCACTGTTTTCTCTTCGACAGGAAGGCGGGTGTGGACGAGTGCGGCTGGACCGTTTTTAATTGGAATCATCTAATTCGGCTGATTATTTTGGACATTTTACTTTAATACTTTTACTTTTTTCCCCACTTGTAGTTCCTGTAGCACCCCCAGTCATCCGAGGAGAGGGGATCTCTCTTTGAATTGCCTTTCCCGAGGTTTCTTCCCATTTTCCTCCTTCCGGTCTCAGGATTTTGGGGAGTTTTTCCTCGTCTTCTTAGAGAGCTTGGGCTGGGTCAGGAGCTGCTGCTGATGAGCAATTAGGAGCCAACGAGCTATTACGTCATAATAATGACAAACGTAATCATAAAAGCAACAATAATAATAATAATGTCCACAATAAGTCCATGAAAATAAACATTAAAAAAAAGAAAATGAAAAAGTCCTTTTTTTTTTGTTTAGACCACAGAGAATCATCATAATCTTTCTTATTGCTTTTTGAGTGATATAAATTTTCCTTCTTTAATTTTCCATAACATTTTACATTTATCTTAATAGTTATTTCATCTGACACAAAAATAACATTGAAATAGTGCATAAAATAGCAAATAAGATCTTCTTAACACTATCAAACTGACCAACAGACAGTTTGTGCAATAGTTTGTGTAATGAACAGAGGAAAATCAACAACTTAAACTGCTGCTTTACTGCTTTTATTTATTTATTTATTGTAACTACATCAGGAGAAGCCATGTGACATCTCATTGTACCTGAGTATAATGACAATAAATATCATTCAGCCATTCATTCATCTGCTCATTTGATGTCAGCCTGTTTTCTGCTTGTTGCAGGACTATCAAAAAGACAAGCCAGATTGGTACAGATATCATGTTCTGTACCAATATATGCAGTAGTTTATCTCTTAGCCAGGGCTCGTCACCTAAATTTCAACTCACTGTATTTAATTTAGGTGCAGAAATTCTTTTTTTGTTTGTTTGTTTTTATCAGGTGAACTTTATAGTACCACTTAATTATCAAACATAAGTCAGTTTCCTGATGATGCCACACTGTTTCTGAAAAACAATACTATAATTTCAAACATTATAGGGAAACTTAACTTTCTGAAAAGGCATCTGGACTGACAAGAAATTTAAAAGTCAGCTCCTTTCACTGATTAAGAGCGTGATATGTGGCTGAAAGCTCTGAAAAAGCTAGTAAGTGGACCTTGAGTTGAGATTATTTTGTCACCAAATATTTTAATTACTGTCTGCCTGCAGCATGGTTTGTAAAAATATACTACTTAAAATATCAAATAAAAATAACTTAAATAATCATTATGTATTCATTCTTGGGAGTTTAAGTTTTTGTTTAATATGAACAGTTCATAAAACCAACCTGAGAGCATATATATGTTGGTCAATATGCTCTCGTCTGACTAAATTCTCATTGGTCGAATAATCTCTGTGTTATTTTCATAAGGAGAAAAGTGCGACATCAACAGCTTTCCAGGATTAACCCATTATTTCCTGCGGCGGGAGGGACAGCCTAACAAATAACCTGTGAAAACAACGGGGGTGTATTCAAAACACCCCCGTTGTTTTCACAACTTTGAACTCGCCCAACCTAACGGAGACTGCTGGGTCTAACGGTTCCAAACGTTTACTGAACGTTTACTGAATCTGTGTCTCTCCTGTAATATTATCAACGAACCTCATCCAGGCCAAAACATATTTTTTAAAAGCCAAAAATAATACTAAATATCGGTAGCGTAACTCCGTTTAGGAATAGGGCAGTGGTTAGTATGTTTGCGTAGCAAGTGGGGAAAGAGCGGCGGGAAAGTAACGGTGGATGCGAGCGGAGCAGAGGAAAAGGTTAACGGTAAGTTCTCAGTCTGGCAGTAAATGTACAGTACAGACTAAAGTGTAACAGTTAATAAATGCTAAAAAGTCACGTCTGTTGTTTCCCCAAGTGCTGCAAAAGTGAAGGGGGTTAGCTCCGAAGTTAGCAACAATAGGTTAGCCTAACCGGAGGAGGCGAAACGGAGAAATGTGAGTTCACTGTGCACTCTGTCCTGTGACACCCCCCAACCCACCCGCGACTAATCAATTAGTTGAAGATTATGTACGATTTCAGTCGACCAAGAATGTCTTTGGTTGACTACAGCCCTGCAAATGTGTCATTTTACCAACAAAGTGAAATTGAAATTTATAGTACTGTTCTATTGTGACAAAAAATTTCTGTTCTCATCAAAAACAGAAAACATATCACATGATTTACACGTGTTTCCAATATATTTCCTTAGTATACAGAAATATATAACACAAAACTCACGGTTCGGATCGTATCACGGATTTGAGTCACGGATCAGATCATTATTAGGATCAGCGGAAAAAAAGGGGGGGGGAGACAAATAAAACTTTGTTTTCCATTTATTCTGTAACACACTTACAGCCAGAAACAGCAAGAAACTTTTGCCCATGGTCTTAAATGAAAACAACAATGCTCCAATGTTTAAATAAAATAAAATATATAAAATATTCAATGCTCAGTTATTGCAATATGAGGCATGAAACCTTCCTCTTTTAAACAGTGAATGAAACAGCCTCTGTCCACATCATCAAAACTTGATGATAACAAACATTCACCATTCAGCTAGATGCTAATTAGCTGCTCAGCTGCAGCACATTAAACAGCAGGTAAACATAACTCAAATGTCACTTCGGAACCGAATTAGATGCTGGTTTGATCGTTGCTCTTCGAAATCCCTGTTCGCGACATGCTGTCTGCCCATGACTTGTACTTACAGCAGTTTGTTTATTTTGTCTTAAATGAGACATTAAATTTTGCAATTAATCCGCAGTTCATATGCCTGCGAACCGTGGGGGGCGATCCGTACGGATCACGGATCAACTACAATCCGTTACACCACTAGTTAACACTTGTTATTCTAGTTACTTTAAGCTTATTACTCAATATACGACTCAGCTTAAAAACAAACTAAAGAAACTGTCAGAAGCAAGCAGCCAGACCTCCTGCACTCATTCACTAATCACACAACAACAGGTGACTGAACAACCACTCAATTAAAAACGAATGAATGAGTCCAGACAGCTCACTGTAACTTCAACAAGCAAACTAACGTTACCCACAACACATTATATGATCTCTGCTGCATTCTTGTTAAGGAGATAAAAAACACAAAAAAGCCACACAGAGACATTTAACCATCAGAGATGAAATTAGCGACCAAAGAGACAGAGAGAGAGAAGCTGTATCTGAGTCAGTTATCTGACGTCTTCTTCTTTCTATCATGGAGATGAAGTATTCATGTCATAACGTCCATTTGTAGCTGTTGCTCATCTTGTTTGTTAGTTAACAGAACTTTGTGGCTGCTGGTTAACCAGTCTGATATCATTAGCAACAATGACAAACAAGCTAACTCTCCTGGTTGTTTCTCCGGTTGCTTCTCTCTCCAGCCTCCCCGACAGCGTCCTGCTGCACAATCCAGATAATTTCTCCCGTTAGCTTAACAACAGTCCTTAACAGTCCTTCCATGGATGTATAAAGAGGCCTTTAGGCTGCTACAACAAGCTAACTGTTGCGTTGGCTTACGCAAGGATCTATCTACTGCTGCTACTCTGCCTTACAGTGGAGAGAATTGAAGATGAAATCTGGAAACTATCATTGGACCAACTCGATGTCAATATTGCATTCTGGTTGTTGATTAGTAAGGGAAGAGCGTCATTTTATGTGTCATGGCCAATCACAGATTAGCATGAAAAAAAAAGAAATACATTGAGTCCAATGTAAGAGATCCCGCCCTGCAGAGGACAGCAGGCACCCGTCCTCCTCTGTCCCCCCACTCCACCTCCACCAATTGCGCCCCACCACCACCACCACTTCACACACTGCTCTTTCTCCTCCTGCCCTGCAGGTGTCGCAGTTGAAGCATTTTAAACAGAATTTCAGCAATAGATTTTTTTCCAAAGAAGAGAGAAAAAATACTTTATAAATACTGAGATTTGGTAATGGTTTATTTCAACCAAGTATTCTTTTTTATATTTTGATCTCCCTTTTGCCTCTCAAAAATAGAGGAGGATCAACCTCCTCTTCCTCTATGGACCAGCCTCCACTGATTATATATATATTATATATATAATTTATTTATTTATGTATGTGTGTATAATATGTATATACTGTAAATGATGTTTTTGACTTAATATTTTTAACTAAAACTTAAAGAATGTTAATCATCATTATAGTCTTATATATAAATAAATATTATGCGTGATTAAATGCCTCACATACACAGTTTATCTCATTTAATATTCGGCAGCCATTTTGATCAAAGGCATTTTGTGTGATGTCACTGACGTGAGGTCACAACAGAACATGACACAACATTCCGTGTTCCGTTCATCAAAGCCTCAGAATTCAGGACAAACTGTCAGATACTGAATCGTTGGATCGACATTCGCTCGTTGTATCGAAGTTATCGTGTTAAACACTTGTTTAAACGCCGTCATGAACAAAGACTCCGCAAAACCTTGTCAATCTCCAACTGTTAGGAGAAGAAGTAAGTGAGAAAAACTGGCAATCACTTATTTATACTCATTTATATCATTTATCAGTTGGCACTAATTTCTCAGATTCCTGTTGCTGAGCACTTTTTCTCACCTTGACAATGTATCTGGGATCTGAGTCTGAACTGTGTCTTGATATATAAAAAAAGATTATTTTATACAATTAGTGACAAAAAATCACAACAAATTAATGTTCCACTGTTTTCTCATTTGCAGAGATTAATAGCAGCCAGACACAACAATGTCCACAGGCTGCAAAGGATGGCAGGACCAGGGCCAGGAAAAGAAAGGCCAGTCCTGACAAGGAGACCCCCAAGAAGAGGAAAAGGGTCTCTAAAGCCGAACCTTGTAACGGCTCAGAAGGTGTCGGTGTGAAAAGAGGAAAGAGGAAAGTCGAAGAACATGGAGAGGGACCTTTAGAGAAGAGGAAGAAAAGCTTCGACCCTCACCTGGATGACAAGGAGTCCGCGTCCACCTCAACGGACTCTCGAAGCTTATTGCAGATATTTTGGTCTTATTTGTCCAATTTATCTGTCTCTAAGTTTTTTTTCCCTTCATCCCACAACAATGGAGGTGAGATATGAAATTCCATTTTTGGTGCTCACAGCATTAACAAATTATATTTAAAAAATAGCAACATCTCTTTGCAAAAACAGCACCCTAAATGCAATGAATAATCCACAAAACACACACAAACTGTTGGATTTTAAGTCAAAAATCTATAATATATATACAAACAAAACTATGGATAGATGCCACTGGAGGGAAGAGAGAAATGTGTTTTTAAATGCGTCAACGTTAAAGGTGTTGGGAGGCATATTTTTTCCACTTTGGACAGAGCCAGGGTAACTCTTCCCCCTGCCTCAAATCTTTGTGCTAAGCTAGGCTACCTAAATCTCAACTCCAACCCTGTACTTTTTTTTTTATCATCATCAACAATCTAATATTACTCTGGGTGTTTCTCATCTGTAGAGAGCAGCAGCAGCAACCCATTAGAAGGGTGCAGTACATCTCTGGCCCCGAGAGGCGTTAAGAGGAGAGCCACTGCTGATGGAGAAGGACCAACCAGGAAGAAGAAGAGGAATCTTGACTTGGAAGAGACCAAGGAGGACTCCACCTGCTCAGTAGAGGCCCGCAGAGGTTAGTAGATAGATTATTGAAGGCTTTAAGTAACATGAAATGAATTAATGTTCCTAACAACTGAACTAAATCAAAAATGTCACTGTTTAGCTGAGTTTGAGGCCAAATACGAAGAGGGGAACCAGCTTGGTGAAGGAGGATGTGGATCTGTGTTTGCCGGCTACCGCAAAGCAGATAATTTACCAGTGAGTGTTACATACACATTCTCATGTTTAACCTGCATTGTTTTACTGCATTTCTTTTATGCAGGGTTAATATTTCATGTTGGTCTGAACACAGCCCGACACAGTATGTTCAGAAAGTGTTAACTAAATACCTGTTTGTGTCTTGTAGGTAGCCATTAAACACGTCGCAAACAACAAAGTGTTCTGCAAAGAAGTGGTAAGTGAGCAACACCAACATTTCTTGGACTGAACTAAATGTATTATGGATTATTTATGAGTATTTATGGAGCTTCTTTCCCTTAACCTTCTATTTATTTTGATGTTTCAGGATAAGAATGGGAAACAGCTCTCTGTGGAGGTCGCCGTGATGTTAAAACTCGGTATGACTGGATCAGCTGTGTCCCTGCTGGACTGGTACGATCTGGACGAGGAGCTCATATTGGTCCTGGAGAGACCAGTCCCCTCTGTAGACCTCTTCGACTACAATGAGGCCAACGGAGGATGCTTAAAAGAGGAGGAGGCCAAGGTAACTGGAGGATTCTGGTTAACATGTGTTTTTGTGCAAGTTAAGGCCATGTTGGCAGATCAAGCACTCCCTCTCCCCTCATCTCCTCTCTCTATCTCTTCCTCAGATCATATTGAAACAGCTGCTGGACGCTACAATAGAACTTCAGGATAAAAACATCTTTCACCGAGACATCAAGACGGAAAACATCCTGATCGAGACCGGCGCTGACGTCCCACGTGTCCGTCTCATTGACTTTGGCTTGAGCTGCTTCTTTAAGAGAAGATCGTTGTGCCGCATCTTTTACGGTATGATGTCTGGGTACTACTCCCGCTCTTCACCAATCGGTGACTTTTACATTTAAAGAAAGCCTCTCCGCCTCCTCATCCTCACAGTCTTTATTATGTCTGTGTATTTCAGGTACCTCATGTTTTGCCCCCCCGGAGTGGTACAGTCGTCATGCCTACAGTGCCGGCCCCACAACAGTTTGGCAGCTGGGAATAGTCCTGCATGAAATACTGCACAGGAAATCATTTAGGACCAGAGAGTTCCAGGACAACAAGCCAAAAATCAGCAACAAGCTGTCCAAGAGTATGAAAAACATGCTTATAGGCAAACATGACATAATTCTGTTTATTTTAGTTCATGTTTCGATGGATCGCTGAAGCTGTTGCCTTCATCTTTCTTCTCCTTCTTTCTCTCCAGAATGCCAGGATTTCTTGCAGAAATGTCTGAACAAAGTTCCCGAGCGGCGACCCACACTTGACCAACTACAGCACCACCCATGGCTCAGATAAACCGACACTACACACACACACACCTACACACATTTAAAATCATCAGCCATCAATCAAGATTTATTTTCACTTACGGCCGCTCATTACATGAATATCACTAGCACTGTTTTCTCTTCGACAGGAAGGCGGGTGTGGACGAGTGCGGCTGGACCGTTTTTAATTGGAATCATCTAATTCGGCTGATTATTTTGGACATTTTACTTTAATACTTTTACTTTTTTCCCCACTTGTAGTTCCTGTAGCACCCCCAGTCATCCGAGGAGAGGGGATCTCTCTTTGAATTGCCTTTCCCGAGGTTTCTTCCCATTTTCCTCCTTCTGGCCGCAGGATTTTGGGGAGTTTTTCCTCGTCTTCTTAGAGAGCTTGGGCTGGGTCAGGAGCTGCTGCTGATGAGCAACTAGGAGCCAACGAGCCATTACGTCATAATAATGACAAACGTAATCATAAAAACAATAAGCATGTCCACAATAAGTCCATGAAAATAAACATTAAAAAAAAAGAAAATGAAAAAGTCCTTTTTTTTTGTTTAGACCACAGAGAATCATCATAATCTTTCTTATTGCTTTTTGAGTGATATAAATTTTCTTTCTTTAATTTTCAATAACATTTTACATTTATCTTAATAGTTATTTCATCTGACACAAAAATAACATTGAAATAGTGCATAAAATAGCAAATAAGATCTTCTTAACACTATCAAACTGACCAACAGACAGTTTGTGCAATAGTTTGTGTAATGAACAGAGGAAAATCAACAACTTATACTGCTGCTTTACTGCTTTTATTTATTTATTGTAACTGCATCAGGAGAAGCCATGTGAAATCTCATCTCATACACACACACATACATATATATATATTTATATATATATACACAAATTTATGTTCTCCTCAAAAACAGACAACATATCACATGATTTACACGTGTTTCCAATATATACATAACTCACGGTTCGGATCATATCACGGATTTGAGTCACTAACTTTTGCCCATGGTCTTAAATGAAAACAACATTTAAGATGTCCAATGTTTAAATAAAATAAAATAAAATATATAAAATATTCAATGCTCAGTTATTGCAATATGAGGCATGAAACCTTCCTCTTTTAAACAGTGAATGAAACAGCCTCTGTCCACATCATCAAAACTTGATGATAACAAACATTCACCGCTAACGTCAGTTAGCAGCTAGATGCTAATTAGCTGCTCAGCTGCAGCACATTAAACAGCAGGTAAACATAACTCAAATGTCACTTCGGAACCGAATTAGATGCTGGTTTGATCGTTGCTCTTCGAAATCCCTGTTAACGTTAGCGACACGCTGTCTGTCCATGACTTGTACTTATAGCAGTTTGTTTACTTTGTCTTAAATGAGAAATTGAATTTTGCAATTAATCCGCAGTTCATATGCCTGCCGAACCGTGGGGGGCGATCCATACGGATCAAGGATCAACTACAATCCGTTACACCAGTAGTTAACACTTGTTATTCTAGTTACTTTAAGCTTATTACACAATATACGACTCAGCTTAAAACGAACTAAAGAAACTGTCAGAAGCAAGCAGCCAGACCTCCTGCACTCATTCACTAATCACACATCAACATCAACAGGTGACTGAACAACCACTCAATTAAAACATTCACCGCTAACGTCAGTTAGCAAGTGCAAGTGTTGTTACTGTGTACAGATATTATCAATTATACTGCATATATTAGCATATACATACTGGACTGTATGTGAACTACTGTATATGTTAGAGTAATGGCTGTATCCCATATATGTTTAGAAGCATCATGTGAAAAATCATGTCAAGAACGCATCGACGTCGCTAAAGTCTACTACATACAGCCTGACCTGTACAGAACATGTATGCTGTTATTGTTGTCATGCTAGCTTGTAGGGAAGGGGGCTAAATAACACAAGTTGGGGTAAATTTTGGCGAAGGAAAAACTGGCATGGCCATTTTCAAAGAGGTCCCTTGACCTCTCACCTCAAGATATCTGAATGAAAATGGGTTCGATGGTAAACCCACGAGTTTCCCCTTTACAGACATGCACACTTTATGCTAATCCCACACAGTTTTGGGCAAAAAACATGCCGTTTTTGGCATGCAGTATAAATGTGTTATTTTCGCCTGTTCTAGAAATGGTGTATTTGAATATTTCTGCATTCTGGGGTCCCTGACCAGTCTTGGAAATGCATAAATTTGGTATGACTGGAAAGCCACAAGGTCTTAATATCTTAAGACCTTGTCTTAATGAGGTTTTTTGGAGGGTTTTTTAACCATTTTTATCTAGTCTTGAGTGGTCATAAATGGTTAAATTTTGCGCCAAATCTGTGTAACAAATGATATCAATCCAAAAATTGCTGCAACAACTTATGAGACATAACTGAGAATATGAATGGCCATCATATACTTCCATCATAATGTTCTAAGACCTTATACACTCTAAACACACTGTTCATTAAAGATTTATTACAAGAAAAATTTGACACACAGTGCTGAACTGCATCTCAAATTAATCTTCAGGCTTCCAGCTTTCAGATGATGTAAACCACTTCTATGTGGCAAGTACTGTTGACCTGCTATCTCCCCCTAAACATCCCCTGTCCCCCCAAGGAATGGTTCTATGGTAGGGGGGTGGGAGTGGTTGTTTTTAAAGGGACAAAACCTTAATCCAAATATAAGAAAAAAACTGCCACAGCATAAAAAAAAACCAAACCTAGAACCTGCTGACAGACATCCTTTTGACAATACAAACGAAACTGGAACAAAATAAAAAAAACAAACCTACAAGTGTACTTTGAAAACTAACAAAAACATAACTGGAATTTAAATGTTCTGTCACAAAGAGTAGCAGGAGATGGATCCAAAAGCAGGAGACTCCAGGCTGAGCGAGGCATTTTAAAAAAAAAGAAAAAAAAAAGACTTGTGCAGGCCAAAAACAAAAACTGGCAGGTTCAAAGCAAATACTGAACAACACAAAGCTGAGCAGAACAAACTGAACAATACATGACAAAACCAAGGATCCAACAAAGACTGAACTGAAAACCAGGACTTAGATACTGACAGAACAAATGAGGGAATATGGAACAGGTGACAGAGGACTGGCAAGGAGCTGATTGGCTGAGGGAAAACCAAAAACCCAGAAAACACAATGAGACATAATGGTGCTTGCAGTGATATAGTTTAGTAAGGCTGTAAACACAGTCAGAGTAGTTAACAACAAGCATACACATTGTCCTGTACTTATATATACACCTGCGACTGTCAGTGCACAACTAGTTTACATCATGTAGAGACCCAACATCTTAACAAGGCGAAGGCAAAAGCACCACCAATTACACCTTGTATAGCATAGCAATAGTATCTCAAGTGGTCCTTTCATATAATCTGCAACCTCTCTTATCTGTCCATCTCACACTCAGTCCAGTATAACAAACAGGGAAAAAGCCTGAGGGCATCTGGTGGACTGTTGGAAAGACATCGAACCAGATTGTGACAGAACCATGACACAAAAAGACATCAAAATAATAAAACCACTGTGTTTAAACTAGATCACAGTTATCACAGCTAAACTCATGCGGAGGTCATCAAGAAGACACCGTCCTGTCTCTCAGTGAGTGAAGATTCTGGCCAAGGATCAAAATTCTGCTCTTTTCTGGCATAACAGCATTGAAACGCTGGGCGCGATTGAGACAAATGGAGTCATTTTCACAATGCTAATCCTCCATAATTCACCTCCCAACCTCCGTGCCGGAATCTGAGGATGAGCACATTAGACGATACTCAAAGTGGATCAGACTGTTTGATGGAGGGTGATTAGATATATAGAGGGGAAGGGCGGACGTGTGCATGTGTGTGTGTGTGTGGGTGGGTGTTGATTAGCTGTCTGTAACGTCATGTCTCTGTGCCACCTTCATTGCTATTCAAGGCCATGCCTGACAAAGGGAATCTGATTTTTCTCCCTTCTCTGCCTTCCCAGCAGTTATATTGTGTTTACAGCCTTGCGGCTTTGAATCCATCAGGCACCTAGCAGCCGCTTGTCAAAGAAGTACTGGCTCTCCTCATATTACCTGCCTGCAGAAGGACTATTGACAGTCAGCAGTTTTTCAGTGGGCATCTTTATTTAAATTCCTGCAATTTCATGTTGCAGTTTGGAAAGTCTGAGTTATGCCTACTGTACACATTGTGGACATTTATCATTGAGTAAATTCTGACACATCTTTTACTGAACCGGAAAGCAAAAAAAGTTGTTATAAATTAGTGAAACACTGCTGTGATGCTAGAAATGGAAATTATGTCTGAATGGCCACAGGGCATCTGTTACACTGAGAACTGGATAATGTGGAGCTAGTTGCTAATAAAATTTTAAAAAAAACAAACAGATTATATACACTGGAACAGTCTTGCATAGCCAAATTATTGGCAAGATTTTTTAATAACATAATACATAATCAATATATGATAAAGTAAATAAAACTTTATAAATATGACATTTTTCTAATCCAATCCTAGATGCTTAAATACACCACAAACATTAGAATATATAATATATTCTAGCCAACACTGTGAGCACCCTTTTAGAGCCACTCTGCTTCAAAAGGCCACTTTTGTCAAGAGCTGGGCTTAATGATCTATTAAGCTATTGGTTATTACATTTTTCCCCCTTTATCTTGTAACAGCTTAATGGAGGAAAAATACATGAGGAAAACTGAATGGGAAATATAACAGAAAACAGAACATTATTTAAGATGAAAAATTGTCTTTAGCTCACAGAGACATAAAATCGTCATATGATCAATCATATCAGGAGAAATGCAGTATATAATAATAGTTTGACAGCCTTTACAAATGACTTGCCGTTTCCAGGACATTACAATTGATTTCTGGGGCTGAGAGCATTAAATGATGTTGCATATATTTGTGTAGGACCCATTGAGGCCTTTTCTTTTACAGTCCTTCTTTAATCTCAAATTGAGTAGGTGAGTTGCTTCACCTCTGGACCCTGAACTGGACTTTTTAGCCAAGCGGGTGTCTGTCAACGATGATACTGACCAAAAGTTAAACACTGTGACAAAATAGAGATGGAGCAGACGTCAAGAGAGACAGTTTCTGACTAATAACTAAATTACGGCCTGGATTAAAAGCATAAATTACTTTTGGGGGTCATTCGAACCAGGAGAAAGGACCAACAACAACACACATGGACAGAAAATCCCCTTTGGGTTTGAGTCATAATCTCTACCTCACATTCCTGGAGGACATTCATGGAGTCTCCCTGCAAATCTGAGCCAAAATCTGAATACTTTAGAGATATTAAATTTAGATTTTATTACATTTTTACTACATGTGACACAACTGCCCTCTAGTGATGGACGTTGGTTAATAGACGTTTATGTGGTAACTATGCAACGATTTGATCTATTAACCTCATAAACAATCATTAATTATTATGAATTAATAGTCTTGTTGAATGTTTTTATATTATGAAGTAAAAGTTTTGCTGAATTTATATGTCAAATTATGTTTCTGAAGGTTTAATCTAGTCACATAATCGTTGCTTTAATTTAATTTAATTTCACTATAATATTCAAACTTTTATTTCAGTAGATGGTTTGAGAAAGTTGAACGGATGGTTGGATGTCTCAAAATAATGAGAAGTGTTAATATGAAGGTTAATATTTAGTATGTTGATAAAAGGATTGACTTGTTAATTATGAAATGGAGTATATAGTGACTCAGAAGTGTGAACTTTGCGTTTAAAACTCAAAAACTTAATTCTCCAGTGTAAGAAAAGTTATTTGCCATCTCAAGTCGAAGTCCCCCTGAAACAAAGAAACTGAATATGCATCAGTAATTTGGCACAAAAACATTTAAAACACACCCGAGACTCCGCCTGTCTTGCTCAAAATTATAAAAAAACAACCTCAGAGGGATTTCCTTTGAGCTGGTCTCCAGAACTCATGAGCCAAATTAACTCTTATCAAGACGTCTCTTTTCTTTGTTTTTCAACCAAGTACATGCATATTTTAATCTTTTACTGAAACAAGTTCAGTTTGTTTATTAAGTCTCATGTTTCCATGTACAACATTTTATTTTTGAAGTTTACACCGCTAAAGATTTGAGTGTAGTCAGATTAAACTTTATTCTGTCAAAGCCTGAACCGCTGAGAGCAGAACTGCAACCAGGTAGTTAAACCGAAAAGACTCTTTCCAGAGCAGCCTGAGCACGGCTTGACTCCTCTTCACCAGCGGTTCGACACCACTATATCACAAAGATTCATCTGTGAAACGACCTTAGCTGACACCGTTAACTACAAATGAACCAACGCGATCCCAGACCTGCTGAGACGACATCTCTGCAGCAACAGCAACAGTACGGCATAACAAGGCTTTGTGATCAAGGGTTAACGTTGAATAACTTTAAAATTAAAAGACAATTTCTTTAGAGAAGTTGAATTAGCGCTCCCTTAGCATCCCCCCGTTGCAATACATTAACCTTGAGTCACTTCGAGCCACTATTTCCAAACCATTTTCTTGATTATTTTATCTTCTTATCATTTAAAGGGCTTGTTATTCTTTTTATTTATTATCTTGTGCTTTATCATGCGTCCTCGAGACGTTTAGCTTGCAATAAACGTCTTCATTTATCCTAAGAAGTTGTGGTTTCTTTGAGCACAGCAGACAGAGGTCACTGCCTGGACAAGAACTTACAGTTATGAGACTGATTAACTGAACAAATTGAGAATTAAATTCAAGCTTTTAATGTTTCCTGCGGACATTAAAGGTTACTTGTAGGAGGTGGTGCCCGGACAGAGTTTATATTAATAAAAATGTTAATATTCCCACATTTGATACATATGACCTACAGTGCAGACGGCCATAGTGCAGAAACAATTACCGAGCACATGACCGACTCTCATTTTCCAGCATAAGGCTTAACTCTGCAGGGTCCGACACGAATAGCCTCTACTCTCACCTCTCTCTCTATAAAAGAGAAATCCTTGAAGCCCATGTATTATTCATCACAGATAAGTTGTGTCGAAATGAGTGTGAATCCAAAATTGTGCCCTGACTCAAAGGACAGACATAAGGAATATTAATGGATCTGAATGATGATGAAATAAAGGAGGCAGAGGCTTTATATTCAAATCTAAATGTAAATGTTGGGATAAAAAAAACAGCAGCGAGTCTAACACCTGATTATTTCACACTGCAGGTAAACAGAAAGAGTCACTTTTTAAAAAAATAATAATAGGCTACACAACATGCTAACTGTTTACTAGCAGTAGCGTATTGTGTCCTGAATGATAAATAATTGCTTGTGTCCCCCAGATTGATGCTGCTGGATCACACAAAGCTTCAACTGGAGCAGCCAGTTTATCACAGTATAGATGAAAAGAATGACAAACAGCAGTGTTGTAGGACTGATGAAGAACCCCTGAACTCTTACATTTCAAAAATAGCATCTCCAGACAGATTGCCTTATTTTTAATGCTGTTGTCAGGTCAAAAAGCCGTCTTTCTAAAAATGTAAATATTTCAGGCATCAAGAGAAAATATTTGATTACAGTTTGAGGGGTTGAGAAACGTCTCATACTCATAGTGGAGCTTGTCTACTTATCTGAAGGCATTAAAATCACATACAATGTTTTGACACCATTTTACACTTTATGCTGATTTACACTTTTATGAAATGGAATAAGCCTTTTCCAACATGCAACATGCATAAACTGTTTACACTTTGAGCATTTCAACATTCAATATTTTGCACATTTCATTATCTTCAAGTTAAACTTTAAACTTATAACAGCTCTTTTCACTATTTATGATAACTTAATTGTGTGTACATTGTGACTGTTATGCATCACAACACCAAGGCAAATTCCTTGTACGTGCATACCTACTTGGCAATAAACCTGATTCTGATTCTGTCTATAAAAAACAAACAAACAAAGCTTTATCACTTGTTCTGTGAATATCTGCTCATTAGACTCAGGGCTGCTAACACCTTGTTTCCTCCTGATGTCTGCTCTCCAAAACCTGCCTCAGAGAAACCAACTCCAAACCCTCTGACCCCCTTTTTTCCCCTAATTAGGAGGATTCACTGACATTTCTGCAGTAGGATTTGTTTTAATTACACTTTGTCAATACACCCTGAAACTTGGTTAAATATACTGCCAGGTTGGGCTCAGCATCTTTAACATTGAAGACAATTTAATTATGATAATGATTTAGGCTGCGCAATTCATTGGTCAATGGGTTATGAACAAAGGAACAAATACACAAATTAAAAATAGAAAATGGCCACTTTATGATTTATGTAGATGTAAAAGAAACCTAATAGAAATCTTTTCTAATACAGTGAAGATAAACTTTACATGGAGGAGAAATTAATGCAGCTTCAAATTTGCTCTGCTTTGCATTCACTATGATTTGCAAAAAATGATAATCAATAGAAACACACATCTCTACCACAATACCAGTTATAGCATTAAATTAATAGGAAGATCATTGTGTATTCTTTCTGAAATACAATTGATGAGTTATCATCAAGCAAATCACAAGTAAAAAAGTACAGAGGAGGTATTTTGTCTTTCTGAAAATGCCCGAATCAAAGGGACATCGTGTTCCTTTTGTGTTTCTTCTGAAGCAAAACAAACCAAAACTGATCAAATAAATCATCAAAACAATAATTAATCTTTTTTGATATTCAACTTTTCCGTCTTCCAAAAAGCTTCAAGAGAAAAAGATGGATTGATCCGTCAGAATCTCAACAGTAACAACAACTTTGATGTTTCATCAGGAAAATATTCCTCCTCAGTACTGCAGTAACACGTCTTATTCAAGGTGGGCAAAGAGTAAAAAAACAGATTATAGTACGAACGGCTTTAAAATAATCCTGCTCATGCTGTTCTGTCAGAAGGTAAACGACCCTAATCAATCATTTCTGCAGGCTATTAACCTGTGAGAAACATAACTGGTAGGCAAATTCAACAACATACACGTTAGTCTTTGCTCTGTTTGCTTTGGAAAAATAATAAAACTATTAAAGGGGTAGTGCACCAATTTTACACATCAAGTCTGTTTAGAGGTGTGGTACTACTGCATATGTGGAAAACTGTTTTATAGAGTCTCAGCAATAATAAACTGAAATTTATTAAAGTAAATAACAATAATTGCAATGGGGTGTAGAAGTCAGTATCAGTGGTGTTTGAAAGTGTGTGGATGTGTTGTATAATGTGAGGTGTGTGTTGTCAGTGCAGAACAAAACCAAAAAGGCAACGCAAAACACAATCAGAGCATGGTGAGTGGAGAAGGGATCATAGAGAGACTGGAATCAGGGCAGACGGGATTAAATACTTTCTGGGGCACTGGCCAGGTGTTCCCAGTTAGTACTCGAATGACACATCGGCTCCACCCATCCAAGGACTCTGTCTCTTTTTTTTATGTCTCCTAAGTCCTCGCCTGAACCGGAAGTTGTTCCTGATGCGCCATTTTGACAGGCGTCCCAAGTCTCTTATTTTGCTCGGAGGAGCGAGGAAACATGAGAGCAGACTACCCGGAAGTCTTTTACCAGCCGACACGCCCCCTTATTGGATATCAGTTATTGATTGGACGCTGCAGCTGATCTGACTGATCTGATACATCACTGCAGTTTCATACCGAAGTGGAGACAGATTAGATTCAATTTAAGTGCATCATTCCCAAGTTTTGTGCTTTACTTGTTTTCTGATTCATCATATAGTTAAAAATCTATTGATTGTCAGTCTGATCAACAAAAGAACCATAAACAACTTTCTTCATTTATTGGAAAGGTTTTTTTTTCATGATGTTATTTCCTTTCTTGCTGACAGACAGACTCATCCTGACTTTAATTTTATCCATAATAACAGTTAAACACATTATTTTACGTCATTTTCATTCAGTCACATGTGAGGCTGAAAATTCCTGAGCGTCAGGTTTGATATGAGTTACATCATTTCCATTTTCTCTGAAACATTTAGCCAAATACATATTTTCCAGTGTTCAGAAGACACCCTGATCATATTCTGGATTACTGAATAATGAATTCACTATCAGGATTATCAAAAAATACAGATGCAAATAATCAATAAATAGTATAAACACATTCTGCGAGTAGAAATGGTTCCTGTGCCTCTGAGCAGGACACAGTATAAATGCAGAATGCAGGTTTTTATTTAGGTGTTTGTTAAACAGGTAACAGGCTGCAGAGAGGAAACAGCTGCTCTAGTGGTGATAAGTGTGAACCTTTATTAGTATTAACACAGTCCACATGTGTGCAGACACACACTCCATCAGTCTCTACAGCTCTTAAAGCCCACTGACAGCTGATCCAGCTGTGATCAGCTGTCGTCATCGTCATCAGAAACGGACGCCGCTTCACATGACGCTTCAGAGGAGAGGACGTCTCATGTCTCTTAAAACAAATTTCCTCGTTTCCTCTCTCCTCGCTTGGTTTCCTTGCGTCTCTCCTTGCATCCACGGTGGGAGGGACTAAGACGCGAGGAAAAGACGCAAGTGAGGGAAACGTGGATGCAATTTAAGAGACTTGGGATGCACCCACAGAGTCTTTTGTGAACAAATTAGCCACCACTATCATAACACACCCAAATCTCAGACCAAACTGTTGAGGTTGAGTTGCATTGTGGGTAATGCAGGCACCAGGTTTTGACAAGGAAGAAGAATGTGTGGAGTAAAAAAGGACAATATCTCAGGTTCTGGTGCATCGATTTTTGTACTTTTTTAAAAACCGTCCACCCTGAGTACTCTTTTAATTACCTGTCAGTCTGAGATATCAAAGTCTTACTCTGCTGCGGATCCACTGGACCAACTTTGTACTGACTGATTGTAAAGGACAATGACTGGTCTCAATGAAAAAAGCTCACAGCTACAGTAGAGGGATGTTCTGCCTTTTTCATCCTGTGGGTGATTTTCATGCATTTACTGCTCTTTATGAGCACATTATCTTTTGAAAATATGAGGAAAACCAACACATCAGACAGATTATCATAATTCTTATATATAGTGCTTATATATTCAATAATACTATTCTGTGCCTATTATGATATTTCTAGGTTTGTGATGGAACCCAAAAATTATTAAGGCTGGCCTTACTTGCACTCTGCAGCTTGTGAATATCATAATATATCTACAAGTGTGTCCAAGCCCCTTTATTCAAAAGCAAAATGTCTCGCTTCTGCATTGAAGTGCAGTCGACCGAAGCCTTCATCAGTTGAGAAACTGGCATCTCTACAGTACATCTTCTGTGATGGATTCCTCCCAGAGAGGATGTTAAACATCGGAGCGTAAAATCAAAGTTTTATGATGAAGCCTTTTGGTTTTGATGGACAGACATCGAAACGCTGTTTTATAAATAGGTGTAGATGATTTACTCTGCTGTCACGCTCCCATCAAGTACATGAAACATCCTGACGTTGCTCTTAGGTGCATTATAAAGACAAAAATACATCATAGAGCAACATTGTTTAAGGAACATTACATCATATTTTGTTAAATATAAGAAAATGCTTTTCTAGAATAAAAAGTAGAGAAACTGCAACTTTACATCTAATGAAATGTTAATATTCTAACAATCACACAAACCACAAGCCCATCACTGTCAGCACCCAGACCTTGTTCATCTCTGCTTTTAAAGAAATGTGCAGGCCAGAACGAAAGCCCTCTAACTTTTTAAATTACAACAAGAAGACAAGTATAGTCCTTGAGGTGTTGACAGCCCTTTTCGATCTTCCTCATGAGCGCAGACAAAGCGATTATCCAGATCTTCTAACCAGCAGTCAATAATAAACGAGACACCGCTAAGCCGGTACCAACCACTCCAGTGAGCCTCACACACACACACTCACACACACACTGGCACCCAAGGGTCTCCACAGAACAATGCACATTTGAATGCCCATTTATCAAACCATTATACCAGTGTGAACCAGACCTGCAAAGCCTTCAAACGAAAAATAAAAAGCAGACATACACGCGACGGTGGAGGTATGATTCCTGTCGTCATGCTTACGCTTTTCCGAATCTAACATATACTGTAAATGTTGGGTTTGTAGCATGTTTAATATTTCATTTTGACATTTGATAAATGTTAAACTACATCTATAAGTTATGAGCAGCGATTTCTTTTTCATGCTTAGGAGGAAGAAAATATGACCCCGTTCAAGAGATTCTTTTTTTAGACCTGCTAAAAGCTAAGCTGAATAGGCTGAGGTAGTGTTACTCAGTCACAGAAAGTTCACTGAGGTTTTGTGGTTTTGATGTCTTTTATTAGCATTACAAAAAAAAAGAAACAGAAACTACACAGATAATATTAATGACTAAACACTGGACAAGCTGAGCCTCACAGTGAATGTGGTCATGAATAATTCAATAACATCACAAAACAAGTTTCAATTAATTTCTCTCACAAAATTTAAGAAGGAATCAAGTATACAAATTCAGGTACACAGTATGCTATTAAATGAAATGCTTCCTGACTTTTCACCTATATGCACTGGATGATAAGAACCGTGAGGAAAAAAACAACATATGGACCCAAACACAGACAAATTCTGTGATAAACGAACCCTGGAGTTTCTTTACAACATTCATGCAAAAAGAGGAAAAATGAAAAAATTAATGAAAAAAAATGAAATGTTTTGGAAGTAAATGAAGATAAATGAAAAGCTATGAATGGGATGCCAAAGTAATTGAAACTCAAATCTAAAGTGCACCAAAAACAGTGTTTGTCCAGATGCTTCTCTATACAAATTGGCCTCCTGCAGCCTATTATGAATACAGAACAACATTTCCTGATATTGCTCTTTTATATTTAATAGATTTTCACCATTTTAAATGATGCAGACATTGATTCTCTGCTACTGCTGCTACTTCACTGCTAAGTAATTTTATTTATTTTGTTCAATGCCCTCCACAGGCATCATTAAAATCTAATCTAATCTAATCTAATCTAGTGTTAAGAGCCATACTCCACAGCTGGTGACAAACGAAAAACAAAGCAGTAGGTCTTGGGCGGCGTCTCCAAGTGCACCTACTACTTTGGTTAATGTATGTACAGTAGCGCAAGAGGGTGAAGAGGAATACAGATCAGAGCGTGTAGTGATCAATTAATACAGCCAATCACATCACTGGTCTCATAAACAGCCTTGTAAATCATGGCATCAGCTTAACAAATGGAAAAGTGTTTCTCCAGGAAATTATAGTTGTCTGTTGCAAGTTGTGTGTCGTAGAGCATCGCAAAGTACCGCAAATCTGCAGCCAGAATCGGATGGTGTGTGTGTGTGTGTGTGTGTTTTTAATAGTTTATTAGTATAATTATGACAGATGTAGTGTAACGCATTCAGGGAATAAAACGGCATTTTGTTTTGCTAAAAAAGAAGAAAAAAAAATGGAGGAATGAAATGATGCACAGGATGAATGAGCCCCAGTAATCTGATGTTACAGTGCAGTATAAGCAACCAGTCTGGTGTGTGTGTGTGTGTGTGTGTTTTGTGATCACACTTTGAATGCATCTACTGGTTGGAGAGTGTATAATTAATAATACTTTTTTTTTGCATTTTAAACATTATTCAGTTAATGCAGCTCATTTTTTTGGATTGTATTTAATTTGCTGTTGTTGATAAAATCATGGACACAATTTCGACCAAAATACAAACAAATTGCTTCGCGGTGCCTCATTTGAATGAACCTCCCACCTGTTTGTGCTTCTCCTTTCACCTGCGTACCTTGCCTGCAGCGCAATTACAAGGTCAGGGAAATACCAAACTGCCTGAACAACTGTTTACACTGGTCATTGCACCTGTGATGCTCATTACCCTCCAGACATTGATACTCTTGGATCAAGACCATGTTGGTATAGTGGACATTTCAGGATGTGTCAGACTCGTTCAGGAAAAGGACAAAAAAGCTTCTCCGGGTTGATTACAAGAAAAATAAATAGCTAAATCAAATAGATGTGTTTCGCAGTATATTGCAGCGCATTGAACAAGGATCCAATATTGATTTTAGAAAAATGTTTTCCATGCAGCCTCTTCAAAATGCTTTTGTTTTTTGGACACAATCACTGCCATGAAATACAGGAGAGAAAACAACAATATAATAACATTGTATTTTAGTAACCAGAAGAGAGAATAACATGCCCCAAATCTCAGCTCATAACACAATTACGCAAACATCACCATCGACCCGGCACAGCTCAGTCTGTACTCCACATATGTAATCATGTGACTAATCTCAAGCAGACAGAGACGACGGCACACACTGTTTTTCACAAGTTATGACTTACGACTTTTGACAAGTTATGTCTTCACAAGTTTTGTATTATGACAGCGATTATGTATGATCTGCCGCTGTCACTGAAATCGGGTCACTTGGGCATAAATCGCCATCTCAGTGATGAGTCACAATCCAGCTCAGGGATTAATTAGTACATTTTGAGGGACGTTGACCTGTAATTAAAAGCACAGAAGAACCTTGATATTCTAAAACGTGTGTGATTCATGCACCTTCAGTAATTGGCATATTTAGGAATAAAAACCCCTTGCATGTGACATGTGGGAAGTAAGTCCAATCCACAAAGAAATGACATGATGATCAAAAGCAAAGAAAAAGAAATAAGAGAAGTTTGTAAATGAAACTTTAAGAAATATAGTTAAATCCATATTAGATGATTAAGGATCAAAATAACACCATATGAAACTCCAATAGTGTGTTTATTATTCATGAAACCCCCTTTTTGTTAATCATGCTGCTGATAATTAGTAAAACAGAGGCAAATAAAATATTAGCAGTCGTTCAATTACAAGCTCATAATTATCCAGACGGGATAATTAGATACATTAACAAACTGTTGAAGAGATATGAGTGAGTAGGAAGGTGAGCGTGTGACAGCGAGAGTGAATCATTATTCCATCACTCCAGCTGGTGAGGATGTGACACTTTGCCTGACATTAGTGGAATGAGAAAATCTCTCCGCTAAGACAGGAACCGAACGGCTCTCGTGGTGGCGGTGGTGGTTCAAAAAAGACCAAACCGCAACATAATACGAAGTTCATACGAGTTAGCAGGGGTCGGCTTGTGTCGCCCTCCTGAGTGAATCCTGTTCTGCTTTGATGGAGACAAGCTCTAACAACCTCCGCGGGGGGAGATAAATACTTAATCACAAAATCCGAGAAAAAAAAAAAAAAAAAAAAACACCAGATGGAGGAAAGCAATCTGTGAAACACTGTCAAATGCTTTGATAACTTAAGATTTTAATAAGGGTTACACAAAACCCCTCCAGCTAAATGCTTTCCTACACTGTACCGCTGTTGTACGCCTGTCATGATGTACAGTATGTTTTATGGAAAAGGTTGGGTATTCAAACCGACTCAGATCTTAGCTGTAAAGAGGGTTGATCAGTCACAAAGCTACAGAGGTTTGTGGTTTTATTAAATCACTTCTTCCAGCATTTTGTTCTAAGTCCTTGGTGTCTGCTTGGCTTTCTTTGATAAATGTCGCAGCAGTTCTAAAACTGACAAAAAAAAAAAAACAGTGATTACAGTTTGCTTTGAATCTTTTAATAACTCTAAAATGCGCTGCGGCCAACTGAGTGATTCTTCAAGATGAGTTTATTGGGTTCTTATTCGTCAAAGGCAGATCATTAAAATAAGAGGTGCTAAATGAATGAACTGTAGTGAAGCTCTGAGAAGATTTAAAGCGGATGTTAAGCTGGTATTGACTTTTCCTTCACAAAAAAAAAAAATATCTAGACCCACAACACAGAGACTGTCCTAAATACTAAATGTTACTTAAAATAACTTAACAATCATTAAGTAAAAATGGAAATATTTTACATGATGATGACATATATCAATCCCTCAAGTCAAACTTCATGTTTATCTTCAGTTTGTTCTTGTTTCTTCCATTTGTGAAGAAGTTTTAATACAAGTAGATTTTAAAGTTAGTTTTTGTGATTACTTTTTAAATCGGTGGCAGTGATTTGCTTGTATTATAGCACAATACAAAGAACCATAATCACAGATCAGCAGGCTGTGCCGGTTTCTTCTCACTGTTACAAAAACTTAAAGCTGCCTTAATTCATTTGTGGCCTCTAGGGGGCAGAAAAATCCCAAACAAGCTAACAGACACATCACTTGATATTTTATCAAACAGTTGCTTATATATGGGTCTCTCTATTTTCTGATGAAAACAGTTTTCTGAAATGGGGTTGATATGGAGATCTTCTAGACTAAACCATAGTAAATGCGCCATAAAACTAAAACAACAACCTCAAAGATGCTAAACTGAGTGATCATTTCCTGTGGGTTTGTCTATAAGAGCATCCTCTTTGACATGACATGTTATCATTTAATTCTGTGCAGCTTCACATTTAGATTCAGGCCTTTAACATTTGGCGAAAGAAGGAAATCCACCTCTGTTACACATGAATATTAATGACATGTATGTTTTCTTATGTTCTGTTATCATTCAAGTCATTCCGTTTAAAAGAATACAAGAATATTGATTGGGAGTCGAGTGTAGTTTATGAATTTTGAGTTGGACATAACGAGCCTGAGTTGTTCTGGTAAATGGTTTATTTAGTGTTTATTGAACTGTTGGGTGGACTTTCAAACAGGTTGTGTTGTTTTTCTTCTTGTATACTTCCATTGCTGAGATCATTTCTAATTCTTCTATTGTTGCATAAAGCAGCATGTCCTGATGATGAGATGTAATATTTTAACATTTTATGCCTGTTTTGTATAATAAATTGTCCTGTCTTCTTTTTGAAACCAGCCCAACAATCATGTGGTTAAAAACTTCACTTGACGACAGATGTTCAAGCAGTGATGACTGAACACAAAATGAATATGTAGAAAGAGGCTGAGTCATACGCCACAGTCCATTAACAATCTAAACAATCCACAAAACTGTAACGCCTCGAGCGACTAATCATTTGTGAGGCATGTGGGGAAATAATCATGATAAATAAAGGTTAGCCGTGCATTTTACTTTCTCTGGATATCCTCCACACACACACACATCAGATGAGTCGTTTGCTGCTTCTGGGTAATAATTTATCAGACAAGAAATGTGGGTTTTGCTGTAGAAGTAGCAAACCTACAACCACCAGCCTTATACTTTGGGTCCTCCTGCATAAGCCAAGGTCATTGCAGCAGCCAAATGGGGCTGGCAGCACATTTGTCCAGCCTGCACTCTTACCTCCAAAGACTCGTGTCCTGGCAGTGTAAACCACAAGCTTCTGCCCTCAAGAAAACGCTCCGGGTCCATCCGATGATTACATCAAGAGGACGGGCCTGCCAAGTGTTACTATCGGTGCCAAATGTCCCGTTCTTTCCCTCGCACCTGCCTGATTTGTCATCATTCCCATTCATTCTCTCTCACTCTTTCTATTGTCTGCACATTTCTCATTCTCTCTGTCTCACTCAGTCTATTTCACTCTTATACTGACATTTTCTCTCTGGTTTGTCTTTTATGCCACAACCTCCCCTTTGTCACCCTTCAGATTCTCAAAGGCCTACTGGCTGTCCAAAGGCACATCTGTCAGGATCACATATTACCTTCATCAATCACACTATCACTCAGGAGACATCAGAGGCTGAACTGTAAAACCTTTGTTTTACACCAACCTTAAAAGAAAAAAAAGATCACAGAAACAGTGCAGGTATAAACCAAGTTACACAAAATATGATTTATAGATGTATTTATGGGCAGCACACAGAGGTGGAGAAATACTTCAATCCAAACACCAGTACCTTTCTTCTTCTGGGGACAAATATTGTTTTTCAGCAACATTGAATCCTAAGACCATAGCTCATCAATGGCACTATAACGCAACTTTATTAAGAACATGGAGAATATAAGACACTCCCCTCCAATACCAAAATGTCCCCTATCCCAATCATCATAATTTGCACCATACATAATGATGTACTACTTCCTGTGAACAGCTAAATGACATTTACATCTGAGTTTGCTTGAAGTGAACCCCTTACCATGGTTTGTAAGTACAGTAGACAAGGACTTCTTCTTCACTACACCACACAAAGATTTAACAACAGCTGTCACAGTTAAACAAAAGGTCTAAGAGTTTACAGTCATGCTAGCGGCTCAGCGAAACTGTACACTTGGGCACACTGTTGAATGAAATGTCTGAGATTTGCTTAGCATGAAACATAAAGTACAGATGAGGTTTATAGGATTGTCATTTTGTAGGTATTGGTTCATTAACTTAAGTATTTGCTAGATGAAAAGTTAAAGGATCATATTTCAGTCTGGACCAAAGCAGTGGACCAACCGACTGACGAACATTTCCATCCCTAGAGGCACGCAACTGGTATGGCTGCAGTATTTTAAACCTTGCGATTAAATGACCTTGGTTTCTGGGGAAAAGAAACTCAGCCCAAGTATGAAAACACCCTAAAGCTGGAGAATAAAAATGATTATTATTATCATTCTCCCGCTCTCCTTTACAGTAATAAAGTTTCAACCAAGACATATTGATTCATTCATGTCTTTTTTCATGTCCAATCCAACTAATCCCATGACTCAGCAAAGTTCAAAGACCAGACGAGTTTAGGAGAATAAAGTTTTACCTGCCAGAAGATGGTATCTATTGTGCTCCCCAGGAAGCCTTCTCTTGTTTCGGACGACAGGAGTTTGGGTCCGAGGATCGTCATGAACTCCTCGAAATCGACCTGTCCATCACCTGACGCAATAAAAAAGAACAAGTTTAGCAGACGATGTACTGATATTTGCATTGTTAGGCTACTGCTGTGGCACCAAACCTCTCCTGATCATCCCAAACAGTGATGCCAAATAAATTATTTTTGTCTGAACTCATTCATCATTATTCATCTGATGAGCTCTGTGGAAGATTTCTTTATGCGTGGCACCATCCAGCCTGCAAAATAGACAGACTGCCATTTTTTTTTGTTTCTTTTGGATCTGTTTTCGTTCTTTTTCCCTCAGGTCATCTTTCCTTTTAATCCCAATGTTACCATCTTCTAAAGTGGAAATGATTCAGACAGCATGAGCACAACCTTGCCGGTTATCCGACATTGGTTTTGGAGTGAGAGGCGAGGTACAGTGAATGACAAATGATGTTCCTGTCTTGAACGACTATGGCTGATGTGCCCCTGAGCAGAGTACTCAGTAGCTGATAGCCTGCAGCTGAATGTGTGCACAGTATGTATGAAAGTTCAGCAGGGTGTTGAGGGAAAACGAGGACACCGCGATGAACTTTTTCTGAATTAAATAACAGACATAATTAAAGAATTTGAGACTGCAAAAGGTTTGTGTCTTTGTTTTTATAACAAAAGCAAGAACCCCTCAATTCAGACAGTTTGATATATTATTTTATACTGAGACAAGACTGTAAAATAAAACAGCTCTTACTAGCTCTATAACACTGGGTGTGAAGTAGATCAAAGTTTACAGCCACTGTAACACTAGTGACATGGAGTTCCTGCTGTGCACATTGATTCAAACAGTTTTGATGTGGAAGTCTGCTGATGGTTGTCGAAAACTACTGAAAAAGAACAACATCAAAACCCTTCAGACAGCGACAGTTCAAAACAAACGGATCATGGATTCATATCGATAATGTTGAACACACTTGAATCAATTTTCTCTTTTACTCTGTGGGTGGAAAGTTTTAATGAGCCCAGATTCATTATCTTCCCTGCAGAGTTTGCATTTTCTCTGTCTGGTTATATTATCTGTATGTTTAGGATGAATCAAACCTCCACTGAAAGCTCTCGCTGTACGTAATAAACTAAAGGATGAAAAATTCAGCAAAACTAACTTGTGTGCTTAGATTGACAAGTCAAATCTTTAAGATTTAAGATTAAAAGGGCAGACAGACAGAGAAGCCTGCAACCAAACACCTTTAAAATAACTGAATTTAAAAGCATGATAGATAAAACGTATGGTAAAATGGGCTGAATGTAAATGCGCAGCAAAGACAAAAATTCTTTATTATCATTCAATCTTTCAATATCCTGTTTGTTCACTTTCTTTCTTTTTGTTGTTTCTCATGTCCCTGTTGTAAAGCAATTTCACTTCCCTCTTCCTCCCACCTGCTTCTCTTGTATCTGCAGATGAGACTGGGACCTTGTCAGTAGAGAGTCACCCATGCAGTATGACTCAATCTGCCCCTACCTATCTGCTCCTGTTCTGACTGTGGTGGCCACCCTGGGACACACCGGCACCAGAACATTTGATGTCACTGACTGAACTTGTATCAAAGTTGTACTTGTGTGCGCATTCAGCATTGCAAATGCGGAGCTACGGGCACAGATAAAGCAGTGTCCTGACCTGAGGATGTCAGGATGGGAAGATAGGTGGATGGATGGATGACGGTGGAGATAAAGGTGGACTGAGAGAATGAGTTCAAGGTAAGACTAAATTAAGTGCAGTTACAGTTGTTGCAAATACACAACACAT
The DNA here is from genome assembly GCF_910596095.1 of Thunnus maccoyii. NCBI lineage: Eukaryota > Metazoa > Chordata > Actinopteri > Scombriformes > Scombridae > Thunnus > Thunnus maccoyii. The sequence continues at coordinate 28,944,529 of NC_056538.1, read as the reverse complement.
GAGAGTTGTTAAAAGCTTGAACAAGTGATATTTTTATATTTCCACTAAATCAAATTAACTGTATTCTGTTCTCATCATCCTCATTTCCAGGCAGGCAGCTGTTTTCAGAAAACAACTCCTGCCAAAGCATCTGTACACAACCTGGCCGGTACGAGGCAGCAGACGGACAAAGTTAGCAACTAGCTGATGAAGTGGAACATCTTGCAGCTAAAGAGCTGGATAATATTCTAACGTGTATGTGGAGACCACACCAGAACAAACAGGAGAGGAAATGTTAAATTTCAGGTGGCCAGAAACAGTACTAACATGCTATTATGTGTCAGAAGGGAATAGTTTAACAGTTTAAATATAATAAACATAAACATAATATGATAGTGTCTCAGAGCTGTGTCTGTGTAGTAGCCAAAAAGTAAATTTGTTGCAACTTTAATCTTATTGTTTTCATGAAATTATCATGAAATCATTCCAGCAATTTTTGCTCAACAAGTCTACCATGTTAGAGACAAAAATAAATAAAAAAATGACTCTTTTCATTTCATAATTCTTCATATGTCATACTTTAACATGCACTTTCCATGTACAGTATGCTGGCAGCTTCTGCCCGCTGACACTCCTGAGTGGAAATAAGTGTGCAGAGAAAATAAATGATCAAAATACCTGTCCTACCAGTTTTTTTCCATGAGTGCAGGCAGAGAACTACTTTGAAATGAACAATCTGCTCTCTAACTAACAACCACTGTACCCATTAATAATAAATTATAGTTTTAATATACGTTTAATATCAAACTCTTGCCTCTATGCTATATTCGTACTGTCCACTGAGGACAATATTCATGTTGTTACCAACTGGTTATCTATTTTTCAACTTCCAATCCAAAATTTAGGGCTGCATAAAGAATTACTTCAACATGATGTTAACTTTTATAATTACGGCAATGTTACACTTCATTTGTTTATGTCATGGGTTTAAAGTCAAAAGTGAAAAATGCATCTTAATTCCAAAGAAGCATATGAAACCTTTAAAAATACAAGTCTGTAAGCAAACACTACTGACCTGCTGTGCTGATTTGGTTTAATAACACACCATACTGATAATAAAATTGTTTTCAAGAGCAAACTGTTATTAAATTTCCAACTGTAAAAACCCTCCTGATATTCAGTATTTTATGCTGGAATCTCCAAACTGACACCCCTTCTTACTTCCTCCTTTTTTAAAAATGAATTTTATGTTGCACTAGATGTACATAAAAAACAACAACTATAAAACACAAACATCCCTAAAACATTGTGTAATACAGTGGAATATTTTAGCCAAGTTTCACCCTAAAAGCCTCGAGTGCTTTACATCATGGCTGCATTTTGATGTATCTGCAGTTTATGACAGCTCAACATTATGCACAAAGTTACTGAGTCAATTTTAGTGTTTCAAAGCTTTGACTGGGAAAGACAGTCTCTTCCTGTATTATGTCATCAACCAAGCATCCTGTTTCAGCAGGAAAAGCACAATGAATTATTAAAAAGGAGAATGCAAAATCCGTCTTCCTTTACTTAAAGACAAACAAATTAGATCAAAGACAATAGAGAATAAAAGAGTTAACACATGTTAATACAGATCCAAACTTAAAGCCACTGGAAACCCAAATCCACAATAACCTTCTAACTATGTAATTTAGTGTCTTATGTACATAATAGTAAGCATCTAAAAAGTATTAGAAATTAGTTTCAATCTAAATTTGAAATGTTGTAATTTAAGTTTTTGTAAACTTTCCAGATATTGGGTTTGAATTGAGTGTGATTTTGCTCAGACAAGCATTACAAAAATTACATAATTAATTCTGCAAACCAATCATTTCGTGTTCCTTTCCCATCCAGCAATGTGTGAAAACTATCAAACTAGGCAGCGCTGATCAAATACGAATCAAGATTCTGTTACTGCATTGCCTATTTCTGGTGTCAAATGTTTTCAGAAACATATTTTAGTGTACTGTTTAGCTGTAACGTGAGAAAGTTTGTGACCCGGCCGTCATGTCGAAAACAGACAAAACCAAGCACCGCCCCAACTGGCACTACCTGCCAGTAGCCGGGGAGCTGTCAATCAAAACGTGATCTGCCATGCATACAGTCTTGAGAAATGGTCCTAACAGCAAAATGAGCTGTTTTTTAAGAGTTGTGAATGTTTATTGTCACTCAGATTTTTTTTAGATGCTTAATGAGACACTTGACTTTGATATCATGTATGTATTTTTACAGTTTCAGAGGCTTTAAGAGATTAGCGCCAAAGTGAAAAAGCAGGGCATCCAGGTCATTAACACCGGAAGAAAAAAGGAGAGCGTATGTGATCTGCTGCAATGCTGTGATCTGGAACAAAGAAGAGCAGTCACACCTCTCTCCATGAAGGGCATACAGAGCTCAATAACAATCACATGGATTTGACAGCAGTGACGAGCAGAGCAGATGACCTATCAGTATCTTCTAGAGATTGGCCGGATTTAGCCACCGGGCTCAGAATCCATGGCTGTGAACGTAGATCCAATCCTCACATCTGCCCACTTGGCACAGATACAATCACCATCATCTATTCTCATTCATCTGCTAATGCCCCTCCTCTCCTCTATGCCATGTCCCTTGATCACTGGCTCTTCATCACTGTGTCTATGCACACGCATTTGAGAAAATAACAACAACAACAAAAAAAAAAACAGGCCAGATTTTTCACACTGCATATTTGTCAATTTAACTGTATATTGTGAAGAACTGTTCTTGAAAAACTCAGCGTGTGAACTGATTAAACCACACTTGATTATAGAGGGTATAAAGATGATAAATACAAAATAACAAATGAATTATATTAGGGCTGCAACTAACGATTATTTTTTATTAATGTGTTATTTTTTGATTAGATTAATTAATCATTTAAATCTATTAGTAATGTCAGAAATTAATGAAAAGCTGCAGGCAAGTTATTTACTTCAGCTTATGTTTGTATCTTATTGAATAATTAACTAAAAAGCCTTTGTATTAGATTTTTTTTAATTATAGTAAACAAAAAATATTCCTTTATTCTTAAAATTTAAGACAGAAAAAATATTCTAATGTATCATTTTTCTTTGTGGAATAATAAGAGAGAGAGGGTAAATTGGTGCAGTCTATGCTGCTTTCAGTGTCCCCACATCAGATCTGTGTGTGGGGCGGTTACGTCATACATCTGTGATATTCCCACTGGTGGGCATCAAAGTCAGACATTTATCATTTGTTCACATTAACCTCTTCCACTCCCCCAGGACGCCAGTGTCCTCGGGTGACATCACTGTCTTTCAGACACCACTGTCACCCCTCTCTGAAAGACATTACTGCCTTTCAGAGGGTGTAGAGGGTTTAGTTTTAAAGCTACAGTGAATATACTTGTATCACATGAAACTAGGTAACCAGTACAACCCATTGGTGCCTGGCTTTTGGGAAGGGGGCTAAATAATGCTTGAAAGTTAGGCTAAATTTTGGCGAGGGAAAAACTGGCAAGGCTATTTTCAAAGAGGACCCTTGACCTCTAAAATCAAGATATCTGAATGATGGGTTCTATGGTTACACACAAGCTTCCTCTTTACAGACGTGCTCATTTTATGCTAATCTCATGCAGTTCGGGGCAAAAACCATGCAGTTTTTTGCATGCAGTATGCAAGTGTTATTTTCGCCTATTCTATAAATGGTGTATTTGAATATTTCTGCATACTGGAGTCCCTAAACAGTCTTAGAATTGCATAAATTAGGTTAGACTGGAAAGCTGAGACTGTTGTCAATGAGCCCAACTGTATTCTTAGTCCTAATAATAACCATTTCATTGTAGTGAGACCATTTTTTTTTAAACTTGATATAAAATTATTGTGACCTCTAGAATAATCACAGCCTCATGAAACTTTACAACCACAAACTAGAGACCTGGGGCATTAAGAGGATGTTTGGCTTTTTTATGGCTTTTACTTTTTACTGACAATAAGTTTCTGAGCAATTCCCAGAATAGAAATTCTCACCATCCCCTACAATCACTGAAAATGCAATTCTTGCAGAAATCTCCAAATGTCAAAAGTTTTTGATACCAAATCCCAACATGAATTTTTTTATGGTGTTCCTCAAGGTCTTAGTGTTTTAATGTGGTATTTTGGAGGGATTTTTGACCATTTTTATCAATTCTCAAATGGTCATAAATGGTTAAATTTTGCACCAAATCTGTGTAACAAATGGTATTGACCCAAAAACTGCTGCAACAACTTATGAGACATAACTGAGCATGTGAATGGCCATCATATACTTCCATTATAATATTCTGCACTTTTATACACTCTAAACTTTCAAAATTTGAATAGGCGTCTAAACAAAACATTTATTACTAGGAAAACAACACAGTGCTGAGCTAAATCCCAAATTTATCTTAAGGTTCCCAGCTTTCACGTGATGTATACCACTTCTATATGGCATATACTGTTGACCTGCTATCTCTCCCCTGAATATCCCCTGTTCCCCCCAAAAATGGGTCTATGGTAGGGGGGCGGGAGTGGAAGAGGTTTAGGTTTTAAGAACACTCCTGTAACCAGTCAAATTCTTTGCATCCAAGAGCCTCTCTAGATGTGAAGTTAGTGTGCTGACCGTTCTCTTCATCTGTTCGTCTAAACCTGTTGGCTCATACTTGAGTGAGCCCTTGCTAAGAAGCCATCAAGTCCTCAGGTTCAATAATGCCTGAAGAAAACCTCCAGTATTTTGCCAATGACATTTGTCAATACAAACAAGTTGACCTGGCTCATTTAATGGGAAAGAGGTTTTCCAAACAGCAACCTTAACAAACTCAATGAAGATTCAATGAACAGAAACAGGAAGAACGACTAGAACATAGTGAATAATAAACAGCATTACAGTTCACAGTTAAAGGTTGAGTCAGTCATTCTGGAGAAAGATTGTTGATATTTGAACTAAACACCCAAACAAATACACCCCTCCCTTCCTTCAGAAGCCCCGCCCCCCAAATTCATGGATGCGCATTGCCAAGGCAACAACCAAAAGAGAAATATGGCGAAATTCAAAGCGATGCGTCAGCTGAGTCACTTCTGTTCCTCTCACACATTATCACAAGCAGGAAAAAAAAATGTCGTCTCATGTGAGCATCACAGTCCATCCACGCTCTCCGCCTCTCTGCAGCCTCCCCCTACTTCTCACTCAACCTGCGTTCAGCGTCTCTGTCCACAGAAGCAGCCGTCTGTCAGCTGCAGCTCCCTGAGAGCTGAGACTGACAGCAGAAATTTACTGAACCAAAAGAGTTTGTACGTCGGCTCTACAGGAAGAAATGGATTGTATTTATTGATTCATTGATATAGTTAACAGGTTGAAAACACATATAAAGTAGGATATTTGTGTGATTTAAACAGCTCTCTGCTCAGATTACGCTTCACTAAATGCGACAGAAACAAACTCGGAGTGTAAAAAAAACGGAAGCGTATCTGTTCCGTGAGAAAACACTTCCTATGTGAATTGGTCATGGCCTCTCTCTCTCTCTCTCTCTCCAGTTCGCCAGCCCTCCCCCAATATTCAGTGGGGTGCTGGAGACGGGACACTGATGTCCTCACACAGACAGCTGCTCTGATGACTTCCTCCTGTCTTGTGCACAAGCACGGACGCCCCCTGCTGATTGGCTGGCATAGTGTTATGTGGCTCGGTCCAAGCCACTTTGTTTCCCGTTTACAGAGCCAGAGCTGTGTATGAACATTTTTTTCCAGCACATATACAGAAGAAACAGCTAGCGGACTGTGAGGAGATATTCGCTGAATTTGACAAAAAGTGTATTAAATGATCTTTCTCCAGAATCACTGACTCTACCTTTAACCTGATGTGTCAGATGGTTTGTTACACAGAACCATCTGACTGTTTGGAAAAGGGAAGGCACTTTCAAAAAATACTTGGCAGGTGATTGGATGAGCCGTCTGTCTATCATGGCTATCACCGTCTTACCTTGCGAGGCAGCTGGATTTGCAAGATCACGTGAGAATCCTCGTAGGACGCTGATTGGTTCGGACACAACAAGCACATAACTCGAAGCCTGACATGACGGATTCCTTGCTTGATCTTGTGATGTTGTGATCTTGCGAATCCAGCTGCCTCATAAGATAACTTCACAGTCTCCCTGAGACAAAAGCTGCCGTGACCTTCGTCATGCTCCAAAAGTAGCCTTGCATGCTTCTTCAAATCGTAGCAAATGACGCAACAAGAACTGGCCGTGAGGCACAAAAGCAGCTACGGTCTCCTGAGATTCTCAAACGAATGAGTCAGAAGAGGAATAAAGGCAGTCAGACTTCTCAAACTTTAATATTCAGCCTTGAACATTTACAGTATTTCTCTCTCCACTGTGGAGCTGAAAAGCACTTATCCAATGCTGTGATAGCAGAATGAAGAACTTGAATATTTTCCCAGTGATCTGACATTTGCATATTGCATTTTCCCCATCCCCGCCTATTACAATTTTAAGAGTCTAGCCTTTATAAAATGCCAATCACAGTTAATGCAGACACTTTGCCTGAAACCTGGCTCGGCACAAATGATGTTTGCAAGAACAGGGATTACTTGTGTTTGCGTGTTCTCGCTGCTGAGAGTGTCCACTCTGAGGACAAAAAGTTAAAAGATCACTGGTGATCGTCAGCTAACTTTGTTGACTGCAGGAACTATAAGCACTGTGGATCTATTGATGTTGTACAATTTTGTGATGAATTTCCGGCTGCTGCATTAAATACGTTTATACAGTTTAGTTCTAGTTAGACAACCGATATGAAATATGATCAACCATACACATTCCCACGTCGTACATGTGTGCATGTATTACTAAGATCCCACATATTTATTCATTTAGACTTTTCTACAGTGGCATCGGTTTCACTTTGGTACTTTCATGTGTCAAGTGGAAGCGACGAGTGGTTGAGATTGAAATGATCGAGCATGCATGAATAAATGTTTTATGCATGACACAGAGGAATATGTAATCTGTGCATCTGATGAGGTAAGACTGCATAGAAAAACACTCCTGTTTATTGCAATTCTTCGCACAGTTGCCTGCAGAGGAGAATGTGTTCCTCATTATTTTTACATTTTTATGACAATGAATAAAGTGTTGTTTATGTCTGTGTAAGATGTAACATGTTAGGGGAGGAACCCAATATGGATCGCACAGTATGTTTTTACACTTGTGTATGTGCGTGTGCATGTGACTCACCATCCATGTCTAGTCTCTGCATGATGATGGCCAGCTCCACCTCGCTAGGCATGTACCCCAGAGAGCGCATGGCCATACCCAGCTCCTGTTTGGAAATGAACCCGTTTCCGTCACGATCCAGCACCTTAAAAGCCTCCCGAATCTCTGCCAAGACAAACAGGAAATTGACTCAGCATCTATTGACAATGCTTTCCCCTCCTACTTCCAATTTGCACAGACATAAACACTTATTCATGTTCCTTGACAGCACTGCTCGTATTGGTCTGCCAGACAATTATTTCTTCACACTGTCTTCTGTATTTGTGGGATTTCTTTCTCTGGCAGCGATACACCTCTCACGATTGTGAATTCATCTTGCATTTAACGAAGTTAGTTGGCATTTCACCCTTTCACCTTGTTCATCATCATTCGCACACCTCTCTCTACCTCCATCCCTCCCTCCCTCCCTCCCTCCTTTCCTGTCTGACCCAGCTCTGGGCTGCGCGTTATGCAATTGGTCTCGCACCACTGCCTCAAGTTAACAAGATCAATTCCCCCCATCGATTAATTTTCTTCACCTGCTGTCACAGCTGCTGTCACCTCTGCTCATTTTTTTTGCTTTCACATTCTTTAACATCACCCGTCAGTGTTTTCCTCTGTTCTCTTTGTCTTCTATTTTGTTTCCACCTTCATATGTTACAGTATATTTTTAATATTTCAATTCAAAAGGGTCTGGTTTACTTAGAGATACTCGTCTGCTCCCAGGGTTAAACCTGTGACCTTCAGGATATTTATACTTTTCCTTCAAACGCTAAAGATATTCACTGTGTAGAATATCACTTCTATTGATGCTGTTCTATAAATAACCATTTCCAGATCCTGTTGGTGCAGTACATCTGTACACAGTGTTCACTCATCACAGGAAAAACAACTGCAGGATTTATCACAACAGGTTGTGGTGGAGGTTCCTGACTAGTGTTCTGTTTCAAATCCGATTTATTGGACATCGATTGTCTTAAATTTTATTTTAGCCACGGTGCATCCATGTTGCGCTGCTGATGCTACGATTGACTCACATTCACAACAGAGACCAAAATGCCTCACTTGTGCACAGTTGAGTCAGCAGCTGGTTCACTAGCTGCTCGACGTGTGATCAAGTAGTCGGTGGAAGGAGTCAGCAGGCTCCACTGTGCTTTAAAGCCCAACTGAGATCACATTTAGTCATCTCTTTTTGCAGTCAAAAGTAATGTCAACAAGTTTTTGAAATCTTACTAGTTTTTTATTACTGAAGGAAGACAAAAAAGGTCTGGATAAATCATGGAAATGCTCCTTTGTGTTTCAGCAGGCTGGAGAGGCGTGTCGATGTTTTGTTTGATTGATCTGGCTGAGTGGTTACATCATTGGGAACGAGAGACAAAGGAAACAAACTTGTGCTGTTGCTACATGGCATGAGCAGATTATCTATTGTAAGCAGTGGTACTGAAGAGAACAACATCTAAATGGATCAGAGTGATATTTTCAGGTATGTTTACATGCAGTTTTATGTGCTACAGCTGAGCAGCTAATTAATTAGTGCACTCATTCCCCAGTGAATGTTTGTTTGGTCACTTGTTTAACAAGCTAAGGTGCAGGACATGACGTGTTTTCATGTCTGTAATTTAGATGGAGATTTTAGCAGGAAAGCTAATGTGGGTTGTTGTTCAGAGTCTGTGGCTCTTGTGCTGCTGTCTGGCTGTCAGTGTGACCGTCTGCCTATGATAGAAGGGTGACATTACTTCTTTACGCAAATGTGGTTTAAATTAAAGTGCTTTGATTGGCTGTATGGAAACAAACTCTCCCTATATGTAGCTGAAGAACTAATGGTATTCTGATGAATTAATGCAAAAATAGAGGGCGCCATCAGGAAACCATAAAATATAAATTTGTCCCTTTAGGTTTCTGATTCTCGAAGGAGAACATTGGTTATGTGATTTACAGAGCAGATGCTGTAGCGGACAAAAAAATCCAATTTAATTCCAATTTGACTTAAATAAATGCATATTTCATAAGTGTGCCTACAGACAGGAAAGGGTGTATGGCGAGAAAAGAGAGGAAGACTGACAGGCATCTGGTGTTTTTAAATAGAGGTGGAATGTCACTCCTCCGAAGAACACTATGACGGCATGACATGCATGAACACACAGTCGAGCAGTGCATAATTTCAGACTGGAAAGGGGTATAGATGGTTTAACTCCATCCTTCCCGGGAACCACAGAGGCAGAGTTTTACTCTTTCAAGGGACATATACTGCAGAGGATACTGACACTGCATATCTCTGCAGCGTGTAACAACAGCAAAAACTGATGCATTCAGTTATATCATATCCAAGATTCACAATTCAATATCTAAATGTCACATCAATAGCCAAGAATTTGTTGTTGAGTCCTCGTAAGTACATAAAAACAATGCAGCATGAGACAAGACAGAAGAATACCACAGAATTACAGTAAAAATCTTGTAAAAACCATATTCTACAAACTGAAATTTAGACCAGATGAAGGCACTAGATGAAAAGTTAAGGTATCACCGAAATGATCACAATTCATCTTGAGGGGGACACGAATGTCAGAACCAAATTTTATGGCAATCCATCCAATAGGTGTTGAGATATCTCCTGACACCTGTGGGCACCATGGATGATATCTGTGCCAAATTTCATCATCTAGGAAAAATGATTGTCTGCATGAAGCCTTAGGCCAATCCATCATGTAGATATTTCACAGAATAAGTGGAAACTTTGACCTGCTGGTGGCGCTAGAGGAAACATCAGAAGATCACCATAGTTAATAGACTTTATCCGCTGGGCACCATGTATGTCTGCACCAAATTTCACAACAATTCATCTCATAGTTATTGAGATATTATTGAGAAAGTGGTGGACCAACCGACTGACCAACCTTGTCAATCCTAGAGATAAAATTTCATCTAAAGTGAATGGAAATCTGTTTCTATCAAGTATTTTTTTTTCCATGTTTTTTTTTTTTTTCAGAGAATAAACAAGTTCCAACAACATTTTCAGACTGCCTGAAACAACAAATTGCCAAACTAAACCAAATACCACCATTAAGACATGAGTCCATCAATCATCCTATTATCTGCAGAATTGCCAATATTCTGAACCAGTCTGCTGGAAAATGACTTGGAACAACAAAGCATAAATGGAGCGTAAATTATGAATTGTCAATTATGAACAGTGTTTTGACTGTGTTAAGTATCTCCAGTAGATAATAAGAGGTCACAGCCTTCAACCTGCAACAGCATGTTACCGCTCCCCCAAACAGCTGGTCCTGAGCAAATAAAGCATCATCACCATTAGTAACTAAACAACAAAGCCTTGTTTCAGAGATATTTTTTTTTCCTGAGATGCACACTCGCAAATACTAAGACACACACACATCAAAGGCACACAGATTATTTTTCCTGCATTGAGATGAGTGTCTCATGAATAAATCTATCAGTGACTCAGGCCTTTGTTGAGTACTTTTCTGTATCTGGAGCGTGTTGGAACAGAATAACAACACAGACTAGGTTTATATATTCAAATGACTCAGTCTATTTAATGCATAACTGTTCCTACCCATCGAGATATTTGGCACATCGGAAATACTGTGCTGCTTTTCAACCCAAAATCCGACATTCGGTACAGCAATATTTCCACCAAAGGGACAGAGGTAACAAAAGACGTCACAGCAAACTCCAACTTTGATGGAACAGTAAAGTGGTAGAGTTTGTTAATTTTGTATGCAAATGATGCCTTGTATTGTTAAATGTTAATGAGGCCATGTGTGTATTGTGAGTGTGTCCATGATGCTTGAATGACTGATGCCTGTTTACTTGCATTACGTAATCTGCTCAGTATCACATTTGGCGTGACCTTTCGGATACAGCAGCAAAAGCTTGGCGTCAACAGAGACACAGCTGGCACATGTGCTAGAACTTTAACTTCAGTACTGAGCTCGATAACACAACCGTAACACAACCGCAAGGAAAAGAAGTAACATCATGACATTGTGGCTGTTCAGCACTCTGTGGAGCATACTATGGGAGGAAATGGTATCTGAACCACAAGAGTTATGCTTACATGTTTCTTAAGTCAGGGATAGTTATCTACATATATTGTGCTTGTATATTTAATGTACCTTGCATCATGGTTAGTTACAACTATCTGCCTTATATGCATATAGGTACTAATTGTTATATCATGCAAAGGAGGATATATGACAACATTGCCACACTGAATACACTATTTGCTGCCACAAGGGAATTCTTCACTTAAAAGTTCCTCAACATCACAATTAGGTAGTGGAAATCGTATCCTCCAGCAAAAAGTATGTGAACTTTATGAGATGTAGCTAATCACATATGCACTAAGCAATCCAAAAGCCTTAAACCCAAATACATAAGGAAGCCAAGTCCTGTAATGGCCCTATTAATGCGATAAGGTAATCCAATCCATTTCATACTGTCAAAGTATTTATATACATATAAGACATATAATACAGCACCAGTATTCAAAATTAACAATAATTGTTGTAGTGTCCCAGCGGGATTGAGGAGAAGGAAAACACAATCAGCACCTTGGACAGCTCCCCAAGGTCCTGCTAAGACGTGTTGCCAGTGGAAGTTATAGAGATAAGTGGAGATAAGTGTCATTCTGTCTGTGTGCTGCAGTCAAGTCGGCACATAAGGTACACCTGGTTCAGTAGCTTCACTCTCAGTACCAGTCCTGCAGGTACAAGTCTCTCAGCTTCTTGCCAAGGTTGGCGACGGAGAATCTACACAGCTCAGGCACAAAAACTGCCAAGTGGGAATTGCTGTTTATATGCCCATGGAGTTGGAAACAAGCAGCCTAATGCTAATGCCCGTCAGCTTTCCTGCTCCCTCTCTCTCTTTCTCTCTCTCTCTCTCTCTAAAGGAAAGCTCAGTGCTGGTGGGCTGAGCGGAAACAAACCTCCCCGCAGGCTTACTACCGTCTGGTCCGGCTCAGCATGCTTAGTGAAAGAAGAGCCTGAATGACGATAAGGAAGGATTTATTTTGCTGCCCTTTAACCAAACCTATAGCCTGTTTAAGTTTTTGCTGTACAGCCTGTCTCCAGGACTTCTTTCAATGTAAAATCTGCCAGAAATTCAACCTGGGCTGATACAGATTCAGCTCAACGTGTGGTGGACTGTCTAGATGGTACTTAACTCTGTTAAACATTACGCTGAATGCTGTAGTCTGCTGTTAGAGCCGGACCGCAGCTCCAACTATTCCAGTATATAATCTTTTTAACTATCTCAGTATAATGTACAGTGTACAGTATAGTGTCTGGATATTACACTGAAAAGAAATGTCAGCTGTATTATACATGGAAATAGTGGGGTGCTGAGCTAAATAAATGAGTTATCTTTAAAACAAACTAACAAAGTCCACTAAAATGTCCACATGTCCTACTGTTCCCACTGCTGAGTTCATTTAAATTGTGGCCAATGCTGACCCATGCCAGTCTGAGGTCATAGAAAAGGTAGTTAATATTTGATTTGTATAAATCTAAAAGAAAATAATAACAACATGACTAAGAAAGCAACCAAATTACAGGAGGAAGAGTGCCCGCTTTAGCAGACCACCAAACTGAATAAACAAGAATTTGATGTTATTCACAAACTTCTATGTCCAACATGGTCAAGAATATTATGTAAACTGCAAGTTAATCTCTTTATCAAACATTGTTAACAGGTGATTTGTAGAGATTGTGTTGAATTGAGTAAAAGTCCACTTCCCCTACATGACTGTATCTCATGAAACTTGGCATTAAGACTTTGCAGTAACCACCTAGTTTGTTGTTTCATGAATCAACAGTCTAAAAAGTGATGAAGAGGGTTTAAAGGTGATTTTTGAAGCTTGTAGTTTGCTCTTTCATTCAATAATGAGAGGGCTATTCTCCAGCATTGTGCTCTTTTCCTGGACTTGCCTGCACCACAACTCGATTTGAATACATTTATCAATGAATAAAAAAACCTCTTCACTGCACAAAATCTACAAATTGCTTTCAGATGGCACAAAGGGGCTGTGTGGCATGGCATCAACCATTCACGTCCCGCATTCAGATGAATAAATGACAGCTGTGACGATAAAGATGTGGCCATTGTTATAAATTTGGTTTATTACTTTCAGAGGGAATGGCGGACATTGATGCAGTGTTAATGAAGACAAACTAACTCTAACTAAGTGGATGTAAATGAAAAGCTCAAACTAAATCCACAAAGTCAGTCTTCAGTTGAATGACAGCTGAGTTCCTGGTTTTGGCTCTTGACTGGTTCACAGATCAGAGGCTAAGCTCTGAAGCCGAGCTTGGCAGGAATCGTGTTCCTGTTCACACACATTGAAATCTCTAAGATCAATGGAAACATCTTGTGAATTGTGTTTTAGGATTAACCACTGGTAGGGATGGTGCTGAATCCCAATACTTTATTCAGCAAAGCACAAATAGTGGGGTTTTTTTATGAACATTTATTTTGTACAAATATTTTAAAAATTATTTGTTTTTCCAGGAGAAAAAAAGCATGTCAAATACCAGCACACAGGTTAGTTACATTGCTTTCTAAGTTTCTCTCCTCTGCTCCACTGTCATGTCTATCAGCAGCAACGAGGGGTGTCACATCCACCTGCTACATGACGCACATTTCCTAATTTGGACATCACTCCTGGAGTTCTCGAGGGACTCTCCATAACCTGTTGTTCCACTTCTCCTTTCCACAATGTTAGGTTGTAAAAAATAGGCAATAAATGAAAAGCGCAACTCAAGAAACGTCTTTGAAGTTCTTCTCTACACGTTACACACTGTGCTGTCTCTGTGTCATGGGCGTTTAAATAGCTACAGGTCTGTCTGCACATTCGCGATGAGCCACGCTTTAGCTCAACGGTCAGCGTCTATGATCTGGGAGACTCCAGTTCGAGACCCGGTGTGGGGACCTCCTTTGTAAGATAGTTTATTCATAAACACTTATTTTAACACTTTACTATTTTAACACCTATTTCCACTTTTATTCAAACACAAATACAAATAATTTTGCTGCCTCAATAAATATAGATACAAATACAAATACGGGGCTCTCTGCACATCCCTACTACAGAGTATTAAGGGATATTTACAGATCTTGTACTGGTTTGGTCAAGTTATCATTAACTCTCCTTCCTGCTGTAATGATACGGTCAAAACTTGATGCATCACCTGGAGCAAAAGCACAAGTATTTTTTTCTTTTATAAAGAATTTATCGCTTTGTTTTCTTGACTATAAATTCTACCTTTACATAAAAACCAGGGCCAAAATTTGGAGGTGAAGTTCACATAAAAAGTTGCTATTGCTGTTCCCGGTGAATCACTGCCTGCTGAGATGAATATTGAGACATCTACAGCCAGCTACCTCTGAACGACTAAATGTTGGTGTTGTCAACTACTAAGGTATTATCCATACAGTAAGAAAGTCCTTAGGGCCAGTTGCTCTCTTTATAAACCCCATCAGGCAACAGCAGCGTCTCCTGAGGGATTAGCCATTAACGAAGCACACCAGCCGAATGAATCCACACCACCAGCTGCGTGACAGTCCGGACCGCTGAAGCACACTTTTTAAATGACTCTGGACAAATACAGTAAACTTTAAATATTGTGAAGCAGAAGTGTTGAATGACCAGAATGCGGAGGTTGTATATGCTGCACTGGGGAAAAGGAATCAGTAGGAAACATACAGGAGTTGCTAATAACTGTTATTACACATTTATGACATTAGATGTCTATATTGTTATTTTCAGAATAAGTTCAGCTACTCAGAAACGCCATCATTTGATATTATAAACTAACTTTTTATTTTAAAATATCCAATTTAAAATTGTTTGGGGTTTTTGGCTTGTATATTCAAATGTTTGCAATACATACACACACGCAAATATCTGTATATGAATGGGTAGATGAGAATTTCAGTGTTTATTTCACTTTGACATAAATATCTTTGAAAGGTTTGGCATTACAGTTACCATCATAATATGTGGGACTTAAACATAAATGTAAAATTGCTGTTGAATCGGTGTAGTTGTGGACTGATGTGTCCTGAGTTGTTTTTTTTTAGTTTAAAGTTGTTGGAAAGTTATTCTACATTAGGTTCCACTGCATACCCCTGCTTGTACAGTAACCATGGGTGTACAGACACAACTTACAGGACTGCTATTAAAGAATAAAATAAGATTTGATGATTAAAGTCATAAGGGGTGTCTTTTTAAGATTTATAAGTGGCCTCATGGACATTTATCCTCGACGGACATCACTGGAAGTAGTTATCTGCGCTGATCCCTGCAGTATGTGTATGACATGTGTGCATTCTGGTTTGAATGATTTATGACACTGAGTGATTTTTCATGTGTTTCATTTAAGTGTCTTGCTGACAAGTTCTTCCTCTCACTTCAGGGCATGAATGAATGATTTCCACCACTCAGATTTACCAGTCCTATAAATCCAAACTGGTGACCTTGGAGCTGCAAACTGCATAGTGATACCACAACTCAACCAATATTTGTGTGTATAGCACATATTGATGAAGTGATTATAGTGCTGACAATGCACTGTTTGTCTATTTCACAGTGTTTAGTTGACCTCATGAGGACCTTCTAACCACAAGCCATTTCTTATTCAACAAACATTAACCCGTTGAAACAGGAATGACAAATTAAACACGCTGCAAATATCTTTATGCATATTAAAATTCGACCCTGACAGAGTATCTGGCGATTACCGTGCGCTGTGCAGCCAATTTTCTAGGCGGCGGCTTAATGTTGTGCCAATGGATTAATATTTTGGAAGTCTAGGGGGGGAGTCTAGTTTGTTTGCCGCCTGTGAGGCTGCCACTGCTGACTCCGGCAGACTGTTATTGATCAGGTTTGTGTTCTGCAGGCCCGAGTGATTACTCTCAGACAGACTACAAAACAAAGGGCTCATAAACACCCCCCTCAGCTACGGTACAGACGTGAAGTCGGAGAGAGAAGCCAACTCACGGTGAATGCTCCCAGTGAGATAAGGTATGCAGAAAATAATGCATTACTCTACTTTGTTAACTCAGATGAGGAGGATGCTGCTGGTTTTTCTAACATTATACTGTCTTTCAACACATTAGTCAAGTGTCCCGTCCCTTAAAACAGAACCTGTCATGAGTCTATCTACTGGTAGCAGCCTTTCAGCATACCACATAATTAGTGGATCTGTCACATAACTAGAAATGTTATATGAAACAGGAAGCTCCATATGGGCTTGGGATTCCGCAGTGTACACAGGCTCGTTGCTTTGTTTTTGTACATAAACTCAATGATCTCCTAAATCATCAACATCTTTGTCGCTTTCATATCGGAGCCAATGTTGTTCTTAAACTTTTGGCAACTTTTTCCCCCTTAGTTTCACTTTTACATCCGCCTCCAGCTGGCATGAAGCGTAACTAAAACACAAAGCCGCAGTGAGTTTACAATCATTTGTATGCGGCACCATATTCCAGGTGCAATTATTTTAGTCTTTTGTTTGTTGTCTTTTTTTTTTTCCCCCACTGCAACGTTGTCCCGAGTGTTACCTCTTGTACATAAATTTACTGAAAATTTGCAAAAAACAGACTACAGCTGGGTTTGGCTGCTGCTGAAAACATAAAGCATGTACATATATTCCCCACAACAGACACTGTATTTAGATTATTACTTCAACGTTTACTGATCACATTGAAACAAATTCATTAGGAATGTTTTGGTAACAACATATAGATGTTAAAATATCATCTGCTCTTCTTTAGTAGCAGCCATATCTCCTTAAATGTACATTAAGCATGAGGCATGACAGCAGCCGGACGGTTTATTGAGAAGCCTCACCATCGAGCTCCTCCACAGAGATGCTGGCCAGCACGTCGCTGTCGCTGTCCGACAGCGAGCGACTCAGGTAGTTCCCCTTGTAGAGCAGACCTGCCGTCACATGGTGGAACGGCATCTTCTCCCTGAGAGACGACAGGAAGAGGAGGAAACAGTTAGACAACAGTGAAGGAAGGAAGGAGATGAAGATGAGATTTCGCTCTTGGGGTTTTTTTGGAAGATTAATTCTGAACTCGATTAAAAGCGCCACACATTACAAATGTTTCTAAAACAATGTTCATGAGCAGGAAACTCCATGTGATATATTTCATGGTCATTACAGAGTTATTGTATATAAAACCTGTTATCAGGTTTTTAAATTAGCCACTTATCGAAAATGCAGTTATGAGAATTGACCTTCTGTCCAAACTTTGAATTAAGTCAAGCCAAATAAAAACATTAAACGTGAACCTATAACCAGCTACAGGGGGCTGGTTTGCCCATTTGTGATATTGGTAAAGCTAAAACAAATTAACGTCCAAGTGGCACGGCATAAACGAGATCCATAAATGAAGCAGAACTCATTCACTAAATGGGAAGTCCACACAGTGAGGGAGACTCATATAACCAGAGGTAAACGCAGTGTATGTGTGTGAGCGGGCGCGTGAGAACATGCACGCGCGTACTGTATGTGCAAATGTGACCGAGGCAATTAATTATTCAATAAAGTAAAGCCCAAGGGCACAGGAGGAAAATAAGAGCACGGAGATTTGGACGACTACTTCTCTTCTCTTTAATTGGATTTCGTCTCGATGATCACTTTGAGGAGATGCTTCTGAGACAGAACGAGGAGTTTAAAATGGGCTGCAAACATCACACCGATTGCTTCTCAATGTGTTTCTCTCTTTCACCGGTTGAGCTCTACTTCATATTTATTCAGAATAAAAGTGAGCTTCACGGTGACAAGAGCTTTAATAACACAGTCTCGTCTGCTTTTTGTAAACTAGAGAACGTTAGTTGTGCATATGAATCAGTTCTTTGGGTTTTATGCAGCATACACAGAGATAACAGAAGTTTTATGAGCGTTATTATGAATATGACATGCAGGCTGATTTTCCGGGTTACAAACCAAATGAACGACTATTCTCTGGAGGTGAATCGGTCCAGTTCTGCAGCTTGTAATGTTTCCAGTTTCCTTCCATGCATCTCTTTTTTAAATCATTCATAAACTACACATCGCTAGGTCATCCATCACTGCGGTACTGCTTTTTAATTAGGAACCCTTAATGTAACATGGGGTTTTTAATAAGTTGGTTTCATATTTTATTAATGATATTAATGCTTTATTGATCAGTGAAAAGCCATTAAGAACAACTCTGCTGATTGAGAAAAATCCCTTCAGCTGGTTTATATCCTCTTCTAACATAACTTTTAACAAGCTCTTTAATTTATCATACAGGATGTGAACTTTTGACTGGTACTGTGATGTTTATACTGTAGCACCTTCTTATAGCAAGACTAGCAATGTTTTTAGCAAAGTAAGACATAGATATAAACACAATAAGACGCCTTGAATGGACAGTTTGCAGAGCACACGGACCAAAATGACACATTCATAACAGCCAGAGGAAAAGGTTACTATGAAGTGAACTCATGACCTTTTATTATTACAGAGCAGGAAACTCAATAATAAAAGGGAATAAAGGAATATTTATATATTAAATATATACAGTACCAGTAAGAAGTTTGGACACACCTTCTCATTCACTTGAATGAGAAAGTGTATCCAAACTTTTGAGTGGCACTGAATATTTTATGATATTTATATATTAGAGGAATATTTTGTTCAGGTATAAATGTTAGTAATTCATATATAAATGGTCATTGGTTTCCTGCTTTATAGTAACCCATAAAGATGTATTAAAGAGCAAGATGGCAACTGAAATTTGTGCACATAACCATCAAATAAAATAATTAAAAGATAAAATGTATATTTTATTTCATTTTGGTCCCACTAGCCACTTTTAAAAGAGGCATATCTCCACCATGTTTCGCTGGCTGGAGTTGGCAGATATCCGTTCCCTCATGAACTGGAAACGGGTCCCTGCATCTTTCTTGTTTGTCAGTTTAATAAACATGCATGTCAAGACGTCCGCGACCACGCCTGAAGCTCTTTTACGACCGGCTTTTCTCACATGTAATGTCGGGATTTTTCATTTTCTAATTCATCAATTATTCAGTCATCTCTTAGCTGTCATTATGAATATTACAAACATCCCTCTTGTCGGCTTTTCCTATATTATCGCTACAAGCCAAACCCATATATTGTCAGCTTGTCTCACGCAGGTGCACGCTATCCTGGGTCTGCATTGCTGGGTCCAAAAAGAAATATTGATCAGAATGATTCACCATGTGGGTGCAGAATTTACATATATTTCATTATAGTACCTTTTTCAGGAGCAGCCTGAGCATTCAGTGCTAAATAAATCAATGATTTGTTTTGAAAACCTGAATGACTCTGAAGTGGTTTTAGAAGCAAAGAGTGAAGATTGAAAATTGGGGGAATAAATTAAAAATAATTTAATGCAGCTTGAACGTTTGCCCTTTCGTTTTAAAAGTGTGCAGAAGTTGACTGTGTGTTTGTTTTATGTGTATTTGATGAGCGACTGTGGCTTCTATTGGGAGTTGTTTCACGTTTCTGACACTTTTGGCCCTGCATACTTCAGTAATCTGTTTATCCAGCTAAGAGCTCACATGAACAAGCACTGAGAGGAGGACAGACATGTGCTTTAACAATAAGGACCAGGATGTTGTTGACTATGACACTGAGACAAGCCAAGATGTAGGAAAAGAAAGTCTAGAGAGTAAGAATCAGAGTGGAGAACAGCAGTGTCTTTTAGTTCTTTAGAGCAGTGGAAGAAGTATTCAGATCCTTTACTTAAGTAAAAGTACCAACACAGGAATGAAAAAATACTGCATGAATAATTCTACTACAGTAAAAGTAACTAAGTATTATGAGCTTGATGTAGTTAAAGTATTGCAGTAAAAGTAGTGGTTTGGTTCCTCTGACTGATATATTATTATATATGACATCATTAGATTATTAATAGTGAAGCATCAGTGTTAGAGCAGCATGTTACTGTTGTAGCTGCTGGAGGTGGAGCTAGTTTCAACTATTTTATATACAGTTAGCTAGTTTAGTCCAGTGGTTCCCAACCTAGGGGTCGGGCTCCTCCAAAGAGTCAGGAGATAAATCTGAGGGGTCGTGAGATGATTAATGGGAGAGAAAAGAAGAAAAAACAAATTTATGATACACAAATCTGTTTTCAGTTTTTGGACTTTTTCTCTAATCTTTGTTTTTTGATTAAATATTGGATCATTTGAACATTTATTGAAATGAAAGCATGTGAGAAGTTTAGAGGGAAAAATCACTATTTGGTGGAGCTGTTAACAACTCATAGACATGTGAAATGTGACCCCGACTACACACTGAAAGCTTTTTATATTATCCATTGTGTCAAATCTTCATCTGAAAAGTAACTAAAGCTGTCAAATAAATGTAGTGGAGTAGAAAGTACAATATTTCCCTCTGAAATGTAGTGGAGTGGAAGTATAAAGTAGCATCACATGGAAATACTCAAGTAAAGTACAAGTACATCAAAATTGGACTCAAGTACAGTACTTGAGTAAATGTATTTAGTTACTTTCCACCACTGGCTCTTTAGTAATACTGTTTTACATGTCAGAGAGAAATATTGAGTTTTCTCTTGTTATCTAATAGCTGTAGTTACTTTTACAAAGTCTTTTTACAAAGATAATGTGCTGAAATTGTAAAAAAAAAAAAAACCTGATCTTTAACCCTCTTAGGAAGACAGTGGAGAACAGAGCTGTTCACATCCTTCATCGTCATTACACTTGATTAAATTGATCAAGGTCTCCGCTGAACAAGATAATTTGCCCTTCAGGAGCAGAACAACATACAGTACAGTAATCACTTCAATCTGAAAGTGATCACCGCAGCTTCAACCGAGACATCTTTCTGCTCTTTTTTTTCCCCCTCATCAAATCACTTTTCCTCGCATACTGTGATATATAAGTTCAATAGAAAAAGAGGCGAGGATTCTGGGATTTAATACTCTGATCGACCGGCTGATAAAAATAAGCCATAGAAATGATTTAGAGATATGATCACTGGATGGTACCTTGGTATTTTACTAAGCAAGCTGCTCTGACGAATCCTGCATCCCCAACTCTTTCAGGACACATAAATACTTTTTTCTCTAATAATTAGACTCCAACTGTTCATTTATCTATCAATTACCTATTTGATTGATTGATTAATTGCTTAATCTATGACCTGTCAGAAAAAGAGTTCTTGTTTTAGTGGAGTTGTATGTATATTAGACTAGAGTGTGTAAAAATCTCACGTGAATGTGACACTTAAAGCAGATGATCAAACCTGCCCTACTTTTATGGGACAGTAACTCAAATTTTACATCACGACGAGGCCATTAGCCGATGCTGTTATCCGACGTGACTTTCGGTGGGCGGGTGAGTCGGGAGTCGGTGTCTGGCTCAAGGACAAGTTGAATTGACAAGACAAGTGGCTGTTGATGGGTGCACTAGCTGTGATTGGACCAGTAGCATTCAATCACGGGGAAAACCTGTCACTCCGCTGTTTCTTGGGCTACAAATTCAGGCTCCGACATCTTTCCACACAATGATCAAACCATCACAAGAAGCCTATTCGCAGAGCTGAGCGACTTGGAAAAGATGGTTGCAGATAAAGGTCACACCTCTGTAATTCAATTTCAACAACAGCCTATCTACAGCACATCTGGCACATGGGAAATAATCATTACATGCCTTTAAAACTTTTCATTTTCCCCACATTGTGTCCTGCTAATACCATCCACCTGAGTAAAGATAGATGTGTGTGTGATCACAGGTTGACAACAGAATGAAAAGGTACCACACAGTATCTATCTATCTAATACAGATAAAAGTGCCAAAAATGTTACAACTAAATACTGTCTTTGAAAGTCTATTTCTATTCAACCACAATAAAAATCCTCCAAGGTAGCCTGACACACTAGACAAACTATTATTGCATCATAATAGTCCTTTCAAGACAGTGTTGTTAAGTCTGGGTCACAGCAGAACTGAACCCAATTACAGCAGAGAGATACAGTAAATAAAACCACCTCCACTAAAAGTTGTGTGCATGCCTTACAGGGAAAAAGCACCGCTTTTACTGACACTTCAAGGATAAGACAAAAATGACATGACTAATCAAAACACTTTGACCCCTGGAGGAAGAAGCAGTGAGCTGCAATTACGCCGTTGCCATTATAATGCAGCGTGTCCTCAAAGAACCGGCGGGAAAGGCGTAATGAAGCCAGCAATTAGACATTATAGATTAGTGTCCCATCTGAGCATAAAACACAGAGCTGTGGTTAAGAGATCAGGATCATTAATGGGCTGGATGAAGTAGACAGAAATGACATTGTTTATAAATTAATCTGTCATTTAGTCTCTTGACTAAAATGATACATTGTTTTGTACTAAAATGTCAAAATATAGTGAAAAATGGTCTTTAAAAGTTCCAATCAAATCGTTCTTTTGTCCGACCAACAGTTGAACACAAAAGATGTTCGATTTATGATATAAAACGCAGCACGTTCTCACATTTGAGAAGCTGGAAGCAGCAACGGCTGTTTGTAGGCTTTGCTTGATAAAAAGACTTTTGCACACTTGTGAAAATTCTTGCTAACTGATTAATTTGCTGTCGGTTAAATGATTCATTATTCATTTAACACTACAATTCAGATGTTGCAGATCCCTGTGAGGTGGAATTGTGAATTATCCATAAACAGATAATATACTGTATCAGTGAGACTTGATATTTTCCAATTAGTCTGTTCCAAAATAATAATTTCTTCAAGAGAAATCTTGTCCTTTTGAAATATTGAGCAGTAATTAGATGATTTTTTTTGTCCAAAGCAGATATTATGTAGCCTGACAGTAAACAGTCTATTTCTACACCCAGATCTTCTCCAGTGTATTAAAGCTGAAATATATCTACGTGGCAGGCAGGAACCTAAAGTGCCAACCTTCTCTCTCTCTCTCTCTCTTTCTCTCTCTCTCTATAATAAATGACTAATCAACTCATGACCACATCAGAGTGGGAAAGCAGTCCTCATTTCTGAGTCTTGACTCTTGAAGAGAGTGCAAATGCAACCTGATGAAAAGAGCGCAGCTTTATTCATAGCTTTCTGCATGACAAGGAGGCCAGATGGCAATTTCTCACATCAGACCTTGCAGCAAAAACAGCCAGTAGCAACTGAGGGGGACACAAGCAGAACATTATGTACCAGTAACAGACCCTTTGGCCACAAAATCAACTCCGTAAAGACAGCCATGACACACCGACATCTTCATGAGTATGTCTAAAAAAAACGTGTGTTAAGAAAAGACGCTAATCCTATATAAATCACACTATCAGCAGGTTGTAATTCTCCTTTCAAGGTACAAAGAAGATGCTATGACAAACTGGCCATCACAAAGAAAAACCACTGAACTGTAATAAAAGAGGGAAAATGAAAGGTGAGCTTCGCTTAAAGGGCTAATGCCTCAACGCCTCCTGCGTCGCTCTGTGTCCATTCATTTTTTTTCTAACATGTCGCTTTTTTGATTACACCCCAAATCAGTGAGATGTGACAGCAAAATAAAAACACCTACTTGTGACATCTCTGTGACATCACAGACTGAGGTGTGGCTACAATAGCAGAATACTTGACAGTTCACACGCATACAAAAACAAGCAGCAGCAGCAGCAGAACATTTTTTTCAGTGTGGCTTTACTAGTTTTCCATCACTGCTACACAACATACAAACAGCCAACTCGTAATTAAAAAAAAAAGGCCTGTTGAGGAAATGACAGCACTGTTAAAACTGAGCCATAAACTTTACATCAAGTCAGCAGTGTGGTATTCTGATCATGCCTCACTCTCGCTGATACTCTCAGTGGCTTTTGCAGGTAACGAGGCAGCTCGGTGCCGTTTGATGACTGTTCGCTCGTATGGATTTGTGTAAACACAGTCAGCTATTGACAACTCTGTACACTGCTGCAGAAAACAGACAAAGGCTAAAAGATCAAAAATACAAAAACCAAGAAGCTCCATCTAGCACGTAATGATTCAGATGGATTAACTACACATTGCTTTAAATCACTCAACCGTATTGATTCCCAAGGTGTGTAAAATGCCACCAAGTCAACACTGACAACAAAGCAAATGTGTGTGTCAAAATCTGTCTTAGATGAAAAATATTACCATGGATCAAGAGGACAAACCTGAACCTTTTATAGGAGCAATTCATAGTTAAATTACTTTACAGTTTTTATAGACTGTGCAGTGGAGGCACCGCTGCAAAAAAAAACAAAAAACCAGAGTAAAACGCTCTCCAAACTGAGAAAAGAGACGGGAGTGTCCCACAGAAGTGCCAGCTCTCTGCACACGTTACCAGCTGCTTCCTCCTGCAGCAACAGACTCTTTCTCTCTTTCTCCCATGCTGATTCTTACCCATACTGGTGGCTGTGATTGTATTCGGCAGGATACTGCAGCACAACAGGCTCCCTCACCGGGCTCTCCATCACATCCACCGCTCCGTCCCTCAGGTACGGGTTGCCCGGCAAGTCTCCATTTACCTCTGAGGGTGTCCCTGGTGGCAGCAGGCCGGTGGGTTCCACCGTCTGAGGATCGGGCTCTGTGACCTCCTCCTCCATCAGACTCTTAGATGCAGCCGTGCCTCCAGCAGCAGCAGACTGCCTGTCCCCAAACCACTGAGCCCGGCTGCCTCCACAGTTTTAGGCTTGTCCCAGAACGGCAGCATCGGTTCCCAGAAACCGGTTGTTAATATTTGAGCAGTGAGAGCAGGTACGATGGCTCCCTCTCACGCTCCACTCCCTCCCACCCTCCTTGCCTCAGACTCCCTCTCTCTCCTTCTGCTCTCTCACTCACTCTCCAGTGCAAACATTCCTCCACATGGGGAGACAGAGTGGAGGGGCTCATTAGTGAGTCCCAATGACAGACTCAGCCCTGCCTGCCTGCCTGCCTGCCTGCCTGTGGCTGTGCTCACAAAATACACAGAGACCGGGGGCGGGAGAGACCGAGGCAAAGAGAAAGAAAGAGAGGCTGAGACTCTGAGGAAGACAGAGAAAAGGAAAGACAGACTGTAGACAGATGAAGAAGGAATGAGAGACCAACAGGAGCTGACAAGAAAGAGATGAGAAAGGGAGAAAGTCGGAACCAAGAGTGACAGATAAGGTGACAACCAGAAAGACTGCTTGTGTGTGTGTGTGTGTGTGTGTGTGTGTGTGTGTGTGTGTGTGTGTGTGTGTGTGTGTGTGTGCATGTGCAGGAGAAACACACACACACACCCTTCACATCCCAGTGGATTATGCTTACAGTGCGCTCTGCAGGTCAACTCGGGGATGCTGTGAAGGCACATCACACACACAGAGAGCAACACATAATCCTGGAGAGCGCGCCGTGCGTAACAGCGTGCGCCACCGTGTGGAGCAAGAGCGCGCGAAGAACGCTGCGTAATGGGAGGATGGTGGGCGGGGGGGACGGCCGGCATCCCGGCAGGGGGTCCACAGCGAGGTCTCTCCTGAGCCCCCCCTCACATTTCAAGCAAAACACATCGAACCCCCACCCCGTCACAAACACACACACACACATCTACACACACACACACTTCCTGTGAGCTGCCTGTCATCAGTGTGACAGAAATTACAGCCACCATCATCACTAACATGTGTCGGTACTCTAACTAAGAGACATTCTGCTCACTTCTTATGTTATGTTGTGATGTTAGACTAAAATAAAAAGAGCCTACCAGCTAATATGCGTCTTTAAAAAGCCAAATGCGGGACATCTCAACAAGATGAATCATTTATTCATTGATTTATAGCCTACATTTAAAAACTTTAAGAATTCTCATTACACAAAAAGGCAAACTATTAATTTTAATATTGTTTTTCATTCAAATCAGTCTATGTTCATATATATATATATATATATATATATATATAGGCTAATATAATATTAGGCTATATCCGATCCAAACAACAGGTGCCTGTGAGGAACACTTGTGTGATTGAATGCAGACAGGGGAAAAAAAAAACATCAATAGGCTGTAACAATAAGCTCCAGTCTAACCATTTCCCACTGAAGGACAATTATTCTCTGATTTTCCCCCAACTTACCTTCGAGGGTGTTACGTGTCTGAAGGTTATCAATCAAATCCGTTAATCGATGCCCGCAGTAGGATCCAGTTTACAGACTTCAGGTAGACTCGTTGGTCGATCCGGGTTGTTTGTTGTGTTATTAAATATTCCTTTACTTGGGAAATGCAGCGCAGTAATTTCTTCCCATCGTAAAAAAATAGGTCACATCGGTTGGTTTGTGTGTGTGTGTATGTGTGTTGTTTTTTTGTTTTTTTTCTAATATGAAGTCCAGCACTGATCATTCAATCGAACCGTACTTTTCGTCAAACTCTCATCAATTTTTAATGTATGTCTCTCATTCCGCTCCGTATCCGGTTATATTCACAGACGGTGGAGTCTAGTCATAAAAAAAAAATAATGCTTTCAGTTCCCCAAGTCCGTTGATTCAAAGTAAAGATCCATTTACTGAAGATCCGCACTCACAGGTGCCGAGCGGTGGTAAGATTGATGAGAGCAGCGCGGTGGCCGAAGGAGACGCTCCAACCCAAATCAATACGCCATCGAGCAGGAGAGCAGCGATTGGTTGCTTCCACTTGTGTTTGCCTTAATGGGTTAATTGTGTCATTTCTCAGCCAGAGAAACTAACTACCTTCCTCCATCGTCCGGAAATGTTTAACTGTGGCAAAGAAAATTTGCCACAGTTTTATTCCACCTTTAACTGAGCTCGAAATTTAAAAAAAAAAAAAAATCAATATATGCAGTATATTCTATGCCTGTGTTTGTGTGTGTGTGTGTGTGTGTGTGTGTGTGTGTGTGTGTGTGTGTGTGTGTGTGTGTGTGTGTGTGTGTGTGTGTCTAGGTCATTCACTGTCCCTCAGGTTGTGGCATGTTGATACATATTGGGCAGCAGGATGTCTGTCTCTTTCTCTTAGGAGCATTTTTCATTTTGAGAGGTCTTTGAAATCTGAAACAACAGAGTTGAACTTGTTAAAGTAAATGTTCCTTATTTCATTGAATGTTTTACAATATTATAATTATAATAATAACCATTCACAACCATGAAACAGCATTTTAGTATTATTCAAACAACAATTGTATATTTTCATATATGATCTAAAAGTCAGTTTACAGGGTTTTCTTTTATTTATTTCATTTTTATTCTCAAACAGTTGGATTTTACATTTATCCTCCAGTTTTTTAGTATTGGTCATAATTTCATCTGCTCTCGATGAAACTCACAGGCAACTTCTCAAATGGCACTAACTGATATTTTTCCAGCATCTTGCTGACTTTCAAGAACCAGTTTTCAACCTGCCATAAGTCTAAACAACAACTTAAAATCACTATTTTTTATATATTGGTGGGTGTTTGCCTAATTTTTATATAACTTTAAGGTGAAAATTAATGTATTCCAGCAGAAAATGGTCTTATTCCCATTACCCAAGATGACCCAGTTCAGGCTACTAAACACTGACTGATGGCTACCAGTGCCAGAAACAAGACCGATGAGTCAGACCAGCCTCCGGCATTGTGATGAACGACTGAATAAATCAGAGACGTTTGCTCTGACAGTCTGCAGGTAAATGATTCTCTTAGTATAAAAGGATCTGTTTTGGAAATGTTAGCATTGAATTATGTCCCAAATAGAGCTGAGTCAAGAAGGGAACTACTGCAACTCCGTCCACGGTGCTGAACAGACAACCCCAACTGGAAGAAAGAAAATTGCTGCTTGAAATCAAAGTCTTAAAACTTCAAGAAGATCAATTGAAGTTGGAGACGCAGTTAATGGAAGAATAAACTGTAACTGAGGCGAGTTTTAACATGAATTTACTGAGACTGCAGTGCTATATTTCTTTTTGTCACGTTATTTAAAGAGTTTCATCTGCTAGTGCTTAACTGCTCATTATTATTGGGGTTTTAATTGAGTAATAATTCAGTAATTTATCAGAATCATTCACGGAATAAATATTATATATGTATATATGTTAACTATCTTGTGAGAAAGTTAAAATGTTTTCTTAAGTTATAAAAAATAAACTGAGACAATACTTATTTCATTTCTTTATGTAAGTGAATGGACAGAGGAGGCAACACAGTGGCTCAGTTTGTCGTACATATCGACCAGCTCCATCCTGCTCTTCTGAATCTTCTACGTCCCCTATAGTTTCATTACGATATTCATCTCTGATATCTGATATCTACCTCCTTCCGGGTCAGGAAGCCAGGGATGCTTTATAGTAACATGAGTCTCAGGCCTGAGTTAGCCTCGGGGTAAGGTGTCTAATTTTTTTTGGCCTAAAATGAGTCAGTCTTTATTTTTTATCTATATTTGTCTAACTTGCATTTGACTGATCTATACGCAAAACAAAGACTGGCCAAACACTACAGACCAGTCTTTGTGAAACCAGCCACTGCTCTTGCAACATGAAATGTTATTCTGGTACTTTTTAGAGGACAGTGAGAAATACAAGTCTTTAAAGCTGACAAGATGATAACTAAATTAATAATAAAACATGCACACAAAAAGTTGTTTCTCAGAGCAGCTGTGCTTTTATGCATTAAAAGGATGCAGCTGATGCATTTTTGGTGTGGTGACATTCCTACAGGTATCTACTGTAGGGTATATTTGGATGTGAGTAGACACAAGACACATTGACGAGTCATAAACATCTCCCTGTTCAGGAAGTCCGAACACCTGCTGATCCCACAGGAAGTAGAAAGCTAAAGGAAGTCGACATGGACGACATAGTCACCTCGACCTGAATAAGAAGCTAAACAAATGGATGAACATGTAAGTCACACAATTCCCCTCACTTCATATTTGCTGGGTATGTTCCTGAACTTTGCACTTTATAGAATGATGATCTACAACTTCTATTACATAAATTTCTGTTTCGCTACTCAGTATTGCCATTTAATACCACAAAGAAGAGATTCCTGTACTAGTTAAAGGAAGTTTTTTTTACACTTGCCAATGTAAACACACATAAGTAATAAATCCCTGCCGGGAAGGATTTTCAATGTTCTTTCAATGTCCCACATTTATCTTTGTTGTTACAGTGACCATAATGCATTTATTTGGTGATTTGTAGGTCAAAAGACAAATAAAAAGACAAGATGTTTACATTAAAACTGGGAGAAATTCGGTTAAAACGTCGTTTAAAAGATTTTACAAACTGTATAAAGCATTTCTGTACAGACTATATTTCAATGTGTAGTTGACTTTATTGACCTGAAATGTACTTCTCAACTAACTGTAGCCCTTTTTACCTGCAAATCACCACATCAGTGCTATTTGGGTATTTGAACCAATGCTGGTGGGAAAACACAGAAGGACCAATTGCTTATCACAAAAGATGTGACCTAAAATGTAGAAAAACCAAACATTTTGAATATTATCACTGTGAATATAAAGCAAAGAAGAAGATTTTGCTATGAAACACCTGTTAGAAGCCTGAGGTTTATTTCCTCTGAAGGCTACGAGACTGATGTCAGAGCACTTTCTGTACACCCACTCTCTTTCTTTATTCCTATTCCTGTCAGTTTAATCAAATGAATGCCCATGTCTAACAAGGTATAACAGCGGTAATCTAGATTCAGGGTAATGTGCCCACAAGGGATGCCAGAGGACAAAAAAGGCCCTGCCAAAAAAACACCACCCACTTTTTTACTGTCATGGTTACAACAATTATTTTTCACATTTTAAGGCATTTAGAGAGTTCTCAGCCAGCGTGACTTAGCGTGAGTCAGCAGGTAGGAGTCAGACGTCTCTGTACTCTCAGGCATGAATACATATGTGGTTGTGGCCTTTTAGTTATTGTATAGTCTCAGACATGCTGGATATACCGTCCAATAAACACCAGATATTATCCAGATGTTTGGTGTTTATTGGACACAAAGCCTATTTCAGAGTAAAACATTTATTATTTTACTATTTTAGCTGCATTTTACCCAAAGTACTACTTCTGTGATTGGTGTAAATACATGATTTGCACCATTTTGTCTGAGTGTTTGGTTCCTGATTGTTGGTTCCAATCACCGAGGCCTATTATTTACATCCAGATTGATTTGGTCACATGGTCAGAGAACAGCAATACTGTAAATAAACAGAAAAAAAACACCACATGAGGTGTGTGATTGACGCATTTATCCAAAGATCTTCATGCTATTATGAGTGCATGCATACTATACTGTACATATCTTTGTCAGGAACAACCTGCAACAGATCAGTGTAGTTTTAATGCACCATGGTACAACATGGTAGCTGTAGGTACATTTTTTTCGATTCTGTATAGGAGCCCAAAGGACAGGAGTAGTACTGGTCCTGTTGTTGTTGATCAATATTTAAATAACTCTCAGTCAATCAGGATTATCTATACTTGACAAGTACAATGCTGATGACTGCTGCATAATCAAGTTTCCCCCACAAGAGTATAATGAAAATGTACATAACCACAGTTCATTAAGAAGTTTGTACTGTAGAGAAACCTTGTAATAAGTAAACAAGTGAACTTCGTAGATCATTACACAAGCAATTTAGAAAGAGGAAACTAGTCTTGCTCTTGAAAACACACTGCAGTCTTAGCAGTTTTATCAGGTTTTGGTCTATTATGTGCCTCCTGCAGGGAACACTGCAAGCTTCTTTTTTTTCAGACCTCCACACACATACAGTACAAACACACACACACACATACAGTACACACCATGTATCACATATCCAATCTGTGCTCAGTTCCTACACCAGATATCAGCCTTGGAAAGCTCATCACCATGAGGTGTGTGAGTGTGACTGTGTGTGTGTGTGTGTTCTCGATGGAGTGAGTCACAGTGTCTCTCTTCCTTCTGTAGCTTTATCTAACTTTTTTCAAAAGGGAATCTTATGAGTCAATAAAATCTGGATGTTCTGGATTTGATGAAATAAAATTAAAAAGTCCTCTCCGATGCCACCTGACAGCTGCTGAGGATCACAAAGCTTTTGGAAGCTGATAATCTTTTCCAAGGGACAACTAGAAGGATTTTCTTGTAAAAACTGAACCAATACCGCTGTGATACATATGCACACAACGATAATTGTCAAAGCTGTGAGTCTGGCCGCCATATATACTGGAATATTACTCTCTGAAATAAAATGATGCCTTAAAGGCGAAGCCAAATGGTTGCTTACCATCTATTGCTTTCTTTTATTTGTTTGTTTTCACAAGGCTGTGCTTTCTGGTTATGAGTTAAAACGGCAATAAAAATGCTGCAAGTTTGCTTATTTCCCTCAGTCAGCAACGTCATGTATCTCTATGGCAGGGTTTACATATAATTATAATGACAGATGTGTCATTATGTCAGAGAAACGTTTCCCTCTGCAAACCAACTAGACCAAGCACATACAAAATCCACATGGTGACAGATGTAAAAAAAAATGCAATTAATTTTATGCTACCACAACAAATACTTCATCTGTCTGTATATTTTCTATACAGCACCAGTTTATTCCCATTTAAGGTCATGCCTTTAAGCCTTTCCCAACATGTACTGGGGGAAAAAGGCAGGGAACACCAAGGATAAGTCAATGGTCCATAACACACACAGACAGTCAAACATATTCACACTAATTTTCACACCCATGAGCAGCGTCCAGTGTCAGCTTCCTCCCACAGCCCAAAGACAGGCTCGGTTAACCAGTGATTCTAAATTGCCTGTTTTGTGAATGAGTTTGGACCTTTTTTCCAGTGATAAAGCAAAACAAAGAAATAAGTAAATATAAATAACTATATAAATTCTCCTCGGTCATTTTTACATGGGCAGACTGACGCTTTTTTTAAAATTTAAATTAGTCGTGCCCGAGGAACACAGCGCAGCGGTTTCATATCCTGCAGCTGTTTACCTTGTTACTCACAGAAGGAGCTGGGACCAAAACAAAACAAAAAAAACAGCCAACTTCTTCTGCTGCATGGAGGCCTGACAGCTGCTGAAAACTACAAGTCTGATTGGCCAGGGAGCTAACTGAATGGAAAATGGAAAAATTTGCCCTATTTCCACAAACCAGGTGATAGACAGGGCCCGATATCGGGGCCAGCATGTGGCAGCTGCCCTGCTGGAATATAGACAGGTACATTTGAATATCATTAAACAGTTTTCTATTATTTTTATCATATTACACTAGTATTTCAAGCATTCATCTGACACCCTTACACAGAATAACATCACCAAACAATCACCAAGTCTCCAGTCAATAGTTAGGAGTCTAATGTCGTAAATATGTCAAATTAATACAGTTGTCACAGAATGATCATGAATGGGAATTATCAAAAAGAACATGTGATTATTGATGAGTCATTGGAGCATCTATTGCATTTCTTTTTTGGGATACTGTACAACTTGCATTTGCATTATTTAGTAAAATAAACAGAAAAACAAAATGCTCACATATACTTTTTTAAATCATTAGGTATTTTTATCTATACTTCAGATATTGATGTTTAGATTAGGACTGACTGCTTTCATCGGACTAGAAATGCAGCCCTCACACATTGCTGTCTAGCTACAAACCTACGGAGCCCCTAAGGCTGTACAAACCTTGTGCTGTTTCTCCGAGTAAATCCAGACACTGGTAGATAAGATCTACTCCGCACTGCTGCACCTTCAGAAAGGAAAAGGTCTCCTCAGGCAGTCAAGCATCAGTCTAGCTGCTCCTGCTGACTCGGTAGCCCACAGCAATGACATGAAAAGAAAGTTCTACTTTAACTCCAGTCCACGAATGCAGCACGAAGGCAGGTACGATTTTTTTTTTGACACTTATTTCCCTTTACTGTGTTTTTAATCAGCCAAAGACGAAGAGCAGCAGGACAAACTGTGCAGACAGAAAGGTACAGTTCTGATCAAAATTACACAAATAAGGTGCAGATATAAAGTCCCCTGGTTTGCAGCATTTCAGGACCTACTTAGGACTTGGTCTTGTTATATATAAACTAGACTTGTACAACTGATTTTATTGTATAAACTTTCTGTATTTTTCTTATTATTGCCCTCTCTCCACCTACACCTCCTGCTGCAGAACCAGCTGGTCAAAGAAAGGGCAGGATCGTGTCTGGCTTTGAAGTTCCTGTCCTGAAATTTCTGTCTTTTTCTCTCTTTTGTGTAGTTTTCCATGTGTTCTTAGAGATTTGGAGCTTGGTCATCAACAACTGTTGATTTGGGTCTTTAAAGCCCAATGAGACATTATAGAGGACAGTACCCACCATACTCTATCTTCATCCAGTTAGACTTAACTGACTGAGGACTGATTTAGAGAATAAATTACTTTACAAAACAATAATATGCCTCTCAGTGATATACACACAGAAAAATATGTGGCTTTGGTGTATACTCAAATCCAGTCATTTCTCCGAAGGGCTGTGCTTTCTATCCTATATGATGACCTTCATCTTATGTTAATTGTACCTCCGAGAGAAGTGGTGTTTTTCTAGATTGACTGTTTAGACTTTCAACATGTTTTCTTTAGCAGAAAATGTCAGCGACTACATCCGTACGCCACAAAAATCACGATCCAATCCGAAATGTTGCAGAGGATATTCGGATGGTATCTCAGCTTCGCCCGCTGTCACCAACAGGGGCTTTTACTGTACTGACATTTCCTTTACTTTCATCACACCTGGCGAATTGCACCCATAATCACATAAACCTCTACTGCTACTATATTTGGTCAGCCGTATCTCTCTGCCGAGCCTGCTGCACTCAGACGTAGCACACACCAAATGCGAGGCATCTGTGCTCTGTGACTGGTCATGTGCAACGCTGCGTTCATGTGCAGTGACAAGAGATTCACAAGCGTTAGAGACTGGCTGCTATTTACAGGCTCACACAATGTGTATGCGCAAAGGTTCTCAAAAGCAGTACTCTTTTTATGTTTTTGCAACAAAATCCCTTTAACTACCCCATTTGTTTTAATATACTAATAAATGGAAGAATGACATGTTGTTGCCCCACAGTGTAAAATAAACCACTAAATCTACCGCAGCAGCATCAGTGCCACGTATGTGGGAAACTAAAAGAAGATACATACCTTATTGATCCTAAAGGAAACTACATCACAGCAGCGATAAAGAAAAGAAGCAGGTAAGTTTGCAGCAAAAGCACGCTGAAGATTAAAGACACGTCAGACTCATTATTCTAACGCTCCGCTCCTTGATCAAAATAAATGTCCTCATGCTGCCTAATGACTGTTTGCAGATTAACTAATGTTTTCTCTTCCCAGATTTATAAATTTGCATGTGTATGGCAGTGAGAGAGTATTTACATACAACACACACATATTTATCACTGGCTGTTTACATTATGGAGTAGTGCTAACTTGTGTTTAGAAATTCTCATATAGCTATTAGCGTCTTCAGTAATGAAATTAATCTAAAACAAAAAGTCTCACCTGGACCAGGCTTCAGTCTGGTCCACAAGAAGGATCCTCTGGGTCTGAATCTCCTTGTTCCACCTTTTGGTTTTCCTCTTTTTAAATTCACCTGTTAGGATCCGGGTAGGAGCTGCAACTTTTTTGACTCATGCAGTTTGAATAATACCCTATAGGTTCTTGTCAGTCTTGGCTGCGAAGCAAATGCAGAGCTCAGCAAGTTTTAAACAAGTTCAGGAAAAGGTTAGCGAGAATACAGATAATTCCCATGTGTAGCCTTCTCTCATCAGCTTTCCATCCATAGCATAATGTGCACAAGCATATATATACTGCAGGAACGGCTGTACTTTTAACGCAATGAGGCAAATAAGCACGTTGCAACATTACACTACTAACATGATGCACATCATTAGCTATGAGGCATAAACAGTTAGGTCAAATTTCAGTAAATTTGGCGCTGATATCTCTCAACAGATGCCTAGTCAGTTGTGACAGGGAATCCATCCTTATTTTGTTATTCTATGCAACTGGTAGGCGTCAGACATCTGGAGTGTGATTCAGCTCTTTTACTCAGGAGGAGCTGGACGACGAGGCTGGGAAAGGACCTCTCATCTAGGCTAAGCAGACGAGACGTGTTTTGTCACATCATTCAGCTCCTCTTGAGTAAAAAGAGCTCGTCAGTGACGGTGTCATCACTACATGTGACCGCTTGCTTCATGTCTAATCAGATTATACGTTCTCATTGCAGACAAACCAGGTTGGAACCTGAGTCCCTTAACAATTTTAATCTAGTTGTTTCATTTTACTTCCCTGTGACTGCCCAGCAACAGGAACAGCTTTGATCACTGGTGTGTGCCTAAAAATGTACAGAACAAACAGTTCCTACTGCAGCAATCTCCTTTCAGCGGCGGCATGGGTACACAAACGCATACTAACTTTGTAACATCGTGTTATAGTTGTACTTTATACAAAAGGTTAAGTGCATAAAACATCACACACCTGTGTATTACACAACCTGTATAATACACAAGTGGCATCAACAGCTTTTCAATTTCAGGGTCAATAAAAAAAAAAAATCTCTCACTTAGAGACGACTCAGGTGTCACAGGTCTTTATTTCAGACTGTCTGCGTGATGGATAATAATCAGCTCAGCTTGATTCAGCTCACAGACCGACCTGGCTTCTCGCCTACTAACCTGCCTGTGGTTCATTCATCAATCAAACTCTCTGGGCCGAGCAGCGTTTAACAGACCACAGGACGTAAAGGTTACGGGAAAATATGCTTCACCTGATACTACAACGGTCTCTCTCATACATGCGTACATATGCATTACTCTCTGTGGGACGGTAAGATCCTCAGATTCAAGGAGTGAAGAGTGAAGAAGAGTTTCATTTGTTATCTTTATCTTTTGGTTTTCATTCACCTCTTGGGGTTTCTTGTTCACATCCACAATGTTTTTATTTTACCTTCCTCTGTCTAGACATCTTATATTTGTATGCATGTGGCAATAAACCGAATCTAATCCTGTAAAAATGTGGTAGTAGACAAAGATCATAATGTAGTGAACACAATCAAGCTCCGGTGTCACTACCTACAAATCTCATTAACACTAGAGCTACATGTACACGCAGCACTTCTCATTTAAACGTTTACTACAATTAATTATGGAAACTCAATTATAATCCAGAAAAAGAAATGTAATTAGATGTACATAATTATATTACTCATATCTGCAGGGTTATTGGAAACCAAAATCAATGTAAATGATGCAAATGAGGTTGGTCGGACGAGAATTGTGCAGACATAAAAATCATCTGGTTTTAATCCATATTGATTAACTGTGCAACGTTACCGTAGTGTTTCACTGTGGGACGACATAAAGACGGGATTTGCAGTTTATGGTTTAAATCGGTTCATTTGGTGTTTTTTTTTTGGAGTTTGTAAATGCTATCTTATATGCAAATGCAGTAAAAGTGAAACACACATGTCTTGTCCACACTCTTTCGGAAGATGAAAACAAAATCTTAATTGTCTCTTCCCTGTTTGCTGCCAACAGGCTTATCGTTAATACCGCAATGCGAGATTTGCTGTAAATGCAGACCAAATGCTCAATGACAAGCTTACTGTAAGCGAAATAAAACCAGGAGAAAGACCTGTCACTCATTCTTACATGTCCTGTGTGTGTGTGTGTGTGTGTGTGTGTGTGTGTGTGTGTGTGTGTGTGTGTGTAATCTAGACACAGAACACACACTCACTCATGATGCATGACTTTGGTTTTCTGCCTAAAAATGTGGCATTTTTGATGTATATGTAGTTTGTGGTGTTGTTGTACTAGATTGCAATAATGTATATTGTTATAAGGTGAAAAGAATATTGGATTATAGCATTACATGTGTTGTGTGTTTCACTAAGAATTATACAATAGTAAAATGTGTGGATGCAGAGTAGATAAGCTAATATTTCTTTAAATCAATATTCATGGTGTCAGTTTAGCCGACTGGTAAATTTAGTATTCTGAATAAAATTGGTACTCAAAGAAAAATGCACAGAAGATAATGAAGGCCTTATCAGTTCTACTTTAAAATGACATTGTAATCGCATTTTAAGGTGGAAAACTTTTGAGTGGACTGTTTCCCTTCATCCGATGAGTGGTGCAACAGACCATATGACAGCTGAGCCTGAGGACAAAAAGAATGATCCAGGACACACAGCAGGCAATTAGCACATATCTCTCCTAATCGCTCTGCTCCCCGCGTGCATTTCAACACTCATTATTGAGACAGATTTTCTATGATTCATCGCATTGCTGTGTGATTTACCACCAGTCAGTTGTCAGGCGAGAATTCATTATGCCATTAGAATGCAAATCCTCCTTCGAAAATAAAGCATCAATGTGCAAGGCGATGCCTTTTGTTAATGGTCATTTGGTTAATTGATTCACTTTGTTAAAGATTGGATTAGCATATGAGCTAATCAAGGTCGTTTCCTGCAGCACCTGTCTCACACAGAGGCAGTGCCTGTCAGCAGAAAAACAATGCCGCAGCCTAACACTTTTTGGGACAAATGTCAGTTTTCAGCTAGTTGCATCTCTGAGTAATGTACTACAACACCACCAGATGCTAAGTGGCAGACGTGAGCGGGCGAAATTCGTTTAGTGAACTCCCACAACACAGGAGGTCAGGTGTGTTTGTCTGCTGACAGAACATTTGTGTTGCAGGCTTGTAATCACAGCTGAGCTCCACTGACGCTTCAAGTGATGTGAAAAATGAATTGTAGTCCACGAGATAGAGGCATCGATACAGCTGGAGCAGAAAACGTCAGACCACACACACACACACACATATATACACACACACACACACACTCAGCATGTGAACTGTGTTTTCCTGCTGCGGTACCTCAGCGGTGATTTCTTTTATCACCTACTTACACATTACAGCATCAATGGAAAACACGTCAGCAGCAATATAAGCATCAATAATATAATATAATGTAATATAATGTAATGTCCACCCATGCATCCGTTCATCTGTCCATCCATCCATTCATCCGTTTTCTTACCCGGTGCTGGGTCGCAGTGGCAGCTGAAGGCAGTCCAGACGTTCCTCTCTTCAGGAACATTATCAAACTCCCTCTGAAGGATCCCGAGATGTTCTGATTCCAGATGAAATATATAATCTCTCCAGTATGTTCTGAGTTTAAACTGGGGTCTCCTGGAAAACCTACAAAGGGAGGCGCCCATAAGGAATCTATATCAGATGCCCGAATACCTCAATTGAGTCCTTTTGATGCAAAGCACACTTCAGGCTGTGTGGTGACTACTTCGAGCTCTCTCCCTACATTTGAGCACCTTATCTTTATCTTTAAGGCCCAGTAACCCTATGGAGGAAACTCTTTTCGGCCACTTATAACTGCGATCTTATTCTTTTGGTCATTACCCGAAGTTCATGACCATAGGAACGTAGATCGACTGGTAAATTGTGAGCTTTGCCTTCAGGCTCAGCTCCCTCTTCACCAGTCTGGTGGAACACCCACATCACTGCTGATGCCCCACCAATCTGCCTGGTGGCCTCACACTACATTTTAGCCCTCTTGTGACCAAGACCCCAAGATTCTTGAACCCATTCACTTTGGGCATCAACTTACTCCCAGCCTGGAGGGAGCGACTCTTATTCCAGCTTCACACTCAGCTGCAAACAGCCCCAACGTGTGCTGGAGGTCACAGTTTGATAAAGCCAACAGAACCACATCATCTGCAAAGAGCAAAGAAGTGAATATGAGGTTCCCAAACCAGACACCCACCTGCCCCCCGGCTGTATCTTCAGATCTTATCCATGAAGGTCACAAAGAGGATCAGTGCTTGCAAATGCTTCACTTCCTGCCAAGAATACAGACCCAGTTCATTCTCGGTGTTATCTAGGGGCTGATATATTGTAATGTAATGTAATGTAATATAGTATATAATTTTTCCAGATGCATGTTGAGGTTGTAAAATTCAGCTTTTAACAATGAGGATAGAATAAAACAGTGCAACATCTACTACATCCATGTTTATTTTGACAACTTATATATGCAATTTGTAACATGTCCAATATAATAATGATCAATAAATCTGTGTTTTTTGCACTGTGACTCTACACAGGGGCATCCATTAGATCTTAATTTGTTTTGGGCTGTTGATGTCATTTCCAACAATTTCCTCTCTGGCAGAGGGCAGCTCAACATTTGGCTCCTGTTCCCCTCGAATCTGCTGCTTTGACAGAGTGCCGGCGAGCTCATCCCTGCACGTCTGAATGCTTTCATGTTCAGAGAAGCAAAGCCACACACATCGATTCAGGCACACAGGCGGGTGCAGGCAGTTCATCCAGTTTGTAGGTCATCCTTTTCAGACATGTTGAACCGCAGATACAAACTCACATCGGCATCTGAACACAAGAGCGAGCGCCGACTCACACAGGTGCGGACCAAATAGAAAGGATGTGCACCCAGACACACATCGTCGACCCTGCATCCAGTTTGGCACCCGCTGTGATTTTGCATTAAGAGGACGCCTGCCTCACTTTTTTTTTTTTTAGATCTCATTTGAAGTCCCACTCAGCACAAACCGGTTGGCAGTGGGTGACTTAAATACATTTCTGGATTCTAAAAAGATTATTCTTTCGAAACTGAAATAAATCACAAGTGAATGTAGAATTACAACGTAATCAATCAAAGTTACATAAGAAATAATCAAATTTATCTTGTTTCCAGCCGCTACATTTATATCAGAGAGAACTGTAAACACATTTTGAAAAATAAAAGCAATAATTTATTCGTTTTTAAATAATTGGACATAATCTATTTGAAGTATTTTGTAAGATATGATCCTATATTCACAATACGATCCCATAGAAAGTCAATAAACAATACAAGTTTAGCATATATACAGTATGAAATACACAATTAGCTATTTGCTGACAGCGATTCTGTCAAAACCTCGGCCTACCGGGTGCAGGAGCAGGTTATGGCGACAACCCTCATCATCCAAGAGGGGTGCTGGACTACAGATGGAGGCAGGCAGGATGAGCTGAGGGCTGCGGGACTGCTCGGAGGCCAGATTCTTTGGACATCTGGCCTCCAAGCAGGACACACATAAACATACACGCAGATGCACACATGAATACACAATTGTAAACAGTAGATGCTGGGGGGGGAAGCAGGGGCAAAGAGTAATGGTTTGAGCTGGTGGTGCTGCAGAACAGTCTGTGAACACAGTCCCCTGAGGCGAACAGACTTTTTTTTTTTTTTTCTCCCTCTTTCTCTATCTGACAAACATAAAGTCACAGATAACATCCCCCCCAACACATTTACAGCCATCTGCAAGATCCATTATCACCCTCACATACCCTTGAGTTTGAGTCCGAGCGTTGAGCAGAAGCTGACAGGCAACGTGACACATGGACTTACACACAGAGTGTTTACATCACAGACTGCCTCTGAGCTTGTACACGCCACCAGCAGCGGCTTAAAAAATGGATGAGAAAGCCTCTGGGACAAAAGTAGGGGAAAACATCAACATCTACAGCTATTTCAACAGTCTCTGCAGTGGCCGTGAGCTCAGTAGACGCCCTGCTGTTCTTATAACAAACGGCCGAGCTGACCTCTGCTCAGCGAACGTATCAACCTGTGAGAATATTAGGTTTGTGGGCACACGTTCAAGTCTTAATGGATAACCTGTTAATAATAAAAAAATATCTTTTCTCCCTCGTATTCTGTAGGCCTCCAGAGAGAGATCTTGGACTCTAAACTTCACTGGAAATATAGTAGAAAATAAATAGATTTCATTCTTTAAATGCCAAAAAAAAATCTCCTTTGTACTGGGTCCTTACTTTCAAATGGCATCTTACACGGCAGTACAAAGCATTTTGGACAAACTGAAGCCATTTAACGCTCCATCTGTCACTGTTTTGGCACAGCCAGGTGTGTGTGTGTGTGTTTTATTGAGCCTCACATATGTTTTAACTAAATGCTTATTAAGCGTGTTTGGGGATTGGGACCCAGTTCTTGAGGTGTGGGATTATAAAAATTTGAAAAACTCAGCCTCCAGCAAATGGACTGTGATAAATATTTGTTCAAAAAGGAGCAACTGAAATTACCTGAGGACAATAAAATCCGCGTATTCCTTTCTGTTCCTCTCTCAGCCCTCCTGTGAAGCATGTGCGCTCTGTAAAAAAAAAAAAAAAAAAAGCAATTACTGTAATCTTTTCTGTTCAAGTTGGTCTCAGTTATTAATAATTGCTCTCTGGTGTTGAGGGTGGACTGCTGACAATTAAAACAAATTCCTCATTCAAAAATTAATCTTACAACGTTGGGGACTGCGGTCAGCACCCAGACAAACACATTTGGGTTTTGAGGCTGTATTCTGTTACACTGTAATGTATGAGATATGTTTTACTTCAATTCTAATTGTCTGTTCAATGGCCTCATTTATAGAGAAAACGCTTGATCTCAACCAGGCTTAAACGGACAAGGTTTAAAAGACTGAATGATAATGAACGCTACTGTATAACCATAAATGATCTTGTCAGACGTTACGCTAGTGCTGCTGCAAAAAGATAACAGGCTCCACCGTAACATCAGATAAATGTTTCTAACTGCTATTAGCGTATATAGCGCTGAGGTGATCAATGCATTGAAAAGCACCACTGAACCTATTTATCATTTCTATATTTCAACCGTTTAGCTGAAGCGCTCGGTGATTTACACTGAATGCATCAGTTAAATGAGCCTAAACCGCGATAGCACTGGAACATTACAAACAGTGCAGACATCAGTCACTGGACTACAATCATTTTGAATCATATGCACTTATATTCATTATTCTGCTGTGAACAGAACAACAAACAACACAGCAGACTGAATATTAAATGTAAGACTGATCTAAACCCAGTAGATCTAAGAAGGAGTTAAAAGTTAACTGATGTACTCCGGCCCTGATCGTATAAATCCTTCTACATAATGAGTAGGATTTTAAAATGATTCTAAAATAAGTCAGTAATGAGTATAAGGAGGCTAAAACTGGGGGTGTTGAGAGAAATATCCTCGGTCTCAGTTATGAGCCTGGCAGCAGAGTTCTGCACAGTCTGAATCTGAGCTGCAGCTCAAGCATTTAACGGACGCTGTGTGTAGCTACATCTCTTTTCCTAGAGACAATGTTGTCATGATTTTCCATAACAACAAGCCACGGGACTTATCAGCCCTTAAGGGTATGATTTTTAAAAGGAAAAACGTTTTTAATGAGGGTTATAAGACTTATAATGTTATTAAAGTTAAGGAAACAAAGACGGAGATCAGGTCATAAATCAAAAAGCCTAAACTCAGGTACAGAGATTAAACTGGGCAGCCTGGAGCGATATGAAATCTATGACTGGGTCAGGCGATAGGAAGATTACCTTGACTGGTTTTAATTCAGATAACAGTCGGCTGATGAGTTAAACGCTCTTTACTTTAGATTTGATAATCGTGACTTCACTGATACACTGAATGCATTAAAGGACAACACTAGAGCTCCTCAAGCTTTGGCTGTTCATATCAGAAGTGTGGAAAAACACTTCAGACTCCACCGAGTCTAGTAGGAGTCCTGGGCCTGATAATATCTGCAGCCAGGTCCTTAAAACCTGGGCTAAACAGCGCATCTTTTATTTTTACACTATCTCTTCAGCAACAGAGGGTCCCTAAATTATGGAAACATTCCACAATTGTCCCAGTTGCTGAGACTAAAACCCCTGCGACATTAAATGACTTCAGGCCAGGAGAGCTGACATCTTTAATTATGAAGACACGAGAGAAGCTCATTAAAATGTAGAGAAATCCCTTCATCTCCTGCAATCTGTATACAGGTCTGGCAGAGGTGAGGAGGACGCTATTATCACACTACTACATTTTCTATATCGCCACCTTGAGGGGACTAAAGCTCACGCCAGGCTGTTGTTTATAGATTCTTCTCTTCGGCTTTTAACACTATCCAGCCGCATCTGTCAGCAGAAAAGCTAATTCATCTTTTTAAACTGGATTTTAATCTAGTTGGCTGGGTACTGGACTTCTTGACTGATAGGTCCCAGTGTGTGAGGGTAAATGGCTTTTTCCAATCACTCTGCACTCTTCCACTGGTTCTTTCCAAGGCTGCTGTTTCTCTATACTGCTCTATATCTCGTACACCAATGACACCACACACGATGATTCTGTAAGTCTTCTTGAAAGGGAGGAGCAACATCACGGACCAGTGATTAATGATATTGTATCTTGGTGTGATGAGTCCTTTCTCCAACTAAATGTGTCTAAAACAAAAGACATGATAATCAGCTTTGGATAGACTCCTCCTAATCAAAGATGCTGATATTGAGCTGGTGGACAGTTATTTATATCTGGGCATTGTTCTTGACAAACTGTGTTTCGAATCTCATGTTGCTTCCACGACAAAAAAGGTCCAACAACGACTTTTCCTCTTGAGGAAAATGTTCTTTTAATG
Organism: Thunnus maccoyii; assembly: GCF_910596095.1. Taxonomy (NCBI): domain Eukaryota; kingdom Metazoa; phylum Chordata; class Actinopteri; order Scombriformes; family Scombridae; genus Thunnus; species Thunnus maccoyii. Next base: position 28,900,786 of record NC_056538.1, on the reverse strand, counting down.
TCTCCTCTGAGATGATGACTCTCTTTTTTTATTGAATCAGTTTTAATGTTCTGAATTGTTGCTTGCTAGGCTGTAGGCAGGTGTTCAGAAAGGCTACTTCCTCCCTGTTATGTTAAGACAGGAGAAGGCTGATTTGAGTTGTTTGTCTAAAAGACTTCCTAGCATGATATTAGGGTGCCCACTATGAGGACCAAGAGATAGAAGGTTTCCTTTGTACCTGCTGCCATTCAATTCTTAAATGGTAGATAGTATTTTACTGTTGTCTGGAGATTGCTTATATGCACAGACTGCTTACTTGACTTCTTCACTCTGCCCACTACGTCCTGTTGTTTGTTGTTGTCCATCAGTGTTTTGTGTGTTTGTGTGCATTTTGTATATTCTGACTGCAAACCAATTTTCCTGTAAAGGACAATAAAGATATTTTGAACTTTGTGTATTCGTCTCTAAATCTATTTTTAACATCCCATGTTTTGTCAGTCGCTTATGAAGCACTGAGTTGTTTGAAAAGTGCTATATAAATGAAGTTTGATTGATTGATTGATATACAGAACTGGTCCAAGAGTTGATCCTTGAAGGTGTTAAACATGTTGCAGTTAAAGATGTGAATGAATCAGTTGAAACATGAATTTTTCTGTTTGACAGAAAGGATTAAGACCAGTCCAGGGCTGTTCCAGTAATCCCCACCCACTTCTTTAGTTTATTGAGCAATATCCAGAATGTGCAGCCATCAATGGGTCTTTTGAAGCAACGGTTTCAGTGTAGCCTCTGGAATCCAGATTGATTTTTTTCTTTATAGAAAAACGCACACCTCCACAAGTTATTCCAAAAGCAGATCCTGTTATTTTTGTCGGACAAGTGGACCCGAGCGCAGAGAACAGCAGGCACAGGAACTGAAGTATATCTTTTATTCCACAAGTGTGCAAACAAAGCAAAACTGGCAGCTCAGCACTAACAGGATAGAATAACACAGAACAAACTGAAAAATCGATCCAACAAAACCGAACTGAGAACCAGGACTTCAATACAAACTAATCTGACGAGGGGATGAGGTGCAGGTGGAACAGGAGAGCAGGCAGGGAGCCGATCGGCTGGGGGGGAACACAGGGAGCAGGGCAGGACTAACGAGGCTGATAAGAGGGCAGGTGTGAAGGGAAGGGCAGGCTGGGGAAGAAAAAACACTGAGAGCAGGGCAGGACTAACGAGCTCGATGCAGGGCAAGTGTGGAGGGAAAACCGGCAGGGGAGGAGTGCAGGAACAGAGAAGGGAAACACAGAGCAAACAAAAACCTCTTAATAACTAAGACTGTGAGTAAGCTGTGTGAGTACAGACTGAAATAAAACACAAAGACAGACTGACAAATAAAGGCAACTTAATATCATGCCAGAAAGTCTTTTAGACAAATAACATAACAGGGAGAAAAGGCTGAGGTCTCTGGTGGAACGGAGGAGAAATAGCAACCAAGAGACATTCTGTGACATAAAACTTAACAAGCTCAATAACCATAAAGAAGAACTGGAGTTAAACAGACACACAGACTGAACACAGGAACCCAAAAAGAACAAAAAACACAAAGAGTCCAAAAACCATGAGTCCATGACAGAAGCATTTCTGCAGTGGCTGAATACAGGCTGGTTTCATATAATCTGGGACACATTCAGGGCAAAGAGAAGAAGCATCACTTCTCTGAACAATTTAACTGGAATATCAATACGTCAGGTTGAGGGTTTAATATGGGACACGATGTCAGCGAGGGTTTCCAAATCTACTGAAGTTATCTAACAAATGTGGAGACGACTAAAACATATTTTAAATCCCAAAGTCCCATATTAACATTTAAGAAAACACATGTCCATGTACATGTAAAACCAAGATGATTTCCTGAAACTGTGTCGCAACTGTATATCTTAAAAGGTAGTTTCACATTTTCAAGTGTAACTTAATACAATACTATTCAATATATCGATGGCCAAAGTGCAAAACCTCCTATCTGCAGAATTTTCTGATTGGCGGATTTCACTTTGGATGATGAGAACAAGGAAGGCTGCTCATATTCAGTCTGTCTGCAAGATAATCCCACCCTTCGTTGGGATAGAAAAGTCACATATAACATTCACTACACTGGCCCATCTTTTTACCTGAAAACAAACTTAATTTTATTTTTAATTTAATTTGAATTATTAACTTAATTTAGAGCATCGTTTTGTTGAACCTCTTCCAACTTGCACCAAGTGCAAAAGCTCCTGTCTGCAAAATGATCCAGGTAAAGTGGGGAAAAACCTCCTATCTGCACTTTGCTAGGTACTAATATCTAGTCTGTATTGTTAACACATAATATATTAAGAGTATCCTTAACAAATAGCATTCTGGGAGAAAACAACAAAAGAAGTGCATTTTTCAGAGAGGAGGTTTTGCTCTTCGGCCATCGATATATACTTTGCTGACAACAAAATACATAGTTATCGTCAGGTGAAAGGATTAAATCTATAACTTTTCATTTTGATACTTTAAGATTTTAGTCCTTTCTGGGAATTCTCCAAATTCTTAAGCTCATGAGTACCCTCTAAACCCATTTTGGATAATACATCCATTGTGGTTTAGCTAAAATAAACCTTTTCATGTTTAGTCTCTGAAAAGCTCACATCTTAGAGAAAGAAGGATTTCCAATTTGTGGTCATTGTGATGCAATCCAAAACCAATATTTGGAATAAATACTCCACAAAATAAACATGTTCAAATCACCTAATTTTCTTTTTCCTTTTGGTGGCTAGACATAGTCCAGGAAAATTAGCTGAACGTGAAACGTGTCCAGGGCCTCGCTCTTCCAATCTCAGTGGTTCCTAAAAACCTGCTGCAGAGACTCCTCGATGTGCTGGAAGGAGCTCCAGATGAGAAAGTTCAGTGAACAGAAGAAACCTAAATGAAATCAATACTCGCTGTGAGCACGCTTTGCCTTTAAAACAGCAGCAGTTCCTCCTCGGTACACCTGCTCGCAGTTTTTCGAGGAACTTTCAGTTGTTCCTGAATCTTGCAGAAGTTGTCACAGTCCTTCTGTGGATTTTAAGCGTCTCAGCTGCTTCTGTCTCTTCATGTAATCCCAGACTTACTCGAAGTTGAGATCAGGACTCTTTTGGGGGACATACCATCTGTTGCAGGACTCATTTTTCCTTCTTGCCGCTCAATATAGTTCATTATGACTCCAGCTGTATGTTTGGGCTGGTTGTCATGCTGCAGAATGAATTTGGGACCAATCAGAGGCCTCCCTGATGGTACTGCATTATGGATAACAACATCTAAAGTGCCTAAACCCACAGTACTGTGTATTTGTATATATATTATATAGAAGAGTGACTATCCATTGAATTAACAACCATAGTTTTAGGTGACTACTGAAACATCATGTTTTTTAAATGTGACCTTAAAGTCTAAGGAGGCAGAAGACCAAACAAACTGTTTTCATATTCATAACTAGAAATACCACCTCACAGTTGTATGAGTCTGTCAACCAGTCAAGTTGCAGTTTACATCCAGACTCATATAATATTTGTAGTGAAGACTTTGAAGGAATTTAATAAAAGGTATTAAGTGTATTTTCCTTGTATGTGTTTGGTCAATAAAGCTGATTCTGATAGAACACAAAGTTGTATTCATGACAGTAGACGAAGCTTCAGATATGGATGTTGCTGCAAAGAAGCTACAAATTCTAAAACGTGGACGCTTCACACACATCTTCAACCCGGCAGCACGGAGGATCTAAACAATCACCAAAGTTTCAAGGTGGGAAACCAAGATTAGTGTCACCAGTTCAATATCCAACCAAATCCTCTTCTGTTCCTGAGTTATGGTGTTGAATAACAGCCAGAAAAGTGTTTTTGCAGAACATTATGATGTCACAGTGAAGCTGACCTTTGACCTTTCGGATATAAAATGTCATCACTTCACCATTTTATCCTGTTAGACATTTGTGTGAAACTTTGTCATAATTAGCGTATGAATTCTTGAGTTATGGCTAAAAATGTGTTTTGTGAGGTCACAGTCACCTTTGACCTTTGACCACCAAATTCTAAACAGTTCATTCAGTCCAACTGGACATTTATGCCAAATTTGAAGAAATTCCCTCAAAGGGTTTCTGAGATATTGCGTCCAGAAGAATGGGATGGACGTAAAAAGAGATGTAAAAATGTAATAGTATGCACACCTCTGCACCCCCCCTCCCTCCCCGTGACCTTTCACCATCTCCAGGTAGGTTTTCTCTCCTTAGACGTGCGATCTGCTCGTGTCATTTATCTCATGACACAAGCTGGGACGTGTATAGTGAAACAAACACAGCTGGAAATGTAATGAAATAACCTTTATTTATTCAAGGACGGTTTTCATGCTAATTTTTTTTGGCAATTTCTTGCTTCACAGTCATTGTTACACATTGTTGCTCCTGGGAGCCACACAGCACAGCTCAGCAGTCGGAGGATGAGTTTTATCCATTTTTTCCCCCCTCATCCTTGTTTACTCATAATACAAACAGTGCATCGCCTGATACATATTCATAGTTACACGACTTCACACACGGCAGCCTCAATCATCTGTGGGGTCGCCCAATAAAGAGCGAGTTCTCTATCATGCTTTGTGTAAGCTCACATCACTAAAATCTAAAGTATCATAATTTAAGAAAACTCAATGAGTCACAATCTGTATCTGTAGATATGCTCAGGTGTTACTGTATAATTGTATACATCTTACATTACATTAAAGGCAATGTAAGTCTTCAGTACAATGTGTCAAATAGTACTATTACTTATTTTTTTGCCGTTTCATTTTTGTTTAAATTACAACAGCAGCAACAAATTCAATCTTAGCTTCAAACTGTCGGCTGTTGTACCACTTGTGAACTTCACCTCTGGCTCCATCCTTGTTCAATTAAAGCTCTTCTTTTGGCCTCTAAGTGCAGCCCAGCAAGCTTTGACCAGACCTATTGTAGTCTGAAAATGTCAACCTCCCATTTGCCAGTATAAAGGGAGAAAAAATGAATAATAACAGTAATAACAATAGAGCGCCTGCCAGAAATACAGTTTACCACATGTGCCTTAATGCACCTGTGTGTCTCTGTGTGTGTGTGTGTGTGTGTGTGTGTGTGTGTGTGTGTGTGTGTGAGCTGTACATGTAATCCACAAATAACAAAGCAGATTATTCCAAAAACATTTATTACAGTGATAAATTCACACACCTGCTGCTCTGGACGTTCCTCCCAACAGGGAGACACTGCAACAACAAAAAAAACCTTACAAAACAAATCAAAATTGACTTAATAATTGTTTACATCTGGATTTACATACGAATAAAAAAAAAACTAATTAAAATGGACTTGATTTATACATCTGGATTCAATCACACATCAGTAAAGGCTTTGTTCTGGCACGTTGGACTTGGGGAGGGGGGAGGTGTACATGAGTTAGACCCATATGGAAGCCACATCACCACCCATGATGACTCGCACCTGGTCCTGAATGGTGGCTAAATTAAACATTTTAAAGTGCTGTACATTAACGGTTTATCTTTGTATCTAGGTATGTGTCAATTTAGCTGTAAGATTTAGTGTTATAATGATTGATATTGTCTAGATTATGTTAAATGCACTACAGAAATCTAGATTTTATATCTTGCATGTCATACTCATCTCTCTCTCTCCCCATGTTTCCTGTTTGCCTCTTCGCTGCCCACTAAGGATTAATGCTAAAAAAAAATAGTCTTAAAAAAAGAAAGTAAAAGAAACCAAGACCTCACACTGCTGGGAATGTGCAGCAATTCAACCGTTACACTCAAAAAAAAACCAAAAGGGAGCAAATAAAAAGCCTGTGCTGTAAAGCAAGTTTCACCCAGTAGAGATGCAGCCTTGATGCTCTCATCTCGCTGCTCGAGTCTCTCAGTGCAAAAGTACATACGACCGCTGTCCTAATGAGTAGGTGGAAGAGTAAAGGTGTCTGGGGAAGATGTGCGGCTCCCGCAGATGACATGAGGAGAGGTAAAAGGAGCTTTTCCCATCAGCTAATCACGTCCTGTGCAGTACAGCCGCCTCTCAAAAAAAAAACACGTCAGAAACGAGGCCGGTGATGAAGACGCTGCCAGGTCCGACTTAAACGATGTAAACCTTCCCAAGCGCTGCCAATGATGGTTATAAAGATCAAAGCCATTAACATTTACAGTATAATAATGACTCCTTCAACAAAAGAGGGAATATCTATGTATAGAAACAAAGCAAAAGAAGCACTTACAGTCGACGTAAAGAGGAATTTCTAGGAAATAAGTGAATGAATTGATTCTGGCAGTCTGGGTTGATCTTAGAGGTCAAACCAATACATTTAAAAATTCAATGAAGAGAAAAGAGGGAGTAAGCTTACAGGAAAATTAGGGCATCCAACCCCTCTTTCCTTCTAACTAGAAAGATCAGCACGGATCAGATTGTTCTACTCGTCCTACCTCTCCCTCTCTCATTCATCAGCATCCTGAGATGTCTTTGGTTTTGTTGCGCCGTTGGTAGCGCGTGTCGGCGGGGTCGAAACCTTGCTCGTTGGCTCCGAACAGAGCCCAGCTGGGAGTCTTGGCTATGTAGTCCAAGGCTGAGAAGCTCTGCTTTCCCCCGCTGTCCTCGTGAGCCTGGACCAGCTCCTGGAAACGATCGTAGTCGATCCATGTCCACCACTCGCCGTCCACCTTGAACTGAAAGCACACATGACAACATAGAGGGGAGAGTGAGAGAGGCAGTGTTTTCTGAAATCTATCTAAAACAGTTGTTATGATATCAATTTAACAACCTAAATAAAGAAACCAAGGAAAATTGTGTTATCAATAACTAGGGATGCACGATATTATCGGCACGTCATCGGTATCGGCTGATAAAAGCTCTAAAATGAAATATCGCCATCGGCCATTTCTGCCGATTATGAGGCGGCCTTCTCCTCCGCCGCCTGCCTGCGCTTCCCTCCACGGACTGTTCCACCTCGACGGTCCCGATGCTTCCTCTGCAGGCTCCACTTCACTCAAGCTGTCCGTCAGACCTGCTGCTTCTTCCCACTTTAACTTGAATAACAAACCGGGGCTCGGTGCTCTGGTTGGATCCACATGAATAACCGGGGGCTAACGTTAGCTGGGAGGCTAGCAGAGGCTAGCTGGCTGCGGCTAACGCTCCGCTAGCCTCTCAGCTAACGTTAGCCCCGGCCCTCCATGTAGATCCAACCAGAGCACCTTGATCTTCTTGATCATACTTAGTACAATCTATGCTTGCGTGCATAATAGTCTCCTCAGCCATCTGGAAAAAATATGTGCATATATCGGTATCGGCCACAATGTGTTGGAAATATCTGCATATCGGATATCGGCAAAAAATCCAATATTGTGCATCCCTATCAATAACCATAAGTAATCCAACTGGAGGTGCCAGTAATGAAACACAAGATAGAAGATGCCATTGCTACTCCTATTCACCGGTTCACCTTACTTTCCAAAATCTGCATCAGCTGGAGGTCCGCAGGTAGAGGGCTGCAACTAACTAACAATTGTTTTCAGTGCTGATTAATCAAATGACTTGCTTTTGATACATTTTTGATCAATGAAATGTCACAAACAGTGAAACATGGCCCTAAACGTTAGCATCTGTGAAGCTAGTAGCGCTGTTATTGCCATCAAATGTCATGCAACAAGTAAAGCTGTTCTGAAATCATGAGAAAATTAGTTAAGACTGTATTTTGAAACATCATGATCATTTTAAAGCCTGATATCTGAATAATTTACATGTAAGCTGACAAATTTTTGAAGGATCTGCACATAAAATATCTACTGAAATAATCTTCAACTTGATGATTACTGCACATTTAATATAAATGGGTATAATGTGCTCGGATACAGAGAGACAGATAAATGGAGAGAGTGTTGCAAATTGTCGATTTAAACAACTCAGAATTTACAGATGTGACCAAAAAGACCATCAATGATTAAAGAGTTTCTTGCTCCCTATGAGCCACTTGCTTGTTTGTTTAGCCTTTCTTTAAATGGCTTTGGACTCAAAACCTCCACCTCCTCCCTTCTCCCCCCATCTCTCCTTTTATCAATCACTGCTTCTTACTCCCTCACCCAAGTCGCCATCCATCACACTAAAGAGAAAAAAAAAAAAAAAAAAAAAAAAGAGGGAGATAAATGGACAGAAGGAGAGTGAGGAGCCAAAAAGTGTGTACGTGTGTGTTTATATGTGGGAGAGCAGCTTTTGTGTTTGAAAGTCCGACATCATTGCGCCTCTCTGATCCTGCTTGTTTTCCCAAACCGGCGCCGAGGGTGAGGAGCGCATGACCTTTGCTTTCCCAGCATGCAAAAAGTGCTCTCCAGCTGATATGATACCATGTTTCCCTTGTTGTTCTGTTAAAGGTGACTGAGAGGAAACAAGCAAAGCAGGTATTACAAACAATACAATCTTTCCTCTGAAGTAGTAGCAAAGTTTGATCTTTAAAATAGTCCTAGATGACGTAAACTCACTTCTAGGTATTTTTGGAAGGTTTTTGATAAGCTATAACTACATGCTAGTAGGTTGTCACCGGGGACGACTGTTGCGCTTTTAGCCTCAGCGTTTAAAATCTATTTCAGGTTCATGGCTGCTTTGTCCAGACACCCGTGAGCACACTGGGACTTTTTTTTTTAAATTCCTTCCACCACTATAATTCACACAACAGGAGGGAGCTACCATTACGTCACTGACTCACTTAAAAAAGCAACTCAAAATGACATAAAATGCACTCAAGAAGAACCGACACTTATTTTCCAAGTGTGAGACCTTCCTGCTGGAGAATCACTGAAGGAGTAACGGCATTAAGTGTTTCGAGAGCTAGCCTTCAGATGCTTAGCGCCTGCCTCAGTCATTAGAGAAAAGCTACCTGCTGCATTGCTAATGAGGCCTGAGAAAGGAGGGGGTGGGGGTGGGGTGGGGGGAATGCTACGCCTATTGGGAGTTAATGTTTCTGGTAATGAGAAGAGCTGATATTTGTTCAGCCGGCATCTCGGCAAACAATTTCAGTCTCTAAGCAACAAAGCAAAGCTGTGCTATCTGGGAAGAGAACAAGACAGTCTGTTGTTTTTACTAACAGTGTCTTTGCTTGAGGATCACTGAGGATATTGAGGACAGGCTTCGGCTTCATGTGTGAGCGCCATGCCGTTGAACTGTACGGTACTTCCATACATACATTCACAGAAAACAAGCATCACATACCACCTGAAATTGTATGTTTATTCTAGTAAATTAGATGTCCTATCCTCTTTTTAAAAGCAACAAGATGAAGAGTCTACATACGTGCTAGGGGGGAATCTGTGAGCTAAATGCTAACATTGATAAAACAATGTTGTACAATTTGTTCAACATTGTGTCTCTCAGCCGGCGAGGTTGTCAGTCAAAGGTACACCGGTCCAGCTGGATGCTAAAGGAGCATTTCAAGTATCTGATGTTAAGACATTTTGTTCCTTGTAGTAATAAATATAATATAAGGGATGACTTCAGTTTGAAAACACACAAACAGATCTAATAGCATTGATCTGTCAGCGACCGGGATGGTCTTTCTCTGAGAGGTTTGTGTCTTAAGGGTGCCATTTTCATTTACACCGTCCTCAGAGAAATGGGGCTAGAGGAGGATAGAAGAGGATGGGGTATAAGAGGGGGGGAAAAAGGAGTGGGGGGAGGGAAGGAGAGATGAAAGAGGGGGAGATGAAAGAGAGAAAAGGTTGGGGGAGGCAAAGATGCAGAGAGAGAAAGAGGAATGCCTATCAATGGGAAAATCCCTGGGGTTGAAAAGGAACTAATGATGATGATGTGTCAGTGCAGGGAGGATCTATCACTACTCACTGCTAAAGAGTGATCATGTACATGTACGCACACACACACACACACATACACACACACATGCACACACACAGAGCTCTGATGTCTTTTAAAGGACTACATCAAATAGTGGTATCGTCCAACTGGAACTGGAAGTTCTGAGGACTGTGAAGTAAGCAGGAAGACACACACACACACACACACACACACACACACACACACACACACACACACACACACACACACACACACACACACACGAAATGAGCCTGATGTGCTTTCCTGTGATACGTTTTAAACTCTCTCGTTATGTAAGTTAACATTAAAACCTGGTAGACGTCACTTTCTACATCCTCTTCTTGCACACAAACACATTCAGGATACAGAAGTCGTTGTTCCCAGGAGAAGCCTTAAAATGTCTCCAGGTCCCAAATGATTATTGATTATTGATGACAGCCAAAAGACAGCAGTGTACCTGCATGCATATGTTAACATTTACAATGAAAGCACAGGGAGACTCTCACACTCAAGGTTCTAGCTTTGATTTTCATTTTATTCTCAATTAAACTTTCTACATGAGTGTGTCTGTTTTCTATTTTAGCAGCTATGCATCTGCCCCAAGTTCAACTTAACATATATATTGTCATATACATGTTAGTGATGTTTGTTCACGCTTTACAGCTGTGTTTTTCCCTCCCAATGTTCTCAACAATCAAGTATTTTGACTTGTAAGTCAAATCTGTAGACTTGAATTAACCATAAACTCACACATACTCAGCAGTTGTACTGAGCGAACCTGAGGAAGCTACAGGCTCTTAATAAAGTCACAGTAAAGTCATTACAGTGTGCGGTGGTTAATTTTAACCTCAAACTCTGTCTGCATGCTCTTCCCAGACAAGATTATAACTATTCTTGATAGAATAAAACAGCTTTCGAGTGGACAGTTGTCAATTATAATGTATATGTACATTTATAATATAAATGTCATGTTAAAAGTAATCAATATCTTGGTTGGCCAAAATAATCAGGACAAGCAACATCTAAAGATAATAATCTATGGTCAATTTTAATTATTTTCTGCATTAGTGTCATTTTTTAATAATAGGTTTTTATTCATTATAATTTTTGCTTCAGTTTCACTTTACAATAATAACCTTGATACTTTCTGCCTGTACTAAACACTAAACACACACATGCATTCAGCTGATAAGACAAACACCCACCAACTTGTTCGACTGCATGTGATTCACACTTGGATATGAAACAAACACTCAGTGGGGGAACGAGTATAACTGGATGTACAGTACGTGTGTTTGAAAGCTCAGCTGCTGCTCTGATTCTTCCTGAAAAAGCATCTAAAAGACGCAGCGAGTGCAACGAGTGCTCGTTCTGGTCACACAGATCCTGCTTCAGAGCATCGAGCACTAATGCTGCAATCTGCTTGACTGATAGCGGGAAGTGGCGAGAGATGGAGAAGAGTGTGTGCGCGAGAGTATATTAAGAAATACTGACGGTTGTAGGCGAGGAGGTGCAAATTAATTAAGGTGTCTGGAGCGGTCGCGCACAAATGGCCGCCGTTATAGACCGAGGGATTAGTGTTGGTGAGACGGGAGACAGAAACAGAGGAAGTAGAGGAACAAGAGGAGAGAGAGAGAGAAGGGCGATGAAGAGAGGAAGGTGGAAATCAATTCGGTGAAATATTGATTGGGTCCTTGCTGGTGTGTTAAAATGGAGAGGAATTAAGTGAACGACTTTTTAACACCTCTTTTAGTCTCAGGCGAGCGTGTGTGTGTGTGTGTGTGTGTGTGTGTGTGTGTGTGGAGTCTGTTTTTACATCCAAGTTTGCAACCTGGAGGACCTCCTCCTCATCATCATCATCATCATCATCATCATCGTCATCGTGCAGTAGGCATCAATAAAATTAATATGACTTCAACTTTCCTCTCACGTCTTAATCCAAAAAGCCTCGGTTAAGGTCACAAAGTCAAATTTTCAACATGCAACATACATCTATTTAATAAATAATAATAATAAAATATATACTGTAGCTAAAGCAAAAAGCAAAATGAAAATTCTCATCAGATTTTTTATACACCTGCAATTTCCTACAATTTCAGAGACAAAAGAAGCAACGTGACATGTGACGGTGCATTTCTGTGAGGTCACACATGGAAATAAAACTGTTTAAAAAATGTTGAAACAATTTGAATAAACATTTTTTAGCACTCCCTCCCTGTGATACGTGCTGCAAACATCTTGTTTGAACTGGAAAAACCCAATAAATTACAGAAGCAGGACACAACTGAACTGTTTCCTGAGACATTTTTGTTTCTTAGAAAGTTGCATTGTGAAGTTGAGCATCGTCCTGGTTCTGACAGAAAGACACTACTGATCGCAGCCTTTGTTTCTCTGTTTCTCGTATTTATGTTTCTCTCTTCCTCGAGGCATCGAGGGCCCACAAAGGGGTTTACAGACACCACAGAGCTAAATAATACTGTAGGCAGTCCCATGAAAACAAAGCTCCAGTAAATAACTGGAAATATCACCTTGCGGTTGTATTCCTCCAACAACCAGTAAAGTTGCAGTTTATATCCATCTGGACTCATGTAATATCTGTAGCAAAGACTCTGAAGGAATTCAATAAAATGTATTAAGTGTATTTTCCTTGTATGTGTTCACGTTCGGCCAATAAAGCTGATTCTGAAGTTGTTTCCATGACGATAGACGATGCTTCAGATATGGATGTTGCAGCAAAGAAGCATCACACACATCTTCAACCCGGCAGCACAGTTTCAAGATGGGAACCCAAGATAAGTGTCACCAGTTCAATATCTGACCAAATGTGAAATATGGTCACGATCTCCCCTTCCGTTCCTGAGTTATGGTGTTGAATAATGGCCAGAAAGGGGTTTTTTGCAGTCAGACAGTGAAGTTGACCTTTGACCTTTTGGATATAAAATGCCATCATTTTATCCTATTAGACATTTGTGAATGAATTCTTGAGTTATGGCCCAAAAAAAAGTATTGTGTGAGGTCACAGTGACCTTTGACCAGCAAATTCTAATCTGTTCATTCTTGAGTCCAAGTGGACGTTTGTACCAAATTTGAAGAAATTCCCTCCAGGCGTTCCTGAGATATCGCGTTCACGAGAGAACGGGACGGACCGGAAAACATAACGCCTCCGACCACGGCTGTCGCCGGCGCGGAGGCATAAAAACAAATGAGGATTTAGAGTTTGGGGCACATAAATAAAGTGAGATAACACATCAAGAGTGCACTGTGTTTATGTTTTATGCATATGTGTGTTTCCTGTGTGTGTGTGTGATAGGGAGGTGTGGGTGCCCGGCTGGCTGGAGTGAATTTCTGCTCTGTCAGAAAGAGCCAAGACCACAATTAATCATCCATTAATTATTGACGGACATTTGCCTGGCGTTCTAGGGGCGGGTAAGCCTCTGCCAGAATAAACCACTCTGATGGTTGCATATTTCTAAAAGGAAGGCAGACAGGAGAGTACATTATATAAATAATAAAACAAGACAAAATCCAAAACAACAATTTAAATAACTAGGAAGCTGCTTTAAGTTGCTGTCTGGGAAAGGTACTTAAAAAGAAAACGGATATGAAGAATCTGCGTGTTTGTGTCTGAGGAGAACTGATAAAGAATCACAATAAGTGCAGTGATGACCAGGTGCACATTCATCATTACTATGTGTGAAGGGGTGTTTATGCACTATCCGCTGTCTGCGTCTTCTGATAACTTAGAAATTCTATTATGCAGAACACAGCAGGAGAAGTTAAGTTGCACCTATGTGTCAGAAAACTGTATAGTGTGTATAGTTTACAATTAATTATACATTGAAACAAGTTTGACACTTAAACTCTTTGTTGATTGAGTTCTGTTGTAAGATTTCTGACACACATTAACAAGCTAAAGAGACAACTAACATACATATGAGCCCTGAAAGTATGAAATAACTCAAAAGTTTGTCTCCTGAACGTAACACAATCACTACATGTGTGTCACTTTCAAGCAAAATCGGTTCTTCGTTGGCTCGGCGTTCGACATTTAACGCTGCTGATGTAAGATGTGCTGCAGGTGAGTTCTTACCTTGGTGTGTGCGATGAGCAGGCAGTTAGAGTGCTCGTGCTCGCAAGCGATCTCATACTGAGGCAACATGTCAGTCAGCTGCTGGACGAAGGCGACCACTTCCTGGTGCCAAGGGACGTTGGCCATCGTCAGGCTGCTGGCAGAACTTTCCCCGCAGTACGTCACTCCCTGGAAACACATGAGTACGCGATCAGAAATAAAAGACAGGAGCACTTTACAGTGTAGGCCCGTCGCAAACTAGCTCAGGCTAGAAATGCTGTGTTATGTGGCAGCGGTTCATGCTAAATACTATTTCTACCCTGTAGAAATAAACATTAAATAAATAAACAGTACCAAAAGAGCAAGTACAAGGTGAAAATCGCGTCTTAGTCTCCACACACACACAAGTGAGGACACACTGACCTGTACTTGATTTTTGAGTGTTTTTTTTTTTCCTAGCACAGAAAAATAACCACAATTTTTGACATAAAACACTTTTTCAAGAAACCTCTAGATCTGGCTGTTCAATAATTGTGACATATTTCTGCTGAAGCAGGATAATTTACACTTTTTAGCCTGATTTTGTCAATTAACTTTTAGTATCAATGGTGACAGTCAGTAATAAACAGCACTTGTTTTTTTTTATTAAAATTTAAAATAACAAAAATGCATCACTGATGTAGCAGTCTTGATTCAAGAAACATAATAATCAAACATTCATGATTCAATGCAATAATTATGAACAGCAATTTCTTTGGATATCTGCCAACATATACCCGGATACCAATAAACATGTGATGTTTTTAAGTATTCAAATAAATGTACAACATCTAGAATTCAATCTAAAATATTAGATTACTATTTGATATCATCATGACTCGTACTAGTGTAGATGCACTGTGTGTCACGGGTGTATTTAATCATGGGGGTTTGTATGTTCATGCATACAGTTTTGGCAGCTGGATGCATTCGATCTTAAAAGTTTACAAGGTGCCTGAAATAAAAAAGTTCCATTGTCCTGTTGTTCCGGCGGTAAAGTGAAGAAGTGCAGCGGAAAAACTGAATCGCGTGAATCATTTCACTCATTCCAGTGAGACTATGTGCAGGTTCACGCCAACATACGGACAAATATCTGAGTCATCGGACATTTTGGGGACGTTTGGGGGACATTTGTGGGGTCATCTGACATCACAACGTTTAGTCTGGTGATTGACAGCAAGTCATTTTGTACTTTAACGCACTTAAAGCCTCTCAAGTGGTCAGAAATGGTGATTATTTTATTTTATATATATATATATATATGTTAGTCTGGAGAGTGTGACTGACAAAAGGCTCCATACATAGCTGCTGATTATCATGGATAAACTTGGGAGCTTACATATAATTTTCCTGTCAACGGGTGAGAAAAATGGAATAACGTAAGAAAAACCATCTGGTTTTATCCACAAAAATCAATCAAAACAGCAGGCTGGACACTGATTGTTTCCAGATCAATAGCGGCAGACCTGTGCTGTGGTTATAAGTGATGAAGAGGAGGGAGGGAGGGAGGGAGGGAGGGGGAACGAGAGGAGAACAACAGCTTCCTGTAGCAGAGAATCTATTGAAGAGTTGGGCTGAGGTGTTAGGGGGGGCTGAGAGGGGAGGGCGACTGAAACTGAGGGAATCTGCAGCAGCCTCATAGACTCTAATACAAGACCTGCATCAGGAATCAGATTATTGATTACTTTTTAAACAGGGACTAGATTCAATAATCATATGGGTCAATTTTTTGTGCATATCAGCAGTTAAACCTGGACTGTCCTTTCTGTTAATGAATCGCTCTCACTGGTGGAGCCTGACGGTACAGGTATAACTGATCTAGAATCTGCAGAAGATGTATTCCTTTAT
Source organism: Thunnus maccoyii (assembly GCF_910596095.1). Lineage (NCBI taxonomy): Eukaryota > Metazoa > Chordata > Actinopteri > Scombriformes > Scombridae > Thunnus > Thunnus maccoyii. The sequence continues at coordinate 28,884,968 of NC_056538.1, read as the reverse complement.
TTTTTTATTTTTCTTGTATATTACAGTGGGTGTCAACTCTCAATCAGCCTCTCAGTCCTAAGACCCGGGCGCAAAGGAGAGGACGAGAGCAGAGCAGCTCAGAGGGAGAGGAGATCAGGGGAGTAATTAAGATTTCAGGAGTGTTTAGAGTAATAATTAATCAAATGTAGGCTGCAGGCACACCTTTTTGTAATAATAGCTCTATATAATAGCTGAAAAGGGTTCCTGCAGCTGCTTCACAGCAGTAGCTCTTTTCCAAGATTTTATTTATATCTTCAGACAGTTCAGTAATGAGAGAGACTGTAAAGTTGGATTGGATTCAAACTCTGAATTACACCTTTTCAAGTAAAAATGTTCCTATATGGAATGTACTGTGCACTGGCAATTTGCAACAACAAATTGTTGAATGGGCATATCACCGGTAATGTTGCTACAAAGAACTCTTAAATTCAACAAAATGTACAAGAATGAACCACAAGTAGGTAAACACGTTTGTAAGAATCAAACTGAAGTGTCCCTGTGGGTGAGAGTTTATTCATTCATGTGTAATGCTGTTTGCGTTTTGCATTATGTACTGCTTGGGAGAAATCTAGTGTTTGTTATTTAGGCTGAGCAAATGATTGATGAAGGACCTCTGTGTATTTCCAACAAAAAGGTTTAATCTTCATGCACTGTGTGGGTGGAAAGGATCACAGATGACAAGAAGCATGTACATACGCTCGTGTGATTACATACGCTCGTGTGATACTCTAAACACGAGCTATGTACATGCGTCTTGTCCTCCATGACCCTTTCCACCTCCCATAACACACACACATACACACGCACCCATGCACGTGCACACACACACCCGGTGTGCCAGCATGCTGTAGTGGTGGAGCCGAGGCAGCAGCTGTGCTACCGTAATTCTCTGATCTGTTGGCCAGGGACGCTGTCTGATCCTCACCCAGGTAACTCATGGAGGAATAACAAGAGTAACCATCTGTGTGTGTGTTTATGTGAGTCTGTGTGTGTGTATGTGTGTGTGTGTGTGTGTGTGTGTGTGTTTACGTGTGTCTACATTTGTGGGGACGGAAATGACAGCGAGCATGTTGCTTGTATGTAAAGCATCAAGCCATTTTCACATTCTGTCTTTCTGGTAACTGTACACTTGCTAAAAAACAGCAGTTAACAAAAAGTTTTGTACTGTAAATGTAAAGATACATGCATGAGCCAATTGTTCCTGCCAGCAACTGATCATCACCACCTGCTGTACAGCTTTAAGTCTCACATATTGTATCATATTCCTGTGATGACTAGATACTAGGGGTGTGCCAGAATACAAATACGTTATACGGCAAAGCACAAATAGTGGGTTTTTTACGAATATTTGTTTCATAGAAATATTTTTAAAATTATTTGCTTCAAATACCAGCATGCAGGTCAGTTACATCGCACATATCTCAGTCTCTGTCTTTTACTCCACTGTTACGTCTATCAGCAGGTCTTAACGAGGGGAGTCACATCCACCTGCTGCATGACGCACATTTCCTTATTTGGACATCACTCCCGGAGATAAAGCTGAGCTACTGACATGCGAGAAGTGCTCCCAAGGGAACACTTCAGGAACAACACTTATTGTTCCAGCGTTCCAATGCAAATACAGATAATTTTGCTGCCTCAACAAATACAAATACTGGGCCCTCTGCACATCCCTACTAGATACTTTCAAAAACTTTGTGTTTGCTTAAAAAAGAATCTATTCATGATGTTAAGAAAGTCCTTTTTACTGTTGATACATGAAACAATAAGCTTTGGTGATAACCTGTGAGACTAGTGATAGATCCCGCCTGAGGAATAAGTATCTTTAGTCACAATGATTTGTTTAAACTTGGCTCAAATATTCTGGTAATTGGACAGTATGTCTACTGCACAGAGAAACCCACTCCATCATTACTGGGAGAGGATTGTGCCAGTCGGTAAGAAGACACACTGAGCAGATTTACAGCGCAGTTTCCTGTCTTTAAATATTTGAATATGCATTACAAATTTAAAATGATTTTTCATTAACATTTAGTGGTGCTAAATTATAGAAATCTAGATCAGTTAAAACCAAAGATGTTTAATGATGTTTTATGATTTAGTTGTCATTGCATATCTTTTATTTACCGTATTTTTTGATAGTTAAAATAGTTTCATATTATTCATGTATAAATATTCATGTAAAAGCCCACATGGCCTTCCTGTCTCTGCTTGACCACTATTCTGACTTGAGCAAATAATCTCTATGATTCTGAACTCTGGGAACTTAACCAGTAATGACCAGTGAAAAAAAAATGACATTCCCAGGAAAGATGAAATACCAGATGTTTCATCATTTCATAGCAGTCAAGACATCAAAATTCCACCAATGTGATGACTGAGGCCAATCTCCTAAAACTAATAAGGAGGATTTATACCCATGAAATAAGTGGTTTGTCCAAGGAAACAGAAAACTTACTCTTCCTCTGGGGTATTTACTCGCTTACCTCTGTGGCAGACTACACAAGAAACATTCTTGAAACTGATCTCTCTCTCTCTCTCCGGCTGGCCCGGCTGTTTAAAGAGCGCCATTCACATCAATTTGATCCTGTCCACTCAACAGCCGTAGGGGATCTTTGACTCCGGTTGTAAACTGCAGCCATTCCCTCAGTAATTTAACCACATATGTCTTTCTTTCTAGGGGCTGCTTGAGAATTTACTCCACAAAAGAAAACTAATGCAAACAGAACTGTATCTATAGGGATTGAGTTTGGAGAGAGGGAGAAAGGGTGCGGCTGTGGGCGAAGCAGGGCTGGGACGCTGGACAGAATTGATGGGGGGGACCTTGGTGTTATCAGCCTTGCCTGGAGGGCCCGCTGAATAAAGATCAGCTACCCAGGACTCAGTATAAATCACAAGGAATGGGCCACGCCGGAGGAGAGAGCGATAGGAGGAGATGGAAAAGATGTCTGAGGTATATGGAGGGAATGAATGTACTGTATCATTGAGGAAGTTATGAGAGTGTGTGTGGCGGGGTGGTGGGGGGGGGGAAGAGTGAGAGCCCTTCACAAATAATTTATGTCTCTCGTCTTTAATGGAAATCATAAATGCTGATCCTCAAGCTCCCCCCTCACTGTCCGCAACACACAGCTGTGTGCGTTTGATCAAATTTATCTTGCTACATTTACGCCCTTGCTCTCTCTCTCTCTCTCTCTCTCTCTCTCTCTCTCTCTCTCTCTCTCTCTGTAATCCATTTCCCTCCTGGGTGAGTGAAGACCAGTGGCAGGTAAGTGGTATTGATGCAACAGTCGGACGATAAATCACACGTCGGACAACAATCGGACAACGGCGGTAAATTGCGCGGGCAGAATGTGTTGTGCCACGTAAGATGATGGACTAATAATTAATGGGTCAGTAACAAAGGTCTTGCTGCTGGCGACGGTGGACACCACACATACACACACACCAATGCAATACATCATTCTTACAGATCCACACTTAATCTTGATCCACTGCATGTGCAACACTCATATGTCTATATACAGTGGGGTCTGAGAGTGGTCTCAGACTTTTGGACCCTATTGTATATACTGATGGGTGACAAATTAAAGGAAAAACCTGAATAAATGAGTGGAAAAACATAAGTACAGAAGCTTTCATATAGGTGGGAGACATTTTCCTGGTGTAGTTGGGGTCCTGGTTGGGAATCCTGATAGGAAAGGTCTCTTCCACAGGGCGAGAGTACACACTGAATGGCTTGAGTACAAATTTGAGTATGAAAATAATGTGAATCATAGGCTAAATGTCTCTCTCGGTCACCAGATGTCGACCTAATTGGGAGTGTTTTGGGTCGTTAGATAGCGTCGTCCACCACATCATTAAAACACCAAATAAGAGAATTTAAATGGTGTTCAAGCCTTTCAGCAGAGCTACAGAGACGTATTGAATCTATAATAAGTAGCACTGAAGCGGCTCTGGTGGCCTAACACCTCACTAAGACACTTTATGTTGTTTGTCAGCCGTGCAAATGTAGAGTTAGTAGGAAAAAAAAAACACACAACATGGTGAAAATAAGCTTCCCATGCCCAAAAAAAACCCCTCCTGAGGATCTTAAATCTTTTTGATATTGTTGTATTTTCAAATGTTTTAATTTTCCCAACAAATGATTATTGTAATTCCACAGTTATAAAGCTCACTTTCATCTGCAGCAGCAGGACTTTTAACTACAATAACTCCATGTCAGCGTTTCTGCACCAGCTCCCAGGAGATATTAGAAAAAAAAAAAAATCTTACTAATTATTTTAGAAGCATCTAATTGCCCCTTCTCCTACTTAGTTTACTCAGCTTCTATGTACATAATTTCCAATGTGTCATCTTTCACAAAAACAAAAAAATCTCTCTCTTTTGTTCCCAGAGTTAGACTTAAGACTAACGGTGTCGCTGAATTTGCAGTTTTGCCTCAAATTTGAGCTTAAACTCCTACCAGATGAGATTCATATTTATACGAGTGACTTTCCTAATTGTTAAGTGTATTGTTTATTAAAGAAAATAAGATACAACGCACTCAACTTGCAATAATACCATGAAAACTGGGGGCTACAATAAAATGTCCTCGTCTTTTTTTCATTATTGTGTTGTTTGCCTGATTATGTTAATCATTCTCTTGTGCCTTTGAAGATCTTGGTTACTTCCTGATATATAGTATACTGTAAATATAAAACATTATTACTTCTACTAAACCCTTCCACAGACCTGATGCCATCAGTCAGCAGTGAGGACTAATCTGAGAGCTGGTGATATGACAGAACAGCTCGCTCTATCATACTGTCACCAGGCTATCCCGGGAAGCACTAATTACTGGGCTCATGATGCCGAGGTCGATAGCTTGCCCGAAGCTCGGCAGCCTGAGGGGTTCATCTGTTCGGTAAATGACCGTATACTGCTGGTAGGCAGCAGGGCGGAGAGATAAGAGAGAGAGAGAGACAGAGGAGATGATTTAGGAACGAGAGACGAGAAAGAGATAAGAGTCACCTTGATGATGACCTTTTACTTGTGTCGGTGACTCTACTTAAATAATTGATTGTCAGGATAAAGGTGGAAGATTTTACTGAGATTTTCACAGGAGGAAATGAATAATTAATACAGTTTATTAAGATTAGTGGTGGGAATCAGGGATGAAATCACGATAAGATGCTATAACAATATTCGTCCCATAGTAACGATGTATCGCGACAATTCGGCGATAAACGATATATCAGGAAATCTGTAACTGACGAAGAGAGAAAACATTATTTCAAAGAGCAGGAAAGTCTGATCATGTACAAAGTTTACTGACTGTACCTTAGTTTCACAGAAAAGAAATGTTGCCAAGTATAAATATCACAACACTGATAACTGTAGCTTCAGTTTGTGCTGCTGGCAAGGTTAGTAAACCTGATAAGAGACGGCAGAGAGGCGACGTGGTGCCTCATAAACCAAAGATTTATTCCTTTTCTGTGGCAGTAAACACAACACACGACTAACTGTGCTGAGCTTTACAAGATATTAAAAGTTGACGAGTGACGACGGTAACAGTAGGGCTACGTACTGACACTGGAGAGCCTCTTGTAGTAGAGCCGCTAGCTCGGCTACGACACAGAAACTTTCATAAAGGTCATGAATGTGCTTCTAGTGACTGTCAAAGCTCTGGTGGACTCTGTTTCCAGTGTAGACACGGAGTCCGACAGCAGCTGCTTATTTTGCTTGCATTTCTTCTTTGTTGTCACCTACAATTGTCGTCTATCTGACCGTCACTAGTCTGTTCAGCGGAGGGTAGTGGTGCTCAGGTAGCGCTAATCTATTCTTAGCGGTCCTATGTTTAAAAAAGATGTATACGATACTACGGCAAGTGGAAATATCGCGATATGTTGCAATATCAATTTTTTGTCTAATAAAGACTGGGATATTAATCATTACCTGGTGTAGATCTGGATATTGAACAAATATAAAAATAGTGACTTAGTGATTTTCTTCTCTTCAAAATTGTTTTGTCTAATAAACTCCAGAGATTCACTTCACAATGACGTAAAACAAAAGAGGAGCAGCAGATCTTTACACTGGAGAGAAACTGTCTGATATTGATAAATGACTTGCAATCAGATGATTCTAAGTGTTGTTGGTTGTGTTAATCAACTGCAGAGGTGCTTATGTGACATTCATAGCAAGTTTTGTGTGTGTGTGTGTGTGCTTATCGCTCTTCATCTTCGTCCCCTCGAGAGTAAAAGAAAAACACTGAGAATTGATGATTGCTCTGCTTTTGTTCTTTTGCTTCTCTCATTGTGTGATAAAAGGAAGCAGCACATGAACAAACTGGAAATTGTGAGTCAAGCTTAATTATATTAACATCTCACTTCCTGTGTAAAGTCTGTGTCTGATCACCACATATTCGCTATTTGATGAGTATCTCTGATTGCCCGTCCAGCCCGACGCTCCCTGCTGTCTTGTTAGTGTTGTGCTCTCTTGATATAATGAAATGCCATGTAGCGGAGGATCAATACACACTCTTGCGAGAAATCTTTAACAGAAAAGCCAGCCAAGTCTAAAGGAAGAAACTTCAAGAGATTGTGTTTTTCACCCATTTACACCACATAATAAACTCCATCATAAAGCCCAGACTTGAAGCAAGTTGTTGATTTTTTAATAAGCAGTAAAACACATCATTTAAGTTTGAAAGAGCTTAATGTATATGAAAGATAAAGAGGACATAGAAATCAGGATCCTATAATTGTTCATTTTTTGCACAGATGGTTAAATATTGCTTTGATGTTTACAACACATGACAAACTTCAGTGGAACAGCAGATTTGAAGAGAGATGGACAGAATCAAAAGAGAGACCGAGACAAGACACAGAGAAGAAAAAGGAGGGCGCGTCTCTACACAACAGTGTCAGCAGACGGATGTAACGGTAAATTAAAGAATAAAGGACAGGTGTGTGTGTGAGTGAACTGGCGTTTAAGTGTGCATTACAACTAGGGCCTGACCGATACTGGACTTTTGGAAGCCGATGCCGATATTAGTGACTAAAACAATTCTGATATCGATATATCAGCCGATAATCTTATTTATACAGAATATATACATAAACACATTTTTTTTGTAATGATCCCTCAAATGTGGTTATCAAACATTTGTGACAAAGATATGTAATGGAGGCATGATATTTAACAGATTAACAATAAACTTTATTGTATAAAATGACATCAGTGCACAAACAACTTTACTGGGAATTTAATAATTATAAATAACTATAAATGAAAAAAAACAAAAAACAAACACATACAGAGAAACCATATGTACATATATATTAAACGTGCATTAAGAAAAAGGATCAAATATGCATAAAATGCTGCCTATGTAACGTTAAGAAATATATTGTTGCATATCGGACAACATATATGCTGATACCCATATATCTGTGATATGCCAATGTCAGCCGATATCAGCTGAGCGATATATCAGTCGGGCTTTAATTACAACACTACAGTCTTTCTATGTTATGGTAATTAATTTTAGGTTACCCCTTCGTGCTCTCAACAGGCTCTTAACCAACCTGTGTCACTCAACCAGTTCCTAAATATTAACTAACAGTTAATCAGTTTCTGTTAACCCATCCCAACTGCAAAATCACACACAAAAAAAAACCAAACAAACCAAAAACACATCAGGACATGCTTTTAAATCTTATTTCAATTGCCTCTCACTTGCCAAAACTCATTGCAACATCATCCAGCAACAGACTGCATTAGGCAGTCAAACAGAATCAGGATATTTATATATATACGTCTTGAATCATCTGTGTTTGCCAGAACCTCATCTGACAGTTGATTTTCGTCTGAGCCCCCAAATCTCACCGGAAAAGAAAACTTCACCCCTCAACTGTTACATACTGCCTTCTATTTTGTGTCTCACAGCTGATAAATGATATTTAACTGGATGGACACTGGAAGGAAAACACACTCTGTATGTACACAGCCTGTGCACCAGGAGGATGACTGATGGGAGGAGTGGGAGCTTGTTAGTTTTAATATGGGAGCAAACTGCCAGGCCGACAAGACTCCCCCAAAACACTTCATTATGGGGGAGAAATGAAAACACCTTCTCACACAACCCAAACACACACACACACATACACACACACATACACACGCATAATTTCGCTGCCTGTTGGCCCTTCAGAAAGGTTTCATTTGGTTTCCCCCCCGACCACATGCTTTGACCCTCTGACTGCAGGAATTTCTCATTATAGCACTGGCTCCCTCATCTCATTATTTAGAGTGGAAAACTTGAATACTGCTGCATTTTTTCTGACAGCGCTGAAAGTTTAATAGTGTTTTATAAGTATAACTTTAATGGATGTTAGTATGAATGTGGTTGTCAGTCTGTGTTTGACCTCTGATGTGTCTGGTGGCCAAACTTTTGTATTGAAATCAGCCAAATAAAGGATGAAGGATTTTTTTTTTATTGCTTTAATAATAGAAACTATTTGGAAATTTGTAAACTGCATGTGAAGCTGGGATAAATGTGAGATTTGTTATTCAAGAAATTGCAAAGGTTTATGATGAAATTGTGAAAATGTTAAAACAGATTTATTATGCAACGTTAAGCAATCCTTAAAACATTCCTGGCTCTGCACAAAAACCTTTCTCGGCCCATGAAGGTCTAAATTTTCATCAGATTTTTATTAAAATATGTGATTTGCAGGTTTTGTTTTTGGTTGTTCATACAGCTAGCGTCCAAACAAAATCACATCTCTTCTCACTCTGATGAAAAGTAAACAATAATGTGTTTAAACGCATGTTTCTAATCTTCATCAGTGTGAACTGTGAGCTTGAGGTGAGTGTGCTTTATCTTTACTGCTTTGCCTTTCTGTTTCCGGCGCTGCGACGTTGGCTAAACCCTGCAGACACAGATACATCTACGGGGTCTGGTGTGAACAGCTTAAAATCAATAAGCTGCTCCAGCCTACGACATTGTTACTTCCTGTCACAGCCGGTCTTTGTATGTGCCTGCACATTTTCAACAAAATAAGGATCATAACTAAGTCTGGTGTGTGCGGTTGGTTTGCTGTTATTTCTGCACTGTCAGCACCACCATGTAACACCAGAGGAACTGAACATAAAAAGGGAGAGGACATAAAGTGCTGCTTAACAGAAAAAAAACTTGTCTCCTCTGATTAAATTCATATTTTCAATGAAACATGAATGAATCATTTTTTCTCTCTCAAAGATGATGGCACTTCACTCGATACAGATGTCGAGAATGCAAATGGAGACAATAATACAGACACGTTTTACTGTAAGATAAGCAACAGTCCTGCCTGAGCTCCTGCTTAATATGCAGTACGTACCTAGCCATGTGGGAAGAGGGTTTAACAAGGTGTAGTCGGGTGGTTTACTAAGAAAGACTTAAAGAGTAGCACTGCTCACCACATTCAAACCATTACTGGATTTGTTAAACTTATATCTATGTTTAAGAGTTTAAAAAATCCTGATAATGATATGTTTAAGTTAAACAAACGTAAAATTTGGTTATTTAAGATTTGTGACCAGGACGTTTACTGAGAGGGACATTTTAAAAGTTGAGTGTTAGAGCGCTCTCCACCACTATCACCAGTATCCAAATAAGAAAATATCTTTTGTAACTCTAAGTAGAGTTTTAAGAGACTTGGAGAATCAATGTTTTGCAGTCTCATAGTGATCAAACACCTAAAATCGTGTTGCTGTATCATGTAAATTGTGCTCTGCTGCATTACGATGCCCTTGATTAAAGGTATCTAACCGCTCCTATCTGCTGCTGACCGCCAGATGAGACTGTACCGGCTGGTTCCCAGGTGTGATTCTGTGTAGCTGTGAACACTCAGCTTAATAAACCAAGCGTGGATAAATGAAGGTTAAAGAAAGTAATAGCTCGGAGCGGCGGGATCCCAGCGGAGGCTGTCCAGAGGTGGAACTGTGTTCCCAGGTAGAGCAGGAATGAGAAGTGCTCTGGATTATGAATGAGAGTATAGGGGGGGAAGGTATTCCCTCGAGGGGGGCTCGGTGTGGGAAGAGGTGCTTCATGAATACTAACTGTGACTGTGGGAAGCCTTTCACTTGTACTTTCGCCTTTGCAACACGATGCTTAGGATGAGGGAAGCATGTAATGGGAGACACGCGAGGGGATGTATGATGTGTCTGCGTGTGTCATCATGTGTGTGTGTGTGTGGGGGGGGGAGCAGGATGAAGCCTGACAAACGAGCAGATTATTGTTCAGACCAATTAGCTCGCACCCCTGCAGCTGAATGAGAACAGAATACAACTGAATCTCAACTTTACTTGACTTCAAAGGTCACGGCTCGCTCTCATCTCTGCTATCTGAAGGGGCGACAGTTAATTGCGTTGGCCTTATTTTTTTTACAGAGCCTCGGCACTGTTTAAAAGGAAGTGAGGATAAACTGCACCGGACAGCAAATTTGAGTCCAGTTTTTACTGTCAGGAGGCAGAATACATTATCAAAACAAAAGCTGATTATTTCCCTACAGTAGAGTAGAAAGATTTATGATCATCATAAACTCAAAGAGGGACTTTATAAGTCTGCTATATGCATTAACAAAGGACAGCACCCTAAACAAAGAGCTTTTAAAAGAATTACTGCTAATAAGCTCATTTAGACAAGCTCACTATAATAGACAAAACATGTTGGACTCATCACAACTAAATTAATAATTATACCACAACATGAACACAGGACAGACAGAAACAATGAAATCAATTCAACTGCTATAATTAGATGTTTTTTTTTGTTTTTTGGACAATCTGGTTCATGCAACATATCCAGAAACACATGTGAAGTAAGTGAAGCGAGGGCAGCTACAGCGGGGTGACGGGTCTGATGCAATTCAATATAAAAATCGTATTTTAAAATCACTTTGCTGTTACAACAACCAGTTAAAAAGCTTGCAGCATGGCTATAAAAGACCTGCCGACCTTGAAGAAAGTCTTGGACTATCGTTTTATGCCAAAAAAATAAATAAAAACTCAGCTCATGTACGTTTGAGACCAAAAACCAGACATAACACGGTATATTTTTGATAGCCGACTCATTTATTAATGTCAGAAATCTAAATTCAAACCGAGTACGTACCTGAAAACAAAAACTGAATCATTCACAGTAGATCAATATAACCTCTAGCGAGAAAAAGTTCAATGAATTAAAGTCTGACTGTAAGCATGACCTTGAGAGGAAAAAAATAAAAAAAAGTTCTGACTGAGCATGCAGCTGAAAATAAAGTGACCCATTTCTAGTAGCTTAATATAAAGTCTGGTAGTAAAAGGTCACCTGTGTCTGTGCTACCATCAGTTGTAATACTGTTTGGGGAACGGCTCATGAGATCACAGCTGCTCTGTTCACCGTTCAGGGAAAGTCTTCTTACTGTTGGCTATTAGGGGACTTTTTTGAAATAATGGTCCAACATGGTCGGCTACAGATAACGATGAAGTTTGTGAACAGTGTCTCTGTTTTCTTATGTTTAGTCCCTTCAACCGAAGGAGGTGGTGGGGGTATTTATTATATTTTTACTTCTTACTATCCATTACTATCATATTCCTATTGTCAAATAACATGAATTAACACATCCCTCCCTCATAACATCTTATGCCAACATGAGCACTTATCACTCTGGGGATTTACCTGAATATATAGCTGGTGCTGCCATTCTTTGTTGTAATTTTATCCCTTTTAATTCACAACACTTCTTGCCATAAACATAAACATTGCTCTGAAAATGCATATCATTCGATGTTCAATTACCACCTGCTGATCCTTGATGACTGATTTCAGTATCAGTATTACAGACTGTGCAGAATGCATGATGGGAAGTCCGGAGATGCGGAGGCATGGCCATCTCTCCTGGTAACTTTCTAGGAATTTCTGCGGCATGTGCACAGTTCGTCATGATCTGCTCCTCTCATTACGATTACAGGTTTGGCTGCAACAATTATTATGATCAATATTATGAAAAGTCACATTTAACCATCTGTGACACACAGACAATATAACTTACTTTACCAACTTAAATGGCTGGAGAACAAGAAAGCTAGCTTGCAAATACATATGTAACATTGGGCTAATGTCGATTCACTGGGCAGACCAGACACCTGTTGGTGTATTTCTGCTGCTGCCCCTTGATGTTAGACTTCAGTACAGCACAACTGGTCAAACTTACAAAGCGTCACCAGCTCTTTGCATACTTTTATGTCAAATTGCGTATCTGCTATGCAAAATGCGTACAGGTTGGCGGGTCTGCTAGAATGTCACTCTATACTACTTTGGACAGTTAAGTCAGGTCTAGTCAGCGTCAATTAAAGAGCTTTTTAAACACAAAACAGATCTGTTAGTATGTGTTAAAACATACAAAAGTACATTAAAAACTACACGTTTAGACAGACATGAAAGAAACGTTTAAACTAAGAATAGACAGTGTTATTGCCAAACCTCTCCCTGTCATTAAACTAAGTAAATTTAATTTGAAAATGGCCTTAAACTGCCACTGATGTTTTCTATCCATTTTGAACTTGTTTCCCTTTTAATTCCTTGTCATGTCAGGCGTGCCGTTGGCTTGCATTACAATCAAGTAATCCCCCAAAACCTTTCATACCTCTTAAAAGAGAAAACGGCAGGTTCTGAACCCTCTGGTTCTGGTATAACTATTAAGACTGAACCAAGACAAAGTTGGGAGAGGTGCAGCCCATAAAATTATATGATCAAATTCTGGTGAAGATGGTTCCTCACGGGCAGGAAGAGAAAGGGCTGAATCTAGTTTTAATGACATGTTTTGACTACTGCTGCGAGTGATACTTCTGCTATTATTACTTGGATCGTACCTTTATCTGATGCAATGAATTACGAACACAGATACAGGCGAGTTTGTCACTATGACAACCATAGCTCACAATGTATCCAGGTGTATCTTCCCATACTATTAATACCGTGTCCGCTAAATGACCGCAATAAGGTTGACGTGCCCACCGTTCCAGTCAATTATTCCACTTATCGAGTGACATATTTACAGACAAAGGTGTACAAAAACAAGTCATGAAGTTCTCTCAGGTGTTCACAGTCCAAACTGCTCAGTGGCAAACTCACAATGTCTCCCCAACAACGAAGGCACCCAGACACAGTCACTGACAAAAGCCAATAAATCATAAACATATATTTGATTGCACTCAAGGGACCCTGAAGTTCTTAAAATAATAAATGCTTTAAAAAGTTTATTTGGCTTTTGGCGAGAGGGATCATGATATTTTGTTTTGACTTTTATATTTTAAATATATAGTATGAATATCAGGTTGTTTGTTCAGCCTGTTCCCTTGATGTATAAGTTGGTGCGGCGCCGGCAGGATGCTGATTATTAGCTTTCATTTGAAATATTTAGGTATGTCTGGGGCCTATAAACTAATTAAATACAAATATTTTCCTTTGAATCGTTATTTAATTCTGCATGTTTCCTTTCAGTTGGGAATACAGGACACGTGTATTCCCGTTGCCGCCTTTATATAATGTCATAATTTGTTAGACCTTTAGGGAATTGCAGATGATGTGTATGTGAAAGGAGATATCATGTGCCAAGTGTTCCTCTTAAATGAATTACTGCTGTATAACCAGCCTGGTGGCCGGTACTCTTGGCTCATTTGCATTAAAAAAAAAAATCCATTAATGAGGAGCAAATGAGACGGGCTTTGCTATTAGGAAGCTTCTCTCCAGACACACATCAAAGCTCAGTGCAGGAAAATATTGGTAAAAAACGGTGACTCGGATAGAAATAAAGAAAGAGAAAGCTGGTGTAACTAGAAAACAGTGATAATTACTGATATATATGACAATAACTACAAACATATAAAGCACATACTGCTGTATCCTACCTTGACCTCAATGAAGTCCGGTTGGCCCATAGCTATGAGCTCCGAGTACGCCTGCATCTCCTCCACGTTCCAGGCCTTCACCAGCGTCAGTCTGTACACCGTCCTCTGCCTCTGGATGGACAGACAGAGGTCGAGTAATGATGCACAGTGTCAAGTAATGATGCACAGATGCACAAACAACAGAGCTGAATGTGCTATTAATTCAAATCAGGGTAGACAAGCATAAGTTCTGGCATTATATATGTATAAAACGTTGCCTCAAAGAATGTTATTGTGCTATTCTGATCGTTTATATAAAGTTCAAACTCAAATTTCTGCATTAGTTTTTTATTCAAGAGCCATGGCACGTTGTCGTCGCCGACATCTGTCCTCTAGAGGCAACACAGTGGCTCCCAGATGTCCTGTCAACCGGCTACCTTTTGTCTGAACCGTAACAGAGCTGTTAAGAGAAGGCTCGCATGTTGCCAGATGCTCTAACAACTGCTGCGTTGCGACACATGTGCATACTTAAAGGATTTCCCAAGCTGATCTGAAGGATCGAGATCAGGGCTCATCCAGGTATTTTTCAGAAATGGTATCTGCTTTACAACAACCTTTCTAAATTTATTGTCAATATTTTGTTTACTCCAGATACATAGCTGTCAAAAATGTCCCTTTGTGCATCAGTAAAACACTGAAACTCCACAGCATTATAAGCCAGTGAGCAGAGAGGGAACAATGGAGTAAATACTGAATAAGTAGAGAGCGGCCAGCGTATTTAAGTTACACCAAAGGATTTAAATCGAGGACCAAAAGCATCTCTCTCATACTTAAATACAAGTACTGAAAACAGCACTGATCAATAGTGTAGGCTATTGTTGTAGCTGTATATCAGGAGAGAGGATTATCTAGAATTTAATGGAGGAAGACAGGACAGGAAAGGAAAGACAAGCAGGGAGAGGGTGACGCCAGAGGACATGAGGAACTGATAATAAAAAATAAAAAAAAGCAAGATGACAATGGGAGAGGAGAGTGCGCTCTTTCCCTCATTTACTCACTCTCTCCCTCTCTCTCACTGGAAGGTTATCTATAATACTAGGTCCTTTCTGTTCAGTGGGGAAGGGGATAATTGGCCAGTAGAAGCAGGGAGGTATTTTCGAGCTGCGTCTTTTCCAAATCCCCGACACTGAGGCACAACTCTATCAGTCCCCAAGCGCACCGGCAGGGAGGCCAGGTGGAGGAGAGGAGGAGGAGAAGCTGTCAAACGGATAACAGAGAGGGATAAGCGCTCAGGAAGGATGGAGATAGAGCCCACCGTGAAACAGAGACTTAGGGATCGGGAGTTGAGACACAGAGAGGAGGAGGAGGGGTGGTGGTGGTGGTGGTGATGATGGGAAGCAGAGAAAGAAAGAGTTTATTTTAGGAAACTGGGAAGTCGCACAAAGAAAAGCCATATTGTCACAGCGAGGTGTATGCACAGACACACACGAGTACATGTGCAACCCTCTGGGGTAATCATGCTAATCTATAACGCTAAATCACCATGTATGTGAGTTTACATAATGTCTCTGGTGTTGTGTGGATCATAAAACGTAATTGATTAAAGGGTTTACTATGCATTCAGTTGATCAATAGCTAAATATGACAAGGGCCAAACCCGACTGCATGACTGCTTTTGATTTATCTCAATCATATCACACAAATCATCACCGCTGTGAATTTAAGTGTGATATTAGAAAGTAAAAATACAGAAAAGTAAAAACGCACATTTTGTTGACTTCTGCACTAAGCTACTGCCCCACTGAAGGATTGTAACTGATTTTCAAGTTCATTTTCTTTCACTTTTACAAAAAACAAATTTTTCATGCTAGTAATTTGGAAGAAAAGAAGCCACATAAATACATCCATATAGTATCTGACTGTCCTGTTATCACATCACTTTGCAAAGAATTGTGCATATTATTGTTGTTGCTAAAATTTGCACAACACTCAGTGTGAACCTGCATAGAATAGATTTGGTGTGTCTGATGCTGTTTTTCCATTACATGGTACCTGCTCGACTCGACTCTACTCGCTTTCGTTTTCCATTACAGATAATACTCCCTCAGAGGAGGGTTCGCATGGATGACCGTCACCGATTGGTCAAACACACACAGCACGGATACTTTGTGTGTCTGTGCTGCTTCATTTATAAAACAAGGAAGTACTCTTGTATCGATTTAGGGACCAGTTAAGGACAGAGGGAGGACATTTCTCTTTGTTTGTTAATGTTAAAAGTTAGGCTTGATTGTTTTAAAGAAGATGAGAGAGAAAAAGAGAGACAGTGAGTCAGCTAAGAGAGAAAGAGACAGCCTGGTGGTGATCCAGCAAGGAGAAGCAGCGACGTTAAAGAGAATAAAACCCATGAATGAGAGGAATAAAACATTATTTTCTGACTGTTTCATGGCAGTTACGTTCTAAAGCAGAAATAAATAACCATCAAACATTCAACAGATGATTTACTGTGGAAACAGACCTCTTAGTTTCAGTTTAATTTTCCTCCTCTGCATTTCTGCTTTTCATTCATTCATTACATCCAACTAACGCTGTGATAAATACAAAGAACAAGACAAATCAGTACTGTTTTTTCCTCGTGTGAATAATACATTTCATACATTTCTGTCATTTTTTAGTTGAGCAAGAGAGAGAGAGAGAAGGACTGACCAATCAGTGGTCTGCAGTGTTTTCACGTCATCTTCTAGTATCAGCTCAGCCCGCTTGGATACCAAAAAGAAGTAGGTACCGGATACCAGATACTATACGCAACTTTTGCCAGATGGAAAACCAAAAAGGGCGAGAAGAGTAGAGTAGAGTAGAGTAGAGTAGAGTTGAGCCGGTACTGTGTAGTGGAAAAGTGGCTTAACATGTGGTATGCTGGGCCAGAAAAAACCCTGATATCATTAGACATTTGTTGGACACTGAGTTTAAAAGGTAATTCTTTAGATTGATGGCTCCACTGACTGTCAAACTACAGAGCAGTATTCAAAATAATGAGATTCCAGCGAGTGTGCCAGCAGGCAAAAGTGTCAGTCTCTCTGGTCCAGCAGCACTCTGCCCTGAACTGAACCCTGGATAAAACTTTACTCACTTAAAGGGTAGAAAACCAGTGACGCTAACATCCCCATAAAGTCAATATTCTGCATATATGTAATATGTTTGATGTCTAAAGCTTGTTTGAATGTAGATTTTACAAAAAAATGGTCATTTAGAGAACTTCTCCAAGTTAAAAGAACGCTTAGCACTACAAGATGTTTGCTTTGCATTAATTTAAATGTTAAAAAATGTCACTGCGTATCACATACAGTAATCATAGTCCAGATTGAAGACACACAATGCTGTCATCTTAACTTCACATAAGTAGTATTTATTGCGAGGCTGTGTGATGCACTTAATTTTGATGATGTTGTTAATGATGATGTTCCTCTTTTATATGGCTCAAACCCCTGCAGTTACTGATATTTGCTTGTTGGTGTGTGTGTGGTGAAAATGGTGAGATGCAATTAGAGTGCAATGATCCATCACTGGTGATTTGCTTCGAGCTGCGCAGTTACCAACACCTCAAGCTGAGCGGTAATGAATTTGTCCAGTGTTTGCTAAAGCATTAAGCGAGAGGAAGCCGGGTTATCACGGGGAGAGAGAGGTGTAAAGACTTCACGGCCCACATCTTTTTCAAGGTCGTTTTGCCGGCTCACCTTAGCGACTCTTTTTTTTTTTTTTCTCTCTGACTTTGGCTTTTTTGGAAAAGCACTAAAAGAATCGATTTACACAAGCGTCTAAGCGGCTAGATGCAGGTTGTGATAATGGACTTTCCTTATGCTCAGGAATGATGAAAAGGCCTGCAAGGTTATTGGATGCAGGGGTAGTTGTGGACACAGATCACATACATGGTTTCATTCTTGCGGTGGCGGCGATGACATTATCAACTGATGGAGCCAAAATGTGAAAAGGTTTGTTTCGAAGGAATCGATAAAAAGCCGCTCTTACTCACTTGATTGAAGTGTTAAAGGCTTAAAGTGCTTTCTATCAATTGTTGTTATCTTGCTGTCATCGCATAGGAATTTGGTAAATACAGAGGACATTGCAATCTGCGGTTGCCAAGAGGACTCGATCAGGGCTGCAGCAGCTTTCCTCGGCTGCTCTGATTCACTCGAAACATTAAAAAAAAACGGTTGTTGTGGAGATTCAGTGCATTTTCAGGGCAAGGGAGAGACAGAACAATTCAAAAGTTTAACCACATCAAGAACATTACTTGTAACAAATCCCTCAAATCTAAGGATGCAGAGAAAAATGAAACAATGAAATTTGAATGTCTCACCTTAGTCTGAATATTTCATTTTTATCAGAGCTAAAAGATATTTCCTCACAAATAAGATACTCTGGCGGTGAGCAGCATCCCTCATCTGTTTGTCAACAACCGTATCAGATGCGATCTCTCAAACAAATCCAGTGCCTAGAATAAGCTCGATCGTTTCTGTGTGGAGCGAGAGAGCGAGGAAACCCTGACGAATACAGAACATCAGTGAGAAGAAAAGATACAAAAAGATCAAGATGATGCTTTCCTGTTACGGCTGATAAGAGGAACTTATTGCCTTATAAAAAGGAGTGTACCAGAAACTGTCTTGTTTTCTCACTCTGTGCCACTGAGAGGTCACCACCATTACAACCCAAACCCTCCATCACATCATATCATTTGGGTGTCAAGATAATAATCATGACAAAAATTGCAGGCTTTTGCTCTCTACTCATGATATGGCTAGATAAATGCAGTGCAGGTGAATATGAATTAGGGTTGCAGCGTTTGCATTCCTCTCAGTTAGAAGTAAAGCAAACGACACATGAAAGAAAATGGTTTGGATTAAGAACTGGCAGTCCAGCGCCACTTTTGATTGGCTGGGAAACTTCCAGGATGCCATATGGCTAACAATTTCCAAGGGAGAATTAGTTCTACACTTAATCACCGACTCAAAAAAAATCATTGCAAGTAGGGCTCTGTGATATGACGATATATCATCTATCATTTATTTCATTGTGACACAAATCACACTCTTTACGGCAATGTTTTTTCGTCTCTCCTCCGCTGCGTTGCGCACACACACACACACACGGAGGGCTCAGCCTCGTCCCTGCTGAGAGAGACAAGAGAAGCAGCGAGACGGCGACTATAAATGACAACGAAACGCAGCGGAGACCGTCTTTATTTATGTTATTTACCAAATTTATGTGCTCTCGTTTAATTTCAGCTCAGTGTGTGAGAGAGTCTCTGCTGCGTTTTGCTGTCATTTATGGTCGCGCTACTCTCCTCTGCTGGTTCACCGCGGCGCGGCTGAGCCCTCCGTGTGCGTGCTGCACACACACAGGAGAGACAGTGAAGCAGGTGTGGTACTCGAGCTGATGACAGTTGTTACATTACTACAAGTGCAATCAAAGCTTTGGGGGTCATATATTTATCCATTGAATCAAAATGTGCTATATCAGGTTAGGTATTGTTATCAGGATATGAGATGTTGGTCATATCTCCCAGCCCTAATTGCAAGTATCATCATCTACTGTAATTTATGTACTTGTGATAATTAATAATTCAATAGACTTGATCAAGCTTGAGGTAATAACAAGTTATCGTGACCTGTAGGAGTGCTTTACGTGCACAAAAACAGTTCTTGTTTACAGTGACATTGATCCTACTTTGATTGTACCGTCTATAAAAGTGTCATAACTTTTAACATAGTTAGCTGACACAGTGTACTGCCAACTGCCAATTATGATCACAGGTGAGCTTGACATTGAAATACAGCAATTGTTTCACCTCATCTATCTATCTTACCTTACTTCACAGTAGCATACAGGATTTAACCATCACCCTCTCTGATCTCTTGGCTGAAAAACCCGTACTTAGTGGGCAGCTTACCTTCTCTCCCAGGGCTTTAAGGCTGTCTAGGAATCGTGGCCAGAAGTCCTTAAAAAGCGGCCGGTCAATCTTCTTTAGACTATCTTTGGTGCTCGCGTCCACGCTGACGTACAACTGGGTAACTGGCACCAGACTCCTGGAAATGACAGAAAATATGGAGGAGGAGGATAAGAATGATCCAGTTTGAGAGAGAAAGAGTCTGAGAAGAAAAGCGGCACAAAACTTAAGGAACCTTTGAAAAAAACTGAGAACAAAAAGGAAAACAAAAAGAGTAAATCCCTCTTAAATTCTCCTTCAATATCATCATCAATACTTTACACTCTTCTAAGCAAACATCAGTGTATTTCTGTCAGATCTCTGAAGCAGGAAGTCGTGTTTCTTCGATCTAAGACAAAGACAACACAGTGGAAACTGCTTATAGTGATCATGATTATTATAACCAATTTTTTTCTTTTTCTTTATTTCTCATGCAGATCACCATCTAATTGAAATTTGTATATTCATTACATGAAAATAAAGTAATGAAACGGAAAGCTTTGCTATTTACTGAATTTTATCGACTCTTTCAAAATACAGTACAGCTGTTTCAAACGCTCGGCAGTTTGTCATAAGCTTCAGGGAGAAAATTACTTTTTTCCCCATCATGATTTCAATGTGCACGCAGCAGCAGCTTCTGGTAACCAGCTGGAAGCAGACGGGTTACCATGAGGCAGTAATGGCGCCACAGCCGCTAAGTACATGTCAAACGTTTTTCACGGCAGTAAAGTATAAAAAACAGAATAAGTTTTTTTTTTCATATGTTGTCATGTATGAAAAGACCCGAAACGCACACTGTAAGCAGACTACTTGATTACTAGAAGCAAACTGCATTTGTATAGGAACAGCAACAGACTCATTGCAGAGGCAGGTGAAGGAAAAACGAGGGGGCAGTGAAGGAGGAAGCTGTGAAAAACTCGAGAGTGGTTCTCATCAATATTAAATAAGGAAAGACATTAACTTATGTGTGTAGCTGCGCTCTGGGACGATCTGTAAGAGCAGAGAGAGACACACACCGGAGAAGTAAACAGAACCAGAAATGTATAAAAGATTCACACGACTGAAACAAGAGGAGCACTACCCTTTTATGTGCCTGAGATACAAATATTTGCAAGAGAGGCGATTGTGTAAAGATGCAAAAAAATAACCAATTAGCCGAGTTAGGAATGAGACAGAACGTCAGGGAGTTCAGCTCTTTGTACTTCTGGTGAATCATCTTTCAAAAGAAGAAAACGTTCCCCCCCCTTTATCAAAGCAAACTGCGACGGCTCATCTCGAACCAGGTGGCTCTGACAGACAGGAAAATAAGGGCTGATGGCTGCTGTTCTTGCCTTCAACACGCTCGATGAGTATATGATAAGTCAGCCTGTGACGGGCAAGTTAGCCGACATACCGGGTGTGTCAGTGGATGTCTTGATGACGGCTTGAAAGGCATCTGGATGGACAGACATGGCGTGTAGGGTCTGGACATTAAAACTCAGGGTGAGATTCACTGAGGCTTTGGTGCCTGTTTTTCAGACGTAGATGCAGTATTGATCAAACTGAATAATGCACAGGGAGTTTTGGTTCGTGTTCATCAAACTTGACTATCATTGAACTGTAAAATCACTACAAGCTACGACAAAACAATTTCTTTCTTTTTGTCAAGACATTTAAGTGAGCGTTTGGCTGCAATTATCTCAGTATTTTTTTGCCCATTTTTTTTGTTTTTTCTTCTTTTTGTCATTTAATCTCCTTTTCCTTCCCCTTGAACGTGTTTAATGCTTCCTCATGTAATAATAATAAGAAATAGTCATGTGCTAAATATTTTAATATAATCTTATTAGTTATATGGAGTTGGCCAAAGCAAATATTTTGAGGTCAAGATCATACGTTGTCAGTTCTTTTCTGACCTTAGCGATCTCATAGAAATCCCACCTTTGAACTGCACCTGTGAGCTTCCCTTCACTCATAAAATTCACCTGGAAGGCAGAACGAGGCGCAGATCAGGTGCTGAATACGTGATGAGCTGCTGTCATGGTAAAGAAAATCAGATGCTAACGATGTGAGCAGATTGTGGCTCCAAACTGAATAAAAATGAAGCTATCATAGTAGATGTCTGCTTTAACATGCTGTCTGTCTAACTGCTCTTCTTGTACTTCACTATATACTGTATATGTGATGCAAGAAAGACTTTGATTTATTTTTGTACATAAAGGGATGTCAGGAGAGTATATAGCCGCAGTGACTGACTGCTCATCAGAAGCTAATAATGACATTGTGAGGTCACCTCAGTGTTTTTCAGCACCTCATTAAACGTTTTTATAGTGATGCTCACAAACCCTCCTGCATCTAAAGTGTCTTTAATTCATTTTTCAAACAGTTGCTGTAGGTGCATAAAGTACATGCCTCCAGGAACATGTACCTGTGGTGAAAACTACTGTCAAGGAAACATGGATGCAGAAAGAGGAGACCTGAACTCTTGTAGCGTTCCAGAGAAGTCATGTTTAACCCAAAGACTACGGAAAAAAACACTGGTGTTGCATCTGTGGCATGACCTAAAAGTTAACTATCGATGCCCTTTTCATCACTACAGGAAATTAGTTTTCCAAATCACTTCACTACAATGAGTTTTTTTTGAGGAGCCAGCGGCTAGTGGCCTTTTTAGAGATTGCATGTTTAGCACTGTCTGCGAAGATCCTCAGTACTCCAGGTCATGGTTATCCAAGTAGGGTTGAATCAGGGGCAACTGGACTTTCAAGTATCTATAACCAGGTCAAATTGCCCTCGATTCAACCGTCCTTGGACATGATTAGCGCTCAAGCACAGGACTCAGCATATACAGCCGTGGTGGATGCCATTTGTTTTGAAAGGTCAGTTCACCCGAATTACATGAAAACATATTTTCTGACTTGTCCTTATTGGTATCTGGTCAGACAGACGTGCTGAGGTTATGACATATCCACCTCTGAAAAAACATTTTGAGCACCATTTAACTCCGTTGTATTGGATCCTTCTTGTTAAAGGACACACAGTGCTGGTAATTGTGGAGAATAAACCTTTGATCCTTCCTGCAAGGGAACAATCTAACTGCTAGGGCACACTGATGCTCCCTACTTTCTAATAGACCTGCCCAAGCTTTAAAGGAAAGAGCTGGTGAAAGGAAGGGAATAAAAAAACACTATAGAAATATACTAAGACACAACAGATTGGCTGGAGTGGAGATTTTGAGAGTAAGAGAGAAATATACTGACAGACACATCCACACACACAAAAAAAAACATGTTTGTGTCAGTTTAGCCCCTACCTGATTTCTTTGGGGAACTGTGCATTGGTAACCAGGAAACTGGAGATGTGGTGGGAGTGGAGGAGGCGGACGAAGGCGTTGATTTCAGGATACATGATTGGCTCACCCACAAGAGAGAGGGCGCAGTGCTTGACAGCCAAGCCTTCCTCGTACCGGTCAGGCTTCACTCCGGGAACACCTGGAGGGAGAGAGGTCAGCGGCTGAATAAAGGTAGTTTAGAAGTCAATTCCACCTTTGACTTAGTGTCTCCTAACAGTAAAACGAATGGACTCACATGTGGAAGCATGCTTTAAAAGCACCGCCGATGCAGATTGAAGAAAACGAGGGAGGTCAAGCTTTGAGAGGGTAGGAGAGGAGAAGAGAAGAGAAGAGAAGAGAAGAGAAGAGAAGAGAAGAGAGGAGAGGAGAGGAGAGGAGAGGAGAGGAGAGGAGAGGAGAGGAGATAGGAGAGGAGAAGAGAGGAGAGGAAAGGAGAGGAGAGGAGAGAAGAAGAGAAGAGAAGAGAAGAGAAGAGAAGAGAAGAGAAGAGAAGAGAAGAGAAGAGAAGAGAAGAGAAGAGAAGAGAAGAGAAGAGAAGAGAAGAGAAGAGAAGATAGGAGAGGAGAGGAGAAGAGAGGAGAGGAAAGGAGAGTAGAGGACAAGAGAGGAGAGGAGAGGAGAGGAGAGGAGAGGAGAGGAGAGGAGAGAAGAGAAGAGAGGAGAGGAGAGGAGAGGGGAGGGGAGGGGAGGGGAGGGGAGGGGAGGGGAGAGGAGAGGAGAGGAGAGGAGAGGAGAGGAGAGGAGAGAAGAGAAGAGAAGAGAAGAGAAGAGAAGAGAAGAGAAGAGAAGAGAAGAGAAGAGAAGAGAGGAGAGGAGAGGAGAGGAGAGGAGAGGAGAGAAGAGAAGAGAAGAGAAGAGAAGAGAAGAGAAGAGAAGAGAAGAGAAGAGAAGAGAAGAGAAGAGAAGAGTAGAGTAGAGAAGAGAAGAGAAGAGAAGAGAGGAGAGGAGAGGAGAGGAGACAGATTGGACTTTCTCACTGTTCGGTGGATCCACAAGATTAATTGACTATTAAATTTTTGATCACTGAATAAGAGATACGTTTGATTGATTTTCTGACCCAATAAAAACTCTATTAGACTGAGGAATCGAGTTTGGGTTTTCATTAGTTTATGGCAAACAATATTATGATTGTCTAATCATTGAAAGCCCATATTTGGATCAGGACCACAGGCCACCAAATTCACATAGACTTTTATTGGTTACCAAGGACGAGCAAAAATTACAGTAATGAACGAAACCGGCTGGAACATCAAACAGAAGAAGAGCAGCCAGAGATATCTGTGATTTTATGAAGTCTGCTTTTGGGATTTCGGGAGGGGGGTGGCAAGTAAAGGGACATAAATACAAGCCTTAATGAAGATCGCCAGGCTTTGAAGCCAATTTAACATAGTGGCCAAAAACTTGGAATTACAGCTTTCGGGTCCAACAGCGGCCCAAACACACAATCATAAAAAAAGAAGCTGCTGTAAAACAGTGGATACATATATTTAAGCATCACAGCCCCCATGAAATGACTCGTTTCATTTACAGAATATGATCCATTCGGTCCGATAACATTTGGAAAGTTTAAAAAAGCTGCACAATTAAATTATTCTAACCACCTTCAAGTTAGCCGGAGGGCTAAACCGGAAGTCTCTGGTGTGCAGTATGCAATTATCCAGGTAATTTCTTTACAGCAGCGCTTTGGCTTCATGCACCACTGAGCAACTTTCAAGGGAATGAACGGGACCCCGCCTCCAACGCTGTATCCATTTCTCTTTATACATCCATGCATAAATGCAGCAGCATCATTTAAGCCGGACAGTATTATGTATTAAATGCTGTTTGACGTGGTGGTAAGAATTTAATGGATACAGGTAATAAACAAACTGTGAGAGGTTAAGAAAAAAGTTTCATAGACTGTCATTTAATGTTATATTACTGTAGCTACAGCAGATGCCATGCAGTAATTCTAAACTTTGGACCGTTGCCTTTACAGTATATGCTTCATAAGTTTGTAACATTTTCTATAGTTGAATCACAGAAAGTAACTTACTGTGCTACCTCAAGGACAAATTGCATCTCACAACAGCTGCAGAGACATCAAAACAGCAAAGTGTCCCCCCGCGAGAAAACTCACTTAACTCTGTTCATAACAGCCGGCTGAGGAAGATAGCGCAAGAGTGTGTAAGACAAGTGTGTGAAACCTCATTAAATGTATATATATTCTAGTATTAGCGATGTGAAATTCCATTATATTCTCACATAGTTAGTCCCCTTGAGGTTCTTTAGAAGGACTCTATTTTTTTGAAGTGGATCACTCAGATAAAACTCAAATCTATAAGCGAGAGAGTCCGGCTCTATTATGAGCACAGCGTAACTATGGTGACTGAATTAGAAGCCGCAGAACTGATTGAAGGGAAGAAAACTATTATCAAAAGACCTTTAATGTCCTCTGGACTTAACCTGCGTTATATTTGCTTCAGCACCAAGACTCAAAGATAGTAAAGAAGTAATTATTGTCGAGTTTTATCGTCTCCCTGGTTTCATTGGATGATGTGTGATTAAAGAAACACACTGAGCTCTTCAGGTGGTAGTATTTGGTGTGTACTCGTGCGGTGTGAAAGTACAGTATGCATGACTGGAGTGTTGTTGTTAAGAGAATCACAGAACAAAATATTTAATTCTTGATATGTGAATGTAATGCACAGCAACATAAACCAGGCTCATGTTCATGTGAATTCTCCATAATGTCCAGAGCTCACACTCATGCAGGACAGTTAGAGCTAAGTGCTAACAAAAGAGCACTTACTGTATTTATCCTGTGTACCGATAACTGCAAAATGCATGATCTAACAAACAAAACACTGGCCAAGAACTCAAGAGCTTCTACAAAAGGTGCATCCAAGCACCAAAACCATATTTGGCCTGTTTCACCTGCTCGTCATGACCCAATGAAATAAACAGTTTCACTTCCTGGAAAACAGTCAAACTCTTAACCAGTGTTTATAGTTTAAAATGATCCCTCACTGCGTTATTATGTCCCACCACAAACATCCTGTTTCAACAGTTTTCAATTCACTAGAGTAATATACTATCACAGAATATCATTTCACAGAGTCTTTCACATTAATAATCAACAGACGAGAGTATCACACACTCACACAACACTCCTCTATGCAGCCCAAAACTCACTAGTGGCCTCTGAGCCTCAGGTAGCAGGAAGCAGATGTTTATTCCTATTTTGGTCGTCAATATCACACTATAGTCTTTACGAGGAGAGGAGCGTGGCTTTAAACTGCATTTCCCCCCCTGTTTAATGACAGTCTCATATAATACGCTCTCTACAGTATGGTGAAGTGACTAATAATGTCTCCTTATAAACTGTTGCATGACATTTAAAACTGCTATTTGATGAGTCATTTTAGCGAGAAGATCATCGCACTAGACACTGTAAAATGTGTCACTGTCAACGGTAAATGGAGTTGAAGGCTGTCTGATGTGATTTTACAACTGGGAAGAAAATTACAGATGATAATGACAATAAAGACTTTGGCTAAGACTATGTTCAAGTATATTTCTAATAAGAATATGCTTAGTGAAAGCATCTGAAAATGTGCTTTCTCTTATTTTCTACACAAAACCTCATAACTGTAATCTCATTTTGTAACAAATGTTTTGTTTTTTTATTACTGTAAATGATAGAAGAAGCAGCTTATTGTCAACATAATATTACGTGCGCCGTTATTCCACTACGATCGCATCATAAAATTACATTTTCTTTAATGACATGCGTTGTAATATATCACCAATGACTGCTCTGAGAATGATATTATCCATTAAGTAGCCCTTTGAAGAAGATATGTCTCTGAAGCTTTTAGCATTTGGCATCTATATCATTTCCTGAGTACAATGGCTTCACTGTTTCATAATGGGATCAGCAGCAGGTTTGAGGTTAGAGAGGAAGACTTCTGACTTCAAGGTCACAGGATCGAGCCGGTTCTTCAGATTACTTTGGCCGGAGGAGCAGTCATGCATATCGACTAAGCAAGCTTTGATGTCAACGTACATTTTGTTTGTTAAATTGAACAGTTGGTACCGTGGATGAAACTTTCAAAGTAGGCCAACGGTGCCAGTGGCGATGGATCTCAAAGAAAAGTGTTGGTACTGAACACAAACAGAAAATAAATCAACAATGAGATGAAGAGGAAAGAAGGAAGTTTGGCAAACTGAGTTTGGGCTTGATGGGAATGGGTTTTGGGTGTATGTGTGTGTGTGTGTGTGTGTGTGTGTGTGTGTGTGTGTGTGTGAGTGTGTGTGTGTGTGTGTGTGTGAGTGTGTGTGAGTGTGTGTGAGTGTGTGTGAGTGTATCTGGACTGACAGGAGTCTGCAGGCCAAATTAGTTTTAAGTCTCAATGGCTGCTCAGTCACAGTCTTGTCACAAATCCAAGAGTTATCTTTGCAGCAAACCAGGATGCAGTTTGGACCGGGGGAA